>NC_133130.1:116150197-116750197 GCF_048418815.1 Hemitrygon akajei | reverse complement strand
GAAAGTGCATTGCAGGTAAAGAAGTGAAAAGCAAGAGCCATAAGGTAGATTGGGAAAATACGAGTTTACGGGGGATCATTCCTGAGTTTCATGACAGTGGAATAGGAGCTGTCCTTCATATCTGCATTAGGCTTTTGCATCTGCTGCCTGACAGGAGAGAGGAGAATAAGAATGAGCGGGATGCGAGGGGTTCTTTCCCGATGCAGTGAGAAGTGCAGAGTCAATGGAGGAGACTGGGCTGTGTTCACAACTTCCTGCAATTTCTTGCTGTCCTGGGCAGACACCTGCCATTCCAAGCCGTGATGTTAACTTTGATTTCCAATTTCTCTTCCCACAAATGCTGCCCGATCTGCTAAGCGGATTTGGCCCCAGTACATCACAGATAAAACCTCCCAACCATTGAGCACATCTACATGAAACGTTGCCGTAGAAAAACAGCATCCATCAAAGATCCTCACCACCCAGGCTCGGCTCTTTTCTCTCTGCTGCCATCAGATAGAAAGTACAGGAGCCTCAGGACTTACACCACCAGGCTCAAGAACAGTTACTACACCTCAACCATGAGGATCTTGAACAAAAGGGGATAACAACTCTCATTTAAGGACTCTTTTATCTTGTTATTTCATGCTTCTGATTTATTGCTATTTACTTATAGTTGCATTTGCAGAGTTTACTGTTTACAGTTGCTGAGGTTTACCGATCCTGTCCTATAGATTTGCTAAGTATGCCCTTAGAGAAAAGAATCTCAGGGTTGTATGTGATGACCTGTACGTACTCTGATAATAATTCTCATTTTGATACTTTCAGTATCTGACTTCAACCCCTCCCATCACACGGGAGAACAGTATTTGTGCAGTAAGATCCCAGCGAAGGTCAACATCTTTAAAAAGATGGGAAGGAGATAGTTCTGGCAAAAATAAATAATTTTTTTTTAAAAAAAGAGCTGAAACGCGTACCTTCCGATCTGCATTGTGGGTTCGGTTGCATACACTGTCCCAGTGAAGCCAGTGTGCTCTGTGATGTAGGGCAAAGCCATCATGCAGTGATAATTTGATATCAGGATCACATCTACAGTGGACAAGTCCAACAACTCCGTCTGCAATAGAATTTGTGAATGGAAATAGATTTACAAAGCCACTAAGTAAAAAAATATGCTATTGGTAAGAACAGAGCGGATTTACATGACAAAAGAAAAGTGATATTTGTGGTTATTTGCCACATAAAAATACAGCTTACGTTTTAAAAATTATATAGTAATAGACCCGCACCATTTGATTTGTTTGGAAGTGATGTACAGGGAAGTTAACATGGAGTGGTAAAGCAGAGTAACTGGCCCTTCAGCCTATGATGCCTGTGCTGAATATGATACCAATTTAAACTGCCCAAAGCACCTTTAATTCACCCACTTCAGGCAGACGGGGCTCGTCAGCTCATCTAGGAGAAGGAAACTTTAAACCTACGCTGCCTTGCAGCTAAGCCCACTCATGGGGGAGGTTTCAGGAGTAAATCGCAAGAAAAATCCAGAGCTGGAGCCCCTAAGGCAGTCCTACGTTGAGTTCAACACTGACTGCCGACTCCTACGACGCCGGAGTTATCGGTCTCCGCCATTCCTTTGGATTCATCAGCTATGTGGAAAGGGGGGGCTTGCCACACCAGCAACACTTGCTCTCCATGCTGCACCGCCCTGGCCTGCTGATTACTTAGGGCAGCTGGGATGCCACATCCATGGCAACCCCGACCAACAGAGACCAATCATCTACCAGCACATGATCCATATCCCTCCATTCTCTGCCTGTCTAAATGCCCCTTAACTTTGCTACCGTATCTGTTTCCACCTGCAGCACGTTCCAGGCACTTACCACTCTATGTGAAAAACAAAACTTGCTTCATACATCTCCCTTAAGCTTTCCACGCTCCCTCACCCTCTATATTTCCACCCTGGGAAAGACCCAATCTATTCTGGTCATGATTTTATAAACTTACATCAGTTCACCCCTCAGCCTCCAACTCTCAAGCAAAACAACCCAAGTTTGTCCCATCTCTCCTTACAGATAATTTTCCCCAATTCAGGGAACATCCAGGTGAGTCTCTTCTGCAGCTTCTCCAAACCCTCTGCATCCTTCTTGGAATACATCAACCAGAAAGACACACGATACTGCAGACGTTTTATGTAGCTGTAATATGACTTCCCTTTTTTTAATACTCAATGCCCTGATCACTGAAGGTAAGAATGCCATGTTTTCCATTATCAATGACTTGTATCTTATTACATTTGTTGTTTTGCAGCAGCAGTACAGTGCAAAGGCATAAAAAGTACTATAAATTATAAACTAAATGGTGCAACAAAAAAGAATATTGAGGTAGTGGTCACGGACCATTCAGAAATTTGACGGCAGAGAGGACGAAGCCCTTTCCGAATCAACGAGTGTGGGTCTTCCAGCCCATGCTCATTGATAATAACGAGAAGAGGGTATGTCCCAGATGGTAAGAGTACTTTGTAATGCATGACACCTTCTTGAGGCAACGGCCCTCGAAGATGCCCTGGGTCTGGGTGGTGGGGAGGATTGTCCTGTGAAGAAGCTGGCTGAGCCTCCAGCTCTCTGCAGCCTCTTGTGATCCTGTGCATTGGAGCCTCCACACCAGGCCGGGATGCAACCAGTCAGAACGAGCTCCACCATAAACCCATAGCAATTTGATAGAGTCTGGTCAAACTGGAAATGAAGTAGAGGCACTGGCATGCCCTCTTCATGCTGCATCAAAGGGTGTAGGGCAGGACAGACCCTCTGAGATGTAGGAGGTTTATCTTATTACTTACGTTGCTACTTTTAGGGAGATATGGATTTGGAATCAAAATCCTCTGCCTTCTCTGACCAGCCCAGTTTTGAATCCAATTTGCCAATCACTGTGGATCCTCATGTTTTAGACCTTGCAGAATGCTTTACCATCGTTTATATTTATACAGACTCACATCTACTGCCCTGCCTTCATCAGTCATCTCCTCAAAACTCTGTCTAGTTTCTGCACACAAACCTATGCTGATTATTCCTAAAAAGCCCGTGCTTTTCCAGATGCAAGTTGGCCTTATCCCTTACAAAAGCTTCCCCACGACTGACATTGCCTCACCATCCTGGTTTTGTCCCTTTGCCCAAAGGAAGAACGTTGGCTGCTCTCCAATCCTCTGAGACCTTGCCTGTGGTTAAAGAGGATACAAAGATCTCTGCCAAAGTCTGACCAATTTCCTCTTTCAATAACCGGAGACGGATTTCATCAGGCTCTGGAGACTTATCCAGCCACGAGTTCTTCAAGGCTTCTCTCACTTGATATCAAAATGCCCGAGAATATCCGTTTACTTCTCCCTGAATTAACTTTCCTCATGGACTTCTTTCTGGCAAATGCCATTGCAAGGCACCTATCTCGTCCACTTTGTCTGGCGTCAGGGGTATATTCCCTCTGAGTCACAGAAACAGGCCCTATGGTCCACTTGGATGCAATTACTGATACACGGCGTGATGCAATTTCGAAGACAGCTATATTTCATTAGGAGCTTGAGGAGATCTGGTATGTCACCAAGGACTCCGCAAACTTCTACAAATGTACAATGGAGAGCATTCTGACTGGTTGCATCACTGTCTGGTATGGAGGCACAGGGTGGGGAAAAGCTACAGAGGGTTGTAGACTCACCAAGCTGTACCACGAGCACTCACTGTTCCACTATCGAGGACATCTTCAATAACTGACGCCTCAAGGTGGTGGCCTCCAACAATAAGGACCCCCGCCATCGGAACATGTCCTCTATTTCCTGCTTCCATCCGTGAGCAGGTGTAGGAGCCAAAACTTAACGTTTTAAAAATAGCTTCTTCCCTTCCACTGTCGGATTTCTGAATCGTCCATGAACACTACCTCATCTTTCGCTCTCTTTTTGCACTGCAGCTTTAAAAAAATATTTATTGTTGTAACTTAAAGTGTCCTTCTCCAACCTGCACACAGGCAAAGGCTGAAAAGTAACACTCCAGAGAAAAAGACAACAAAGGAGCGGAGGGGTGATCAGGGGAGGCAGAGGAATGGCCACGGGATTGCTTCAGGTCAGTGGACTGAGCCGTGTTTAAGGGTTCATCTGGGGATCTGAATGAATGCAGCATACTTGCCACAGACTTCATAAAAACAGTTGTAGACGAGTGTGTCCCCACAAAATCACGCAGAGTCTTCCCCAACCAGAAGCCCTGGATGAACCACGAGATCCTCAATCTGCTGAGGGCCAGATCCGAGACATTTAAGTCCGGTGACTGAGAGAGATGGTCCAGGTGTGACCTCTGGAAAGCCATGTCAGGGGCAAAGTGGCAACTCGGTACTAAACGAAGTAACAAAAGGATGCTTGACAGTTGTGGCAGGACTTGAATCCTATCATTTCTTATAAAGTTAAATCAAGCAGCACAGGGCTTCGCTTCCAGATAAGCTCAATGCCTTCTATACTTGCTTCGACAATCAAAGCACGGGGGAACCACCAGGAACTCCCACAGTCCTCGATAATCCTGCGATTTCAGTCTCTGAGGCCACCATGCGAGATTCCTTCAGGAGGGTGAACCCTGGAGAGCATTGGCCTAGATGGGGTACCTGGCCAAGTACTAAAGACATGTGCCGAGGTACCCACTTGCTTCAAGCAGCCTTCAATTATACTGGTGCCTAAGAACGTGCTAACCTGCCCCAATGACGGTCATCCAGTAGTACTCACATCCACAGTGATGAAATGTTTTGAGAGCTTGGTGAAGAAGCAAATTAGCTCCTGCCTGAGAAGCAACTAGATCCATTCCAAATTGCCTACTGGCACAACAAGTTCGCAGAAGATACAATGTCATTGGCTTTCCACTCAACCCTGGAATATCTGGACAGCAAAGACGCATACATCAGGATGCTCTTTATCGACTACAACTCAGCATTGAATATCATCTCCCCTCAAAACTAATAGATATGCTCTAGACCTTGGGCTCAATACCTCCTTATGCAACTGGATCCTGTATTTTTTCACTTGTAGATGGCAGTCAGTGTGGATTGGCAACAACGTCTTCTCCACAATCTCTATCAGCACAGGTGCACAAGGCTGTGTGCTCAGCTCTCTGTTCTACTCGCTTTACACTTATGTCTGTCTGGCTTCAATGCCATATTCAAGTTTGCTGACAACACCACTGTCGTAGGCTGAATCAAAGGTGGTGACAAATCAGCATACAGGAGGGAGAATAAAATTCAGAGGCTGAATGGTGCCATAACACCAACCTCACTCACTGTCAACAAAATCAACATTGACTTCAGGAGCAGCAAATCAGAGGCCCATGATCCAGTCCTCATCAGAGGGTCAGAGGTGGAGAGAGTCAGCAACTTTAAACTCCTTGGTGTTATTATTTTGATGCACCTGTCCATGTAGTACTGTTATGAAGAAAGCATGATCGTGCCTCTACCTCCTTAGGAGTTTGCGAAAACTGACAAACTTCTATAGATGTGTGGCGGAGAGTTTAAAGCCATCCACACCACACAGCACAACTACACAAAGCGTTGCCACACAAAATCAGTATCATCAGGGACACCCCCCCCCCCCCCCCCCCACTCACTGCTGCCATCAGGAATAAGATACAGGAGCCTCAGGACTCTCACCACTAGGTTTGGGAACAGTTATTACTCCTCAACCATCAGACTCTTGAACCAAAAGGGTTAACTTCACTTGCCCCATCATTGAAATGTTCCCACAACCTATGGACTCACTTTCAAGGACTCTTCATCTGATGGTCTGGATATTGTTTGTTTATTAATTATTATTTCATTCTTTCTGCATTTGCTGTCTTTTGCACACTGCTTGAACACCCAGGCTGGTGTGGTCTTTCATTGATTCTGTTATGATTATTATTCTAATATAGACTTATTGAGTATGCCCGCAAGAAAATGAATCTCTGGGTTGTATACGGTGACATACATGTACTTTGATAATAAATTTACTTTGAACTTACGCATTGTTTAATGCATTAACCTGTACTGCTTTGCAAGTCAACAAAATTTACGACATATGTTAGTGATATTAAACTTGATACGGATTTTGAAGAATCCCTCCTGGATACACTTAAATTCTGACTCATACACGCCCCCGGTACTAAAGGTGTCACGGACAATATCAGGGAATTAAAGTTCATCGGCATCACCGTGATTCCCCCCTTCTTATTCTTATTCCTGAGCCCTACACGTACTGTCTCGCCTGATGAACCCTCTGGGAGGTCCTGTCTAAGCACAGCTGTGATATTCTCCATGATCAGAGGTGCAACTCCTCAAATCCTTCTCTACTGAATCCTGGAAAACCGAACTGCCAAACCTGCCCTTGTGTTAACTAACTTGCCTTTAGATTTGTTCTGTACAGCACTAGTCCAGTCAGTTCCACCAGACTCAATCCTGAACATCAGACCGCAGCTCTCGGCGGAAGGACAGTCACGCCGCAGGGTAAAGCAAGCTACTTGTGCTGTACAGCACTAGTCCAGTCAGTTCCACCAGACTCAATCCTGAACATCAGACCGCAGCTCTCGGCGGAAGGACAGTCACGCCGCAGGGTAAAGCAAGCTACTTGTGAATGGCAGCACTAGTCCAGTCAGTTCCACCAGACTCAATCCTGAACATCAGACCGCAGCTCTCGGCGGAAGGACAGTCACGCCACAGGGTAAAGCAAGCTACTTGTGCTGTACAGCACTAGTCCAGTCAGTTCCACCAGACTCAATCCTGAACATCAGACCGCAGCTCTCGGCGGAAGGAAAGTCACGCCGCAGGGTAAAGCAAGCTACTTGTGAATGGCAGCACTAGTCCAGTCAATTCCACCAGACTCAATCCTGAACATCAGCTCTCGGCGGAAGGACAGTCACGCCACAGGGTAAAGCAAGCTACTTGTGCTGTACAGCACTAGTCCAGTCAGTTCCACCAGACTCAATCCTGAACATCAGCTCTCAGCGGAAGGACAGTCACGCCGCAGGGTAAAGCAAGCTACTTGTGAATGGCAGCACAAAGAACGTAGTTTGGCACAGTACAGGCCCTTTGAACCACCACGTTGTACTCGTCTTTTAACCTACTCTAAGATCAATCTAACCCTTCCCTCCCACACAGCCCTCCTTTTTACTTTCATCCATGCACCAGTCTAAGAGTCTCTTAAATGCCTCTACCACTACCCCTGGCAGGGTGCTCCATGCACTATCACTCTGTATATTAAAATCTCTGGTGTTCTCCACTTGATACTTTCCTTAAAAATCATGTCCTCTGGTATTAGCTGTTGCTACCCTGGGAAGAAGGCCCTGGCTGCCCTCCTTATCTCTGCCTCTTATCATCTTGTACACCTCTATCAAGTCACATCTAATCTCCTGTGCTCCAAACAGAAAAGAACAAGCTCGCTCAACCTTCTGATAATGCGGAAACCAAACAGAAAAGAAATCGTTACTGCAGGCTAACAGCTTTTGATGTAACTCCGCGTTACTGCCAACGCCTCCACAGCTTCACTACTGCAGCTCCCACTTACTGAATGGAAATTTAATGTTGTACACCAGCCACCATGCTGGCTCTATGGTCAGGTTATCAATCAGACATCTCTTTACCTCAGGTAAGCAGAACTCTGGTACAGAATCAACAAACACTCGCCCAGCACAATCTTTCAGCTCCTGCAATGCAAAGAGTAGATTAGCGATACTTAAATTTATATGCAAGATTTTGCAGGCAAATTCCAATTGAATACAGTAAAAAAATGCTGTTTATATAACTGAAAATTGTAATACATAAAGAAACCAGTATACTGCATCTTAATTGTAACATATAATAGAAGTTTGGATAGATACTGTTCATGAATAAGAGAAATACGGAGGGTTATGGTCCAGGTTCAGGTAGATGGGACCAGGCAGACAACCAGTCTGGTATTGTTAGAGTGTATTCTGGAGATAGGGGGCATAGCAAATATTAATTTCAACAGCAGCCATTCTTCAGAATTGAATGTGGTTTGCAAATTGAATTTAAAACTTAGCTCAGGACACTGGGCTTCGTGGAGCTGCAGGTTGGGGTCAATTGCAAACAAAGAAACACTCCACTTGGACCTCAGATGCCTGCATATGCATGAATGTGGCCTAGAGTCAGCTGGGAGTTTGGGTGCGAAGGAGGAAGTGTTTGAAAACCATATGTAATTCAAGGGAACTATTGTAGATAGACTAACTATAGAATTGTCCTGCTGTAACTTTTGATCTTTAGCAGATAGAAAATATGTAATACTGTGTCGAGAAGGCCTCTTCTTCCAAGAGTGTCTCACTTCCATATCCACTGGCTTCAGTGTCTCTGTGGAGGCTTTGCTCACAGTCACGAGAGCATAGACTAAACGGGACATAGAGCTTGTGCTCTGTAGCTCTATGACTCCATTTGCTGTACACAAGAGCCAACAATCGTCAACGTGATTTGGGATCATTCCTTGTTTATTAATACTCTATCCCCGTCTTAATGTGTGCCTGCAATCTGTTTGCTTTGTTAAATGTCACCATGCTTATGCTGCCAGTACTTTACAGTGCAGTCCGTTCCCAGTTTCCTCTACACCCTGATAACGACACAGCATTAAATCAGAAACTAGCTCAAGTAATGGGCTCCTGATTGCCTGTGGCCACGGATTCACTTCCGTGAACTTCAGTTCTGAATGATCATTTCTTACTTTTATTTTTTGCATAAGTTATTATTTCCCTCTCTGCACATTGGGTGTTTGGTGGTCTTCTTTTTTAATGGGTTCTATTGCGTTTCTTTGTTCTCTGGCTGCCTGTAAGGAGACGAATCTCAAGGCTGTATAATGTGTACATGCTTCCAATAACAAATGTACTTTGAAACCATGTTTACCACCAAACCAGAAAACATCCCTCTGGACCAAGGTGCACAACACAGTACACACAACTCACACACATAACACAACATGTAATATTACCACAAATAAATTAAATAATAAGGTGCACATACAACTTAAAAAAGTGAGCAGTTTAACACTACTGACACTTCATGTGTGGCGAGAGGCGAGTGCTGGCAGGGAGTTCAGTCATCTCACAGCCTGGGGGAAGAAGCTGTCCCATCCTACCAGCTCTTATCATGCTGCTACGGTACCTCCTGCTTAATGGTAGATGGACGGGAGGGATCACTGACAATGCCAAGGCCCCTACGTATGCAGCATTCCTGATAAATATCTCTAATGGGTGGAAGAGAGATGCCAATGATCCTCTCAGTAGTCCTCGCAATCCTTCATAGGGACTGGCAGTCAGATGTCTTGTAAATCCCATACCAGATGGGGATGTAGCTGGTCAGGACAGTCTCGATGGTGCTCCTGTAAAAATTGGTTAAAACGGAGGGAGGGAGGAGCCTCACTCATCCCAATCTCCTCAGGAAGTGGAGATACAGCTGTGTTTTCTTGACTAAAGGAGTGGTGTTGAGGGACCAGGTGAGATTGCCCATTATGTGCACTCCCAGAAAGTCTCTCCACGGAGGAGTAATGTATCTGCAGAGAGGAGTGGTCAGCCTGCACCTTCCTAAAGTCCACAATAATTTCTCTGGTCTTGTTCACATTGAGACTCAAGTAGCTGTGTTTGCTCCATTCTTCCAGCTGGTCTACCTCCTGTCTGTACGCTGTCTCGTCGTAGTTGCTGATGATGCCAACCGCTGTTGCGAAATCAGTGAAACTGAGGATTTGGCTTGAACTGGACAGTAGTACAGTCATGTGCCAGCAGCAAGCAGCCCTGAGAAGGGCACGAGCTTGGCGTGATGGAGCGGGAGATGAGCTACGCACATAGAATTCTGGAGGAACTCCACAAGTCCAGGCCCTTAATCAGGACTGGAAAGCAAGGGCAAAGAAGCAAGAATAAGGAGGTGGGTGGAAAGAATACAAGCTGGCAGATGAGACCAGCTTGTGGGGGCGGGGAGTGGGAGGGATGAAATAAATTGGGAGGTGGAAGGAGGAGGAATCTAAAGGGAGAGGACAGTGGAGCTTGGAAGGGAGGAGGAGGAGGGGCACCAGAAGAAGGTAATGGGCAGTTGAGCAGAACAGTGAGAGGGGAACCATAAATGGGAATAGAAAATAAGAGAAGACTGAGGGTGGAAGTAATTTAGAGAAAACAATGTTCATCCCATTGGGTGGGAAGCTGTCAAGAAGGTATATGAGGTGTTGCTCCTCCTACCCGAGTTTGGCCTCATCGTGGTAGTAGAGGCGGCCATGGACTGACATATCGGAATGGGAAGCAAATGGAAATGAGTGGCCTCTCTCCAGGAGATTATGCCTTTTGCAGCGGACAGAGCAAAGGAGCGCCCCAGTCTGCATTGGGGTGGGAGTCAGTGATGATGGATGCTGCTTCCCCGTGGCAACGTCCCACGTGAATGCACTCATTGGTGGGAATTGCTTTGCATGTGACGGACCTCGGTCATGTTATATTATAGACACTTAAAAGTCAGTGAGAACTTGAGGAGCAGAAGTTGCACGTAGTTGTGAGAATAGTAGGGTAGTGCTCGTGGGAGATTTCAATTTTCCCGGTATTGATTCAGCTACCCAGAGTGTAAAGGGCCTGGATGGGATGAAATTGGTATGATAGATAGTTTCCTCACATGATATACAGAAGAACCTATTGGCGACGTTGCAATATTAGACCTGATCGGGCAGACTAAGTGACTGAAGTGACAGTCAAGGAGCAGTTTGTGCCGAGTATAGCAAGGTGTATTCAGAACAGGCTCGGTGACAGGAAGCAGAGGGTGATGGATGAAGGTTGATTCTCCAACTGGAGGCCTGTGACGAGTGAGGTGCCCCAGATTCTGGCATCCAGAATTACGTTTACAACCGCTGACATACATTGTGAAATTTATTGTTTTGAGGCAGCAGTAGAGCAATACATAAAATCTACTATAAAACACTATCAACCTGACTGAAACCTACAACATTTCGACTGGGTTAAAGCACTACTATCTAAGCCACAACAGCCTTTAACACTTTTCCATTTCTAACTTGAATAAGAAAGCTGTTTCTATCTTTATTTCTCTGTCATGTCACCATTGAGAGATGCTCTTCTGCACACCACTGTTGTAAAGCGAGGTTACTTGAGTTACTGTTGCCTTCCGATCAGCTTGAACCGGTCTGGCCATTCTCCTCTGATCTCCGATATCAATGTACATTGCATAAATAGCAAGTTGCTAAATTAGGGGATCTTGTTGATAGTGAAGCAGGTCCCAATGGATTGCAGAGATCCTGATCAGTTAGGGAGATGGGCTGAGAAATGGCAAATGGATTTCAACAAAGTGTGAAGTGATGCACTTCGGACGTTCAAACCAGGGTGGGATCCATACATAGAACAGCAAAGCACTGTTGGTGGAACAGAGGTGTGCCACTTGCTGAAAGTCACCATGTAAATAAACAAGGTGGTGGAAAAGTTTAGCATGCAGGGTATCGAGTTCAGGAGTAGGGACATTATGTCATATAATTCATTGGCGAAGCTGCATTGGAGTGCTTTGTACAATATTAGTCACCCTGTTATAGAAAAGGCATTGTCAAGCTGGAGTTGGTGCAGAAGAGATGTATGAGGATGCTGCCTGGATGAGAAGGCCTGAGAGGTTGTCGATACTGAATCCATATTCCCAGGGGAATGAGGGACGACCGCATGGAAGTTTATAAACTCATGAGAGGTATGGATAAGGTGGCCAGTCAGTCTTTTCCCCAGGGCTGGTTGCCGTTCCTTTGGATCCATCAGCTGTGTTGAGAAGGGGAGCCTGCTGCAGGGGCAACGGCTTGCTGTCTTGACTTGAGTACTGGCTTACATATACGTAGACATCTAGGACACAACATTCATAGCTGACCCCGACCAAGAGGCCTCAGTAATTAACACTGCTCAGAATGGATTTCCTTTCTCCATACCTTTTCTAAAATGGTGTTTCCATCTTTTGAAATCCATCCTGGTAGCTTAGATAGTCTGGGGCTGAGGAAGAAATACAAATAACGTTTCAAAATAAATCCCAAACCCTGCAACCTGAAGACAAACAAAACGTTCTGGAAACACTCGGCCATCTATGGACAATAAAAAGGAGTTAACAGTTCAGGGTGATGTCCCGCTGAGCATTTCTGGTTTTGAAACATTGATTTTGATTAGCCATTCTGGTTAACAGAAACAATTCGGCATGGGTTACAGAATCAGAGAAAAGTATAGCACAGAAGCAGGCCCTTTGGCCCATCTAGCCTGTGGTGATCTATTTAAACTGCCTATTCCCACCGACCTGCACCTGGACCATAACCACCAGCACCCCCCATACCCCTCCTATCATTCATGTACTTGTCCAAACTTCTCTTAAACATTGAAATTGTGCTCTCATGCACCTTGTGCTGGCAGCTCGTTCCACACTCTCACGACTCTCTAAGTGAAGAGGCAGATTGTTGATACAGATGATAAACAACCACAGACCCGGCGCCAATCCCTGCGGCACTCCACTAGTCTCAGGCCTTCAGTCAGAGAGGCAGCCCTCTACTATCACTCTCTGGCTTCTCCCACAAAGCCAACGTCTTACCACCTCATTTTGAATGCCAAGCTGCTGAACCTTCTTGTGGGACCTTGTCAAATGCCTTGCTAAAGTCCACTGCCTTACCTTCATCAACTTTCCTGGTAACTTCCTCTAAAAATTCTACAAAATTGGTAAGACACAACCTACTGCCTGTAAAGCCATGCTGAGTATCCCTAATCAGTCCCTGACTATTCAAACTCATGCATCCAGTCCCTTAGAATACCTTCCAATAACTTTCCCATTACTGATGTCAGGCTCACCAGCCTGTAATTTCCTGGTTTACTTTATGAGCTGGGGACTCAATCCAATTTTCTTAATATGTACAGAGAGAAAAAGGATCAAGTACTTTCCCGGTGTATATGACACACAAACTCTTCTCAGGCTTCCAGCCAGGTTTAGGGATCGATTATAACTGCCGTTTCGATGACAAACTCTGCCACCTTCATCAGGGATGATGCCTGGGCATGTCTAGTCTGGTGATGTAATATACCCCCATCGTCTGTCCCTCCTGATTGGTTCGTCCTCATCCAATCAGCTTTCTGCTCTCTCACCTTAATTACAATTGAATTCCAGTTCTTACACAGAACGAGACCTTCATCTTTGTTAAAATTATTTTTCTCTAGTTCTGTTTCAATGGCTTCCTTCCCAGGAGGTTCTAAAATCCATTGGCAAGGCATAGTAGTTTTGTGCTGTTTTGTCCCGTTAGGGTTAGGGTTAGGCCATCACAAATGCAATGTTCTGCTTCCACCGATTTCTCTGTAGTGTGGGCTCATGGACTCCAGGCACTCCGACTGATCCGCGACCATCTGAACAGCACACATCCTACGTTCAATTTACGATGGGGAAGAAGTATGGTTGCCTCCCGTTCCCGGACACTAATATGACAGAAACCAGTCGGTAGCCTCTGACGTGGCGTCTATCACTCACACGGACTTGTACCTCAACAATAACAGCCACCATAATGCCTCCCAATGTAGAGCAGTTCTTTCTACTTTGATTAACTGTGTAAAAACTATGTTGGACCCAGAGGGTCTCCACGAGGAAATAAGACCAACAATGTTCCAACAGAATGGCTAAAAAGTGAATGAAATCAATCGGGCCCTTAAAAGGAAAAAACGAGGGGGAACCCCTCACTACCCTTCCCTATATTTGCACAGTTTCTGGAAGGATTGCCAGGATTCTGAAGAAATACCATCCACAGATCCATAAGGAAGCTCACATTTCAGCTTATGCGGGTCGGAGGTGATCTAGGACTTGGGATGGCTGGCGTTTACAGGGTTCCCTGCGAACGCGGAGCAGCGTATATCGGCCAGACGGGTGCACGGTGGAAACCCACATCAAGGAGTGTAGGAGGTGGGTCCGTCTGGGGGGGGGGGGGAAACCGGTGGTAGCAGAACATTACATTTGCAATGGCCATAGGATTGACTTTGACGGCACAAAACCACTGCGCCACGTTGATGGATTTTGGGACCAGCTGGTGAAGGAAGCCATTGAAATAAAACTAGAAAAAAGAATTTTAACCAAGACGAAGGTCTCACTCCCAGTAAGAACTGGAATTCAATTGTAAGCAAGGTGGGACGGTGATTAGATGAGGCCAACTGATCGGGAAGGACAGACAATGTATAACATGGGCTAGACCTACCCAGGCATCATCCCTGAAGATGACAGAATTTTGTCATCGAAACGTCAATTCAGGTCAACACCTGCACCCTTCCGGAAGCCCGAGAAGAGTTTATTTGTTTTTAACATGTACATTGCAATTTTACACCATGGAGCCTCATAATATTCCAGTTCTAGTGTCACTTTGTAATTATCTGAAACATAGTCAAAAAAATTCTTAGCACAACGTACCTGTGGACAAGGGGTAAAGGCAGGAAGTGGAGGGCCGATGTCATGTCCAACCCACAGTCCAGCATGATGGTGGTAGACTTGAACTTCAGAACATTGCATGGCAAAGTTGGGTGACCAGATAAACAGTACTGAGGGAGAAAGAGAAGAATCGCGTTACCATTCCTCAAATGACAACATCTAAATATAGAAAACATATTGTTGCAATCAGAAAACAAGTAATAATAGATGCAGAATCACCCCTTGTTACCGTGCCAATGAGATTTATACAGCAGGAAGATGGAATGAGTGCACTTGGTTTCATACTAGAAAGGAATTATTTTCCCATTATTCACATTAACAATCACAATAAAGTTTCTTTTGTAGATAAACATGAGAATTGTTCAATCATAAAAATACACACATTCGAGTCCAGAGACTAGGAGCTACAGTCCGGGCACTGTCTATTTTCCATTTTTAAAAACAAAATTCTGAAGGAAATAGTGATTTCTTTCATCAGAAATTCCACTGGAGAGTATAACAAGCCAACTGTAACGAGCCAAGTTAACATGAAGAAGTCAGCAACATATCATAGCCACAGAATGTCTGCCAAGTCCAGGCGAGGTGGCCTAGGATGTGGCCTGTCCTGGGATTGTGAGTAGGTAGGAGGTAGGAAAAGGGCTTGTACAAGTGTTATGCTTGTGCTGATCTGTTGAACATTGTGGTATTGTTGGAAACCAGATTTTTTAAAAGTGCTTTTTATAAGATAATAGATTACTTAATGTGAGACTAAAGTTGTAGCTTAATCATTTGTACTTTTTAATCAAACTCAAGTATTTTTCACAGTATGTGGTGGTTCATCACAACTCACTGGCAGAAAGTGGCACAGCAATTAAACCAGTGGTTTATTGCCTTTCTCATTTTTCCTGGGCTGAGTATTAGCACATTACCTCATGACGTAACTGTGCAACCAGTGACAGGTTTATTTGCATCTAAGGACTTTCTCTCTTCTCAGTTATAAAGGTGATGGATTTTTCAGAGGCACCATCTTCGTCTTCTTGGCTTTTCATTCACCTCTGCTTTGTTTCTCAGCTCTTCACTTAGCTTACTTAGTGCTTGTTTAAACTATAAATATACGATTGTTAAGAATTAAGATGGCTCACCACTCTTGCCCACTGCAAGAACCCCAAGGATCAGAAAAGTAACAGAGATCGGACGGTATGTTATGTTGGCGCTGGAATATGCTGCAACACTTGTGGGCCGCCCCTTCACTGCCATCTGTGATGGTTCTTGATGCAAAACAATGCATTTTGCTGTACGTTTCGATGTTTCAACGCACACATAACAAAAACACAAATCTTTAGCTACTCTGAAAGTGCATTGTATTGGAGAATAAAGTTGCATTGTTTGCTGTGTAACCAAAACTATGTAACCAGCCTTATATTTACTATGTATCCAACTTATTAGCCAGAATGAAATCCCTGTATTGTCTCTGTACTATTGAACACATCAGTGCTTTGAGAATGTAGCTAACAGTGAAAGTAAGCATGTAGAGATAACGGTGGTAGACGGGATCGTGGAGTGGTGTGATGGTATGGGGACCAGTCAAGGCCGGGAAGGGGAACACATGTTCCAGGGAGTAGACTAGAGCAAGTATGGGCTATGGAGTGGTGTGATGGTATGGGGACCAGTCAAAGCCGGGAAGGGGGACACGTGTTCCAGGTAGTAGACTATGGGCTACTGATCAGAAATATTGGTGGCGAATCGAGAAGCTAATGTGCTGGTGATAAGCGTTGCAAGCGGAGACGGGGTATGCTAATGTAACTGAGATAGGAGACGAGGGTTGCTAATGTAACTGAGATAGGAGATAGGGTATGCTAATGTAACTGCGATAGGAGACGAGGGTTGCTAATGTAACTGAGATAGGAGACGGGGTATGCTAATGTAACTGAGATAGGAGACGGGGTATGCTAATGTAACTGAGATAGGAGACGGGGTATGCTAATGTAACTGAGATAGGAGACGGAGTATGCTAATGTAACTGAGATAGGAGACGGGGTATGCTAATGTAACTGAGATAGGAGACGAGGGTTGCTATTGTAACTGAGATAGGAGACGGGGTATGCTAATGTAACTGAGATAGGAGACGGGGTATGCTAATGTAACTGAGATAGGAGACGGGGTATGCTAATGTAACTGAGATAGGAGACGGGGTATGCTAACGTAACTGAGATAGGAGACGGGGTATGCTAACGTAACTGAGATAGGAGACGGGGTATGCTAACGTAACTGAGATAGGAGACGGGGTATGCTAACGTAACTGAGATAGGAGACGGGGTATGCTAATGTAACTGAGATAGGAGACGAGGTATGCTAATGTAACTGAGATAGGAGATAGGGTATGCTAATGTAACTGCGATAGGAGACGAGGGTTGCTAATGTAACTGAGATAGGAGACGGGGTATGCTAATGTGACTGAGATAGGAGACGGGGTATGCTAATGTGACTGAGATAGGAGTCGGGGTATGCTGATGTGACTGAGATAGGAGACGGGGTATGCTAATGTAACTGAGATAGGAGACGAGGTATGCTAATGTAACTGAGATAGGAGATAGGGTATGCTAATGTAACTGCGATAGGAGACGAGGGTTGCTAATGTAACTGAGATAGGAGACGGGGTATGCTAATGTAACTGAGATAGGAGACGGGGTATGCTAATGTAACTGAGATAGGAGACGGGGTGTGCTAATGTAACTGAGATAGGAGACGGGGTGTGCTGATGTAACTGAGATAGGAGACGGGGTATGCTGATGTAACTGAGATAGGAGACGGGGTGTGCTGATGTAACTGAGATAGGAGACGGGGTATGCTGATGTAACTGAGATAGGAGACGGGGTATGCTGATGTAACTGAGATAGGAGACGGGGTATGCTGATGTAACTGAGATAGGAGACGGGGTATGCTGATGTAACTAAGATAGGAGACGGGGTATGCTGATGTAACTGAGATAGGAGACGGGGTATGCTAATGTAACTGAGATAGGAGACGGGGTATGCTAATGTAACTGAGATAGGAGACGGGGTATGCTAATGTAACTGAGATAGGAGACGGGGTATGCTAATGTAACTGAGATAGGAGACGGGGTATGCTAATGTAACTGAGATAGGAGACGGGGTATGCTAATGTAACTGAGATAGGAGACAAGAGTATGCTAATGTGACTGAGATAGGAGACGGGGTATGCTAATGTGACTGAGATAGGAGACGGGGTATGCTAATGTAACTGAGATAGGAGACGGGGTATGCTAATGTAACTGCGATAGGAGACGGGGTATGCTAATGTAACTGCGATAGGAGACGGGGTATGCTAATGTAACTGAGATAGGAGACGGGGTATGCTAATGCAACTGAGATAGGAGACAGGGTATGCTGATGCAACTGCGATAGGAGACGAGGTATGCTAATGTAACTGAGATAGGAGACGGGGTATGCTAATGTAACTGAGATAGGAGACGGGGTTTGCTAATGTAACTGAGATAGGAGACGGGGTATGCTAATGTAACTGAGATAGGAGACGGGGTATGCTAATGTAACTGAGATAGGAGACGGGGTATGCTAATGTAACTGAGATAGGAGACGGGGTATGCTAATGTAACTGAGATAGGAGACGGGGTATGCTAATGTAACTGAGATAGGAGACGGGGTATGCTAATGTAACTGAGATAGGAGACGGGGTATGCTAATGTAACTGAGATAGGAGACGGGGTATGCTAATGTAACTGAGATAGGAGACGGGGTATGCTAATGTAACTGCGATAGGAGACGGGGTATGCTAATGTAACTGAGATAGGAGACGGGGTATGCTAATGTAACTGAGATAGGAGACGGGGTATGCTGATGTAACTGCGATAGGAGACGGGGTATGCTGATGTAACTGCGATAGGAGACGAGGTATGCTAATGTAACTGAGATAGGAGACGGGGTATGCTAATGTAACTGAGATAGGAGACGGGGTATGCTAATGTAACTGAGATAGGAGATAGGGTATGCTAATGTAACTGCGATAGGAGACGAGGGTTGCTAATGTAACTGAGATAGGAGACGGGGTATGCTAATGTAACTGAGATAGGAGACGGGGTATGCTAATGTAACTGAGATAGGAGACGGGGTATGCTAATGTAACTGAGATAGGAGACGGGGTATGCTAATGTAACTGAGATAGGAGACAAGGGTATGCTAATGTAACTGAGATAGGAGACGGGGTATGCTAATGTAACTGAGATAGGAGACGGGGTATGCTAATGTAACTGAGATAGGAGACGGGGTATGCTAATGTAACTGAGATAGGAGACGGGGTATGCTAATGTAACTGAGATAGGAGACGGGGTATGCTAATGTAACTGAGATAGGAGACGGGGTATGCTAATGTAACTGAGATAGGAGACGAGGTATGCTAATGTAACTGAGATAGGAGACGGGGTATGCTAATGTAACTGAGATAGGAGACGGGGTTTGCTAAAGTAACTGAGATAGGAGACGGGGTATTCTAATGTAACTGATATAGGAGACGGGGTATGCTAATGTAACTGAGATAGGAGACGGGGTATGCTAATGTAACTGAGATAGGAGACGGGGTATGCTAATGTAACTGAGATAGGAGACGGGGTATGCTAATGTAACTGAGATAGGAGACGGGGTATGCTAATGTAACTGAGATAGGAGACGGGGTATGCTAATGTAACTGAGATAGGAGACGGGGTTTGCTAATGTAACTGAGATAGGAGACGGGGTTTGCTAATGTAACTGAGATAGGAGACGGGGTTTGCTAATGTAACTGAGATAGGAGACGGGGTATGCTAATGTAACTGAGATAGGAGACGGGGTATTCTAATGTAACTGAGATAGGAGACGGGGTATGCTAATGTAACTGAGATAGGAGACGGGGTATGCTAATGTAACTGAGATAGGAGACGGGGTATGCTAATGTAACTGAGATAGGAGACGGGGTATGCTAATGTAACTGAGATAGGAGACGGGGTATGCTAATGTAACTGAGATAGGAGACGGGGTATGCTAATGTAACTGAGATAGGAGACGGGGTATGCTAATGTAACTGAGATAGGAGACGGGGTATGCTAATGTAACTGAGATAGGAGACGGGGTATGCTAATGTAACTGAGATAGGAGACGGGGTATGCTAATGTAACTGAGATAGGAGACGGGGTATGCTAATGTAACTGAGATAGGAGACGGGGTATGCTAATGTAACTGAGATAGGAGACGGGGTATGCTAATGTAACTGAGATAGGAGACGGGGTATGCTAATGTAACTGAGATAGGAGACGGGGTATGCTAATGTAACTGAGATAGGAGACGGGGTATGCTAATGTAACTGAGATAGGAGACGGGGTATGCTAATGTAACTGAGATAGGAGACGGGGTATGCTAATGTAACTGAGATAGGAGACGGGGTATGCTAATGTAACTGAGATAGGAGACGGGGTATGCTAATGTAACTGAGATAGGAGACGGGGTATGCTAATGTAACTGCGATAGGAGACGGGGTATGCTAATGTAACTGCGATAGGAGACGGGGTATGCTAATGTAACTGCGATAGGAGACGGGGTATGCTAATGTAACTGAGATAGGAGACGGGGTATGCTAATGTAACTGAGATAGGAGACGGGGTATGCTAATGTAACTGAGATAGGAGACGGGGTATGCTAATGTAACTGAGATAGGAGACGGGGTATGCTAATGTAACTGAGATAGGAGACGGGGTATGCTAATGTAACTGAGATAGGAGACGGGGTATGCTGATGTAACTGCGATAGGAGACGGGGTATGCTGATGTAACTGCGATAGGAGACGAGGTATGCTAATGTAACTGAGATAGGAGACGGGGTATGCTAATGTAACTGAGATAGGAGATAGGGTATGCTAATGTAACTGCGATAGGAGACGAGGGTTGCTAATGTAACTGAGATAGGAGACGGGGTATGCTAATGTAACTGAGATAGGAGACGGGGTATGCTAATGTAACTTAGATAGGAGACGGGGTATGCTAATGTAACTGAGATAGGAGACAAGGGTATGCTAATGTAACTGAGATAGGAGACGGGGTATGCTAATGTAACTGAGATAGGAGACGGGGTATGCTGACGTAACTGAGATAGGAGACGGGGTATGCTAATGTAACTGAGATAGGAGACGGGGTATGCTAATGTAACTGAGATAGGAGACGGGGTATGCTAAGGTAACTGAGATAGGAGACGGGGTATGCTGACGTAACTGAGATAGGAGACGGGGTATGCTAATGTAACTGAGATAGGAGACGGGGTATGCTAATGCAACTGAGATAGGAGACGGGGTATGCTAATGCGACTGAGATAGGAGACGGGGTATGCTAATGTAACTGAGATAGGAGACGGGGTATGCTAATGTAACTGAGATAGGAGACGGGGTATGCTAATGTAACTGAGATAGGAGACAGGGTATGCCAATGCCACTAAGATAAGAAATTACTATAAAGAATACTGTGAACTAGGGCTCGGCGGACAATTAGTTACACGCTCTTTAATTGTCTCAGCTTTTGTTTGCAAATAAAGGCATAAACTTCTCAAAGAATTTTCTGCGTCTCCTGGTTATTTCAAGAAACCACGACAATTGCAGGTGGACAAACACACACAAGAGTCACAACAAGATAGATCAGGAGAACACAAGACCTCGGGAGCACCGCTCCAGAGTTTGACAGAAGCTACCTTTCTTATTTGCTTTGAGGCTTTTGTATCTTGTGCCCGATAGGAGAGGGTAGTATACAGAATGACCGGGGTGCGAGGGGTCCTTGTTGATGTTGCAGTGGGAAGTGTAGACAGAGTCAACGGAGGGGAGGCTGGTTTACAGGACTAACTGGGCTGTGTTTCAGTTGTACCTATGACTCAATGCACTATTTGTTTCAATGTACAGGTGACAAACAAACACATAAATACGAAGCAGGCTGCAATTGAAGAATGCTGTGAATCATGACAAACTATAGGATTATGGGCAGCTGAACTTTGTATATTGGGTCAGATTGTATGAAAAAAAATGCATTTCCTTTTGATTTCACGTGAGACTTCCCAGTGTTTACTCAAATTAAACACCGGCATGGAGAACACACAATCAGGAAGTCAAGGTCACCCCTTCCAGTTGTTCCTGTGCCAACTTGTTGATTCAAAGATGCCCAAAATTTCACTTCTTAAAAACTGTTATCTGAATGCCACCTCATGTGACATTATTTCTTAATGCATTCATTCATTTCTGCAGGGATCTAGGTTTCGCTGACCAGGCCAGCATTTATAGTACATCTCCAACTGAATCAGGCTACTCGCCAGACTGTTTCAGAGGGAATTAAGATGTTAAAGAGCACTACAGCACAGAAACATGCACTTCGACCCATCTCGTTCATCCCAACTGCTGTTTTGCCTGGTCCCATCTATTCAAACCAGGACCATGTCCCAATCCAGACTTCTCTTAACATCACATTGATGGATCTGATCGGACAGGGAAAATAAAACAGATATACTCTCTGGAAAGGAAAACAGCTGTTTATGACAAGCCAACAGCTTTATGGTTATCAGATGTACCTCCAAGAGGACCACAGCCTTGTCGTGCTTGAGAGCTCGTATGTCTCAATGACCCAGAAAGCTATGCTGGCTGGAGCTTTACGCTTTGGTCTCGGTAGGGTCACCCATGCCAAACAGGTCAAAGGGTAGAGGCCAGACTAAGAGCGGTCCACTGATCCTTCAGGTTTGAGGGTTCAGCTCAGGGCTAACAACCCCAATGGGTAAAACAAAATTGTTACAGAAACAGCAATGAAGAATCCTTCAACATCTGGGTGTAACGGTATTCCTGAGTCTCCACCCGGGACTCAAGGGGTCACAGTTTAAGGATAAAGGGGAAGCCTTTTAGGACCGAGATGAGGAAAAACTTCTTCACACAGAGAGTGGTGAATCTGTGGAATTCTCTGCCACAGGAAACAGTTGAGGCCGGTTCATTGGCTATATTTAAGAGGAAGTTAGATATGGCCCTTGTGGCTAAAGGGAACAGGGGGTATGGAGAGAAAGTAGGTACAGGGTTCTGAGTTGGATGATCAGCCACGATCATACTGAATGGCGGTGCAGGCTCGAAGGGCCGAATGGCCTACTCCTGCGCCTATTTTCTATGACTGTATGACTGACAGTAGTGAAAATCCAGAGGAAGCCCTGAACACCACCGGAGATGCAGGATCTTCACTGCTGCACTAAACACTAGTGGTGTAATGGACAATAAGTTATCGGAAGTAATGGCTATAATTTTGTTAAAAGATGCAGATTATGAACAGAACGCAATTCCATTGCTGCCACGGTGGGATCTGAAGCATTGTGTCTGCTGTATTTACTCATCTCAACCGTGTTGTCTCTGCTCATTACATAATCATCTGGTCAAACACAGCTTTGCTTTGCCAATATCACCCTGGTTTCCACTGCTGTGGTTTTCTTTTCTCCCATACCAGTCTAATAGTCAAAGTCAGAGAACATTTATTATCAAAGAATACTTCATACAACTTTGAGATATGTCTTCTTACAGGCAGCTACAAAGAAACTAAACAGAACCCATTAAAACAAAACAATACCATCAAACACCCAAAAGAGCAAGAAGAAAAACATGCCAATGATTGAAGTGAGTAAATAGCATTTAGAACCAAGCTTCACAAGAGAGTTCACACTGTGATAGTTGCAGACCACAGCCACAGTTCGGTGCAGAGATGAGTAAACTTCGTGGAGCAGTGATCTGAACTGTCCCGTGCCCCCGGCACCTTGTCCTTTCAATCTGGCCCGGCACTTAAATCATCCACACCTTGCTCTCAGACCTGGACCCTGCCACCTCAATACACTCTCGGGCCAGTGCCCCCCCTCAATTCGGCCTGTAGCCAACATTTCCAATTCGGCTCGTTGCTTAAATCAATCAAACCTCAGGCCTGGGTCCAGTTCCCGAAACCTCAACTCTACATCGCCTCCACTCGCCTTGCCTCAGTTCTGCCGAATCAAATTGCCTCCAAATTTGCTCCAGAATTGGCCAAACATCAGCTCCTTCCACTCTCTCTGACCCAGACCCCACTGCCTTGATTCAGCCCATACGCTTCTCGGAGGTGAACAGAAGTTTGTGAGTTGGATGTTCATGCCGGCAGGTAGGAGGCTACCGGTGCCAGTCAACTGGGGTGATATACTGTATCCGGTGCTCCCGATGTGGCCATTTATACACTGGGGAGACCCGCCGCAGACTGGGAGACCGTTTCACCGAACACCGGCGCTCAGTCCTCCAGCAGCGGCGGGATCTCCCTGTGGCCACACACTTCAATTCCACAGACCACTCCCACTCCAACATGTCTGTCCATGGCCTCCTCTACTGTCAAGATGAGGCCACACGCAGGTCGATGGAGCAATACCTTATCTCCCGCCTAGGTAGCCTCCTACCTGCCGGCATGAACATCCAACTCACAGACCTCCGTTGATACCCCTGCCCCCACTTAACCCCATCCCTATCTATTATTTTAGTCTGGTTCTCTTTCTCTCTCTTTTTTCCCCCCTCACTATAATCTCCCCCCCAGCCCTACCTTTCTTTCTCTTTTATTTCCCATAATTCTCCACTTTCCCCCTAGCCCATTTCCCTCCAGCCTATCACTTCCCAGCTCTCTACTTCATCCCTCCCCCCACTTCTTATCCCCCCCCGACCATCTCATGTTACTTCACTCCTGATGAAGGGTTTCGGCCCGAAACGTTGTCACTACCACCTCCCATAGATGCTGTCTGGCCTGCTGAGTTCTGCCAGCATTTTGTGTTTTTAGCTGTTTTCTTTGTTTTATTTACCACCAGCAAGTAGTTTCTGAGCTTCACCAGCACCACCTGAAACTGGAACTTTTCCTGCATTCAATTCAAAATCATCTCATATATCCCCAGCCAGTGGCTCCATAGGTCATCTCCCAGAGGTGTAAACTGGCCTCCCAACTATCAACCTATTGATATACATAGGAGAAGCTTATTCAGACTATTGTCCCTTCTCAGTGAATGGTTTCTGCTTTACATTCATGCCCTTTCCTGCAACACATTTATATCCAAAAGTCTGTACATCTCCATGAGATCATAGGAGCAGAATTGGACACCTCAGTCCTTTGAGGCTGCCCCACCACTTGATCATGGCTGATTTATTTTCCCTCTCAACCCCGTAACCTTTGACGTCCTGACTAATCAAGAACCTGTCAACCTCTGCTTTAAATACACCCAATGACTTGGCCCCCACAGCCATCTGTAGCAATGAATTCCAGAGATTCCCCACCCTCTGCCTAAAGAAATTCCTCCTCATCTGAACTGCCTAACCAGGGAAAAGCGGGAGGAACTCAGCAGATCAGGCAGCTTCTATGGAAAAGAATAAACAGTCAACGTTTCATCTTTCTAGGTGGGACGTAAGCAAATCTGTTTCACTATGACAATACATGGGGCATTAGTAAACAATCACCATCACCTCATAAAGCTCCAGCAAAGTCTGGGGATCTCACAAGCAGCAACATGACAATGACTATTTTAGATGACGTTGGTTGAGGGACAAAACAAAGAACACAGAACAGGCCCTTTGGCCCATGTTCTAAGATGGTTCCAAACTGAAAGACTCCTAATTATGGCAGAGATAATCCAAAGGGAAACCAGAAAAGATCCCACAATGTCTCAGGTCTACATGGCAACCCAAAATAGCTGTGATGTTCAGCAGCAATTCAGTTCACCCACTTTTACCAGTGCCAGGATGAACTTGGCCTTGACAGAAGTTGCCTTATGCATCGATTGAGAGTTTTTGTACCATCCAAGCCAAGAGTGGAAGTGTTGGGAGGAGCCACATGCCGGTGATTTAGATGTGATCAAAATGTTGGCTCAAAGCTTTGTCTGGTAGCTGGGATAGATCAGCAGCTTGCCTTGCACTGTTTGTGACGCCAACACATCCAGAAGAAGTGTCCAGAGCTGTTAGAACCACTTCCTGCAGTCCCAGTGTCAATTACGCAGAGAGGCCCCAGAACCTGGGATTGTTCACAGTCACAAGTCTCACCTGCCATTGCAAAGTGATCCACTAACCCCACCTCGAGAGGAGAGACATTATCTCAGCAGGGCAAGAAATCCTCCACAGTGATTAAATGTTTAGTCCTGAATGGGACAATTTCAAATTTATGATGATGTGGATGTCCATACAGTAGTTGTATTATACAGAATACCACACACATTTACACATACACGTTGAGATGCATTTTATATTGAGTTGGAGCTTATAACTAAGAAGAGAGAAGTGTTGTGTATTTAATATTTCAATAATATTTAAGTAATAATGTAAATAAATGTTCAATTAGGCATTCGTTGTTTAAATAATTCATTATGGATTACATGTAAAAGTAAGTGAATGGCATACATCAGAACATCACATCATAAGTGCATGCCTCACTGAAAGTAAAAACTAAGTAGACACGTTTATTCCTGGCTCCTTGCTTTTCTTTCAATTAGTTTTTGGAGTTACAAAACGTAACACTTTCTATAATGGGGCAACCACAACTGCACATGTGGCCCAACTAGAATTTTATAAAGCTTCAACGTAACTTCCTGACTTTTGAACTCAATGCCTTGACTATTAAAGGCGAGCATGCCATATAGCATATTAACCACCCTATCAACCTACGTAGCCACTGTCAGGTCTTGGTCTCAACAGTGTACTGTCTCTTTATATTTGACCTTCCAAGGTGCAACACTCCACATTTGGCCAGGTTAAACTCCATCTGCCATTTCTCTACCCATTTCTGTCTGAAGATATACTCTACTTGTAGTAACACAATGACATTTTTGTCTGTAACAAAAAGGAACCTGTATTGTACCAGAGTGCTTTGCTAACAGCGTTTGTGCAACATTATGCCGATGGACCTTGACTATATGACAAACTGCAGAAAGACAAGGGGATTTGGTTACTGGAAGAATGCCAAGCACACTTATTAAGCAGACTAATAGAATGCACCCTGTCCCTGAACCGGCACAGGTAGATAACACTTGTGTAAAAAGTAGTGTCTTAGCCATCTGTTTTTGCTAAGCTATGACCAGCTCTTGTATGGTAATAGTCTTCCCTTACAGCAGGTAAAATAAGTGTGCTTATGATTGATCCACTCTCAGTTGTTTGTTAAGACGTAGTGAAAAGGTGCTCAGCATCTGCCACTGGTCTAAATCCCACTGTATTTTTTTTGCCAATCATCTACGCTATCCACAATCTTTGATTCACCTGCAAACTTACTAACCCACCCACATCTGCATTTTCACCCAGGTCATTTATATACATCACAAGCAGCAGAGGTCCAAGTACAGATCCCTGCAGCACATCACAGACGTCGAGCTAGAATGAGTGCCACTACCCCCTGCCTTCTACGGGCAAGCCAATTCTGAATCCAAGAAGCCAATTCACTATGGATCCCATGCATTGAGTTCACGTCAGCCTCGCTCGCCATGGCCCATGGCCATGGTTCGCCTGTACTGCTCCTTCTGTAACTGTAGTATTAACTCCTACACTGTGATATTGCTTTTCCCTCAGTGTACTGAATGGCATGCAAAGCCAAGCCTCACACTGATCCTCAATACGTGCGACTTTAATAAACCAGTTTGCTCTCACTCCCTAAACAAAGTCAGAGAGTACTGAAAAGAGCTCTCCTGCCCAACAGGTCCATCTAAAATAACCCTATTTGCCCAATCTCTCTAAACTTTCCAAAGCCTTTTAAGTAATGTTAACATTACCTGCCTCAACCACTTCCTCTAGCAGCTCATTCCATCTACGCACCATCCTCTGGATGATAAAATTACCTCTCGGGTTCCTATTAAATCTCTCTCCCCTCTACCTTAAACCTATGCCCTCTAGTTATTGATTCTCAAAAGTGGGGGGGGGGGGGGGAGAGAGAAATGAGTACTCTGTAGACAGAAACCACTGCAGACGCTGGAATCTGAAGCAGCAATGGGGTACAGGGCCAATGTGTGGCCCTAAAGGTTTTATATATCTCTTTTAGCACTCTACAGCCACCTTGAACAGCTATAAACAGAAACAGTTACGGTTCCTCACCAGTTTCATCCTGCTCTCTCACGCACCAAGTTTCCATGAGAAGCGCCAGCGAGCTGAAGTTCAAAAGGAAGTGAACTGCCACCGGCCGGGTTACGCAGGCGCCGGCCGGCGCAAGGTACGACGGGTGTTGTAGTTCTCGCTTGACCAGACTTGCGCGAGTCACGCCGCAGGGCACCCGGGGTCCTCAACTACATGTCCCAGCGGCCCTCGCGAGCGCGCCGGTGTCGCCTTGTGTTTGTGGGGCCCCTTCTGTGGGAGTTTGGTGTTGTTGATCATGGCGGGTGTGGGGCAGACAAAGGCGTTGTTGTTCAGTCTTCAACTGGAGAATGAAACAACTTTTTGATGGTTTTTGTTCAAATGTATGCGTCTAGATGAAGGAATTACTTCTTGCTGAAAAGAATTATCTCATATTTAAATGGATGAGGGTTTTACACTAATCACAGAGGAAGCTGAGAAGGTACGTTTCATTTCTGTATGGAGCTAGAGGTTGTATGTTTATATTTATGGATAGGAAGTAGGTTTCGTATGTCTTATTTGTACTTCCATTTTTCACCTAAATGTTGCAGAACTTTGTGTTCTCTGAGCTACAGGGCTGACGAACCTTAGGGCAAGGTTATTTCTTTTATACTGCACAGACCAGCTTAAAGGACAGGGGATAATTTGTCCAAAGTTCAAAACGTCAAAATAAATAAGGGACACTTTAAACAACTGGTGCCACCATTGAATGAGATTTGACAGTTTATGGTACAAGATTCTCATTGTTGTTATAAAGTTAATAAAGGTTACTTTCTCGAGTACCTCAAATGTTATTTGGGTGAATAAGTTATGCAGGACTTTTGCACAGTATTTCCCAAAAGTGATATGTTTAGTTTCTTTATTGAGGCAAAACACCTGAAGACAATAATTAACAATGAGTCATGATG
This sequence comes from Hemitrygon akajei, assembly GCF_048418815.1. Taxonomy (NCBI): domain Eukaryota; kingdom Metazoa; phylum Chordata; class Chondrichthyes; order Myliobatiformes; family Dasyatidae; genus Hemitrygon; species Hemitrygon akajei. Next base: position 116,721,752 of record NC_133130.1, on the reverse strand, counting down.
TCATAATGTATTATCACTCTTTTTCAATGCTGTGGAGGGCAACCCATGGGTATATTTAAAGTGGAGGTTGGCAGCTTCTAAGGTTATGGGGAGACAGCAGGAGAATGGGGTGAAGAGTGATGGGAATGGCAGAGCAGACTCAGTTGTCTGAATGGTCTAATGCTTCTATGTATTATAGTTTATTGTCTTAATATATAGGGATTAACATTACAACACAGTACAGGTCCTTTGAGCCACAACATTCTGCCAACTTTTTAACCTCCTCTAAAATCAATCTAACCCTTCTCCACTACATAGCCCTCCAATTTCATTAACAGGTTCTTAAATGTCCCCAGTGCATCTCCTTCTATCACCACCCCTGGCAGGGTGTTCCACACACCCACCATTCTGTGTGTTTTTAAAAAAAAAATCCCCACTATACTCTCTTCCAATCACCTTCAAATTATGCCCCCAGTATTTGCCATTTTGTGGGGCTAAAGTCTTTAACTATCCATTTGATCTGTGCTTCATCATTTGTACACCTTAATCAAGTATATCGCACTAAGTGACTTTATAACAGTAATTCAGCATCACTGAGTTGTGGGAAGATTACAGTTGGGAGCTTGACGCATATCAAAAGGTTCTTGATTAGTCAGGGCATGAAAGGTTATAGGGAGAAGGCAGGAGAATGAGGTTTAGAGGGAAATGGATAAGCCATGATGAAGTAGCAGAGCAGACTCGATGGACCGAATGGCCTAGACTTGCAGTGTGCAGAGGCAGTTTGAAAGTCCTGTCATCAGGAAGGAGGCTCAGGAGATACAACACCAGGTGCAGGAACAATTATTAACCTACAATCATTAGGCTCCTGAACCAGCCCAACGCTGATCTGATTCCACAACCTGTAGGCTCACTTTCATTGGCTCTACAACTCAAGTTCTCAATATATATTACCATCTTTTTCTTTCTGTGTATTTGCACAATTTGTCGTTTTTTGAACATTGCTTGATTGTCTGTCTTTGCTGTGTGCAGTCTTTAGTTAATTCTGTTCTGTTTGATCGTATCTGCTGTGAATGCTAACAGGAAAATGAATCTCGGGAGGATATGGTGCCATGTATGTACTTTGACAATAAATACTTAGAAATTCGGTGATTTTAGATTTGACTTTCTACAATAGCTGAAAGCAGTTGCTCCGAGTTGGGAAGCAGCTGAACAAATCTTCCTATGAATGGAGTGGCAACGGTAGTCATGTGGTATTTTGAAATAACTGCATTTGCATGAATAAGAAAAAATAACTCTGCCGACTTCTGTTTCTTTGGGGGGGGGAGGGGAAATAGTCTTTAGTAAGCTCCTTTAGAGATGTTATTTTTCAGCAGCTTCTGTTAATAATCCTGAGCCTATGGCTAAGACAAAGAACTCTGTGTAGAGTAGGAAAGTAGAAAGTTTCTGTACCATCATAAAATTACACAGCTATGTAGCACTGAAATGAGTCTTTCTGTCCATGCCTCAGGTCCCACACTACTAGTTTATTACCCGATAGCCATTACGCTCTTGAACTGGTGTGGATAACTTCACTCACCACACTCTGAACTGATTCTACAACCTCTAGACTCACTTTCAAGGACTCTTTACAATTCACATTCTCAGTATTTTTTTATTGGCACAGTTTGTCTTCGTTGGTGATTTGTCAGTCTTTGTTAATGTAGAGTTTTTAGTACATTCTATTATTTCCTTATTTTCCTGTAATGCCTGCAAGACAATGAATTTTGGTGATATGTGGTGATACTAAACTTTGAATTTGACATTAAACTGCGAGTGAGTGAGGCCTCTGTCAGGATCGACCCTGGGTGTTGCGTCCTGGCTGTCTGGATACACAAACCTGGGCAGTACGATATGGAGAGCAAGCTGTTGCCCTTGTAGCACACTCACCTCTCCACACAGCTGATGAACTCGAACATCAGAGATCGATACAGTTTGGTACCAGTAGTGGCGCAAGAGTTGCCAGTCAGCATTGAACTCAACTGTCTGAGGGACTCCAGCTCCAGACTTTTCCCTCAGAGTTTACTCCCAAAGAACTTCCCCATGAATGGATACAGCAGCAAGACAGCGGAGGTTTGAGATCAGAGTTTTCCTTCTAGATGAGCTGCCAATTCGCGCCTGATTTTCAATATTTTTACCATTGACCAGAATCTCAACTAGACTAGCTTCACAAGCATGTCAGAGGCTGGGTAATCTGCAGCAATGTCTTGCCTCTTGGCACACCAAAGGCTTTCCATTATCTCTGAGCCACAAAGCAGGTGTCCTTTGGGATACTGTCTACCCGCTTGGCTTGAATGCTGCTCCAATAGTGCACAAGATGGATACTGTCTGGGGGGAAATGTGCTGGCTTTAGAGAACGTCCAGAGTAGATTCGCAAAAATTATCCTAGGAATGAAAGGATCAACACAAGAAAAGTGGTAGATGGCTCTGGGCCTATGCTCAATGGAGTTCAAAGGGATTGGCGGGGGGGGTGTCATTGAAACCTAGGCATAGTGAGTGTGGAGAGGATGTTTCCTATTGTGGGGGAGTCTAGGATCATAGGGCACAGCCTCAGCATAGAACTGAGATGAGGAATTTTTTTTTGCCAGAGGCTGGTGAATCTGGAATTCATTGCCACAGAAGGCTGTGGAGGCCAAGTCATTAGATATATTTAATGCAGAGGGTGATAGGTTCTTCATTAGTAAGGGTGTCAAAGGTTACAGGGAGAAGGCAGGGAAATGGGAGGAAAATTAAATTAACTATGATCAAATGCCATAGCAGCCTTGATGGGCCAAATGGCCTAATTCTGCTCATATGTCAACATGAGTTCCCAACCTAGGGAAAAGGTTGAGAATCCTTGGTCCAAGATCAACCAGCTTGATTGGTACCCCATCCACTACATGAGACACAGGCTTACACTAGCTCAATGTATGCCATCTACAAAGTGTGCTGTATTTACTTGCCTAGGCGACTCCAATTGCATCTCCAAAACCACAGCTTCTACCAATAAGAAACGCAAAGGCTTCAGTGCATAGGAACTCTACAAGCTGCATGTACTCTAATGTGTACATACATCATCCTGGGATCAGAATATACTGCCATTCCTTCATCATTGCTAGATCGATTCCCTCTATAGAACTTTCTCAGAAGTTTACAGTGCTTTAAGGAAATAATGTGGACCATAAATGCTGGGTTGCCAGCAATGCCCAGATATCCCAAAAATAGTGATTTGGGTGTTGGGGAGAAACCGAGCATAACTAATAAATCTATGACCCAAACATCTATCTATTTATATGAAGTAATCTATTTGTCTTTTAATTGCTTCTCCACTTTTTCCTCAGTGCTCCATAGACTCTATTTCTGTTAAATACCTGCTGCCCATATTTTCTTGCACTGATCAATATTTCTCATTTGATAGTATTAAATTACGTCTGCTACTAGCAAAGTAAATGTAATCTTTCTGCAAATCCTGCATTCTCTTTATTTCAATCAAGTGTACAGCTGACAGCTGTTCCTACACCCTTGCCATATAGTGTACACGTTTCCCCTTCATAATACATACAATGCTTCTGCATACACAACTCCCTAACCCTGATAAGTAGTCCTATAATCTTGCCAGGCTTTCCTTGTATTGCAGTTTTTATGAGTTTGTCATGATGGTTCTACCTGCTCTTTGTGTTGTTCAAAGCACTTCAGAGCCTGACAATTTTAACAGTCCTCTTTTCTTGTAAATGTGGAAACCTATTTTAACATCCAAAGGTACCACATATGACAAATAATCTATCTACCTTTTAAAAGATGTTGAAGAGAGGAGTATTGGCTTGGAGAACTTCCTCCTGCTTTTAAATAAATGTCATAACGTCTCTAAATTCCACCTCAAAATATCAACAGAACTGAAGTGTCATCTGAAGTGCAGCACTTACAAAAGCATGCTCGGGGGGAGGGGGCAGGGATCTGTCGTCTTATGGTGCTATTTCAAAGTTCAAAATACATTTATTATCAAACTATGTATACTGAGATTCGTCTATATACAGGCAGCCACAAAACAAAGAAACTCAATAGAATGGATTTTTAAAGAAAAACAAATTTCAAACTTTTAGCCTCTGATATTTTTCTGTTAATTTTACATGTTGAATTCTGGGTTTAACCTTTTAAATGACCCGTCTAATGTAGATTGTGATTTAAAAGATCTTGTCAGCCAGGGTAAGATATCCTATCTCTGGCCTTTGTGATCTTTAGCAGGTTGCTTACTACAATGAAAGAAGTGAAATATATACTCAGTATCATTTTTAGGTACATCTGATTGTCAAGGCAAATATCTAATCAGCCAATTCTGTGACAACAACTCCATGGATAAAGACATGCGGACATGCCTGATAAGTTCAGTTGTTGTTCAGACCCAACATCCGAATGAGAAGCAACACGCACAAAATGCTGAAGAACTCTTCCTCCAGCATTTTGTGTGCATTCCTTGGATTTCCAGCAGCTGCAATATTTCACTTGTTTGTGATCAGAATGAGGATGTGACTTTGATCTTGGAATGGTTGTTGGTGCTAGACGGGGTGGTTTGAGTATCTCAGAAACTGCTGACCTGGGATTTTCATGCACAGTGCCCTCTAGACTTTACAGAGACTGATCACAAGACAAAGGAGTAGAAGTAGGCCATTCGGCCCATCAAATCTGCTCTGCCACACCTCCATGAGCTAAGCTATTCTCCCGTCTAGTTCCAATTTCTGGCTTTTTTCCCATATCCTTTGATACCCTGACTAATCAGATACCTGTCAGTCTCCTCCTTAAAAATCTTCAATGATTGAGCCTCCACAGCTGTATGTGGCAATGAATTCCATAAATCCACAACCCTCTGGCTAAAAAAATTTCTCCTCATCTCTGTTTTAAATGGGTACCCTCTAATTCTAAGACTGTGACCTCTTGTCCTGGATTCACCCACCAAGGGAAACAGCCTTTCCACATCTACTCTGTCCAACCCTTTCAACATTTGAAATATTTCTATGAGATCCCCTCTATACTCTAATGAATACAATTCAAGAGCCGACAAACGCTCCTCATGTTAGTCCCTGCATTCCAGGAATCATCCTCGTGAATCTTCTCTGAACTCTCTCCATCAGCACATCCTTTCTAAGATAAGGGGCCGAAAACTGCACACAGTATTCCAAATGGGGTCTCACCAGTGCCCCATAGAGCCTCATCAACACCTCCTTACTCTTATACACTATTCCTCGTGAAAAACAAATCAGCGTCCATTCAGTGGCAGCTTTGTGAGTGAAAATGCCTTGTTAATGAGCGAGGTCAGAGGAGAACGGCCAGACTGCTTCAAGCTGACAGGAAGGTGACAGTAACTCAAATAACCACGCATTACAACAGTGGGGTGTGGAAGAACGTCTCTGAACACACAACACGTCAAACCTTGAAGTGGATGGGCTACAGCAGTGGAAGACCAACTGGGTTCCACTCCTGCACCTAATAACGTGGCCGTGATTCAGCCTTTGTTTAATCTTTTCACCACAGACTGTTTATCCAGGGATGAAAATGACTTAAATTTCTTCAAAATCAAACTACATTGATTATCTCACTTTATATGCTACCTACAAGCTTGAGATTTGTGTCCTTACAGGCAGCCACAAAACAAAGAAAGCCAATAGAACCTATATTTTTTTTAAAAAGACCATTGAATACACAATGTGCTAGTGATTCCACAGCCACTAAACAGTCATCACTGCGGTCTCAGTTCAGCACAGAGATGAGTAAACCTTGCGGAGCCTGAACGGATCCTGACCCGGATCTGGGCCGTACCTTCCAAATATCCGGACCCGACTTGCACTACCTTACTTTCCCTTTTCTATTTTCTAATTATGATTCATAATTTAAATTCTTATTATATTTACTTTGATTTGTACTCCAGGGAGCACAAAGCGCAGAATCAAATATCACTGTGATTGTACGCTCTAGTATCAATTGTTTGGTGACAATAAAGTAAATATACTGGCCCGACCCTTCCTCCAGCCTTGACACCCCGGCCCAACACTTGTATTGTCAAAACCTCAGGTCGTTCCTTGCTCTTGGTGCTGGGCCCTGACTCTTCGATACGCTCTCGGGCCTTGGCCCCATCACCTTATTGCTACAGGTTTACTGTAAGGTTAGCTGTTTCTCACCAGCTTGCTTTCACCTCCTACATTTATTCTATGGTCATTGCAGAAGGTAATTAAGAATCTGCCTGGAGTCAAGTGGGTAGCTTTTTAAATAATTATATAAATTAGCTTGGAAAGGTCTCAGCAGTGGTATCCATCTGTTTAATTTCAAATGTTTGTGATCACTTTAAGTATGTCAGCTGCCGTAAGAACATTGAAATTTGTTACTCTAGATTGGTCATCCTGATTTCTGATCATCATTCAATAATTTAATAACTATACAGTCAAATGTTATTTCATGTTGTACCTGCAATTTACACCAAATTGGATATTTGAGTATGTATCATAGTTTATTCTCACACGGGTGTGCTCCTTTCTTATAAACCACCTACACTGCATTTCCTTTCTGGTTAAATTGAAGGGATTTCTCAGTAATTATCAGAATTGGGTTTACTATAGAGTCATAGGAAAATACTCCAGACGCAGGCCCATCGGTCCATTTAGTTTGTGCCAAGCTATTAAACTGCCTACTGTTGTCGACCTGCACCCAAGCCATAGCCCCCTTCATACCCCTATCATCCATGTACTTATCCAAACTTCACTTCAACATTGAGATTGAGCTTGCATGCACCATTTGTGCTGGCAGCTCATTCCACACTCTCACCACCCTCTGAGTGAAAAAGGTCCCCCTTAAAGTTTTCACCTTTCACCCTTAACCCATGAGCTCTAACTGTAGTTCCGCCCAACCTCAGTGGAAAAAGCCTGCTTACATTTATCCAGTTTATACCTCTCATAATTTTGCATACCTGTATCAAATTTCCTCTCAGTCTTCTGTGTTTCAAGGAATAAAGTCCTAACCCAATCAATCTATCCTTCTAACTCAGGTCCTCTGGTCCTGGCAACATCCTTGTAAATTTTCTCTGCACTCTTTCAACCTTTTTTACCTCTTTCCTGCAGGTAAATGACCAAAACTGCACATAATACTCCAAATTAGGCCTCACCAACGTCTTCTTCAACTTCAGCATAACATCCCATCTCCTGTTTCAATACCTTGATTTATACTGCCTTTAAAAAATATTCATCCCCCTTGGAAGTTTTCATGTTTTATTGTTTTAACAATGTTGAATCACAGTGGATTTAATTGGGCTTTTTTTGACTCTGCTCAACAGCGTGTATATGTACACAAAAAGAGTAAAAATCGTGAGGTAGTGTTCACGGACCATTCAGAAACGTGAAGAAGATGGTGGAGTATATATCTTCAGGTTCCTGTACCCCTTTCTGCTGGTAGCAATGAGAAGAGGGCTTTTCTTGGATGGTGAGCATTCTTAATAGTGGATGCTGCCTTTTTGTGGCATTGTCTGTCGAAAGTGCCCTCGATGTTGTGGAGGCTAGTGTCTATGGTGGAGCTGGCTGACTCTACAACCCTCTGTTTTCTGTGATACACCAGTTTTTAAAAGGAGAAATGCTGAATTTCTTTAGCCTCCTGAGGAAGTAGAGACACAGGTGAGTTTTCTTGGTTGGACCAGGACTGGCTGTCAATGATGTTCACCTCAAGAATCTTCAGGTTGTCTGCCTTCTTGACCTCAGCAGCTAAATAATCCACGAAACATGGATTTAGTTTTAAACACGAGATTCTGCGGAAGCAGGAAATCCAGAGCAACACACACACAGTGCTGGAGAATCTTGGGGAAAGCCTGCCTTAGATTGGGTGGTGTGTAATAACCCAGATTTTATTAGTCAGCTTAACGTAAAGGAACCACTAGGAGGCAGTGATTATAACATGATTAAATTCATACTGCAATTTAACAGGGAGAAGCGCAAGTTACACGCGTCAGTATTGCATTGGAATAAAGGGAATTACAGAGGCATGAGAGAGGGGCTTGTCGGGTGGATTGGAGGGGGTTACTGGCAGGGATAATGGCAGAACTAAGGTGGCTGAAGTTTCTGGGAATAGTTCACAAGGTGCAAGATAGATGTATCCTGCCGAAGTAGTTCTCAAATGGCAGGCTAGGCACCCGTGACTGACAATTGAAGTTAAGGACTAGAAAAGCCAAGGAAAAAGGCATATAAGGTAGCAAAAATGAGTGGGAAGTTGGATAATTGGTAAGTTTTTAAAATCCAACAAAAGGCAACTAAGAGCTATAAGAAGGGAAAAGATGAAATATGAAGGCATGAAGCTGATAATATAAAGCAGGATACCAGAAGTTTTTTCAGTTATATACAGAGTAAAAGGGAGGTGAGAGTTAGTATTGGACTACTAGAAAATGATGCTGGAGAGGTAGTAATGGGTCAAAGAAATGGCAGATGAGTGTAATAACTACTTTGTTTCAGCCTTTACTGTGGAAGACTCGAGCTGTATGCCAGAGGTCTGTGAGTGTCCTTTCTATTACAGAGGAAAATGTGCTAGGCAAACTGAAAGGTCTTACGGTGGATAAGTCACTTGGACCAGATGGACTGCATCCCAGTCCTGAGAGAGGTTGCTGAGGAGCTAACGGATGCATTGGTCATGATCTTTCAAGAATCACTTGATTCTGGCATGGTCCCAGAGGACTGGAAGATTGCAAATGTCACTCCACTCTTTAAGAAGGGAGGAAGACAAAAGAGAGGAAATTATAGGCCAGTTAGCCTAACCTCAGTGGTTGGGAAAGTGTTGGAGTCGATTAATAAGGACAAGGTTTTGAAAAAATAATGATAAAATAAGTTAAAGTCTACATGGTTTCCGTAAAGGGAAATCTTGCCTGTCAAATCTGTTAGAATTCTTCGAGGAAGTAACAGCAAGGTGGACAGAGGAGAGGCAATGGATGTCATTTACTTAGGTTTTCAGAAGGCATTTGATAGATGTCTCACATGAGGCTCCTTAAGATGATAAAATCCAATGGTTTTACAGGAAAAATACCGGCATGTATAGAGGAATGACTACAGGCAGGAGGCAGCAAGTGGGAATAAAGGAGGCCTTTTCTGGTTGGTTGTTAGTGATTAGAAGTTACTAACTTGGTTGTTAGTGACTGAAGTGTTCTTCAGTGGTCAGTATCGGGCCACTACTTTTCCCATTGTTTATCAATTATTTAGATAGTGGAATTGATGGCTTTGTGGTAGAGTTTGCAGATGGTACAAAGATAGGCGGAGAGGTGGATAGTGCTGAGGAAGCAATGTGATTGCTATAGGGCTTGGACAAATTAGAAGAATGGGCAAAAAAGTAGCAGATGCAATACAGTGTTGGGAAATGTATGATAGTGCATTTTGGTAAAGGAACAATAGTGCAGCTGATTATCTAAATGGGGAGAAGGTTCAAACGTCAGAGGTGCAGAGGGACTTGTGCAAGACTCCCAGAAGGTTGAGTCTGTGGTAAAGAAGGAAATGCAGTGTTGGCATTTGTTTCAAGGGGACTAGAATATAAAAGCAAGGAGATAAAGCTGAAGCTTTTTAAGACTAGTCAGGCCGCACTTGGAGTATTGTTAACAGTTTTGGGCCCCTTACCTCAAAGGTTGTGTTGTCATTGGAGGAAGTCCAGAGAAGGTTCAAGAGGATGATTCCAGGAATGAAGGGGTTAACATATGGGGAGTGCCTGGCAGCTTTGGGCCTGTACTCACTGGAATTTAGAAGAATGTATGGGGCTGTCATTGAAAACTACCGAATATTGAAAGAACTAGTTAAGGTGGATGTAGATAGGATGTTTCCTCTGGTGGGCATTTGTGGAACCAGAGAGTACAGCTTCAAAATTGAGGGGCAACATTTTAGAACAGAAGTAAGGAGGAATTTTTGTTATCCAGAGAGCAGTGAATCTGTGGAATGCTCTGCCACAGACCGAGTCCGAGGGTATATTTAAAGCGGAAGTTGATAAATTCCTGATTTGTTGGAACATCAAGGGATTTGGTGAGAGGGCAGGTGTAGGGGGTTGTATTGGATCTGGGATCAGCCATGATGAAATAGTGGATCGGACTCTTTGGGCTGAATGGCCTGATGTTGCTTCTGATCTAACAGGTCAAGCATGACCTGAGGGATTTAGTTTAATTTGGCATCAAGGTTGACACGGACATGACAAGCTGGAGAGTCCATTTAGGGCTTCACTGAGTACTTGCACATTTGACATTAATAATGTGCATATTATCAGATCAGAATCCAAATCAGATTGAATTTCACAGGCATATGTCGTGAATTTTTTTAACGTTGCAGCAGCAGTACAGTACAACACATGATAAATGTAGGGGGGGGAAATAAAATTATCCTAAGTATGCAATTGCAAGAAAAAGTTTGTGAGCCTTTTGCAATTGTTTTTCTGCATTAATTACTCATAAAATGTGATCTGATCTTCATCTAAGTCACAATAATAGACAAACACAATCTGCCAAAACTAATAATACGCAAACAATTGTACATCTCGTCAATATTGAGTACCCCATTTAAACAATCACTGTCTGTGTTGAAAAAAGAATGTGAACCTCTGGGGTAATGCCTTCTACAAAAGCTATTTGGAGTCAGGTATTCCAATCAATGAGATGAGATTGAAAGGTGTGGGTTGTAGAGGTGCCCTGCCCTATAAAAAAGACAACAGTGAGGTTACTGATAGAGCTTGCTCTTCTCAAGAAAGACCTGTTAATGTGCACCATGCCTCGATAAAAACAACTTTCAGAAGACCTTAGAAGGAGAAGAAGAATTGTGGAGATGCATGAAGCTGGAACAGGCTAAACCAGCATTTCTGAAGACCTGGGTGTTCATCAGTCCACAGTAAGGGAAATTGTCTACAAATGGAGGAAATGCAGTACTGTTGCTACTCTCCCTAGCAGTGGGTGTCCTGCAAAGATCACACCAAGAGCACAACGTGCCGTGCTGAAGGAGGTGAAAAAGAACCCTAGGGTAACAGCAAAAGACCTGCAGAAATCTCTGCTAAAGTCTTTGTTCATGTGTCCATTACAAGAAAACACTAAATGTTGTTCATGGAGGGACACCATGGAGGAAACGATTTCTTTCCAAAAAAAAGACATTGCTGCACATCTCAAGTTTACAAAAGATTTTCTGGATGTTTCACCATGCTTCATTTTATGAATAATTAATGTAGAAAACCAGGTAATTGCAAAGGGTTCTCAATCTTTTTCTTGCAACTATATATGTATATTAAATAGTTAAAGTAAAATAGGTAGTGCAAAAGCAGAAATTAAAAATAAAGTGATGAGATAGTGTTCATGGGTTCAATGTCCATTTAGAAATTGGACGCTAGACGGGAAAAACATCCCCTGTCCTGGACCCATTATATAATTATAATTGAAAAGAAAGCACTCCGGTGCCTCGACCTCATCAGGAGTCTGCAGAGATTTTGGCATGTCATCAAAAAGCTTGGTTAACTTCTATAGACGTGTGGTGGAAAGTGTGCTGACGGGCTGCATTACGGCCTGGTATGGCAACACCAATGCCTTTGAGTGGAAAATCATACAAAAGGTAATGGATTCAGCCCAGTACATCATGGGTAAAACCACTGAGCACATCTACATGAAACGTTGCTGTAGAAAAAATAGCATCCATCATCATAGAAGCTCACCACCCAGGCAATGCTCTTTTCTCGCTGCTGCCATCAGATACAGAAGCCTCAGGGCTTGGGCAGTTACTATCCCTCAGCCATCAGGCTTTTGAACAAAAGGCAATAACTATACTCATTTAAGGACTCTGTTATCTTGTTATTTCGTGCTCATTATTGCTATTTATTTGCACAGTTTGATGTCCATTGATCCTGTTTACAGTTATCGTTCTATAGATTTGCTAAGTATGCCCACAGAAGGAGAATCTCAGGGTTGCACATGGTGACATTATGTACTCTAATGAATGTATGTACTCCAGTAAATTTTACCTTGAACTTTGAAGAAGCTGTTGCTGGATCGCTGAGTGTGTGCCTTCAGGCTTCTGTGCCTCCTCCCGGGAGATAACAGTGGGAAGAGGGCATGTCCTGGCTGGTGGGGGTCCTTAATGAGGGACACCGCCTTTCTGAGGCACCGCTCCTTGAAGATGTCTTGGATACTATGGAGGCTAGTACCCATGATGGAGCTGACTAATTTTACAATTTACTGCAGCTTACTTTAATCCTGTGCAGTAGCTCCCCCATACTAAAAAGTGATGTAGCCAGTCAGAATGCTCTCCACGGTAAACTACAGAAGTTTTCAAGTGTTTACGTGACAAACCAAATCTCCTCAAACTCCTAATGAAATCAAGCTATTGTCTTGCCTTCTGTATAGCTGCATCAATACGTTGGGACCAGGTTAGATCCTCAGAGATATTGACACCCAGGAACTTGAAATTGCTCACTCTCTCCACTTCTGGTCCTTTTTGTGGATTGGTTTGTCTTTCCTCATCTTACCCTTTCTGAAAGTTGGCAGTGCTAACTTTCAGAATTTACGCAGTGTTGCAAGTTCCAGTGAGGTAGATATACATCAAAAAAGCATGTGTAATTCAACCTAGAAATTAAACTGTAAACAATCTTCTAGTCGATAGTAGCAAGAGCCTACAATTAATCAAATGTGAGTGGTTATCTGAACTGGTGGTATAACTCTGAGCAATATGCCAAGTCAGAACTGGAGTAATGTGGGTATGGTTTAAAGATGTTTGAAACTGAACAATGTTTGTTGTCTTAAATAAAGTGCTAATATTGGGAATGTGGCCGGCTTGGAAATCAAGGGGAAGATGGCAGTGGTTTCTTCCTCCAATATTGTGGTCTGTGTAAGCTTCAGGCATAAAGTGTCTAATATTTTTTTTAATCTATTTTCTTTTTCTATACGGCCAACATTAGATCATAATTGAATTTTTAATGGATTAGTTAGTAAAAAAAAATGGCCCATGTATAAAGTGAATGCAAAATTGACAAATTAATGTATAAAAAATGAAAAAGAAAACAGGAACTATGGAAATACTCAGGTCAGGAAACATCTGTGGAGAGAGCAGAGGAGCTGATTTATGTCAATTATCATTTTTTTGGTTTGGATTCATATACTGAATTTTGATGTTGAATCTGCATATCGTGATATAAAAAGATGTTATTGAGGTTGGTGGGGAGAATGATCTGTTCGTTGCTGCAGCCTGGGGAGGTGGATTTGCATGTGTCTCTAGGAATGCTGACTCCTTGAATGTTGAACTGGTGCCTGAGCTAGAAACAGTGCAATGCACCAGGGAAAAGTACTTGGTCTCCTTTGTTTGATAGTCACTTACAGTTGGAAGTGGGTGGGGGCAGGAGGCTGTGGCATCAGTAAGACCTTAAGACATAGGAGCAGAATTAGACCATTCAGCCCATTGAGTCTGCACTGCCAATCTGTCATGGCTGATTTATTATTCCTCCAAATTCCATTCATCTACTTTCACCCTGTAACCTTTGATGCTTGTCTTTTGCCGCTTTGACTAAAGACATGGCCTCCACCGCTATCTGTGGCAATGAATTCCACAGATTCACCACCTTCTGGCTAAAGAAATTCCTCCTCATCTCTGTTCTAAAGGGACATCGTTCTATTCTGAAGCTGTGTTCTCTGGTCCTCGGCGCTATAGAAAACATTCTGTCCTTATCCACTCTATCTAGGCCTTCCAATATTCAATACACTTTAATGAGATCGTCCCACTAGTGAGTATAGGCCCAGGGCCATCACACACCCCTCATACATTAGCCGTTTCATTCCCGGAATCATTCTTGTGGACTCCTCTGGAACTCCTCCGATGCCAGCAGATCCCTTCTTAGATAAGGGGCCCAAAACTGTTCACAATTCTCCAAGTGCAGTCTGACCAGTGCTTGTAAAGCTTCAACATCACATCCTCGCTTCTAGTCCTCTCGAAATGAATACTAACATTTCATTTGCCTTCCTTACTATAGACTCAACCTGCAAGTTAACCTTTAGGGAATCCTGCACAAGGGCATCCAAGTCCCTTTGCACCTCTGATTTTTGAATTTTCTCCCCATTTAGAAAACTCCTCTCCTTTTATTCTTTCTGTCAAAGTGCATGACCATGCACTTCCCTACATTATATTTCATCTCCCAATTCTTTGCCCATTCTCCAATCTGTCTGCAGACAACTTGCTTCCTCAACACTATCTGTCCCCCACCGATATTCGTATTGTTCGCAAACCTGGCCATAATCCCTTCATCCAAATCATTGGCATAGAAGATGAAAAGAGGCGGTCCCAACACTGATCCCTGTAGCACACCAGTAGTCAACCAGAAAAGGCCCCTTTTACTCCGATTCTTTCTCTCCTGCCAGTCAGCCAATCTTCTATCCACGCTAGTATGTTTTCTGTAATACCGTGGGCTCTTCTCTGGTTTGTCACGTGACTCCAGGTACTCTGAAACCTCATTCTTGTTAATGGACTCCAACATCTTTCCAACTACTGAGGTCAGGCTAACTGGCCTACAGTTTCCTTTCTTCTGCCTCCTGATACTCTCGTATTTCTGACATTCTGCTCATCGTCCATGGTGAAGACTGATACAAAATACTTAAGGTTAATTTATTATCAAAGCTTGTATCCATATATAGCTCTGAAATTTGTGTTTCTCCAGACGGCCATGAAACAAAGACAGAATATGACGGTAATTCAGAGAGAAACGTCAAACCCATTTCCCCCGGTACAAAAAAGAACAGCATCCCAATTATCAACCTCTCCCCCCACACAAAATGGAACAGGAACAACCCCTTCCCTGCACAAAAAAACTAACAGAACATCCCCCCCCCCCAAACACCCTCCGCTCATACAACAGAATGGAAAAGGAAGGGTAATTCTTTCTTTTCAATATTTTTATGAATTTCTACATAGAAGAATACAGAGTTCAAGAAAATTCATATTATAAAACAAAAGAAAGATATAATAATACCAAATATAGTATATTTGAACCAGGAAGGGTAATTAAAACAAAACATAGAATATAAAAACCCTAAGTCTGAAAGTTTGTCCTCCATTTCTTTGTCCATCATTTTCCAGAGTCTAATATTGACTTGCTTATCTCCTTTACTCTTCATCTGAATAAGCTTTTGGTATCCTCTTTTATATTACTGGCTAACTTACCTTCACATTTCAGCTTTTCTTTCCTTATGGATGTTTTTAGTTGCCTTCTGTTGGTTTTTAAAAGCTCCCCAATCCTTTCCTTTACAACTAATTTTTGCTTCAAGAGTAAATCTCGAGGAAAATTTGGGGTCAGAGCAATGTTCTCTCTAAGGTGTGCATATGCACACACCTTTTGCTCTAGCACACAAAGGAACTTAAACTGCACACACAAAGTTGTCAGCCTCTACCTCGGCACAATCACATCTCCTTTTCCAGTCTAATGTCGTTCCACTTGCAGAAGTTCTCCGATGACTCTGCAGTGGTTGGGTGTATCAGATGGGCAGGAGATGGAGTACAGACTGGTGGACAAGTTTGTGGAGTGGTGCGGGAGGAATCTCCTGCTCCTGAATGTGGCCAAAACCGGGGAGATGGTGTTTGATTTGAGGAGGAAGAGGACTGTGACGAGTCCTGTGTCGATTCTGGGAGAAGAGGTTGTGTTGGTGGAGGAGTACAAATACTTGGGTGTTCACCTCAACAACAGACTTGTCTGGAAAACCAACACCCTGGCTGTTTACAAGAAGGGGATGAACAGACTATTTTCTAAGAAAGCTGAGATCCTTCAATGTGTGCAGCAGGATGTTGGAGATTTTTTACCAGTCTGTTGTAGTGAGTGCAGCCTTCTTTGCTGCTTTATGTTGGGGGAGCAGCATCGGTGTTGGTGATGCAAAAAGACTAAAGAAACTCATCAAAAAGGCTGGATCAGTCCTTGGCCACAATCTGGACCTTATTGAGTTAGTGGTGGAGAGGAGGTCACAAAGCAAACTGTTATCCATTATGGACAATCTGGCATATCATCCTCTTGACCCACTGATTGCGCAGCTTTTCAAACAGACTCATTCAGCTCTGCTGTCATAAGGATCGTTACAGAAAATCTCTCCTACCAAATGCAATAAGCAACAGTTCATCTCTGTGTGACAGGAGAACACGCGTCAGTACAATAGTCTCTGTTTTATTATTTCATACATTGTGATTGCACATTGGTACATTATTGTGTATTATTCTGTACATTATTATTAGTTAAGTTTGCAAGTGAGTTTTTAAATGTTACTGCTGTAACGAAAGAATTTCCCACTCAGGATCAATAAAGTACTTAGTATTATTATTATTATTATTATGAGGGTAATATTGAACACGTGCAGATTGCGATAATTTGTCTGCAGGTTTTAGAGCTGGTTTATTTATATTGTTTTTATTCAAGAAATTCTCAATATTCCTGGATTTCAGTGCTTTAAAAGGGATAGAGAGAGGGGAAAAGGGGAGGAGGGGTGGCATTACTGGTCAAGGATACTATTTCAGCTGCAGAAGGGGTGGGTAATGTAGCAGGGTCCTCTTTTGAGACAGTATGGGTGGAAGTCAGAAACAGGAAGGGAGCAGTTACTCTACTGGGGGTATTCTATAGGCCCCCTGGTAGCAGCAGAGATACCGAGGAGCAGATTGGGAGGCAGATTTTTGAAAGGTGCAAAAATAACAGGGTTGTTATCATGGGTGACTTTAACTTCCCTAATATTGATTGGCACTTGATTAGTTCCAAGGGGTTTAGATGGGGCAGAGTTTGTTAAGTGTGTCCAGGATGGATTCCTGTCACAGTATGTTGACAGACCGACTAGGGGAAATGCCATACTAGATCTAGTATTAGGTAACGAACCGGGTCAGGTCACAGATCTTTCAGTGGGTGAGCATCTGGGGGACAGTGATCACCACTCCCTGGCCTTTAGCATTATCATGGAAAAGGATATAATCAGAGAGGACAGGAAAATTTTTAATTGGGGAAGGGCAAATTATGAGGCTATAAGGCTAGAACTTGCGGGTGTGAATTGGGATGATGTTTTTGCAGGGAAATGTACTATGGACATGTGGTCGATGTTTAAGGATCTCTTGCAGGATGTTAGGGATAAATTTGTCCCAGTGAGGAAGATAAAGAATGGTAGGATAAAGGAACCATGGGTGACAAGTGAAGTGGAAAATCTAGTCAGGTGGAAGAAGACAGCATACATGAGGTTTAGGAAGCAAGGATCAGATGGGTCTATTGAGGAATATAGGGTAGCAAGAAAGGAGCTTAAGAAGGGGTTGAGAAGAGCAAGAAGGGGGCATGAGAAGGCCTTGGCGAGTAGGGTAAAGGAAAACCCCAAGGCATTCTCCAATTATATGAAGAACAAAAGGATGACAGGAGTGAAGGTAGGACCGATTAGAGATAAAAGTGGGAAGTTGTGCCTGGAGGCTGTGGAAGTGAGCGAGGTCCTCAATGAATACTTCTCTTCGGTATTCACCACTGAGAGGGAACTTGATGACGGTGAGGACAATATGAGTGAGGTTGATGTTCTGGAGCATGTTGATATTAAGGGAGAGGAGGTGTTGGAGTTGTTAAAATACATTAGGACGGATAAGTCCCCGGGGCCTGATGGAATATTCCCCAGGCTGCTCCACGAGGCAAGGGAAGAGATTGCTGAACCTCTGGCTAGGATCTTTATGTCCTCGTTGTCCATGGGAATGGTACCGGAGGATTGGAGGGAGGCGAATGTTGTCCCCTTGTTCAAAAAAGGTAGTAGGGATAGTCCAGGTAATTATAGACCAGTGAGCCTTACGTCTGTGATGGGAAAGCTGTTGGAAAAGATTCTTAGAGATAGGATCTATGGGCATTTAGAGAGTCATGGTCTGATCAGGGACAGTCAGCATGGCTTTGTGAAGGGCAGATCGTGCCTAACAAGCCTGATAGAGTTCTTTGAGGAGGTGACCAGGCATATAGATGAGGGTAGTGCAGTGGATGTGATCTACATGTAAGGCATTTGACAAGGTTCCACACGGTAGGCTTATTCAGAAAGTCAGAAGGCATGGGATCCAGGGAAGTTTGGTCAGGTGGATTCAGAATTGGCTTGCCTGCAGAAGGCAGAGGGTCGTGGTGGAGGGAGTGCATTCAGATTGAAGGGTTGTGACTAGTGGTGTCCCGCAAGGATCTGTTCTGGGACCTCTACTTTTTGTGATTTTTATTAACGACCTGGATGTGGGGTTAGAAGGGTGGGTTGGTAAGTTTGCAGACGACACAAAGGTTGGTGGTGTTGTAGATAGTGTTGAGGATTGTCAAAGATTGCAGAGAGACATTGATAGGATGCAGAAGTGGGCTGAGAAGTGGCAGATGGAGTTCAACCTGGAGAAGTGTGAGGTGGTACACTTTGGAAGGACAAACTCCAAGGCAGAGTATAAAGTAAATGGCAGGATACTTGGTAGTGTGGAGGAGCAGAGGGATCTGGGGGTACATGTCCACAGATCCCTGAAAGTTGCCTCACAGGTAGATAGGGTAGTTAAGAAAGCTTATGGGGTGTTAGCTTTCATAAATCGAGGGATAGAGTTTAAGAGACGCGATGTAATGATGCAGCTCTATAAAACTCCAGTTAGGCCACACTTGGAATGCTGCGTCCACTTCTGGTCGCCTCAGTATGGGAAGGATGTGGAAGCATTGGAAAGGGTACAGAGGAGATTTACCAGGATGCTGCCTGGTTTAGAGAGTATGCATTATGATCAGAGATTAAGGGAGCTAGGGCTTTACTCTTTGGAGAGAAGGAGGATGAGAGGAGACATGATAGAGGTGCACAGGATATTAAGAGGAATAGACAGAGTGGACAGCCAGCGCCTCTTCCCCAGGGCACCACTGCTCAGTACAAGAGGACATGGCTTTAAGGTAAGAGGAGGGAAGTTCAAGGGGGATATTAGAGGAAGGTTTTTCACTCAGAGAGTGGTTGGTGCGTGGAATGCACTGCCTGAGTCAGTGGTGGAGGCAGATACACTAGTGAAGTTTAAGAGTACTAGACAGGTGTAGGGGGTTATATGGGAGGCAGGGTTTGAGGGTCGGCACAACATTGTGGGCCGAAGGGCCTGTACTGTGCTGTACTGTTCTATGTTCTATTATTGAATCACTGTCTAATTCCAAAGAAGCAAAAGGTGTGAAGTGCAAAAGAACTGCTAGTTTATTTAAACCAGAATGGGTCAATGAAACAGCAGAAACTTGTAGCTACGAGAAATATTGAGTTAACTTCTAGCATTGTCCTCCATTTGAGTTCTTGATGAAGGTCCTTGGTTCTTGTTTACCTTGTACTTTTCCAAACCAAAAGACAGGCATTCCAGGATCAATCTGTGGGACATTGTGTCATAATGCTTTCTGGTAGTTGATCCAGGCTATGCTTAAGTTGGTTTGCCCGGTGTTGGAGTCTCCCATGACTGCTTTGTCTACCAGTAGTTGGTGCTTGGAACCTCTGGATCAATCGGCAATCCCCCTTTGAGCAGGGCTCAGGAGTTTACCCACGTTCTTTCAGCCTGCTGCCTATGATGCCTGATAGGAGCTTCCATGTTGTTGACAGGCAGGTTATAAGCGGTAGTTTGATGGTCCTTCATTATGAGTATTGTCCTTCCTTGAGTTAGTTAGTCAGGGTGGGAGCCTGCTTCAAGCAGCTGGTTCATTTGACAATAGACAGTAGGTGCAGGAGTAGGCCAGTCGGCCCTTCTAGCCAGCACCGCCATTCACTGTGATCATGGCTGATCATACACAATCAGTACCCCGTTCCTGCCCTCTCCCCATATCCCTTGACCATGCTATCTATAAGAGCTCTATCTAACTCTCTCTTGAATGCATCCAGAGACTTGGCCTCCACTGCCTTCTGGGGCAGAGCATTCCACATATCCACCACTCTCTGGGTGAAAAAGTTTTTCCACATCTCTGTTCTAAATGGCCTACCCCTTATTCTTAAACTGTGGCCTCTAGTTCTGGACTCACCCATCAGCGGGAACATGCTTCCTGCCTCCAGCGTGTCCAATCCTTTAATAATCTTATATGTTTCAATCAGATCCCCTCTCATCCTTCTAAATTCCAGTGTATACAAGCCCAGTCGCTCCAATCTTTCAACATATGACAGTCCCGCCATTCTGGGAATTAACCTTGTGAACCTACGCTGCACAATAGCAAGAATGTCCTTCCTCAAATTTGGAGACCAAAATTGCACACAATACTCCAGGTGGGGTCTCACCAGGGCCCTGTACAGCTGCAGAAGGATCTCTTTACTCCTGTACTCAATTCCTCTTGTTATAAAATCCAGCATGCCAGCAGTGTATGTAATGCTGTTAGCTTCTTCAGCCAGTGGGTGTGGGTCATGTCAGGCCCTGGTGATGTCCAGTTCTTTGTACTTGCTACCCATTGCTGGACATCTACGCTTCTTTCTCCCATAGACTCTTCCAGTTGCTGTTTTGGTTGGTTCAGATACTGGCATGTTGTTGCTTTGAAACTGTGGAGAAGAGTGCATTTATTTGCTTGGTCTCTAAGTCCTCAGTGTCCCTCTATGGTCTAGCAGCCAGAGCTGTTAACTGTTGCTTGATGGTTTCCAGGGCTTCGGCAATGGATATACCTCTGTACTTCCTTAGTAGCCGCGATGAGTCTTTGGTCTTCCTACCCTTCCACAGCTCAGTTAGTCTGCTGACCTCCGCCCTTTTGGTTTTCATCTTGGCTTCCAATTGTCATCTCCGGGGTGGGGTGGGAGGGAGTGTTATAACAGTACTCTCCACTGTATTTCATTTTGCAGCCCAGCATTTCTAGGACTACTGCTGCCAGTGCATGTATCAGGTTATTGGTCTCAGTTCTGTTGGACTATTGGCTGCTTCTGACTGATGGAAATTTTTCACTAAGTCTGGGGAGCTTAGTTTGTTGATTGACAATTGCCAATTTAGCTAGTAACCTCTCTCTAGTTGGCCCGAGGTGATATTCGAACTTACATTTCCCATGTACAAGATGATGCTATTACCTTTGCGTCATCTGGGAGTTGTAGAGATGGGGTTTTACTCACATTTCCTGATTGGCTCGGATTTGCGGTGATAACTGCTTGGTGCATCGTGATTGTATGTCTTCCAATTCGAGATGTGATAGCAATCCTCTGACAGTGTTTGATTGCTGGGTAACCAGTTGTTTTTCCATGAATGTGGATAACTGTCTTAGTTGTTACCAGAGTCCCCAAGTGTGCTTGATGTGTCCTCTTTCGTACAGGTTGCTCTTAAGGTAGCATTCCATTAATTCCTTGTTATCCAGTCTCATCCATTTATGATTTGTTCCGGTAGCCGGTTTCTCCCCAGATGGTCCTGGTTCCCCAAACATTGGTGTGGACCTTGTTAGTGTGGGTGTGTATATATGTATATGTGTGTGTATGTATGAGATGAAATCATTTTAAGCAAGCCAAGAGTTTTGTTGATTATACATTCCACCCAGCTGGTAAAGAGAGTTTAAATTCCCAAGTGGGTAGCCATCCCAAAGAGGCTGTAAGAGCAGGAGCCTTTGGTGAGTTCCTTTCTCGAACTGGAACTTCATAGTGGAAACTGCTAGGGAGTGGTGATTTTTCAGGTGTGGAGTCCTTCTATGGACAAAGGATTTGACGATGGTGGACAGGGTAAAGTGCAGCAATGCAGTACTATAGGAAATTGCACATTTGGGAAGTAAACAGTTAATTCTGCAGCCCTCACGTTATTTTACCTCAGTCTGAGAGCAGCAGTGACGCGGAGTCTGAAGGACAGCTGTATCCCACTGTTACCAAACTCTTGAATGGACCTCTCATTTGCTAAAAGATGAACTCCTGATCTTGAAGTCGAAATCCAAATTAATTTGTGCAGGAAATTATATTAAAAAATACACAGCTTATGTACAAGAAGTGATGTTCCTACGAAACAAACTGCACCTCTAGAAAGCAGTGCACCTCAGTATGACTGGGACCGTGTCTTTGCAGTGAGGTTCACTGGTGTGCTTGGAGAAAACCTCAACTGAACTGCCACAAGGATGGATACTAGTATACAAGAATAGAAGAGAGGAATAAAGTGCATGAACAAGCGAGCTTGTTAGTACTACGGAGAGCAATGATACCATATTTGTAGAGTTGTAGCAAAGTACAGCACAGAAACAGGCCCTTTGGCCCATCTAGTCTGGGCCAAACCATTTAAACTACCTACTCCAATCAACCTGCCATCCACGTACATATCCAAATTTCTCTTAAACATTGAAATCAAGCTTGCATGCATCACTTGTACTGGTAGCTTTTTCCACACTCTTGACCCTCTGAGTGGAGTTATTTCCCCTCGTGTTTCACTTAAACATGACCTTTCACCCTTAACCCATGACCTCTATTTCTAGTCCCACTCAACCTCAATGGAAAAAGCCAGCTTGCATTTACCCTATCTATACCCCTCATAATTTTGTATATCTCTATCAAATCTCATCAATGTTTTATCTTCCAAGGAATAAAGTTCTAACCTATTCAATCTTTCCTTATAACTCAGATTGGAAATGACTATAAGGAATAGAGAGACAGATTTTTAAAAAACTTGATTTTCCTGATTATAATGAAGATTCCCAGAACGTAGATGTTAACTGTTTTTCTTGCCACAGATACTGTCTGACAGACAGACAGACATACTTTATTGATCCCGAGGGGAAATTGGGTTTTGTTACAGTCGCACCAACCAAGAATAGTGAAGAAATATAGCAATATAAAACCATAAATAATTAAATAATAAGTTAATTATGCCAAGTCGAAATAAGTCCAGGACCAGCCTATTGGCTCAGGGTGTCTGACACTCCGAGGGAGGAGTTGTAAAGTTTGATGGCCACAGCTAGGAAGGACCTGCTAACGTTTCAAATGCTGCTTGTTTTTATTTCGGATTTTCAGCATTTGCACTTTTTAGATTTTCTAATCTGAATGCATCTAGCATTTATGAAGTGATCAGTGCATTCAAGACACACAGGAAAAAATGGGTAACATCAGATATACCTTTCAAATTGTTGAAATGTAATCAAAGTCAGGAATGAAATATCCCAGGTTAATTAATTTTAAGAACAGTGGTCAAAAATTTCAAGAAAGGGTATAGTAAAGAATACAGATGATAATATTGAGAAATGATCATATATAATCAAGGTTGGTTAAGTAAAGAACCAACGAGACAAAAAGCATTAATGGGAGCCCCCAAACAGCATTGATAATGGAGTACATACACCCAGTGGCCACTTTATTAGGTATCTTCTGTACCTAATAATAGGGCCTCTGAGTGTATGTTCATGGTCTTCTAGTCCTGTAGCCCATCTGCTTCAAGGCTGGACTTCTGCACACCATTGTTGTAAAATGTAGTTATTTGAGTTGCTATCGTCTCCCAGTTGGTTTGAACCAGTCTGGCCGTATTCCTGTGACCTCTCTCATTAACAAGGTATTTTCGCACCATTCTCTGTAAACTCTAGAGACTGTTGTGTGTGAAAATCCCAGGAGTTCAGCAGTTTCTGAGATACTCAAACCACCCCATCTGGCACCAACAATCATTCAACGGGCAAAGTCACTTAGATCAGGTTTCTTTCCCACTCTGATGTTTGGTCTGAACAAGAACTGAACCTCTTGATCACGCCTGCATGCTTTTGTGCTTTGGGCTTCTGCCACACGATTGGCCAATTGAATATTTGCATTAACAAGCAGTTGTACAGAGCAAAGAAGAAAGCTGGGAAAATTACCGCTGACTCCATCCACCCGAGCAGTCACCTAATCACTAAATTGCCATCAGAGCGGTGCTATCAGTCCGTCACCACCAGGACTACGTCATCTCCGAACCTTCTTTCTTGTAGCTATCCAGCTTCTCAGATCTAATACCCTACTGCCCCTGCATTAACATCTGTTAAATGGTCTTTTCTGTTCTGTTCACATTTATTTAAGTTTGATTGTTGACGTGCACGTGACCATTTTGCCAGTTGTTCATTGCTCATGACTATTTGCTCTGTCGTCTTGTAAACTGTTGGTTTTTGTTGTGTTGTCTGTTATGATCCTGTGTTTTATGCTTGGCACCGAACCACAATCAATTCTGGTATGTTTCAAATATTGGCAATAAAGTGATTCTAAAGTTAACAGGATACGTCACATTATAGTTGTTGGACTTGGTTACAGGTGCTTCTTAACTGCACTACGTTTACTTCTGAGCTGGTGGACCATTACCCTCTGCCCTGCGTTCCATGAGCAATTTCACCATTGCACAGACTTGGTGTCAGCGGCTGAAAGTTCCATGGGCCTCTTGACATAGTACAAATGTGGACAGAAAAGGTAAGAAATCATCAAAGTTTAAAGTTCAATGTACATTTATTATCAAAGTATGTATACATTATACAACCTTGAGATTCGTCTCCTACAGGCGGCCACAAAACAAAGAAACCCAAAAGATCCAATTTAGAAAAAAAAGACTGTCGAACACCCAATGTTTAGAGAAAAGTAAAAAAAACATGCAAACGAATAGTGTTCTGAACGAAGTCCACAAAGAGAGCCCGAGACCCATAGTTCAGAGAAGAGCTGAGTAAGCATCATGGAGCAGTGAGCTGAACCATCCCCTCCCTGTCCTTGGGCCCCGACACGCTGACCTTTTCAATCTGGCTCAGAGCCTAAGTTGACCTCCAAACATCGGGTTCAATCATCTCGATGCGCTCCGGGGCCTGGACCCCGAAGGCTCGATTTGGCCTGAACTCGACCTTTCCAATTTCGGCCCAGTGCTTAAATCTTCATCCAAAAATCAGTTGCAGTCCAACCAAAACATCAGAACCAATCAAGTTATTCATGTGAAGATCATTTCATAAATGATAAATCAGTCTTTGTTGCAGCAGTATCATATGGACATTTGGTCTTTTAGTACTAAGGTTGGAGCCAACAAATAGTTTATTTATTGTGCGGAGCAGGTCATTCCGGCCCAACAAGCCACACTGCCCAACAACCCAGCTATTTAACCCTAGCCTAATCACATGGTAACTGACAATAACCAATGAACTTACTAGCCAGTGCGTCTTCGGACTGTGGGAGGACATTGGAGGAAACCCACGTGGTTCATGAGGAGAATGTACAAACTCCATGCAGATGGTGGTGGAACTGATCTCCAGAAAGCCCTGAGCTGTAATAGCGCTGCCCTACTGTGGTATCTGAAAAGTTAGTTGGCTTTTAAACATGAAATGGATTTTCTAGTCATGTTATGGTGCACTCTGAAGAGTTGAGGATTTTATGAGAGGTGGGATTAGGGGGGGAATGCTCCTGTCGGATTTGCCTCTGAAATGTGTTGCGTATGATTGGTGTAAGAATGCCAGTGGGATAGTATGCTTTAAAAGTTTTGACTGAGTCGCTTTAGCAATGGTACCTAATGGATAATTTATGGTGTGGAAGAAGTGAAAGTAGCCCACCTGACAAAGAGAGAGCTTCCCGTGCGAAGGAGCCCCAATAAATTCACCACCTGATCAGTTGGCTGCATGTGCACTCGGTACATTCTCGCAAGGTTCAAAGTGAAAATGCCAGATACACGTTATATCCTTCTGAGGTTGCAGTATCAGGACAGCATTTAATGATGCTTGGGTGAATCCTTATTTCAGAGCTTATTTTATTTCAGTAATTACAGGTTGCACAGTGCAAGCAGTCTGAAGGAATTAATCAAGATGACCTGCACAAGAGAATTGGCACACCATAAAAACACATCATCACCTAAATGTGTTCATCCTTCATTTTTCTCTTGCACCCTCCAGCACAACCCAGTGCCTCTACTGTGTACTGACCTACTGGTATTGGCGGAGTATTAAATACTGATGTATTGGTAATTGTTGGATATAATTCCACTCTGTTATTTGAATTCTATTCAAAGAGGGCCTCAGGATCATCACCGATACCTAAGAGTTATTATTTATGATGGCATGAGCAATGTAGACATTGGGAGGTCTCTTTCTCGCACAGTTCAACTAAGCGTCCTTTCCGTGTTCCCTGCAGCTGCACCATAATGTCACACTACACGGACGAGCCTCGGTTTACCATTGAGCAGATCGATTTGCTTCAGCGACTCCGTCGGAGCGGGATGACCAAACGGGACATCATCCATGCTCTGGAGACCTTGGACCGTCTTGACCAGGAGCATGCGGAAAAATTTGGCAAGCGGCACTGCCACGGCAACAGCCACTCTTCCTCCGGCAGTAGCAACCACTTCACTGCCTCGTCCTCCTCTGTCACCGCTGCCACGCAGACCCCGTACAGCGCCACGTCGCCATCGCCAAGCAACAGCTATGATACCTCCCCACCCCCGTGCAGCGCTCACTTGAATGGGCGGGAGAGCAATAGCAACGAGAAACTGTCCGTGGTCAATGGTAGGCTGTCACCCAGCCGTTTCCACAGTAACATCAGCCAGAGGACGTGCAACTTCCATCCAGTGGAGGAAGACATGGACCTGGAGGAAAGAGTTGAGGAGCTCATGAGGTCAGTTCAAAGTGACTGTTAGATCATTTTGTTGAGGTACAATGTACAGAAGAAGCTAAAGAGGTAAGCAGACTTTAAACTGGCCTGCCCTGGGGTTGGAGGACTATGTGTGTATGTGTGTGCTTACGGAGGATTGGGGCTTATTTTGCTGCTGTTGTTCAGTTTTGTTGTGTTCTACATTGTCCTGCCATGCATCGTGGGCATGCTATGTCAGCGACACAACGCGGGCTGCCCCAGCACACCCTCGGGTGTTCTGTTGTGTTCTACATTGTCCTGCCATGCATCGTGGGCATGCTATGTCAGCGACACAACGCGGGCTGCCCCAGCACACCCTCGGGTGTTTTGTTGTGTTCTACATTGTCCCGCCATGCATCGTGGGCATGCTATGTCAGCGACACAACGCGGGCTGCCCCAGCCCACCCTCGGGTGTTTTGTTGTGTTCTACATTGTCCTGCCATGCATCGTGGGCATGCTATGTCAGCGACACAACGCGGGCTGCCCCAGCCCACCCTCGGGTGTTTTGTTGTGTTCTACATTGTCCCGCCATGCATCGTGGGCATGCTATGTCAGCGACACAACGCGGGCTGCCCCAGCCCACCCTCGGGTGTTTTGTTGTGTTCTACATTGTCCCGCCATGCATCGTGGGCATGCTATGTCAGCGACACAACGCGGGCTGCCCCAGCCCACCCTCGGGTGTTCTGTTGTGTTCTACATTGTCCCGCCATGCATCGTGGGCATGCTATGTCAGCGACACAACGCGGGCTGCCCCAGCCCACCCTCGGGTGTTTTGTTGTGTTCTACATTGTCCCGCCATGCATCGTGGGCATGCTATGTCAGCGACACAACGCGGGCTGCCCCAGCCCACCCTCGGGTGTTTTGTTGTGTTCTACATTGTCCCGCCATGCATCGTGGGCATGCTATGTCAGCGACACAACGCGGGCTGCCCCAGCCCACCCTCGGGTGTTTTGTTGTGTTCTACATTGTCCCGCCATGCATCGTGGGCATGCTATGTCAGCGACACAACGCGGGCTGCCCCAGCCCACCCTCGGGTGTTTTGTTGTGTTCTACATTGTCCCGCCATGCATCGTGGGCATGCTATGTCAGCGACACAACGCGGGCTGCCCCAGCCCACCCTCGGGTGTTTTGTTGTGTTCTACATTGTCCCGCCATGCATCGTGGGCATGCTATGTCAGCGACACAACGCGGGCTGCCCCAGCACACCCTCGGGTGTTTTGTTGTGTTCTACATTGTCCTGCCATGCATCGTGGGCATGCTATGTCAGCGACACAACGCGGGCTGCCCCAGCCCACCCTCGGGTGTTTTGGTTCTTAACGCACTTCACTGTATGTTTTGATGTACATGTGATAAATTTGAATCTCAAATCTGACGTTGATAGACTCTTACCAAGCACAGAGTAAGTGATAGAAAACAAAGGATTAAGTATGTTACAGAGTGGTAGTTTGAGTGCTAATTGCCTTGCTGGTGTTTCTCTATAGTGCCCCCACTTGTGTAGTGTGCATTTTTCATTTCTGCATCCACCTAACCGGCTCAAGAGGCTTCAGGAGACGAGTGCAAGCTATTTTGGGACTGTGAAATTGACGCATGTGATGAGGGCGTTTGAGGAATGTGGAAATGTTTACTAGGGAACTATTTATTATTGTCCTATATAAGGAGGTACAGAGAAAAGCTTTGTTTTGCGTGGCATCCAAGCAGATCTTTCTGTACGTAATACATAGAGGGAGTTGGAAAAGACAAACAACAAGAGGTAGGCAAGTAAGGTGCAAGTGCCAGCAACGTAGGTTGACGTAACACCAGTTCATCTTTATCGTACAAGAGGTCCAGTTAAGAATTTTCACAGTGGAATAGAAGCTGACCTTGAGCCTGGTTGTCTGTGTTCTCAGGCTTTTTTATCAAAGATAAAAGTGGGGAGAACAGAGATTGTCCAGAGTGGGAAGGCATCTTTGATTATGTTGGCTGCTTTCCCAAGGCAGCAGGACGTGTAGACAGAGTCCCTGGATGGAGGCTGGTTTCCTATAAGACATAGGAGCAGAATTAGGCCATCGACTCTGCTCCACCTTTCCATCATGGCCAATTTATTATCCCTTTCAACCCATTCTTCTGCCTTCTCCGCATAACCATAATCTTGACTAATCAAGAACCTACCTACTTCCGCTTGAAGATTACCCAATGACTTGGCCCCCACTGCTGCCTGTGGCAATGAATTCCACAGATTGACCACCCTCTGTCTAAAGAAATTCCTCCTCATCTCTGTTCTAAATGGACGTTCCCTCAATTCCAGGGTTTGCTAACCTGGACAGCGTGGAACCCTGGTTAATGATAGGGGTCCATGGCATAATAAATCCTGCTCTATTCGGAGGCTGGAGCCTGTAGTCCTAGAGTCACTACCTATAGTAAATATCCTTTCCATATCCACTCCGTTTAGGCCTTTCAATATTCGATGGGTTTCAATGAGAGCTCCCCTCATTCTTATAAACTTACCAAATGCATTAACCCTTTCACTCCTGAAATCATTCTCATGAACCTCCTCTGGATCCCCTCCAATCTGGCACATCTTTTACATAGGGGGCCCAAAACTGCTCAGTACTTCAAGTGCGGTCTGACCAATGCCTTATAAAGCCCCATTATAGACGGTAATAGCATAATAGACTGAGCTGTATTCAAAACTCTCTGCAGTTTCTTGTGACCTTGGGCAGAGCAGTTGCCATATCAAGCTGTGGTGCACCTGCGTGGGATGGTTTCTGTGGCAAGGGTCACTGGGAACATGCCGTACTGCCCTGGTTGTTTGAGCCTCATTACTGACTTCGTCATTGCAATCTACCTTGTCTTGATCCTTGCTCTTCATGGCCTCCCTGTATTGCACTTGCTCTGTAACTGCACTGTTATTGTTTTCCCTTGTACTACCTTAATGCAATGCCATAAATGAAATGAGCTTATAAAACTAAGGTTTTTTTTATTTATGTGATAGTAACAAACTAATTTCAAATTGCTTGAAGCTAAATTCTAATCAAAAGGCATCTAGGAAACATATTTTAATGTTATTTCTTTATTCATCCTCCAAACCTCCTCCGTCCCAATCCCTACTGTTGTTTTCATTCTGTAGGAGAGACGGCACCACTGTTAAAGAGGAGATTAAGAACTTTCTTTCCAATCGGATGATTTCCCAGACGATCGTGGGCCAGGTCACAGGTGAGGAGGCAACTGACCAGCCCGTGCTTGAATTCCACGTACATTTTTAACAGAGAGTATGTAAAATTCCTTAGGACCACTTTGTCAAGCACCTCCGCTCCATCACCTAAAGGGGAATTTCCTAGTGGCCAAACATTTTTAATTCCAGTGTCGGTCCATGGCTTCCTCTTGTGCTATGATGAGGCCACTCTCAGGGAGGAGGAGCAACACTTCAACCTGATGCCACGAGCATCAGTTTCTCCTTCGGATAAAAATTGTTTTCCTTCCCCCATCCCTCTTCTTCTATTCCCCACACTGACCTCTTACCTCTTCTCACCTGCCTTTTGCCTCCCTGGGGCCCCTCCTCCTTCCCTTTTTTCTATGGTCCACTCTCCTCTCCTATCAGATTCCTCCTTCAGCCCTTGACCTTCCCCACCCACCTGTCTTTAGCTATCCTCCTTCCCTTCCCCCCTACCAACCTTCTTCCCCCTTTCCTTTTCAGTCTTGAAAAAGGGTCTCTGTCCAAAATGAACAGCTTAATTCTTCTCCATAGATGCTGCCTGACCTGCTGAGTTTCTCCAGCATTTTGTGTGTGTTGCTTTGGATTTCCAGCATCTGCTGAATCTCCTGTGTTTATGTAAAATTCCTGCTGTGTTCACTTGCATGTACTGACACCAAAATGCAGCATGTTTGGAAGCCAATGTAAATTAATGTGGGCTTATTAGGTTAATGATAAGTTAAATGAACATAGGACATAAAACATTACAGCACAGTACACGCCACAATATTGTGCCTAGCTTTTAACCTACTCCAGGATCTAACTCTTTGTTCCCGTGTAGCCCTGTCAGGATAAGTTGAGTGAGCTTGGGCTTTTCTCATTGGAGCAAAGGAGAATGAGGGGTGGCTCAACTGAGGTGTATAAGATGGTAAGAGACATTGAGACTTATTCCAGGGTATAACTATGTAGTGAGAGAGGGCATAATTTTAAGGGAATTGGAGGAAAGCACGGGGGGATGTCGGAGGTAGGTTTGTTTACACAGAGGGTGGTGAGTGTTGGGATGCGCTGCCAGGAGTGGGGGTAGAGGCAGATACATCAGGAACCTTTTTTAAAAAAAAACCTCTTGGATAGGCATGTGGCTGAAAGAAAGATGGAGGGCAATACGTGAGGTTAAAAGGTGTGAGGCGCATTGTGGGCTGAAGGGCCAGGACTTTACTGTACCTTGCTCTATGTTCTATGCAGAGAAAGGGAAGTGAGGGTTGTTGTGGGCAAAGAGGAAGTAAATAAATAGGAGGCTCTGTTACTGGGTGGGAAGGTAAGGAAGATTTCTGCTGTAATAGAAATGCTGGCTGAACAAACTACCACATTAAGTAAATTACATGCAGCAAACCGAGAAGTATTTTTAGAATTAATTATTTAAACATTGCACAGAGTGCTGACTGAAGATTGGGACGCACTTTTTGATTATCGCCTATTTCAATATATACAGTATTTAGCAAATATATTATAAATATATTAATATCAGGCTATTATACTACATATAATAAATCAAGCTGTAATTAGAATCAGAATCACATTTATTATCACTGTCCTGTATGGCATGAATTTTTTTTGCTTTGTTGCAACAGTAAGAGTGCCAAAGACACAAAAATTGTGATATATTACAAAGTAGTGTGGAATTAAGGAATAGTGAGGTAGTGTTCATTGTTTCATGGACCGTTCAGAAATCTGATGGTGGAGGGGAAGAAGCTGTTCCTAAAATGTTGAGTGTGGGTCTTCAGGCTCCTGTACTTCCTCCTCGATGGTAGTAACAAGAAGAGGGCTTGTCCCAGATGATGAGGGCTCTTAGTGGCGAATGCTGCCTTCTTGAGGCACTGTCTCTTGAAAATGTCCTCGATGGTGGGGAGGTTCGTGCCCGTGAGGGAGCTGGCTGAGTTTACAATGCTCTGCAGCCTCTTGGGATCCTGTGCTTTGGAGTCTCCTTACCTGGTTGTGATGCAACCAGCCAACATGCTCTCCACTGTACATCAAAAAATGTGAAAAGCTGCCCACCTTTTCCACTGCTAGTCCCTCAGTGAGGGCAGGTGCATGTTCTCTCAACGTCCCCTCCGGAAATCCGCTATCAATCCCTTAGTCTCGCTGACGATGAGAGCAAAGTTGTTGTTGCGACACCACTGGGACAGCCAGTCTATCCCCCCATGTCCACACCAACAGCAGTGGTATCATCTGTTAATTTATAGACCGGCTTTGCATGCCATTCTGGTATCATTTAGACCCTACATCTCTTTCAAGTTACTTAATAATTGGTATTAATTTAAATTGATTTTAGCCTGACTGTGAGGGCTTCGAGTGACACCCTGCAGCAAAGCTTAGGGTCAAGAAATATAACACCAGTATTTACATTTTGGCTACATGTGCGTGGACGTCCTCATATTGCTGTTAGTTCCA
Source organism: Hemitrygon akajei (assembly GCF_048418815.1). Lineage (NCBI taxonomy): Eukaryota > Metazoa > Chordata > Chondrichthyes > Myliobatiformes > Dasyatidae > Hemitrygon > Hemitrygon akajei. Next base: position 116,689,659 of record NC_133130.1, on the reverse strand, counting down.
TGGTAGTTCTGGCATTAACATTACCACCATTGTCTGAAATATGGAAGTACCACATAAATAGTTACTTTTGTAAGTGAAGTTTATTTATTAAGTTCATTCTTTACCACCCCAAAATCCATTAAACCTCCTGTTGCAGTTCTAATTATTCAGTTAGCATGCTTTTTCTCAGTGGTTACAGGTTAGTTTTTGTAAACATGCTAGGAGAAGAAGAATTTGATCCCTGTCCAATTCCACTGATTCCACCACAGAAACGTGTGTATGTTAGATATCTGATCATCCTTGGTTGTAGCACACAGATCTGTACGTGTCCAGGACAAAGAAGCAAGCAGGAAAATCATTGCAGATACTACCCATCCTGTAAACTGCATTTTCTAAAAATTCCCCTCTGGAAAGCACTGAAGGGCTATTAGGACAGAAACTTCACATGGTCTTAAAAGTTTCTTCTCCTTGGCAGTTAATCTGATCAACCATCCTGATCTAGTTAGCCAAACCCACCCCCTCTATTCATTACCTCAGTCACTGCACTATAAACACTTAAAACCCCTCCTTATGGTGCTGATTACATTGTAAGGAGAGGTTGTTTCCTATGCTAGGACCAAAGGGCAGAGCCTCAGGGTAGGAGGACAGAAATGAGGAGGAATTTCTTTTGCCAGAGGGTGGTGAATCTGTGGAATTCGTTATGACAAATGGCTATGGGGGCCAGGTCACTGGATATATTTCAAGTGGAGGATGATAAATTCTTAGTAAGGGTGTCAAAGGTTATGGAGAGAAGGCAAGAGAATGGGGTTGAGAGGGATAATAAGTTAGTCATGTTGGAATGGTGAAGTGGGCTCTACTGATGAGTCTTATGGTCTAAGTACACACTGGCGTTTATGCACTTATGCTCGTTTTATTCCATGTCTCTACTATAACCTCTAAGTTTACTTTTATATAACTCTTTGTTCTTGGAATCATTGAATGTTATTGCTTTTCTCTTTTGTTGCATGTTATGCTGTGACCAACACACCACAGTGAACTCCTAATGCATGTAAATGTATATGGCGAATAAAGTTGATATATTATAGATGGCGTGAAGACGTGGGCTCATACAGTCGGGGTATCATCAGTGTTAGGAAGGCACCAGAGATCTGTCACTGGGTCTGACGGGGACAGACTTGGGCATGAGCTGCCACGAGAGAAGGTGCTAGATAACCCAGAGATATGCATCTGTGTCCAAGGACATTAAGTGGGAATGCGCTTTGTGTGCTTTCAGGGATGAGCCGAAGTTTCATTTCCCAATGGCTTTTGCAGCAAGGACTGGACATTTGTGAGCCCAAGAAACGGACGCTGTACCGATGGTACCTTCTGGAGAAAATGAGCCCAGGTATTGCATTTAACACTCAAATCACAAATTATGTGTTCTGGTGTCTGGCTATGAACATTGGGGATATCATCCTGTTCTTCCATTCCACGCCCCAGCAAATGAAGGCAGCTGCTCGATGTGGCTTATTCACCGCCTCGTCTATCTGTTCTGCTGTCTTCGTGTCTACTTTATGGTCCCCACCATTCACAGTATGTTCCCTACCCTCATATACCAAGGTCCTCCTATCCCTCAGTATTCATTGTGTTTGTCCTACCCTTGTACACTGATGTTCCTGAATTGAGATGAGATTTGGATACAATAGATATTGAATGCAGAGCTCATAGAATGTTCTTAATGCCAAAGACAGTGCAAATTTCAGACACAGCCACCCTCAGTTTGAAAGGCAGACACATGTAGCTGTAGAAACCCAGTTTAGCTGTTTATATTTCATGCCCATTGTTCATTATGGAGGCATTGAAGTGATCGGACAATATAGGTTTACAGAACACCACCAAGATTGGAAGAAGAAAAGGCAATGATTGCATTCAATTTTAATTTGAACCAGGTAACATGCAGCTTGCATTCAGGCACGATAGCTTTTGCAAGAAAGGAGATTGAAGGGAGGTCAAAGTTCCAATAGTGATTGCTGAATTGTGGCTGGGAATGGTTAGTGGGATAAAGCTGTTCTTAAGCCTAAAACTAGGAAGTTTCAAATATTGTCTCAGTTAGTTGACTTTGAGGATCGATGGAAATAAAAACATGTATTTCTGTGTCTATTTAGAAACTGTCTTTGAAAGTTGGAACCAGTGAGAAAGTGGGGTAGTGGGTAGTCAGGAGTGAATCATAAACACGCTCCCTTCCAATCAAAGGCAGAATGCTGGAAGAACTTAGTGGGTCAAGCGGTATCCGTGGGAGCAAGAGGTGTCGGTTGCCGTTTTGAGTCAAGACCCTGCTGTAGACGATCAAAAAGAGTGTGTGGAACCAGATAGGGAGAAGATAAAACATAGATCAGAGCAGCTCAGTATAGCTCCTTTAGCACATGGTGGCGTGCTGAACTATATAAACCTACTGCACCATCAATCTAACCCTTCCCTCCTACACAGCCCTGAACCCTCCATTTTTCTTTCATCCATATGCTCATGCAAGAGTCTCATTGTATCCACCTCTGCCACTGCTCCCAGCAATGTTTTCCTGGCACCCAGCACTCTGTTTTTTAAAAAACACACTAGCTACTTCTGATACCTCCCATAAACTTCTGTCTACTCATCTTAAACTGATGTCCTCTGGTGTTGGCCATTGCTGCCCTGGGGAAAAAGTTGCTGGCTGTCCACTTTATCTATGTTTCTCATAATCTTATATACACCTTTGTAAGCTCTTCTTCCCTGTTTCTTCACTTGAAAGGGAAAAGCCCTAACTTACTCAATTAGACATGCTCTCTAATACAGGTAACATCCTGAAGCATTCTCAAGTCAAGGTTGTATATGGTGTGCTTTGAACCTTGGTAAATCTCATCTGCATCCTCTAAAGCTTCGACATTCTTCCTATAATGAGGTGATCAGAACTGAACACAAAATTCCAAATGGCTGATGGGATAATGGACAGATGGAACCAGGTAGGGGGAAGGAGAATTGGAACAGAGGCTGATAAAGTAATCGATGGAACCAGGTGGGGTGTGGATAATGGGCAGATAGAAACAGGGAAGGGACGGGGGGGGGATGTAAATGGAAAAGATAACTAGGTGGACAGGCGACTGTGTGTGCAGTTTTCCCGGGTAATCCTCTTGGACCCTGATGCTTTTGCAATCCAAAGGTTCTTCAGAAGTCAAGAATGATTCATAAAATTTGTTATTTATAGCCATTTTATTACATAGTACAAGAGCAAAAGAGAAACAGTGTTAGAAGGATCTCATTGAAACCTATCAAATATTGCAAGGCTTAGATGGAGTGGTTGTGGAGAGGATGTTTCCAGTTGTGGGGGTGTCTTGAACCAGAGGGTACAACCTCAGAATACAAGGATGTCCCTTTAGAGCAGAGATAAGGAGGAATTTCTTAACTGAGGGTGGTGAATCTGTGGAATTCATTGCTACGGACAGCTGTGGAGACCAAGTCATTGGGTATATTTAAAGTGGAGATTGATAGGTTCTTGATTAAACAGGGTGTCAAAAGTGACAGAGAAATAGTGGGGGAATGGGGTTGAGAGGAATGATGGAACGGCAGAGCAAACTCGATGGGCCAAATAGCATAATTCAGCTCTTATGTCTTACGGTTCTAAGGACGCATCAAGAGAACAAAGAAGAAGTCAAGACTGAAAGTAGTAGTGGTCTTCTTGGACAGGAATAGAGATAACAGCAAATTAGTGAAAAGTTCACTGAACAATTGCATGTATTTAGGTGATTAATTAAAAATTCAAGCATTGGAAAGTTAAACTACAAGGAAAATAATAATTCTACACTCCAATCCAACACCACATTCCTAGTACTGACTTCCCACACACACACTCGACTTGAAATGTCAACATACACCTTTTGTCTCCATGGATAATGCTGTTGGACCCACTTCCAGCATTCTGTGTTTTCTTCCAGATTGCTGCATCAGCAGTCTCTTTCGACCTTGATTGTGATTAAGTGGCTGTCTTATTTGTTGTGTTTTGGAGGAGCCACCTTAAACATGAGGCCTGCCTCCTCCACCACAGAAGACCCCGAGTGGAAGCAGTCAACACCGGCCAATGTCGCAAATCCGGGCAACTTCCGGCTCCGCAGGGGTAGTCGCTTCACCTGGCGCAAGGAATGCCTCACTGTGATGGAAAGGTACCTACCTAAAGCCCTTCCATCTTCCTCATCAACTCTTGTAGTCTCTCTTTTAAGGAATGCCTCACTGTGATGGAAAGGTACCTACCTAAAGCCCTTCCATCTTCCTCATCAACTCTTGTAGTCTCTCTTTTAAGATCCATGTCTTCTCAGAAGCTACAGTTGTTTTGTTGGCATTTCCTGTAGGTTGGACAAGCCAAGGATTTGTCAGCTAAAGCGCAGACTCCACCCATAACGTGCAAGTCTTGAAAAGGATAACAAAGGGAATAGAGAGGAAGTCTTTTCCTTGACAGATTCCCAGATCCATGGGGCATAACATCAAACTGAAACAGTGAGCAACACACTCAAAACACTGGAGGAACTCAGCAGGTCAGGCAGCATCTGTGGAGAGGAATAAATTGTCAACGTTTTGGGCCGAGATTGTTCATTGGTACTGGAAAGGAAGGGGTTAGAAGCCAGAATAAGAAGATGGGGGGGGAGGGGAAGGAGTACAAGGTGATAGGTGAAACCAGGTGAGAAGGAAGGGGGGGGGTGAAGTGAGAAGCTGGGAGGTGATAGGTGGAAAAGGTAAAGGGTTGAAGAAGAGGGAATCTGATAGGAGGGGAGAGTGCACCATGGGATAAGGAAGGGTGATGGGCAGGAAAAAATAAGGGATAAGAGGAGAGCCAGAATGCAAAAAGAGAAGGGGGGGATAAATTACTGGAAGTTGAATAAATTGTTGCTCATGCCATTAGGTTGGAGGCTACCCAGATGGAATATGAGTAGTTGCTCTTCCAACCTGAATTTTGCCTTGTTATTGCAGTGGAGGAGGCCATAGACAGACATGCCAGAATGGGAAATAGAAAGTTAAGAGTTTTTCGAGGAAAGTTGCTGAAGACAGGGCAGTGGATGCTGTCTACTTGGACATAAAGGTCTTTGACAAGTCCTGCACCACCTTCCTCTCCTGTCAGGTTCCATCATCTATCATCCTTTGTTGCCTTCACTATCGTCTCTGTCGCTATCTCCACCCCTTCCTCCCAAACCTGCATTTCACCCCCTCCCGATGAAGTGTTTCTGCCTGACGTGCTGAGTTCCCTCAGCATTTTGTGTGTGTTGCTCTGGATTCCCAGCATTTCACCCTTTCTCACCCTGATCCACCTATCACCTGCCAACTTTTGCAGCATCCCTTCCCCCTGCTCTATATACTGGTTCACTCCCCTCTGCTCTTTCAGTCCAGGTGAAGGGCCTTGACCCAAACATTGACTGTACATTTCCCTCCAAAGATGCTACCTATTCTGCTGAGTTCCTCCAGCAGATATTCCCTTTTCGTTTGTATTCTAAATGCTTACCCACACTTGTGGTTAGGTGCTGAATGAAGGCCTTTCCTTGAACTTTCATCCACAATATCAGCATAAATATTGCTGTACTTTTAAATGAACCCAGTGCTTCTGCAGTGAACAGTACAGCGGGTAGTAGGTTGACTGAAAATTACCAGTTAGCTCTTTTTTGTGCTCTAGGCATCTTAAGAGAAGTTTGGATCGGTACATGTATGGAGGTAGGGTATGGAGGGCTATTCTGCAGTCGATGGTACTAGGCAGAATGATTGTTCGGCATGGACTAGATGGGCCAAAGAGCCTGTTTCTGTGCTTAACGACTCTATTGGCTGACTTAGCCTTGGCTCACTGTGGCACCCTCACAGATCCACATCCAGCTTATCACAACACTTAGCACAGCTACGAAGTGCAAGCCTGCACACTGTGAATACAAGACCCACAGTGCACTGCTTAAAAAGGCCAGGATTATTGCTTCATTTTCCAGCTCTTTCAATTTGTACCTAATCTACAGATTTATAACCACATTATTAGAATCAATTACTTATAATCACTGGTCTTGTGTCAATAGAACATTACAGTACAGTATAGGCCTTTTGGCTCACAATGTTGTGCCAATGCTTTAACCTCCTCCAAGATCAATCTCTCTCTAATGTTATGAGCCCTTGTATTAACCAGTTTGTCTTGGGGCATAGTCCAATAGAATTGCACAGTGCAGTAAATCTGTTTTCAGTTCCACCTGTTGGATATTGTAGAGTTTTGTAACTTGTTTCTTCATTGCAGTTACTTCAATGAAAACCAATACCCAGATGAAGCTAAGAGAGAGGAGATTTCAAATGCTTGTAATGCAGTCATCCAGAAGCCAGGTAAAGAGTTGCGTGTTCAAAAGGTGAACCGTTTTGTACACCGGCAATACAGACAGCCACTTTATTCGATACACTTGTTCATTAGTGCAAATATCTAACTAGCCAGTCATGTGGCAGCAACTTAGTGTGTGAAAGTATACAGACGTGGTCAAGAGGTTCTGTTGTTCAGACTAAACGTCAGAATGGGGAGGAAAAGTGATTTGAGTGACTTTGACTGTGGGAGTGATTGTTGATGCCAGAAGGGGTGATTTGAGAATTTATAAACTGCAGGTTTCTTGGTATATTCACACACAGCAAAGAATGATGCGATAAACAAAAAACATCCAGTGAGCGGCATTTCTGTGGGTGAAAACATCTTGTTACTGAGAGGGGGTCAGCCGCACGCTCCCAACTGTGGTGTGTAAAAGGGCATCTCTGAACATGTTGAACCTTGAAATGGATGGGCTCCAGCAAGAGAAGACCATGAACACACACCCAGTGGCCACTTTGTTAGGTACAGGGGGTACCTAATAAAGTGGTCACCGACTGTAAATAGTATCATTGACCCAGACAGTTCTGTTCTGGTCCTGACTGCCCTCACTATGAGAACGTGGCCTCCTATCTTGCGGAGAATTGGGAGTAATGGAGTTTCCTGTTGTTGCAGGCAGAAAGCTGACAGATTCTGAGCGTGTAACTGCCCTGAAAGTCTACAATTGGTTTGCCAATCGGAGGAAGGAGATCAAGAGGAGAGCAAACATTGGTAATGTTGTTGAAGATGATGCAGTTTAATGAAAGAGCTCCCATAAAGAAAGCTCCTTCCATGCAAAGGGTGTTTTATATGATGCAAAATGATACAGAGTGTGCAGCACAAACATAAGCCGCACAGGGAGATAGGAGCAGAAGCAGGCCACTCCGCCATTCAGTATAATCATGGCTGATGTCTCACCTCACGACCTCTTCCCCAGAACTGTCAGTTCCTCGACCGTTCAAACACTTATCTGTCTTACCTTAAATGTATCAAACGAACTGGCCTTCACCACCCTCGGGGGACAGAGAATTCTAGAGATTCAGCACCTCTGAGAGAGGACATTTCTACCACACTTTTTTTAAAAAAAAATTGCCTCTTATTTTGCATCTATGTCCCCATGTTTGGGACTCCCCACCAGTTAAAATATCACATCTACCCTGCAAAGCTCCCCCTTAATACTTTATCTATCAGGTTGCCCCTCGTTTTTCTGAACTCCAAAGAATACAAACCCAAACTATCTAGCTGTTCACTCCCAAGAATGAGCCTGGTGAACCTCCCCGGTACTAATATGTCATTTTGTTTTGGTAAGGACCCCGGAACTGTGCACAGTATTCTGAATGTGGCCTCACCAACTGTGACAAAGCCCTCCCATTCTTAAATTCCAATCCTTCCACAGTAAAGGCCAACGTGCTATTTGTCTTTTTTTATCTACTTATTGGACTATCCTGCCAGCTTTTTTTCCAGTCAGGCTAACGTGTTGATCAAGTAGTCAAAAATTGCAGATAACGGAAATCTGAATTAAAAGTTAAAAATGCTGTTAATACTGAGCAAGTTCATCAGCATTTGTGAACAGAAAAGCGGAGTCTTCTATCATCAGGAAAGGGTGAAAATGAATTATCAACGAGCTTCAAGGTGCAGAGAATGGGGTGGGATAAGGTGGACAGAACAAGTTCTGGTAGACCCATCATTTTAGTCGTTTCCTACTTCTGCCCACCTTGTCTGATCTGTTCCCATTAAACCTACTACTTCCTGTTTCCTGGTCTCATCTCTTCCATAAACATCAAGTTCTTCTATAACTCCATCATACCAGGATGGATTTAGGACCCTTCATGTCTTCTTTGAATAGTGGACTGGCCTGACAACCTCCATCATCAACCTCTTTTGTTTGGCTGAACTTGTTCTTGTGTTGATTGACTTCTTCATCTCCACTTCCTTACTCCGAATTAGGGAGACCACATGGGTTCAACTCTTCCTGCCTCTTTGTGGGCTACAGTTTCTGATGATGAAACACAAAATATTAACTCTGCTTCTCTCTCCACAGATGCTGTCTGACCTGCTGAGTGTCCCAGCATTCTCTGTTCTTAAGTCAATCCTTGTTCCTGCCCTACTCCCTCCCTCCCTTCACTGTTTGTGGAGGATTGGTGCTGCTTCCTGAACTCAAATGTTTCATCAGCTTTCCTTCCAATCTTCCCCCTGCCCTCACTTACATAAGACCATAAAAACAGAACGAAGGTAAGGCTATTCAGCCCCTTGAGCTTACACTGACATTCACTAAGACCATGAAAAATCCAACTTTCCTGTAGACTAATTTCCCACTCAGTCACCATCATCTTAGATTAATTTACTGATTTAAAGTCTAGCTCACCTTTGAATATCCTCTGAGCCTCCAGTTTTTTGGAACAGCAAATTTTGAAAACTCTCAACTCTTTGAGAGAAGAAATTCCTCTTCCTTTCAGTCTTAAATTGTCATCCCCTTATTCTGAGGCTATGCCCTGTGGTCCCAGCTCCCTTACATAGGGAGACATTCCACAGTTATCTACACTGACTGGTGCACTAAATGCCCTTCAATCTTCAATGAATACTAACCCAAACTTTTTGACTTATCTCTCTCCAAAAATAATTCATCCATGTCTGGTACCGTCCTAGTAAAGGTTCTCTGAACTGCCTTGAATCTTACTATGTTTTTCATACAACATGACAGCACAGTATAAGTCCTCCAGTCCATAATGTTTTGATGATACTTTACCTACTAAGATCAACATAGCCCTTCCCTCCCATATAGCCCACCATTTTTTTTTCATACATGTGTTTATTAAATATCCCTACTCTACCTGCCAACACCACCATCCTTGGCAGCGTGTTCCATCTACCTACCACTCTCTTGTACTCCCTGTACTTTCCTCTAATCACTTTAAAATGATGCCCCCTTTTTATTAGCCAATTTTGCCCTAGGGAAAAGTCTCTGGCTGTCCACTTGATCTATGCTTCATATCATATCATCTATCAAGTTAGCTCTTCTCCCTCTTCACTCCAAAGAGAAAAGTTTGTTCGGCCTTTCCTCATAAGAGATGCTGTCTAATCCTAGCAGTGTCCTGATAAATCTGCTCTGCATCCTCTCTAAAGCTTCCACATCCTTCCTATAATGAGTCTTTTAAATATCTATAATATATCTGCCTCTACCACCACACCTGGACAGCGTGTTCCACGCACCCACCACATTCTCCCCTATACTTTCTTCCAATCACCTTAACATCATGCCCTCTTTAGTAGCTATAATGTATTACCTCCTGCACCATGAGATGTCATCTTTGACAGTTTATCAGAAGAAACGTTAAAATCCAAATCTATTACATCCAGATGGTCTGTCTCTGATCCTTCCCCTTCTCAACTTCTCACCAGATGAGTTAGTGACCAATATCTATTACAATCCCATGGCTACCCTGATTTTTAACTCCTCACACCCTGCTTCCAGTCCATTCTCCCAGTTTCCCTGCCTTCCACACCAGTACCTCTGAGATACATTCTTCACTGTAGCTTCCCGTCTGCAATAATCAACAGGGCTCTCAATTGTGTCCAATTGAGTGCACTGCCTTCAGTACTGACCTCATGGTACATTACATAAATCAAATACAGATTGGATAATCACTTCGCAAAATACTTTGCTTCAGTTAACCAGCGTGACCCCAAGCTTCCATTTTAATTCTCCATCTTATCGCCATTGGATCTGGAGCAGTGGGAGAGTCTAGGACTGGAGGACACAGCCTCAGAATAAAGGGATGTCCCTTTAGAAAAGGGGTGATGAAGAATTTCTTTAGCCGGGGGAGGTGAATCTGCAATTGATTGTCGCAGATAGCTTTGGAGCCCAAGTTACTGGGTATATTTAAAGTGGAGGTTTATAGTTCTTAATTAATCAGGGTGACAAAGGTTATGGAGAGAAGGCAGGTGAATGGGGTTGAGAGGAGGAAAAATCAGCCATGATTGAAATGGTGGAACAGACTTGATGGGCCGAATGGCCTAATTCTGCTCTTCAGTTTTATGGTATTGTTCTGATCAGTGTTCCTGGCCTCATTGTTCCAATGAAGCCCAAAGTAAATTCAAGGAATAACATCTCATAGTTATACAGCACAGAAACGTGCTCTTGGGCCACACTGTCAGTGTTGACTGTTATTTACCCATCTGTATTATCTGCTGACACAACTCAGCAGGTCCAGCATCACTGGTGATGCTGCTCAATCTTCCTTAAGCAGATTTTTTTTGTCACTTCTGTTTCTGGCATCTGCGTTCTCGTGTCTCATTGATACTGTTCTCGATCTCACAATCTACCTCGTTATGGCCTTGCACCTTATTCTCTGCCTGCGTTGCACTTTCTCTGTAACTGTAACACTTTATTCTGTATTCTATTATTGTTTTCCCTTGTACTACCTCAATGCACTGCTGTAATGATCTGATCTGTATGGATGGCATGCAAAACGATGTTTTTATTGTACCTCAGTAGGTGTTACAATAATAAACCAATTTACCAATTTAATTTACTTGGTGTTGTTCATACACCATGAACACTCTCTCATTTTCCATAATCAGCCTTTCAACCCATTTTTCCACTGTTTCTCATTGCTTTCCGTTTCAAATGTATCTAAGCTACTTTTCTCTAGGTGTTTCCTCTGGTACAGCTGCACTTATTGTTCTTGGATTAAAGCAATAGCTTCTATTTGTATAAAAACTTTATTAATGACATCAGATACACCCCAATCTAAAATATCCTCCGAAAGCCTTCCTCTCTGAAAAGAAATGCCCAATCCTTTCGGCCATTCCTGATAGTTGTAAGCACAAAGTTCTCATATAGTTATAGAATAGTACAGGCTCTTCAGATCACTATGTTGTATCAATCTTTTAGGGGGGCTTTGAAGCATAGTAGTTAGTGCAATAACTTTACCGATTAACTTATTGCTGTCTGCAAGGAGCTTGTACGTTCTTCCAACGATTGCATGGGTTTCCTCTGGAGCCTCCAGTTTCCTCCCACATTCCAAAAGATGTACAGTTATTTGTAGTGAGTTGTGGGCATGCTACGTTGGCACAGAAGCTTGGCAACACTTGTAGACTACCCCAGTGATAGGATCAATTTCACTGCATGGTTCAATGTTTCAATGAACATGTGACAAATAAAGCTAATCCTTATCTTTATAACCTACCTCAAGCTCAATCTAACCCTTCCCTCCATTTCTCATTCATCCACGTGTTTCTCTAAGAATCTCTTGCATATCCCTAATGTACCTGCCTCCACTTTCACCTCCTGGCAGTGCTTTCTGCTCACTCATCACTCTATATAAAGAAAAACCTACCTTTGACATCCCTCCATACTTCCCAGCAATCACTTCGACGTTATACCCTCCTGTATTGCGCATTGTTGCTCTGGGGAAAAAGTCTCTGGCTGTTCACTCTTTCAATGCGTCATATCATCTTGTACACCTCTATCAAATCACCTCTCATCCTCCTTCACTCCAAAGAGAAAAGCCCGAGTTTGCTCAGCCTATATTCATAAGATATGCTCTCTACATCCAGAAAGCATATTCCTCATCCTGATGAATCTGCCCTGCGTCTTCTCGAAAGCTCTATCAACTGATACACCTGAATCAAGTCATCCTCGTTTGCTCTAGAGAGACTTTTCCATACTGCATGGCTCTACTGGAGCAAACCTGGGAAATGGAGATTAGCTTTGGGCATCTTGGTTGCATAGAGAGATTGGGCTGAAGAGCCTGTTCTCTTGCTTTTTGCCTCTGTGGCACTAAACCCTTCCTGCCCTTCCACCAGCAATTCTGTTGTCCTCTTTACATTATTAGCAATACTATGAGTGGATTTATTTTTGGGAAAACTTGTAGGAGTCTACTTGTTATCATCTGGCTGCAGTGAGTGGTTGTGGTCCATTCTTGTCCAAGTCATTGCTTTGCATGTCCAAGCTTTGAGGTTTCCTAACCAGAGAGGTTGCCTGTGTTGAGCTTAATTTGTTTTCGAGTCTGCATTTTCCAGGGAGCTTTACATGATGTTTATCTTCCCGATTCATGCCTCCTCTCCACTTGGCACAGCTCACTAACATGAGTTCTGTCACAGGCACACCGCTAGAAGGAAATATTGCTGCAGAATTTACCGGCATGTTGTTCTGTTCTCTCTGCGTAGAGCAAAACAGAAGTGCATAGGAGACTGAACATCTGCATTGCTTCAATTTTACCCTCAGCTAAAGAACAACATCATAAATCAGCCACGATGGAATGGCAGAGCAGACTCCATGGGCATCTGCTCCTATGTCCTATTGTCTTATCAATGCAATTCTGACCTCTCACCTTCACTTTAAAAACATGACCATTTAGTATTTCTCTAAGTTGGAAGCAAAGACCACACTTAAAATGTGAAATGAAAATATAAAATGTTGGAAATAACCAAAAAAACAGGCAGCATCTGTGAAGGGAGCCACAGAATTACAGAAGTCATTGGCTAGAAGGATTAACAGTCTTTCTCTCTCCACAGGTGCTGCCTGACCTGCGGAATGGTTCCAACACTTCCTGCTCATATTTTCTGACCTGTGAATTAATTTTCACACTGTTGTCACCTGGGTTAGAAATATTTCTGGTGTAACAGCACATTAAAAAGAGCTTAAAACAATTTGTTTAGTAGAGAGGTGGGTATCACTGGGACGCAGGAGAGAGACTGCTTTAGGCGGAAGACTCCGGAACTGGGGATGTTAGTTAATCAATTGCCATAGACAGCTGTGGAGGCCTAATTCTGCTCCTCCAGCTTACGGACTTTGGAAAGTAAGAATTCAGACGATCGGAATCTGAATCAGGTTTAATATCACTAACATATGTCGTGAAATATGTTTTTTATGGAAGCAGTACACTGCAATACTTTTTTTAAAAAATCTCTAAATTACAATAAGAAATATATAATTAATATATGTATTTAATAGTGCAAAAAGAGTGTTCATTGTACGTTCAGAAATCTGATGGTGAAGGGGAAGAAGCTATTCCTAAAGTGTTCAGGCTCCTGAACCTCCTCCCTGATGGTAGCAATAAGAAGAGAGCATGGGTGGGGAGTGAGATGAGATGCAGGATCAATATCAACCTTATTGTTTGATAAACAGGTTCAAGGGTTCCTCTGTTCCCATTTTTTACCATTTTACTAAAATCTAAGCAGCCCTCAGAGTGGCTATAAGGACAATAGACACAGGAGCAGAATTAAGCCAATCCATCATGGCTGATTTATTATCCCTCTCAACCCCACTCTCCAGCCTTCTACCCATAATCTTTGATGCCCTGATGAATCACGAACTTATCAATCTCCACTTTAAATAAACTCAGTGACTTGGCCTTCGTAGCAGTCTGTGGCAATGAATTCCACAGATTCACTACCTTCTGGCTAATGAAATTCCTCCTCATCACTGTTCTCTCGTTTTTCCAAACTTCAGCGAATACAGGCCCAGACCCATCAAATGCTGGACCATAAGACAAAAAGGTATAGGAGCAAAATTAGGCCCATTTCATCATGGCTGATCCATTTCCCTCTCAGCTCCAATATCCTGCATTTCCCCAGATTCCTTCATGCCCTGACTAATCAAGAATCTATCAACCTCTGCCTTAAATATTCTCAATGACTTGGCTGCCACGACCGCTGTGGCAATGAATTCCACAGATTCACCACTCTCTGGCTAAAGAAATTCCTCCTCATCTCCATTCTAAATGGAAGTCCCTCTTTTCTGAGTTGTGTCCTCTAGATTCCCCACCATAGGAAATATCTCCACGTCCACGCAATCGCGGCCATTTTTAATGAGGACCCCCCCCCCCCCCAAACACCCCATTCTTCTGAATTCCAGTCAGTACAGGCCCAAAGAGCCTTTCAATCCCAGAATCATTTTAGTGAACCTCCTTTGAACACTCCAATGTCAGCACATCCTTTCTTAGATAAGGGACCCCAAACTGCTCACAATACTCCAGTGAGACCTCGCCAGTGATTTATAAAGACTCAACATTATATCCTTGCTTTTATGTTCTAGTCCTCTTATAATGAATGCTAACTTTGCATTTGCCTTCCTCACCATTGACTCAACCTGCAGATTAACATTTAGGGAATCCTGCATGAGTACTCCCAAGTCCCTTTGCATCCCAGATTTTTGAATTTTTTCTCCATTTTGAAAATAGTCAACCCTTTTATTTATTATCTACCAAAGTGCATGACCATACACATCCCAACACTGTATTTCTTCAGCCACTTCTTTGCCTGTTCTCCTAATCTGTCTTAAGTCATTTTGCAGCCTTCCTATTTCCTCAACACTATCTGCCTTTCCATGTATCTTCAGCAAACTTGGCCACATAGCATTCAATTCTGTGGTTCAGACCATTGGCATACAACGTAAGAAGAAGCAGTCCCAACCCAGACCCCTGTGGAACACTACTAGTCGTTGGTAGCCAACCAGCAAAGGCTCCCTTTATTCCCACTCTGTCTCCTGCAAATCATCCTGCTCTATGTATGCTAGTATCTTTCCTGTAATACCATGGGCTCTTTGCTTGTTAAGCAGTATGTATGGCATATTGTCAAAGGCCTTTGGAAAATCTACGTGTACAGCATCGACCAACTCTCCTTTGTCTGTCCTGCGTGTTATTTCTTCAAAGAATTCCAACAGATTTGTCAGGCAAGACTTTCACTTAAGGAAACCATGCTGACATCAGTTTATTTTATCATGTGGCTCCAAATACCCTGAAACCACATCCTTAACAATCGACTCCAACATCTTCCTAACCAATGACGTCAGACTAACTGGAGTATAATTTCCTTTCTTCTGCCTCTCTCCTTTCTTGAGATGTGTAATTTTCTAGTCCTCCAGAACCATTCCAAATTATATTGATTCTTGGAAGGTCATTACCAATGCCTCCAGAAACTCTTCAGCCACCTCTTTCAGAACCCTTTGCAGTAGAGCATCTGGTCCACGAGGCTTATCTACCTTCAGATCTTTCAGTTATGGAAAGTTCACTCACTCATGCCCCCCCTGAAACTTTCGAATTTCCAGCACACTGCCAGTGTCTTCCGCAGTGAAGACTGATGCAAAATACTTAATCAGTTCGTCTGCCATTTCCTCATTACCCATTACTATCTCTCTAGCATCATTTTCCACAGTGAGATATCTATTCCTGCATCACTTTTACTCTTTATATATCTGAAGAAACTTTTGGTACCACCTTTAATATTATTGGCCAGCTTATCTTCGTATTCCATCTCTTCCCTCTTTATGTCTTTTATTAGTTGCCTTCTGTTGTTTTTTAAAAGCTTCCCAATCCTTTTAACTTCCCATTAATTTTTCCTCTACTATATGTCCTCTCTTTGGCTTTTATTTTGGCTTTGACTTCTCTTGTCAGCTACAGTTGTGTCATCCTGCCTTTAGCTTATTTCTTATTTGTGATGTATCTATCTTTCATCTTCTGAACCGCTCCCTGAAACTCCAGCCATTGCTGCTCTGCCATCATCTCTGCTAGTGTCCCCTTCCGATCAACTTAGGCCAGCTTCTCCACTGTGCATCTGTAATTCCCTTTATTCCTCTGTAATACTGATACATCTGATTTTAGTTTCTCTTCCTCCAATTGCAGGGTGAATTCTAGCATGTTACGATCACTGCTTCCTAAGGGTTTCTTTACTGTAAGCTCTCTAATCAGTTCCTGTTCATTACACAACACCTATTTCAGTACAACTCATCCCCTAATGGGCTCAACTACAAGCTGCTCTTAAAAAGCCATTCTACGATTTCCCTCTCTTAGGATCCTGCACCAACCAGATTTTCCTAAATTGAAATCCTCCATGACTAGATAAGTACACTTAATGTCAGAGAAATGTATAGAATTATACATCCTGAAATTCTTTTTCCCTTTTGAACATGCTTTATTGTAACATTTCCCTTTTGACATGCCTTTTCTATGTCCCGTTGCAATTTGTAGACCACATCTTTGCTACTGTTCAGAGGTCTGTATATAACTCCCATAGGGTCTTTTACCCTTGTAGTTCTTTAGCTCTACCCACAACAATTGTACATCTTCGGATCCTATGACATCTCTTTCTAAGCATTTGAGTTCAATTTTTACCATCAGAGCCACGCCACCCCCCCCCCCCCCACCTATCTGCCTCTCCTTTCAATACAACATGTATCCTTGGATGTTAAGGTCCCGACTGTAGTCTTCTTTCAGCCGTAATTCAGTAATGCCCACAACATCATATGTGCCAATCTGTAGCTATGCTACAAGTTCAGCTACCTTATTCCATATACTGTGTGCATTCAAATATAACACCTTCAGCTCTGTTTTCACCTTTTTCGAATATGTCCCCCTTACATTGCAACTCAACTAACTTTGCCCTGTCATCAACCTCTTCCTGCTAGCAGTCTCACTGCAACCTGCCTCTGTTTGTAAACCAGTTGCCCCATCCTCAGCCCTATCACTCTGGTTCCAATCCCTCTGCAAACTGTAATTTAAACCCTCCTGAACAAGCCTGCCCACAAGGGTATTGGTCCCCCTTGGGTTCAGGTGTAACCCGTACCTTTTGTACAGGTCATACCTTCCCCAGAAGGGATCCCATTGGTCCATGAATCTGAAACCCTGCACCAGTTCCTCAGCCGTGCTTTTACCTGCCAAATCATTGAATTCTTACCCTCAGATTACTACCCTGGAGGTTCTGCTTCTGCTTTTCAGCTTTCTACTTAGCTCCCTGAAATCTCTCTTCAGGACCTCCTCGCCTTTCCTACTGGTGCCAGTATGTACCAAGACTCCTGGCTGCTCACCCCTGCCCTCTTGAGAATGGCATGGACCCAATCTGAGACATAGTGTCTCAATCACGTCCACAGAATCTCATCTCTATCTCTCCAACTATGGAATCTCCTATTACTACGGCAGTCTTCTTCATCTCTCTTCTATTCTGAACCACAGCGCCAGAGACCCGGTCACTGCCACTCCCCCCAGTAGATCATCCCCCTCAACAGTGTCCAAAATGATATACTTATTATCGAGGGGAAAGGCCACAGGGGTACTCTGCACTGGCTATCCATCTCCCTTTCTTCTCCTGACAGTCACCTGCCTCCTGCAGGGGTGACTACTTCCCTGTAGCTTCTATCTATCACTTCCTCAGTCTTCTGTGTGAGCCAAAGGTCATCGAGCTGCAGCTCCAGTTCCTTAACACCTTGTCTGAAGATCTGCATCTCGGTGGACCTGGTGCAGATGTGGTTATCCAGGAGACTGAAGGTCCCTGGAGTTTGTCTGGAGGTCCCCTCATTAAATTTCATTCCAAGATTTACTACTGACTTGCAATATAATCTGCACAATATTTATAAATCCCTCTCTCCAAGCATGAGATTCCTGATTATTTCCCAGTTGCAATTACTTGGTTTTTTTTAAAGCTGAATTTTGTACGCAGACTCTTCCGGCCCACGAACCTTTTAATCTACTCCAAGATCAGTCTCACCTTTCCCTCCAACGTGGCCTTCCATTTTCTTTAATCAATGCACACTGTAAATCTCTCATACCTTCCCACCCTGTCATAGATGTTTCTACTTTTTCTTTGGTTCCTGAAGGTTGTTATAGCTGGGGGTGGCACTACCTGGTAAATGCTCCCAATGGCATGCATCTGAAATGGCCTCTGACAACCAAGTCCAACTGGGTAGATGGAGCTCGTCAGCTGCGGTTGGCAGCTCGTATAGGAGAAAGAAGACTCTGATATCAATCCTCTGCTGCCTTGGGGCTATACACATTTATAGAAGACTTGGGGGGTAAATCCCAAGGAAAATTCTGGAACTGGAGTCCCTAAGGCAGTCCTACATTGAGTTCAGTGCTTACTGACAACTCTTGTGACGCCACTGGTGCCAAACTGTGTTGGTTCCTGCCATTCCTTTGGATTCATCAGCTGTGTGAAGGGGGGAGCCTGCTGCTCGGGCCACAGCTTGCTCTCCGTGTCGTACTGCCCCGGCTTGTGTATCACGTAGACAGCAGGGATGCAACACCCGTGGCCAACGCTGACCGACAGCGGGTCGAATGACGTTTCACTTTCCCTTTCTCTGCATAGAATACTGAGCGATACAGCATAGTGTTGTCCCCTCTGCCCACAATGTGCCAGTTTCCTAATCTGCTCCAAGTCCATCTAATGTTTCCCTCCTACATAGCCCTCTCTTGTTTTTTTTCTTCCATTTACCTATCTCTCTTAAATGTCCCTAATGGATCTGCTTCTACCAGCACCTCTACAGTGCTCCCACCATTTCTCTGTGTTTTTAAAAAAAACACTTTACCAGACATCCCACCCCCCCTCCCTTACTTTTCTCCCGACACCTTAAAAGTTATGGCCCCCTGTATTAGCCATTTCTACCCTGGGGAAAAGTCTCGACTTGACATCCTTTTAGTTGTTGTCTGGAGTTCAGTGAGTTGTATGTGCGCCACAGTAGCTTAGCGGTCAGTGCTGCACTTTACAGCTGGGGGTGTTTTGAAGTTTGCAGTTCAATTCCAGCACTGTTCTATCAGGAGTCCTCCACGTGGGATGTGTGGGTTTCCCCTGGGTGCTCCAGTTTCCTCTCAGTCCAACGATGCACCGGGTAGGTTAATTGGTCATTATAAATTGTCCCATGATTAGTGGTGGATGTGGGTTTGATTTGAACATTTAAGAGAAATTTGTAGAGGTATGTGGATAGGAGGGGTACAAAGGGCTGCGGACGGTCTGTGTACAATCGAAGTCCCGTGATTCAATGGGTGGCTCAAAGGGCTGGAAGGTACTACTTTCCACTGTAAATAATCCCTGTCCAAGTATTGAGCAGAGGAGTTGGGATGTCACATTGAAATTGTATAAGGTTTTAGTGAGGCCTAATTTGGAGTATTGTGAACCGTTTTGGTCACCTACCTACATGAAAGGAATAAGTATGGTTTAAAGAGTTCAGAGAAAATTTACAAGGATGGTGCTGGGACTTGAGGACCTGAGTTATCGGGAAAGGTTGAATAGGTTAGGACTTTATTCCCTAGAGTGTAGGAGAATGAGAGGAGAGTTGATAGAGGTATACAAACTGATGAGGTTACAGGTAGGGTAAATTCTAGTAGGCCTTTTCTAGTGAGGTTTGGGTAAGATGAGAACTAAAGGTCATGGGGTAAGGGTGAAAGGTGAAATGTTTAAGGGGAATATGAATGGGAATGTCTCCACTCAGAGGGTGGTGAAAGTGTGGAACGAGCTGCCGGCAGAAGTGTTGGATGCATTTCAACATTGAAGAGAAATTTGGATGGGTACATGGATGGGAGGAGTATGGAGGATTATGACCTGGTGCGGGTCAATCGGACTAGGTGGAGTAATAGTTTGGCATGGACTAGATGTTTGAAAGGGCCTGTTTCTGTCTTATATGACCCTATGACTCTATTACAGATGGCTGGGTTTTCTGGGCTTCCTGGAAGCTCCTGAGTCTTCTAAATGCTTTGTTTTTTTTTGTATAGCAATGTTTTCTTATAGAAATTTTGCTTTTTCAAAGAAGCAGCAATCCTAGAAACGCATGGTATCGATGTACAGAGCCCAGGTGGATATTCCAATAGTGATGATATCGATGGGAGTGATTTCCTGGAGCAGGTAGAGGTTGTTACTTATATTCCATTAGAATTTAGTTTTCTTTCTCAGCTATCTGCACACCTCCACTTAAGTAATCTTCTCATCACATCAAGAGCTTGGGTAGAGGTTTGGGAAACCGTGAGATAGACAGGAAACTGCAGTGGATTTCTTAATGAAAATTTGAGTTTATTGACATCTGACTGCACATGTACAACTTAACGAATTAACATTGCTCCAACAGTGCAAGTCTACCTCAAGCCCTGTGGACACTATCTGTATCCAAGGAGGTATAGATCATAAAGTGACACAGCAAAAGAGGACATTTCCCCATAGGGGATGCCCTTGATGTACTGTCTATTTACCTGCTCTTGACTCAAGTCCTGTAAATATTTTCTTTGAGTAGTTGATTGAATTCTGTTTTTGCAAGTTACTATCTAATCTACTGTCAGCATGCTGCAGATTAAAAGTAGTTTTTTCTTGTGCTTTCCATTTCCATTAAAACTGGTGCTCTTTGGTTGCTGACCCTTCTGCCCTGGAAATGGTTCAAAACATAGAACAGTATGGGCCCTTCGGCCCACAATGTGCTGACCCCACCTTCCGACATAGTTTATAACCCTATACGTGCTTCTATCTACCACTCTTGAAAGTCCCTAATATATCTGCCTTTATCACCATCTCAAGCAATGCATTCCAGGCATTCCCTATGTTTTTAAAACAAAAAAAAACCTTCCCCTGATGTCTCCATAAAATTTTACCCACTCACCTATCTGGTGCTGTGGCTGTCCATCTAATGCTTCTGATGATCTTGTAGACCTTGATGAAGTCACGTCTCATCCTCCTGTCCGAAGAGAAAAGGGCCTAGCTCACTCGATCTTTCCACATGACAGGTTCTCGAACCCGGGCAAAATCCTGGTAGATCTCCGAATCCTCTCTCAAGCTTCCATACCTTTTCTATAATGAGGTGACCAGAAATTAACACAATACTCCAAGTGTGGTCTAACTCGAGTTTTATAAAGCTGAAACATTACCTTGAACCTGTACACTTGAACTCAGTCCCTAATTAATGAAGGCCAACACACTATATACCACTCTATCAACTTGCATGGCAACTTTGACAAATCTATGGAAGTGGACCCCAAGGTCTCGCTGTCCCTTCACACTGTGAAGAACCCTGTCATTAGCCTGTGATCTGCCCTCCAGTTCAACCTTCCAAAATTAATCACTTCACACTTATGGATTGAACTGCATCTGCCACTTCTCAGCCCAGCTCTGCATCCTGTCAATGTCCCGTTGTAACCAATGACAACCTTCTACACCATCCCCAGCGCCTCCGACCTTTGTGTCATCTGCAAATTTACTAACCTCTCAAACAATTGATTTCTAAAAGTTACAGATAACTGGTGTCCCAGAACAGATTGTTGTGGAACACCACTCATCATGGATTTCCAGGCAGAATATGCTACATCTCCTCCTACCCTCTGCCTTCTATCGACAAAGCAATTCTGAATCCATGCTGCCTAATTTCTCTGGATCCCTTGACTCGTGACTTTCTGCATGAACCTTTCATGGGGAACCTTATCAAATGCCTTAGTAAAATCCATGTACATCACACCCACTGTACCACCTTCATCAGTGTGTTTTGTCACCTCCTCAAAATCTTTGTCATTTTCTGAGGCGTGCCTGTCCTCACAAAGCACCAAAGTAAGGCTCATCTTCCCAGAGTAATCCCTGTTTCTCTTCCTGAATGTTTGCCATCCACCACTCCTCTGCTACTACAGTGACTTCTTATTTATTCTGTAAACCACTAATTATTTTAAATATATCTATTAAATCTGTTCTGTTCGAAGTTCCTCATACCCCAGTATCCCCATAAAACTGGAGCTCTTAATTCCCCAAGCCATTCCAGTAAATGGCTACATCTCTTCTATATTGCAGTGTCCAGAACTGAAATGCCTAGCTGGTGTTTTATAAATGTCCATTTTCACCGTGATAGCTTTTTAGTTGAATCTGCTAACTTGTGTGACAACTTAACCATGACCACTGCAAGGCATTTGTATCATTCTCAGCTGCTCACTAATATCCCTCTGGTAAGGGAAGAGATAAAACCCAAAGGCTAGCTGGATCGTTAAGTCTGTGCCACACACTCGATAGAACAGCACTGTACAGGTCCGTCAGCCCAGGAATTAACCTATTCCAAGATCAATCTAACTCTTCCCTTCCACATCGCCCACCATTTTTTAATCTATATTTAAGAATTTCTTAAATGTTCCTAATGTCTCTGCCTCTACCTCCACACTTCCACACACCCACCGCTCTGCGTTTTTAAAAGAACACTTCTGATATCCCCCTTATACTTTCCATCAGTCACCTTAAAGTTAGGCTGCCTCATATTAACCATTTCCACCATGGGAAAAATGTCTCTGGCTGTTCACTCTATGCCTCTTGCCATCTTGTGCACCTTTATCAAGTCGCCTCTCATTCTCCTTCTCAGTTAACCTCATAAAACGTGCTCTAATTCAGGTAAATCTTCTCTGCACCCTCTCTAAAGCTTCTAATCTTTTCTATAATGAGGTGGCCAGAACTGAACAGTTGGGCCATCATGACTCTCTACCCTCATTTAATGTTCCAGGAGGGGTTCAAAGCCAAAAATGAAAGCTAGCCCAGTGTAAAATCACTTCACAATTCCCTCGGCTTTTTGAAACCAGTTCAGGAGACCACATAGACCAAGTACTATGTGGTAAGCCTGCAAATTTAAAGACCACAATACACAATTATGCCAGTGAGGTAGCTAAGAAAACCACAACCTTACAAAAGGAAGCCCATTGCTCTCTCCTCAGGATTATTATTGTAGCTTTGCCAGTGTTTGGGATGAGGGCCTCTCGACTGACTTTAATCCGTTCCTTGTCTACAGATCTAAGTCCATTTTTATTGCCTTGCCTCTGCCCAGTCACCTCTGCTAAGCTGTAACTGCACAGATTCTGTTTTACTGTCAATAATTTGGTGGAGAATTTGCAAAAGGTTACCGTATTGTGATGCATCCATGTGCTGAGATGTATGCAGAAGCTACTTTATTAGGTACACCTCGTTAATATCTAATCAGCCAATTGTGGCAACAACTCTGCATAAAATCATGGTCAAGAGGTTCAGTTGTTCAGGACAAACATCAGAATGGGGAAGTGACTTGACCATGGTTCCAGACGGGGTGGTTTAAGTATCTCAGAAACTGCGGATCTCCAGGTATTTTCACACACAATAGTCTCTAGATTGGTGCAAGAAACAAAAAACATCCAGGGAGTGGCAGTTCTGTGGGCGAAAACACCTTTTTAATAAGAGAGGTCAGAGGAGAACGGCCAGACAGGCTGAAAGGGACACCTAATAAAGTGGCTACTGAGTGTATAAATTAGCAAGGGCCAAAGTTTAAATTCTTGTTGGCCCTACTCAGCAACAGCAGTAAATCAACACAATCTTTTTAAGTATGGGTAGTTTGTTGGGAGGATGGAGGGGGGCAGAGATTTTGGAGGGAATTACAGTAAATGCTTCCCTATCTCATTGTAACTCCCACATGCGTCATGGACTTTATAAGGGAGCAGGAGCAAAGAGAGAAGAAATTTGATCTTGACGTATTCGCGATTCGCCTGATGAATGATTTATTCTCTAAACACAGGATGACAACACAAGTCACAGTGATCCCCAGCAAGATCCCATCTCGCTCGCTGTTGAAATGGCCGCAGTCAATCACTCCATCCTGGCCCTAGCCAGACAAGGAGGTGGTGAGATAAAGAGGGAAGTGGTCGAAGATGACTGAAATCGTGTGATGAAACAACTGAGATTTGGTACATCATTGGACTACCCTATCCTTAATGTAATCTCAATATATCTGTGCGTGATCTTATTTTGAACTAGTTAATAGGGTGCTCTTCATTCGATTGCAGTAAGTTATCCTGCTCGGAGCCTTGGGCAGAAATTGTGCCTCTCCCTCAGCAGCCCTCCACAGTCCTGCATGGAGAAGCTGCTGCAGTAGGGAACATTCCTGCGGTCCTCTCATCCCAGCATGACACGTGCCCGAGCCCGATGCCTGGAACCTCAAGACAATGCTTAACAGGCCTCTGCTGTCTTAGCTCAACAGGTCTCCTCAGCCTCTGCCGGCCCGCTGCTCCGTAAGTGTCTCCCTTGTTCCGGCTTTCCAGCGCTGTGGATGAACAGATGGCAACTTCCATTTCCAAATACACCCCTCTCACCCAAGCCTGCCTGGAATTTTTGTATCCGGCTGTAGCTTCTGTTACCAGTGTGGGAACTGAACTCTGGCTGGTGCAGGTACACATCTGACTGTTGGAAGTAAAATAGAGGACTGCAGGCTCATGTCCGTGCTTGCAGGGAGGAAGGAAGCGTTCTGGAGGGTGCAGTGTTTGTCTTCCATACCAACGCAAGAATTGACAGTAGATCTGAACATGCAGTCGCTGAGATGGGGGACGGTCGCTGCTAATGTCCAAAGGAAGAACAACTGAACTAGACCTACTATATGTATTAACACACCACTGTTACCAGACCAACAGTGAGAATCATAGGAGCCAAACGTGACAGATTGCCTGATTACAGAAACATAGGTGCAGGAGTAGGCCATTCGGCCCTTCGAGCCTGCACCGCCATTCAGTATGATCATGGCTGATCATCCAACTCAGAACCCTGTATCTGCTTTCTCTCCATACCCCCTGATCCCTTTAGCCACAAAGGCCATATCTAACTTCCTCTTAAATATAGCCAATGAACTGGCCTCAACTGTTTTCTGTGGCAGAGAATTCCACAGATTCACCACTCTCTGTGTGAAGAAGTTTTTCCTCATCTCAGTCCTAAATGGCTTCCCCTTTATCCTTAAACTGTGACCCCTCGTTCTGGACTTCCCCAATATTGGAAACGATCTTCCTGCATCTAGCCTGTCCAATCCCTTTAGAATTTTATACGTTTCAATAAGATCCCCCCTCAGTCTTCTAAATTCCAGTGAGTATAAGCCTAGTCGATCCAGTCTTTCTTCATATGAAAGTCCTGCCATCCCAGGAATCAATCTGGTGAACCTTCTCTGTACTCCCTCTATGGCAAGAATGTCTTTCCTCAGATTAGGGGTCCAAAACTGCACACAATATTCTAGGTGCGGTCTCACCAAGGCCTTGTACAACTGCAGTAGAACCTCCCTACTCCTGTACTCAAATCCTTTTGCCATGAATGCCAACATACCATTTGCCTTTTTCACCGCCTGCTGTACCTGCATGCCCACCTTCAATGACTGGTGTACAATGACACCCAGGTCTCTTTGCATCTCCCCTTTTCCTAATCAGCCACCGTTCAGATAATAATCTGTTTTCCTGTTCCTACAACCAAAGTGGATAACCTCACATTTATTCACATTAAATTGCATCTGCCATGAATTTGCCCACTCACCTAACCTATCCAAGTCACCCTGCATCCTCTTAGCATCCTCCTCACAGCTAACACCGCCGCCCAGAATTTGTGTCATCCGCAAACTTGGAGATGCTGCATTTAATTCCCTCGTCTAAATCATTAATATATATTGTAAACAACTGGGGTCCCAGCACTGAGCCTTGCGGTACCCCACTAGTCACTGCCTGCCATTCTGAAAAGGTCCCGTTTACTTCCACTCTTTGCTTCCTGTCTGCCAACCAATTCTCTATCCACAGCAATACCATACCTCCAATACCGTGTGTTTTAAGTTTGCACACTAATCTCCTGTGTGGGACCTTGTGAAAAGCCTTTTGAAAATCTAAATATACCACATCCACTGGCTCTCAAAAAATTCTATAAGATTCGTCAGACATGATTTTCCTTTCACAAATCCATGCGGACTTTGTCCGATGATTTCACCTCTTTCCAAATGAGCTGTTATTACATCTTTGATAACCGACTCTAGCATTTTCCCCACCACCGATGTCAGACTAACCGGTGTATAGTTCCCGGTTTCTCTCTCCCTCCTTTTTTAAAAAGTGGGGTTACATTAGCCACCCTCCAATCCTCAGGAACTAATCCAGAATCTAAGGAGTTTTGAAAAATTATCACTAATGCATCCACTATTTCTTGGGCTACTTCCTTAAGCACTCTGGGATGCAGACCATCTGGCCCTGGGGATTTATCTGCCTTTAATCCCTTCAATTTACCTAACACCATTTCCCTACTAACATGTATTTCCCTCAGTTCCTCCATCTCACTAGACCCTCGGTCCCTTACTATTTCCGGAAGATTATTTATGTCCTCCTTAGTGAAGACAGAACCAAAGTAGTTATTCAATTGCTCTGCCATGTCTTTGTTCCCTATGATCAATTCACCTGTTTCTGACTGTAAAGGACCTACATTTGTCTTGCCCAATCTTTTTCTTTTCATGTATCTATAAAAGCATTTACAGTCAGTTTTTATGTTCCCTGCCAGCTTTCTCTCATAATTTTTTTTCCCTTTCCTAATTAAGCCCTTTGTCCTCCTCTGCTGGTCTCTGAATTTCTCCCAGTCCTCAGGTGTGCCGCTTTTTTTTGCTAATTTATATGTTTCTTCTTTGGACTTGATACTATCCCTAATTTCCCTTGTCAGCCACGGATGCACTACCTTCCCTGGTTTGTTCTTTTGCCAAACTGGGATGAACAATTGTTGTAGTTCATCCATGCGATCTTTAAATGCTTGCCAACCCTTTAAGTATCATTTGCCAGTCTATCTTAGCTAATTCACGTCTCATACCTTCAAAGTTACCCTTCTTTAAGTTCAGAACCTTTGTTTCTGAATTAACTACCGTATGTCACTTTCCATCTTAATGAAGAATTCCACCATATTATGGTCACTCTTACCCAAGGGGCCTCGCACGACAAGATTGCTAACTACCCCTTCCTCATTGCTCAATACCCAATTGCTGCAGTTGATGATCATTCTGTTAAAGTGGCAAGAGGAAGTCATTATCATGTAGATCAACTAACACATCACTGATGAGCCACTTTGAGCTAAAGGGAGATCAGCCCAGTTGTTGCATGGTCCAAGGAAACTTCGAGAGTCATGGTTAGCTCATCAGTTCTGTTTCATTCCATGGCTTCATGCAAGCCATCACTCACAGAGGAATTCTCAGAAACGAGTCTTACCCTGTAAGTCTTTACGACGGACGGGCCCCTCAGATTGCACTGAATGAATTGTGATTGTGAGTTTTCTTATGGTTCTCAGTGGGTGAGGGTGGGGACCATGGCAGTTTCTCCACCAGATCAACGCCTGCACAAGTTGTGTGTGGCGTGGGGACTGAAGCATAGAGGGACTCTCCACTTCCCAGGAGAGTTGGGGGAGGGAAGAGATGAAAGTTAAGAGATCTTATTGCCGTGTGGTAACATAGATTAACGTTGCCTGCCTGCCTGTCTGAAAAAGGAATGTTTACTTAGCCCAACTCGGAAAATGCAGTTCTAGTGTGGAATACAGGTTTGGGAATGTGTATAATCAAACTTGGGCAGAGTTGTAGAGTAGATGCAGTCATACTGACGCCGAGATAAATTCCCTGTCTAATGGAACCATTACTTTCAAAGTAAAATACTGCCGATGCTGGAAATACTCATCAGGCCGGGTAGTAACCATAGAGAGAAAATAGGAGAGATTTCAGGCTGAACATCTTATCAGAATAAAGAAAAGTTGGAGATACAACAAAAAATTTAAAAAGCATCTCTCTATAAACACCATCTATCATAATGAGCATTTTCAATCACTCTTGGGCATCTGTGGGCAGTTATGCTGCTTCACACCCTTTCATTCCACAATTTCTTGGGATATAGGTTAAAATGCATCTGCTTTGTCTCCCTCTTCCCAATCACACATTAAATGCAGGCATCTTTTCTTTTGTTCCCTAAATGACTTAGAATATGTGTGGTCCTCGTAGATGCAGCAAGACTTGGCAATCTCCTCCAACTGTCAGTGGTGATTCAGACTACAAAGGGGAGCAGTCTACTTAAACCATTTTTGTTCCTTAGCCAATAGGCATTGATTTCATATTGAAGACATCACTACCATTGAGTGTTAGAATGGGATTGGTATGGGAGTTAGTGGTATTTGATAGTCAATGTAATCTCGATGCTCTAAAGGGCCTGTTGTTGATATATGTTTTGAGGGAGGTGCCATCAGAACCACAAGATTGAAGCATCATTTCAGAACAACTTCTTGCGTTAAGCAACAATTTGCAGGAAGAATTCAGCAGATAAAGCAGCATCTGTTGGGAAAAGGGGATGAGGAATATTAGATGTTCTAAACACAAAACATAGTGGAGATGTAAGAACAGCACACAAAAAATGCTGGAGGAACTCAGCAAGTCAGACATGGAAATGAATAAACTGTCAACATTTCTGGCCAAGACCTTAGCAGGACACATCAAGTCCTGATTAAGGGTCTCGGCCCGAAACACTGGCTGTTTATTCCTCTCCTTGAATGGAACTCTGCCTGACCTGCGGACTTCCTCCAGCATTTTGTGCCTGTTACTGTAGATTTCCAGCATCTGCAGAATCTCTTATGTTTAGGAATTGTAAATGTTTTGGGTTGAAACTCTGCATCAATCCTGACATCTGATTAATTTGAATTTTCACATAACAAGAGTTTGGCTCCACACCAACAGTTCCTTTCCTCCCTCAGGTACTGCTTCACCTCAAGCAGAATCTGCAGCTTCACGTTCCAGCATCTACAGCCTCTTGTGTCTCAGTGTCTTGCATTGGTTTTGCAAGTGTGGACGCTGGGGCAGACAGATTGCTATCAAAAAGAGAGATTTAGTTGTCATCTAAGCAGCTGGGAAAATATGGAGATACGTTATTCCTTCTTTCCAGGTTCACAGAGAATTTCACGTCAATAGTCATGAACCATACTTAGGAAGTTACATGCAGTATCCATTTTGTGCTCAGTCAGTGATGGGATGAAAGGCAAATTGATCTGCTTTTGATGGTTGAAGGTTTTCTACAGTGCCATTCATTGATAGAATATTGGAAAGAGTGTAAAATCTCAAGAGCAGGGGTTCCCGACCTTTTTTATGCCATGGACCCTTACCATCAACCAAAGGGTCCATGGACCCCAGGTTGGGAACCCCTGCTCTAGAGCTTTAATAGCCGGGCTGTCAGTTTTCTCCTTTTATTTTGAGCTCCACCTACCTCTTCTATAAGCACTGAGTACCTGAGTTATTGTACAAACACTGAAGCCACCATGTTAGCAAAGAACGTTAAAGTTATGTGTACCTTATAACGTCAAGGATTAACTTGCTTAAAGATATCAATTAAATGCTGCTGATTACTATAAAATTCCAAATAAACTAAAAAATCATAACTTCTCAATTAGATGTTTGTATTCACAAACAAGATGCACTTTTGCAGGTGAAACTAACTTAATATGATCAGAAACTTGGGGCTGCTGTGGGTTCGACTGTGTAATTGATTGGGTGAAAAAACGAGGATAATTTTATTCTCAGCTTGCCTATAGTATTCAATAATTTACCCTACCATGATCTCTAGAGCACTGTTAACTTGGTTAGGACCACATTTGCCATAGCTCACTGGAACTGGCTTCTCTCCCACCTGCATTGTCGGAGAGACAGGGAGGAGTTGTTGAGTTGGGACTGATGGGATTTCTGATAGCTAGCATAGACTTGATGGGCCGAATGAGCTTATAGGCTGTGTAAAATGATATAGTTACATGATAGAACGAGTGGGAGAATTCCCAGGGTAGTAGGCTGGAGAGTTTCAGCAGTCTGGGTGATCCGTGATCTAGAAGAATGCGAGTTGATCTCACTGAAACGTTCAACCCCTTACAGGCCCGACAGTGCAGACCGAGAGGATCACTCACCTGTCTGGGATGTTTAGCAGTAGTGCAATCACTCAATTAGAGTATGAAATTCCTCTGTCTATTGGTGGGTCCTCAGCTGGCTGTAGAGGCCGATGCGAGATCCACATATTCTGGTGCAGTGTGTGAGTGGTGGCTGTGGTCAGTGGTTGGGTCTTTTGTCCGTTCAGACTCTCCTTTCGAAGCTGCCGCTTGTTCTCTGTGGCACAGAGGAGGTCGCTCTCGTGTAGTGCAGCTCCCTCTTGAACAGATTTCCTCCCAGTGCATCTATTGAGTGCAATGTTCCCACAGTTTTTAGATGTGATGCTGAATTTCTTCGGGCTGATTTTGATGTTATCTTTGGAAGTGTTCCCTTTGCCCACCTTCCTTCAACTGTAAGTAAAGGATGTGTCTGGGGAGACTTGAGTTGGGGATCCAGATGACATGACCTTGCTCTTTCAGAGTTGGTGAGGTTTATCATGGTGGAGATGCTGTTCATGTTGACCGCCTCCACTACACTGGTGTTAGTGTTCCTGTCCTTCCAGATGGTCCTCAGAATCCTTTGTAAGGACTTGTATTTTTCTAGGGCTTTCTGATGCCTACTGTAGGGTCCATACAGTAAATTAGGAAGGAGGACTGCTCTATAGACCTTGGACCCATAGGTCATGATCCTCAAAGACTCTTCCTTAATCTTGCATAGGTTCCACTAGCACTACTCAGGTAGCATGACTAGATCCAGGTGTGAGAGGCTGAGATCAGCCAGGCACTTTGGGTCCTCGAGACTGGTGAATGTTGAGTTTTCTCTGTGTAGACTCCATTCGGGGCTTATTCCAGGTTGAGCTGTAACCAGTCAGGTAATGGGATCAGTGCAGGACAGTGGCTCCAACATGAAAGCCCTTGTGGAGGAGCAGATGAAGGGCTGTGTTTCTCATAAACACGAGATTCTGCAGATGCTGGAAGTCTTGAGCAACATACACAAAATGCTGGAGGAAGTCAGCTGGTCAGGTATAGTCAGAGAGCCAGTAGGGTTGGTCAGTGCCATCTGCGGGGAATAATGCTAAAAGTGATTTATGGCAAGGTATACATCTCTGGAGTTAGAAAATACGTGATAGCATTGCACCGGTGATAGCTTTATGTGTGCTTTTGGACAGTTACAGGCCAGTAGATCCAGGATGGCATTGGGTGCTTGGCTGGCCTTACATCCAGTGCACCACCAACTGTTCAGCTTCCTCTTCTCTCTCCATCTTCCATCCTCTGCCAACAGGGCCTGGCACTTGTGGGTCCTTCTCCATATACCAGCCTGGTAGTTGGCCCGCTGTGCATGTTTTGTTAAGCAGTCCTTGCATGGTGGGACAGAAAAGGAGTTACCTGAGCTCATTGACCTTGGTGGTCTATGCTTTTGGGGCAAACAGGTGACATGTAAATGCCTCCAGTTTGTCCATCAGTTCTGGGGAGAGCTCCCATTCCTGACCCAACCCTAAGAATGTGTCCTGAGTTTTAGGGCACTTGTCTTCCCTTAGCCTGCAAAAGCGCTTACAGTGTCACATCCTGTATATGCGTGCAACCCAATGAGAGCCCAATAAACCTCTATGTCAACAGTGGCAGCAACCTTCCTGATGTCTACAAGCCTTGTACGGGTTCTAGTGCCACACTTCTGGAATAACAGGGCCTCAATCTTGTCACAAAATGCTAAAGACATGATAAAGACATCTGTGTCTTCTGAGCCGATCACTACGGATTGGTATCCCTCTCTTGTGGCACGGGCAGCATGGAGAAGTAGGTGGCCATCTGCTTCTTCTTGTTGACACTGAAGAGCTGACACCACCTCACTGTCTTGAGATGTGATTCTGTAATATTTGTCATTCACAGCTGCATACAGGATCTTCTCCTGTAGCTTTGCTCTGTACTCCGCCTTCCTCCATTCATGGGCTATGAAGCTAATGAGACTATTTTTGTTACTGACTTTGGTCAAGAGGCTCCTCCACTGCCTCACCATCGGTGTGCCTGTGATACCTTGCAACTCGTGACCAGTCTCTTCACTCCGTAGAGGTCTTTCACTATTCTTGATAGAGTTCTCCTTGTCTGTGTCGAACACAACATCGATTCTGCTACTCTGACTGCCTTCCCTCAGAGCCACACCCAGAATTGTTGTGGCAACATCTCTGAAAGTAACTTGATCACCTTTCACTCTTTGGACCAAGTTCATTCCATCAACCACTGCCGCAGTTTCCTGGGAGTTGCTCTTCTGCTGCTACATTTTTCTGCAAGGTTGTGGCTAAAGTAGCTTTATTTGTCTTTCTCAGCAACCCTTCTGATGTGGACAGGGCCCAGGGCAATGATCCAGGGGGATGAGAAAGGATATCCTCCATACGTAGACTGCGCCCTTGTGCCATCACTATGATGCGTCCAAACAAGGACCTGTCTGCTTTCAAGATAATCCCTCTCCCATTTGATTTCACTTCTCTCTTCGTACACGTATCACTGAATGTTTTCAGCTTGTTGGTTTTCATTGGGTCATGGAATTTCTTTGCTGGTGGATCTTCCTCCAGTCTCTCATCCTTGAAGGTTGCATAGCATTGCTCACCAATCTCATATACCTTCATCCAGGGCCAGATTAAGCTAGTGCAGGGCCTGTAGCATATGTTATAAAGCTATCCGGTCTACTTTTTCAGACATTGAGCAAAAAGCCAACGATCTGACTAAGTGTGAAGATTATCAACAGCAAACTCGAAGAAAACACAAGCAAAATTGCGCGTATGATGATTTAATTGAATATAGCCATGCAAGGATTCATAGAGTGCACAACCTGTGTTCAAGTCTTGGCCAGAAGATTGCAAAGTAGTACTGGTCATCTGAAAACGCTGTAGTACTTGATCCCACAATACGACCCATTATTCCTGTCTCCAGCTTCATCATGGTTGAAAGTAGTCCACAAGCCTGTTGTCGACACTCTGCCTTCTGATCGTTGTTATTTGAAATGTCATCCAAGACTCGTTTTATTGCAGAAAAGCTGTGTAAAAGTGCTTTTGTTGCATCTGCACGAGCTGACCACCTGATATCTGACATTCCTTTCACAATGGGCAAATGAGCATCACCATCAGATAATGCAGCAGAAAGGAGATCCCACCGATAAGTAGAAACAGAAAAAAATGTGTATAGGCTTTCTACAAATTGAAAGAAAATTAATGCTTCTTGACAACATTCAGCAGCACATTTTCCAACCAAATTTAGTGAATATGCAAAACATGGAATGTAATCCGCAAACTCATTCAGCTCTTTAATTCGTGCTTGTAAGCCACTATACTTGCCACTCCTGTTGCTGGCATTGTCATAACTTTGACCACGGCAGTCTCTTATATCAATGTCATTTTCCTTTAAAAAGTCAAGTAAACTTTGAGCGAGCTGTTCAGCACTGTGACCTTCCATATCCAAAAACTTCACAAACCTTTCAGCTGGTCCAGACTGCAAAACATAGCGCAGTCAAAGTCAGCTGGTCCACATTAAATACATCTGGAGCAGAATCCAATGAAACAGAATAATACTTGTATTTCCTCACTTCACCAATAATGTGATCCAGTATGCTGGATCCAATCAGACTGATGAATTCCTCACATGTTGTTTTAGATGGGTATGATTTATGCCCCCTTCCTTGGTTTGCACGAGCATTTATATGCTCTGCCAGAAAAAGGTCAAACCTGGCCAGTAATTCTAACAACCCCAAGTAATTTCCATTATGAGGAGAGCCAGCAGTTTCATCACTACCACGAAATGAAAGGCCTCATTCTGCTAAAAACTTTACAACTTCAATTATTCTCTCTAGAAGTGTGCGCCAGTACTTTTGTTCAGTCTCCATTTTTTTCACGAGGTGGGAATCCACACGTTTAGCTTTGTTTTTGCGCATTGACGGTGAAATTAAAGCTTGTCTATGTGAGGAACTTTCTTCATGTGGACGTAATAGATTGCTTGCATTTTTCCAGTCACTAAACTTTGATGAACATCCTGAAGCCATAACCTCGCATGGGAAACAGAATAGGCTTCCCTTGCTTTCTGAATAGCAGAACCAATTTCTTGCATGTTTCTTGTTTGTAGGTTTATGAACATATGTAAAGTAAGACTTCTAACAGTGCTGAGGTTCCTTTTCATTGCCATACAATCGCATGGATGAAGAGAAATCACTCTCAGCGTGTTGACATTCATCACTTCCCTTGGCTATTCAATATTCACGATCACAATCATCTAGATTGTCTGGCCATTCACCAGTATCGTTAGAATTCTTGTTCTTTCGCACTCAATGGACGCTGGCTGTTGCTGTATCGTGCCTTCTGCCGCACTAGTACTAGTTGTTCCTATATTTCCAGCTTCAGTCTTTATAGCACCATCACCATCTCCATGAACATCAAAATATTCGTGTTTTTGATATCACAAGTTGGTCTCTTCTTTCTTTTGCTTCCTTTGCTTTACGTTTTGCACTTCCAGAAGCAAAATGACATCCAATATCTCTGGCTCTGTTGCTCTGTTTTAAAAACATACTCAGTACTTCCGAAGTGTAATCCAAGATTACAAAACTAGGGGTACAGGACGAGACATTGTAGACTGATTCAATTCAATTTAATACTTGTTTTGTGAATGTCACATTAAAGTACTTGAGCAGATCAAACCATTGGAATGTGGCTCCATTATCACTGCACAGCCACGTAGAGCCGCTGCCCTGAAATTTCACAGGGAGAGATCCGTACCTTTCAGGAGGCAGATCTGACCATTAACCCAGCACTGTGCTTTCTAGGGGCTGCACGCCACCTGAAGGCAGAGAGTGCCAATGGACCGGCCGGGCTACCCACTGGTCTGGTTTCATCCATCGCCAGGGTTTTTAATTCCAGTCCCTTGATAACGCCAAAACATCAATATCACCAGACATCCTGATTTTCTGCAGGAGTTGTCCTTACTCCCACCCCATTCCCAAATGGCACTTGACCTGGTTACAATAATATTCCTGATAACCAATGAAAGATGAAGGAGTTTAAATCCCTCTGGAACTATGTGACTGACTTGATTCACTAACATCCTTCAGGGTAACAAACCCACTGAGATCTGGACTACCACAGACTCCTAACACACAGGGCCAGACAGCAACTGTGAAGAGGAAGAAACAGTTGCATTGTGGGCCAAAACCCTTCATGTGTGAACTATTTATTCCTCTCCATAGATGCTGCCTGACCTGCTGAGTTCCCCCAGCATTTTATCTGTCACTGCAGTTTCAGCATCAGTAAAATCTTTTGTGTTTATAATTTCTCCTACTTAACATTTAATGCTCATTGATGTTAAGGTTTTACGAGGTGGTGAACAAATGTGGCTTGGCCTGTGTCCTTGTTACATACTGAACGTTAGAATAGAGCCACAATACAGCAGATAGCAAGAGGCAGGAAACTTCAGATAAACTACCTATCCTGAACACTGGACAGTTAAACATTTTATATTATTGATTAATAATATTCAACCTGGTGGTGTTTAGTTTCAACAATTTGATGTGGTTACATGAAACATCACAAACATGAGCTGGTGTAACTGTTGTTACAAATCCTGCAAGTTGTGTCCTTTAGTAATTTATATGAAAAAGCAGGAACACAATGAAAGCTATGCTCCATGAGTGACAATGCAAGCCATTTACCATTAAAGTGCTTTTTGTCATGGTTTGGACTGTTGCTTCTAGAGACAGTAGAAGTAGTGAAGGCAATAGGTTCATCACTGTGGTCCTGTCAGATTACCAATTGATCATAACCTTCTGGCTAACTACTTCCTTGCACCTTCCAGAAGATTTAGTACAATCTTACCTGCAGTAGAGACACTGTTCTTTGGTTTGACCTGTAATAAGTTGATGTATTTTTCTGCTAAGCAGAAAGGAAATATGCTGCATTTTAAGAAAAAACATGAAATGCCAGATTTCTCATCTTCCACGTTGTATTTTTACTGGTGGTGACAAACAGGTTGCATTCATTTGAGGAAAATTACTCTTAAAGGGGAGTCAATAAGGGACTGAGTGATCTTGTTGAAATTAGTTTCTCGAGGTTGGTACGGGGACATCCAAGCACTTCCACTCCCCCCATCCCCGTACTCAGGAGTTGAGAGACAAAGGGGCGAGAGTTTAGTTTTCAGAACCAGTCATTACAATCACTCTACTTGAAAGCTGATATGGAAGGCCTCTTCAATCCTAAAACAGGAGTATGACTTCAAAATCAGAAGTTATAAAAATCTGCTACTATCCTCTTTAATGACTGAAGCCAATTACTGCTCAACCTGTTTGAGAGTGGGAATCACAGGTACCCAGAGAAGCAAATCATCTTAGAACACAGAACTGGCACAGCACAGCTGGTGGTTGTTGGGTGTAGCAGATCACCGTTCAGCCCATCAAGTCAGCTCCATCAGTCCCAGTACAGGAAATAAACCCACTTATTTATCTAATTTATTTAAATTTCTCTTTTAAAAGTTCCAAAGGATTCGGCCTTAATCAGTCCCCAGTACATTCCATGTTTTTACCCTCTCCCCTCACTTTGCTGATGATGCCCCCCCTACTAAAGGGAAAGTGATGAATGTTTCTGGCCCTACCTCAGCATTGTGGTGAAGTGGATGAAATTTACTTTGTCCTTCCTGTTCTAAAAGCATTCTTGAGCACACATTAGTTGCTGGTGTCCGGAAGCTTCACCGCCTCCCTTGTCACAGTTCAAAAAGGAACCGTGATCGTCCTGGTTAAAGCATGATCATCCCATGCATATCCACACCAATTTTATTCCTCCTACGGCTTAGCAGTGAGATCCGCTCATCTGTGCCAAGGAATTGGGCCAATTCAGATTTCTGGGTCCTTTTCCTTGCAGCCAAGTTATTGCCACAGCTGTTTCACCACGGCTCTAGCCTATTCTCAGCATTTGAATTGACCAAGTGTGGATGACAAGTATCATGTTGTGTTTTTCCAACATAAGTAGCAGCTTCAAGCTAACATGGTTTGACCCTTGAAGTGTGATCTCTGAAAACATGTCTTTCTTTTGTTTCCCACAACTCCCAGATTCTATCCTCATAGTCACCTGAAATGGGAACCATACAGTCAGGTAAAACACTGTGGACTATACAAAATCAGCTGGTACATTCTCACAAAAGCCACATCAAGCAGGTGATTTTATCCCAGTCAAACGGCTGAATATAATCAATTTAGTTTAGCCACTGTGTTCCCATAGCCAGGCTAGGTGAAGCGATGAATGTTGGTACCCACATCTAAAAAGCAGGCTTTGACAGATTTGTTTGGCAGGGGTATGGAGGGGTGAAAAGGGCTGAGGGAGGTGATGTAGGAAATGTGACACTTCTACATTAAAATGGTCCAAACTGGAAGCTGAACAGGATAATATTTAAAAGCCTTAGTTTTTTTAACAAATGTAATATGCTGAACAGGTGTATTTTCATTTGAGTCCTGTATATGTTTTCTGTTCCTATTCTGGATTAGTGCCTTTTTTGGACTAATTTTGGACTTTTTTGGACTGTTCTGCAAAAAAAAGTAAAGATGTCATGATGCTGTTTGTACAGTTTGTTTTAACAAATTATTATTTTGTAAAATTTTGGTTAAATCTCTGTATTGTACTAAGTAGGAAAAATAAACTAATTTAAATTGTCTTGTTATTTTTAAAAGTGGGTTGTTTGTTTTGATATCTCTTCATGGCGAGACATTACCAATTTTCCAGAAATGACTGTAAATGCACGACTGTTTAAATTAGCAGCACGAACAGTAAGTACTGACAACCGAAGCTACAGTAACTTCATTCCTCTGGATCACAGTGCATCCATAACACTATCAGTAGTAACATTATGTGTGATATGTTAATCAAATATAATTCAAATTCATGTGAACAGCTCACTGCACCAGTGACAAGACTTCAAAGTTGGTAGTAGTCTCACTGGCTGAGGGAAGAAGCCATTACCCAGGGCTCCTGTACCACCTTCCTGATGGTAGTAGGTCAAAGAGGTGCTATCCCACAATTTCTTAGGTGATGTTTTCACTGACAAGTCAAGATTATTGCATTGGAAATAGTGTATCATAAGCCTCCTCTGCAGAGAGAAATTTTTCATCAGAATAATCTGAAACAATACCCATTTCTCTGCTGCCCAACCCATTCTGTGATTCCGTACAAGACTTCCAGCATCTGTGGTAAGAAAGCATATGGTGCATTGGCCTTCATCAATCATGGGATTGAGTTTTAAGAGCCGAGAGGTAATGTTGCAGCTATATCGGACCCTGGTCAGACCCCACTTGCAGTACTGTGTTCAGTTCTGGTCACCTCACTACAGGAAGGATGCAGAAACCATTGAAAGGGTGCAGAGGAGATTTACAAGGATGTTGCCTGGATTGGGGAGCATGCCTTATGAAAATAGGTTGAGTGAACTTGGCCTTTTTTCCTTGGAGTGACAGAGGATGAGAGGTGACCTGATAGAGGTGTATAAGATGATGAGAGGCATTGATCATGTGGCTAGTCAGAGGCTTCTTCCCAGGACTGAAATGGCTAGCACAAGAGGGCACAGTTTTAAGGTGCTTGGAAGTAAGTACAGAGGAGATAGACAATAGACAATAGGTGCAGAAGTAGACCATTCGGCCCTTCGAGCCTGCACCGCCATTTTGAGATCATGGCTGATCAATTCCTATCAATACCCGGTTCCTGCTTTGTCCCCATATCCCTTGATTCCCCTATCCATAAGATACCTATCTAGCTCCTTCTTGAAAGCATCCAGAGAATTGGCCTACACTACCTTCCGAGGCAGTGCATTCCAGACCCCCACAACTCTCTGGGAGAAGAAGTTTTTCCTTAACTCTGTCCTAAATGACCTACCCCTTATTCTCAAGCCATGCCCTCTGGTACTGGACTCTCCCAGCATCTGGAACATATTTCCTGCCTCTATCTTGTCCAATCCCTTAATAATCTTATATGTTTCAATCAGATCCCCTCTCAATTTCCTTAATTCCAGCATGTACAAGCCCAGTCTCTCTAACCTCTCTGCGTAAGACAGTCCAGACATCCCAGGAATTAACCTCGTGAATCTACGCTGCACTTCCTCTACAGCCAGGATGTCCTTCCTTAACCCTGGAGACCAAAACTGTACACAATACTCCAGGTGTGGTCTCACCAGGGCTCTGTACAAATGCAAGAGGATTTCCTTGCTCTTGTACTCAATTCCCTTTGTAATAAAGGCCAACATTCCATTAGCCTTCTTCACTGCCTGCTGCACTTGCTCATTCACCTTCAGTGACTGATGAACAAGGACTCCTAGATCTCTTTGTATTACTCCCTTACCCAACTCTATACCGTTCAGATAATAATCTGCCTTCCTGTTCTTTCTCCCAAAGTGGATAACCTCACACTTATTCACATTAAACGCCATCTGCCCACTCACCCAGCCTATCCAAGTCACCCTGAATTCTCCTAACATCCTCATCACACGTCACACTGCAACCCAGCTTAGTATCATCAGCAAATTTGCTGATGTTATTTTCTATGCCTTCATCCAAATCATTAACGTAAATGGTAAACAGCTGTGGTCCCAATACTGAGCCCTGTGGCACCCCACTAGTCACCACCTGCCATTCCGAGAAACACCCATTCACCGCTACCCTTTGCTTTCTATCTGCCAACCAGTTTTCTATCCATGTCAATGCCTTCCCCCCGATGCCCTGATCTTTGATTTTACCCACCAATCTTCTATGTGGGACCTTATCAAATGGTTTCTGAAAATCGAGGTACACTACATCCACTGGATCTCCCCCGTCTAACTTCCTGGTTACATCCTCGAAAAACTCCCAACAGATTAGTCAAGCATGATTTACCCTTGGTAAATCCATGCTGGCTCGGCCCAATCCTATCACTGCTATCTAGATATGCCACTATTTCATCCTTAATAATGGACTCTAGCATCTTTCCCACCACCGATGTCAGGCTGACAGGTCGATAGTTCTCTGTTTTCTCCCTCCCTCCTTTCTTAAAAAGTGGGATAACATTAGCCATTCTCCAATCCTCAGGAACTGATCCTGAATCTAAGGAACATTGGAAAATGATTACCAATGCATCCGCAATTTCCAGGGCCACCTCCTTTAGTACCCTAGGGTGCAGACCATCTGGACCTGGGGATTTGTCAGCCTTCAGTCCCATCAGTCTTCTCATCACCGTTTCCTTCCGAATGTCAATCTGTTTCATTTCTTCTGTTACCCTATGTTGT
The DNA here is from genome assembly GCF_048418815.1 of Hemitrygon akajei. Lineage (NCBI taxonomy): Eukaryota > Metazoa > Chordata > Chondrichthyes > Myliobatiformes > Dasyatidae > Hemitrygon > Hemitrygon akajei. Next base: position 116,649,683 of record NC_133130.1, on the reverse strand, counting down.
TGGCCCATCCGTACATCTGGGAGATTGCTTGTGTCTTCCTTAGTGAAAACAGATCTAAAGTACTCATTAAATTCTTCTGCCATTTCTGTTTCCCATAACAATTTCACCCAATTCATTCTTCAAGGGCCCAAAATTGTTCTTAACTATCTTCCTTCTCTTCACATACCTAAAAAAGCTTTTGCTATCTTCCTTTATATTCCTGGCTAGCTTGCGTTCGTACCTCATTTTTTCTGCCCGTATTGTCTTTTTAGTTAAGTTCTGTTGTTCCTTAAAAACTTCCCAATCATCTGTCCTCCCACTCACCTTAGCTCTGTCATATTTCCTTTTTTTTTAATGCTATGCAGTCTCTGACTTCCTTTGTCAACCACTGAGGCCCCTTTCCCCCCTTTGAATCCTTCCTTCTCTTGGGGATGAACTGATTTGGCACCTTATGCATTATTCCCAAGAATACCTGCCATTGCTGTTCCACTGTCTTTTCTGCTAGGCTATCCATCCAGTCAACTTGTGCCAGCTCCTCCCTCATGGCTCCATAGTTTCCCCTGTTCATCTGCAACACTGACACCTCCGAGCTGCCCTTATCCTTTTCAAATTGCAGATAAAAGCTTATCATATTGTGATCACTACCTCCTAATGGTTCCTTTACTGCGAAATTGTTTATCAAATCCTGTTCATCGCATAACACTAAATCCAGAATAGTCTTGTCCCTGGTCGGCTCTCGTACAAGTTGTTCCAAGAATGCATCCCGTAGGCACTCTACAAACTCCCTATCCTGTGGTCCAGCACCAACCTGATTCTCCCAGTTCACCTGCATGTTGAAATCCCCCATAACTACTGCGACATTACCTTTGCCACATGTCAATGTTAACTCCCTATTCAACTTGCACCCAATATCCATGCTACTGTTTGGTGGCCTGTAGACAACACCCATTTGGGTCCTTTTGCCCTTACTGTTCCTCAGTTCTATCCACACAGACTCTACTTCTCCTGACCCTATGTCCCCCCTTGCAAAGGACTGAATCTCATTCCTCACCAACAGGGCCACCCCACCCCCTCTGCCCACATTTCTGTCCCTACGATAGCACGTATACCCTTGTACATTCATTTCCTAGGTTTGATCTCCCTGCAGCCATGTCTCCGTTATCCCAACAACATCATAGTTACCCATTCGCACCTGGGCTTCAAGCTCATCCGCCTTATTTCTGACACTTCGTGCATTCAGATATAGAATTTTTAACCCATTTCTCCCCTCTGTTTGAATCGCTGCCTATTGTGCTTAACCCAGCTCCCCAAACTCCCATCGGGTTATACGCCCCTAGAACTTTGTTGTCCTTCCTACATTTACTTATTCTTTCAACACATTTAACTCCATGTTCCGTCAGACCATCCCTCTGTACATGTGTCCTCCTTATCACTTGTTCCGCCCCACCTTCCTCAACTACACACTTAATATTCTGGAACCGTGTAGTCCCCACCTGTCCTTTATTCTTCCTCTCGCTATCCTCTCTTGCATTCTGCATCCCTGCCCCCTGCAAATTTAGTTTAAACCCCCCCAAGAAGCTCTAGCAAACTTCCCTGCAAGAATGTTAGTACCGCTCCAGTTCAGGTGTAAACCGTCCCTTCGGAACAGATCCCACCTTCCCTGGAACAAAGCCCAATTATCTACAAACCTGAAGCCCTCCCTCCTGCACCATCCTCTCAGCCACGTATTAATCTTTATAATCCTCCTGTTCCTTGCCTCACTCGCACGTGGCACAGGTAGCAATCCTGAGATTGTTACCCTGGAGGTGCTGCTCTTCAGCTTCGCACCTAACTCCCTGAACTCCCTACGCAGGACCACTTCACTCATCCTACCCACGTCATTGGTCCCTACATGGGCCACAACATCTGGATTCTTGCCCTCCCTCTCGAGAATAACCTGCACCCAATCGGAGATGTCTCGGACCCCGGCACCAGGGAAGCAACATACCATCTGAGACTCCCGATCTTCCCCACAAAATCTCCTATCCGCCCCCCTGACTATAGAATCCCCTATCACTACCGCTCTCTTCTCTTCCCTCCTCCCCTTCCTAGTCGAGGGTCCAACCTCAGTGCCAGAGACAGGACCACTGCAGCTTGTTCCTGGTAGGTCATCCCCACCAACAGTATCCAAAACGGTATACTTATTTTTGATGGGAACGGCCACAGAGGTGCTCTTCTCTCTCTGTATGCTCCCCCTGCCTCTCTTGACTGTCACCCATTTGCCTACGTCCTGTCTTTTTGGAGATGTCAAGGGTAAATTGTTTTTTATTTTTTACACAGAGTGATGAGTGTGTGGAATGGGCTGCTGGCAACAGTGGTGGAGGTGGATATGATAGGGTCTTTTAAGAGACTCCTGGATAGGTACATGGAGCTTAGAAAAACAGAGGACTATGGGTAACCCAAGGTAATTTGTAAAGGTAAGGACATGTTCGGCATAGTATTGTGGGCCGAAGGGCCTGTATTGTGCTGCAGGTTTTTCTATGTTTCTATCTGGAAAGATTTTTCTACACATTTCAATATTGTACACCTTTGAGATCCCCTTGTCACAAGCATCCAATCCTTCAATTGCTAAAACCTCAGCAACAGACAGAAAAAATACATATTGTACATTTATTTATACTTTTATTATTTTTCAGCCAGAATTGTTATTTTACAGAATATTAAGTGTACAATAGAAATTTTGACAGGCAATAAGGCAAAGCACCAATTTAATTGAGCCCTTAAATACCCAAATTATTACATACATTCAGATTTTCAGATTGTGCTTTCTATATACAATCCCAGCAGATATACAGATTAACAAGTAGTACAGAACTCCGTAATTACTTCAAACTGCAATTAGTGTTAAATTAATTCCTTTGCCAAACTCGACACTAATGTTGAGCCTTAAAATATGAAAGATTTACTTTAGTCATACACCAAACCCCTTCGATATCAGTAGTAAAAGTCATTTTTCTTTTTAAAATGAACACATTAAGATCTCTATGCTATTGCTCTACTGAGCTGCAAACATGAATAAACAGCTATTTTAATCAAGCCCGACTGTCAGGCTACAATGGAGTCGCAACGTTGCAGAGTAGCACAATTTGTTTACGGCATCGTGGGCCTCAGGTTTTAGAAAATGGAATAAGACACAATGTTTGGACCCAATACATTTATATAGCCAGCTCAAAACAAAAATATCAACTTGTTTACTAATTCTGCTTATTTATACACTATTCTTCTCGTGTGTAGACCGCCAGAATTCTCTTCCTGTTGTACACCAAGGAGCCCACAGCCTTAAATCAGCTGCATACTGAACTCCTGCTTCTCAACTTGTTTCTCTCTGGGTAATTCCAAATGTTGGATCATCTGTTGCGTTGTAGTTGGTTCAGAATTGCACACATTTCTACTGGTCTTAAAATAATAGTGCCTTCCAAAGCAGAGTAGATGAAGATGTGTTCAAGTAAATGTAGCAAAAGGCTTTAACGTATGGGCATATTGAACTAGAAAGACACTGACCATGTTTTGGGTCAGCTATAAGGACATGATCTTGGTCACTGTTCCAAAATCCCTCAAAGAAAAGAAACTTACAGGAGTATTCCAAGAGCCGATCAAGTTCATTATTTTATTGGCAACTATTTAGGTGAAAGCTTTTAATATAAGCACTGAACAAAACTTGATGGCAAAGATTAAAGAGTTACCAATACTCGCAAAAAGGCAGCTCAATCCAGAATGCTGGTGTTTTGCCTTCTGTGCGTATTCAATGCTTGTTTTAGCAATAAAAACTGAATTGGCCTACTGTTAGCAAAAAATCTAACGGCATGAAAGCACACCTAATAATAATTCATACAAAAGAGTGGACAGTCTCTAACACTATGGTTTTACCATCAATATCTGATATTTGTGGACAGATGTATTGTCAGCAAACTTGATTTATCATATCAATTGTGCACCACTAAGGCGACCTACAGGTCAACCCCAGAAAGTCCTTTATGTATGGTGTTGGTGTGGAACTTCACTCCAGCATGATTCACTTGAAACACACAGCAGACACCACTGAACAACAGCACACATAACAACTTGGCCTGGCCAGAAGGAGGAACATTGGAGAACTAGCAGCATTTCCAACAAGTAGAAAATGGGAGGCAAGGGTTAGATAGATCCTAAAGTAGGTTAGCACAACGTCGTGGGCCAAAGGTTCTCTATCTACTTGTGCTGAACTGTTCTATTCAGGTGAAAACCAGATTTTTGGAATCAGATGTTCTACCGCTTGGATTCATACAGCCAGAACAAAGCATTTCAGCATTTGCAAACATCTTCATCTAAGCAAGCACATGTGACACTCTGACATCAACAGTCATTTAAATTTTATTTTTGAGAAACAGCAACCAAGTGTGTGCACTTCTCAGCTGGCACTGCAGAACAATGCATGACCATTTTAGTGCCAAACACCACTTGGGAGATGTAGCACATCTTTCAATTAACATTCAGTGACTACAGAACGTGTGTGTGGTTTTGGTTAATCTGTTCTGTTCTATCTGATGCTTTCTGCTGTGAATGTTAATTCTCTTTATTCTTCTCTCTTACACACACACACACTTTCCTCACAGACATCATATAATCAGAAGGGTTAAACATGAGCCTGGATAATGCAGGACAGTCATTTGACGCACGAACTACATCCACTAACCAGCAGGACACATTCACTGAAACTTTTCTCCCTGACTGAAGCCATCTAATGTCATTAGTATTAGCCACATATGTGATGAGCAAACTGACTCAGCTGTGCTAACCAATGCACCAGTGAAGGACTAAACTTTCTAATGATGAGTCTTTCAGCACTGAATAACACTTCATTTAATTATATCTTCAGGAGGAATTTATTCCAACAAGTAATCTTTCGGGTATCACATGCATTAATTCTGGCTAATGGTGTCTCTGGAGATGGACTTCAACAAATGGCAGCCCATACATTACACAGTAATAATTAAACCAGTGTAGTCCAATGAGACCTGGACTATAGGCAGGATAATTTTAAGAGCAAATCATTTTGCCCGATCTTTCCCTATCAATACAGAAAACTCTTAAAACTATATTTTAATTAAAAACAGAACTAGATTGTGAATTGGAGGCCTATACACATATTACAGGACGTTTGTAAAATATCCCCAGAGACTGCTAACATTGCCAAACATTGATACAAAACATCACACTAAAAATGCTGGAGGAACTCAGCAGGGCAGGTAGTATCAATGGAGGGGAATAAACAGTTGACTTTCTGGGCTGTGACCTGAAACATCAGCTGTTTATTCTCCTCTATAGATGCTGCCTGAACCACTGAGTTCCTCCATAAAGTTTGTGTGTGTTACTCTGTATTTTTAGCCTCTGCAGAAACTCCTGTGTTTATACAAAGCACAATCACCAACCTCAATCAACACAAAACAGATTCTTCACTCTGGAATTGATCCAAGAGTAATGGACCGAATGTTCAAGGTGAAAACAACATAACATTCAAAATATTAATCTAAAAGCCTCACACTGGATGTGCATATTGCTCAAATTTTTAAATCATGAAAATCATTACCTTTATTAAAATTTTTCTGATGTTTAAAAATTACTTGGAGTTCCATACAAACAGATTGAAAGTGGCCTCAAGATGTAGTTTCTCATATTATTGCATCACCTTTAAGCCCTACTTGAGTAAATCTCTACTGACCAGGTTCAGAAATAGGAATTCTAATGTTCCCGCTAACACTTTTTGTACGATTGCTCAACATTATATTTTTCAGGTTCTAAACCATTCATTCATAATAGATTCAACCCATGCATTCAAAGCAAATGCTCCAATTTAGCAGAGTTTCACAGAAGCAGGAGCTGATGCATTGATCTGTATTAGGTCACATCGCAATGGCTCATTTTCCATTTCTCTGAGGTAAGGGAGGGGATTTTATAAACTACATTCCCAGCATTTTGGGAAATGGATCAATGCATAACCCATCACGAATTGATCCTCTACAATCTCTGCACTCTTCGGAATTGCGATGAACTACTTCTAGTGGTGTATCTGGTATTCTTTCCTAATCCTAATTTACATTTTAAAAGACAGTAACATGTAAATATACAGTCCCATTCCATTGAAGTTTAATGGGAAATTAAAAAGGGGATTGATCAGGCCACACATGATATACAAAACTAGACACAACCTGGCGCCTAATTTTCAATCCAGAATTACTCAAAGAACTGATTGTACTTTAACAAGGCATTGGACTGGCCATGGGTTCAACCAGTAACAATTAAATACTTGGTCCAGATTTGTTCTTCTCTCTCACTACATTTTCCAAACAGATAGAAAGAAAAGTTAGCAAGTTCACCTCTGAACTCAAAACAGATCTATCCTTCAGGTTAAAAGGTTCAGATTTGTTTTACCAGCGGAAGAGAAACCCCAGACACAGAAAGGAAAAATAAATTTAAAATCAAGGACGGAGTAACATTTGGTTCATCAGACAGGTCACTCAGAAAAGGCACGGGGTCGAGATCGAAGTCAGCACGTCTGGATGTCCGGTTCCTAAACCTCGCCAATGAGCTCTAGACATTGGATTCACCAGTTCATTTCCATTTCTCACTACGGTTTTTGGTCGGACGACCAGGATTTTCTATGCTCACTCTTCCTCGGAGGCTTGTCCCCCGATCGAAGTCCTGCTCCACCCTCTGACTTGGCAAGTGTGGTGAGAGCAGACAGGTTTGGATTAGATTTGGAGAAACTCCCACTTCTCCGATTCTCCGAGGCGGCAGCCAGTTGTATGCGGTGGCCTGTGCTGCGGCGCTTGGCTGAGCCACTGGCTCTGGTGACCCGGCTGGGCCTCACTAACACTCCGTAGCCTGGATTACATCGGAAATACTGCTTCCCACCGACTGAGCCGTCATTCTTTCCTGAAATAGAAAACGGATGCCATTGTAACACTAGCTTACAGCTAAAAACCCCGAACAAACTCAAGTTTATAGTCATTCAACCATGCACATATATATAAATAAATGAAACCGCGTTCCTCTGGGGCCAGGGTGCAACCCACAGTATAGTCACACACACCACATATACCATAGTTACAATCCACTAATTACAGTCACAAAATAATATTAACACAAGTCCCTGAGGGACCTGGCCTGAGGATTGACAGGTTGACACAAAGTGTGAGGTGCATGCTTACGTGGGGCAGTATAATGTTACTGATATTGTTAAAATAAAACAAGCAATTGTATAAATATATGACACAGCAGCAATAAAAGATGAAGAAGTGACCAGGGTAGGATGAGAGTGTCTGTGTGTGTTGGGGGGGTGGGGGGAACAGCGGCAGGGCATTCAGACAGGGTGTACAAAAGAGATTGTGGGAAGGGTGGGAGGGGGTCTTTGACAATGCTGGAGGCACTTCTGATATATGCCCTGAATGCGGGGGGGGGGGGAGGTGGGGAGAGAAGAGAGAGACCCCAATGATATTTTCAACAGAATAATCCAGTCACTTCCTCAATATCATTGAGCAACAACAAAGGAGTGAGAAGCTTTTAGAGCAACACACACAAAATGCTGGGGAACTCAAGCAGGTCAGGTAGCATTTATGGAAATGAATAAACCGTCGACGTTTTGGGCCAAGACCCTTCAGGATTGGAGAGGAAGGGAGAAGCCAGAATAAGGTGATGGAGGGAGGGGAAGGAGGACAAGCTGGCAGGCGATAGGTGAGACCAAGAGAATGGGGAAGGGGGGATGAGTGAGAAGCTGATAGAGGAGAGGGACCAAGGTTTCAGATTTCTAGGAAGAAGGAGGGGCTCCAGAGGGAGGTGAAAAGGGGTAAGAGGGGGCCAGAGTGGGGAAGGGGAAAAATTACCAGAAGTTGCATTAATCTATGTTCATGCCACCAGGTTGAGGATCTCTAGATGAAATATAAGATGGCGCTCCTCCATCTTGATAGTGGTACAAGATGAGGCCATGGGCCAACACGTTGAAATTGAATGGTTGGGAAATCCTGCTTTTTGCAGATAGAGTGAAGGTGCTCAACACAACATTTCCCCAGTCTTACCAATGTGGAGGAGGCCACATCAGGAGTTCTGGATGTAGCAGGCAATTCAACAGATTCACAGGTAAAGTACGGTCTCTCCTGGAAGGACTGGTTGGTGAGTGGCATTTCTGTCACTTGCAGGGAGAGGGAGATTAGTGGGAAGGGATGAATGGACAAGGGAGTCACGGAGGGAAAGCAGAGCGTGGGTGCAGACGGATGCAAGGGTGAACAGCTGGAAGCCATGGTACACATTGGCACCAATGACACAGGTAGGAAAAGGGAGGAGGTCCTTTAGATAGAATATAGGGAGTTAGTCAGAAAGTTGAAAAGCAGGACCTCCAGGTAGTAATCTCTGGATTGCTGCCTGTGCCACATGCCAATGATGGTAAGAATAGGATGATTTGGCAGATGAATGTGTGGCTGAAGAATTGATGCAGGAGGCAGGGTTTCATATTTCTGGGTCATTGGGATCCCTCTGGGGAAGATATAACCTGAACCCGAGGTAGACCAATATCTTTGTGGACAGGTTTCCTGGAACTGTTGGGGATGGTTTAAAGTAATTTGGGAAGAGGGTGGGAACCAGAGTGATACAGCTGAGGATGGGGCATTTGGTATACAACTAGATGAAGTGCGTAGTAAGACTGTGAGGAAGGATAGACAGATGGAAGGGCAGAAATGCAGCCGGGGGATCAGTCAAAGTGTAACTGGGGGCCAAAATCAAAAAGGGTGACAGATACAGGACAGAATTCACACAGTATACACCCCATACATAGAACACCACTAGTTACCAGCAGCCAATCTGAAAAGGATCTTTTTATTCCCAATCTTTGCTTCCTGCCAATCAGCTAATGTTCTTTCCATGCTAGTATCTTTCCTGTAATACCCCTGGGCTCTTGTTCAGCAGCCTCATGCGCAGCACCTTGTCAAAGGCCCTCTGAAAATCCAGGTACACAACATGTACCAAATTCAGCTTTGTCTATCCTGCTTGTTATTTCTTCAAAAAATTTCAACAGATTTGTCAGGCAAGATTTTCCCTTAAGGAAACCATGCTGACTTATAAAAAAAAGATGTCATAGGCAGTTTGTCCCCAGAGATGGAGACAGAGAGATTGAGAAAGGGGAGAGAGGTGTCAGAAGCAGACCAAGTGAATTTAAGGGCAGAGTTGAAGTTGGAGGCAAAGTTGATGAAATCGATGAGCTCAGCACGTGTGCATGAGGCAGCGCCAATGCAGTTGTCAATAGAGCGGAAGAAGAATTGGGGAGCATTACCAGGACCAGCTTGCAACGTGGACTGTTCCATGTAGCCAACGAAAAGGTTGGCATAGCTGGTGCCCATTGGGTGCCCCTTGAGTCTGGAGAAAATGTGCGGAACTGGAAGAGTAATTGTTGAGTGTGAAGATAAATTCCGTCAGCAGAGGGTGGTGGTGGAGGAGAGGAACTGGTTGGGTCTGTTGTTGAGAAAGAAGCAGAGAGCCTTAAGGTCTTCTTGATGGGGGATAGAATTGTATAGGGACTGGACATCTATGGTGAAAATCAGGTGATCAGGGCCAGGGAATTGAAAGTTGTTGAGCAGACCACGAGTACGTGAAGTGTGGAGGATGTAGGTAGAAAGGGACTGAACTAAGGGGTTGACTTAGTAGACAATGTTGTCCCATTTTCAACCTGAAAAGCATGTTCCAAACTGATTCCCTTCATTTCCAAAGTAACCTTCTGCTCAATGTTCCCATCAGATTTCTGCTCCAACTGATTTAACCAGCACCATTAAATATTTCATTAAAATGACACCAAAGACAGTTACCTAACACTCACATTACTGATTTCCCACACTGACATTCAGGGAAGAAAAAAAATAACTTCCCCATTATCCATTCTTTTACATTTCACTCAAAGCGAATCTATTCTCACACTCAGTTTCTGGAAGAATGGAGGAAGGGTTCATAAGAAAATTATTTGAAAATGAAAAGGTATCAGTTTTGCACAAATGGATCCCTAATTTGGTATGTCATCAAATTTCTACAGATGTACTGTGGAGAGCATTCTGACAGTAGCATCACTATCTGAAGGCCACTTCACAGGATCAAAAAAAAGCTGTAATGGGTTGCAAACTTGGCAAGCTCCATCATGGGGACCAGACGCCTCAGCATCGAGGACACCTTCAAAATGGATGCCTCAGGAAGGCAGCAACCATCATTAAGGACCCCCATCACCCAGGGCATGGCCTCTTCTCACTGTTACCATCAGGAAGGAGGTACAGAAGCTTGAAGGTACACACACGAGTCAGGAACAGCTTCTTCCCCTCCACCATCAGATTTCTGAATGGACAATGAACCCACAGACACTATACTTCACTATTTTTGTTCTCTTTCTGCATATTTAGTTTTTTATATGCATCTCTTATTTATAATTTATCATTTATTTTACATATTGCAATGTACTGAGGCACAAAACAACAGATTTCATGACATACAGTTGCAAGGAAAAGTTTGTGAACCCTGTACAATCATCTGATTTTCTGCATTAATTACTCATAAAATGTGGTCTGATCTTCATCAGTCACAATAATAGGCATACACAATCTGCCCAAACTACAAACAATTGTATTTCTCATCAATATTGGGTACACCGCTTAAACAATCACAGTCTAGGGTCAAAAATAAAGTATGTAAACCTCTGGGGTAATGCCTTCTATAAAAGCAATTTGGAGTCAGGTATTCCAATCAATGAGATGATACTGGAGATGTGGGTTGTAGAGGTGCCCTGCCCTATAAAACAGACACATGAAATCAGATTACTAATAAAGCTTGCTCTTCTCAAGAAAAACCTGTTTATGTGCACCATGCCTCAATCAAAACAACTTTCAGAGGACTTTGGAAGAAGAATTATAGAGATGCATAAAGCTGGAAAAGGCTAAAAAAAAGCAATTCCAAAGACCTGCAAACCCTTCCCACTAAAAGGTTTTGGCCCAAAACGTCGACTGTTCTCTTTTCCGTAGATGTTGCCTGGCCTGCTGAGTTCCTCCAGCATTTTGTGTGTGTTACTTGGATTTCCAGCATGTGCAGATTTTCTCTCGTTTGTGATTGGATTATGACACTGTGAAGTCTCTTCCAGGGATGCCTACCCTGAAGAAGTTTAAATCTTCCCTTCGACGTGAGTTCAGTGACACTCTCTCTCACCACTCCCCCCTCTGCAATCCCCACTGCTCCCAGTCTGGCCAAAGGGTTTCACCACAAATTATCAACTCTACTCTTTTTCATAGATGCTGCCTGGCCTGCTGAGTTCCACCAGCATTTTGTGTGTGTTGCTTGGATTTCCAGCATCTGCAGATTTTCTCTCATTTGTTTCTAAAGACCTGAGTGTTCATCAGTCCATAGTAAGAGAAATTGCCTACGAATGGAGGGAAACCAGTACCCTGGGAGAGGGCATCCTGTAAAGGTCACAACAATAACATAAGGTGCAATGCTGAAGGAGGTGAAAAAGAACCGAGGATAACAGCAAAAGACATGTAGAAATCTTTAGATCTTGCTAAAGTCTCTGTTCATGTGTTCAGTATAAGAGAAACACTGAACAAGAATGGTGTTCATGGAAGGACCCCACAGAGGAAACCACTGCTCTCCAAAAATAAAACACTGCTGCATGTCTCAAGTTTGCAAAAGATCACCTGGATATTTCACAGTGCTTCTGGGACAATGTTCTGTGGACAGGTGAAACAGGAGTTTAACTTTCTGACAGAAATGCACACCATGGAGGAGAAAGGGCACAGCACACCAACACCAAAACCACATCCCATCTGTGAAGCATGGTGGAAGGAACATGTATTATAGTTTGGGGCTGCTTTGCTGCCTAGAGCCTGGACAGCTTGCAATCGTTAAGGGAACAATGAATTCAAAGTTGTATTAAGACATTTTACTGGAGAATGACAGGGTAAGCAGTCCATCACCTGAAGCTTAATAGAAGTTGGATGATGCGACAAGACAGTGATCCAAAACACAAGAGTTAATCAACAACAGAATGGTTTAAAAGGAAGACAGTGTGTTTTGGAATGGTCAAGTCAGAGTCCAGACCTTAACCCAATTGAGATACTGTGCCATGACCTGAAGAGAGTTGTTCATGTAAGGTATCCCAGAAATACTGATGAACTGAAACAGTTTTGTATGGAGGAATGATCTAAGATTTCTCAATTAAACAATGTGTTCAATAAAGACATGTAAAGTACAATTATTTGTGTGTTATTAGTTTAGGCAGATTGCATTTGTCTATTATTGTGGCTTTGATGAAGATCAGACCACATTTTATGAGTAATTGATACAGAAAATCAGGTACAAAAAAAGGATTCACAAACTTTTTCTTGCAAATGTACGTCAGTGATAATAAACCTGATTTTGACTCAAATTATAAAACAATTCACTGTTATAAAAACCCTTGATTGCAAGATGAGTTGCAAGTGGAAAAACAAACTGCTCTGCCCTCATGTGACTGATACTTATAGAAAGTGACTTTACCTTCCATCCATGGGATTGGGGGTGTGGTAAAGGCAAAGGATGTTGCTAATACAGTTCAGCAGATAATTCTGACACAAAAGGAAACTGGGAGGAGAAAGCAAGGCAGGGGAGTTTTAGAGAAACAAATCTGTTTAACCTTAGTTGATTTTACAGTTTAAATACTTGCTTGAGCAGTTTGTGATGTATCATTTGAATGAACAAGTTGAGTTGTACACTGGCCCCGTCAGCAGCATCTCAAACTGATAAACAATGCTGGAGTGCAACAGTTCATGGCTTTAACAGTGACATACAATTGTTGCTTGCTGAATGCCTGACTACTGGACAAAGTCAAATTGATAAGGCAACAGAGCATAGGTGACCAATCAGTAAGGCGACAGAGCGTAAGTGACTAATCAGTAAGGCAACAGAGCGTAGATGACCAATCAGTAAGGCAACAGAGCGTAGATGACCAATCAGTAAGGCGACAGAGCATAGGTGACCAATCAGTAAGGTGACAGAGCATAGGTGACCAATCAGTAAGGCGACAGAGCGTAGATGACCAATCAGTAAGGCGACAGAGCGTAGGTGACCAATCAGTAAAGCGACAGAGCGTAAGTGACCAATCAGTAAGGCAACAGAGCGTAGGTGGCCAATCGATAAGGTGACAGAGCGTAGGTGGCCAATCGATAAGGTGACAGAGCGTAGGTGGCCAATCGATAAGGTGACAGAGCGTAGGTGACCAATCAGTAAGGCGACAGAGCGTAGGTGACCAATCAGTAAGGTGGGTAAGAGGGTGTAGGTGACCAATCAGTAAGGTGGGTGAGAGCATGTAGGTGACCAATCAAAAAGGTGACAGAGCGTAGGTGACCAATCTGTAAGGTGGGTGAGAGCGTGTAGGTGACCAATCAATAAGGTGACAGAGTGTAGGTGACCAATCAGTAAGGTGGGTGAGAGCGTGTAGGTGACCAATCGATAAGGCGACAGAGCGTAGGTGATCAATCCATCAACACAATTGATTAATAATACCTTCCTGAATTTATTATCTATTAGAATAAAATTTATCAATTATGGACAACAGTATTTTGTGGGTTGTATTGCTGAAAAAGAAAATTAAATTATAAAACAAAGAAACCGTAATAAGCACCAGAACCAGAAAATAGAAAGGAAAATGATATACCAGAACCAAGTGAAACTGAGTTGAAAAATTAAAGTACTTTTCAAACACTGAAATTCTCCTTTAGTTACAAAACCATCTAAAACTACTCTCAGTCACTTACCTGCCGGAACATCCAGCTCAATTCCAATCCAAATTCCATCAGCAAATTCCGTGGGTCCGATATACCTGACAGTACCAGTCTTGTTTGTACCGACTAAGACATATTCCCCATCTTTTAGCCATTCAGGGATCGTCTCAGCAGCTTCCTCGGAATCTGAAACCACTTCAAGTTTGTCACTTGGTAACTCACAATCGTTATCCCTTGCGCTTACAGTCCCGGAAACACTCCCAGTCTCCGGCGCCCCCACCACAGCAGAGTCCAAGGATTGAGGCGGGCACAGTTCTGTTGGCACCGTGCTGACTTCAAGGTGACCTTCAGAATCTTGGCAAGTATTTTCATCACTCAAAATGCCAGTGAACGATTTCAGTTCAGACGTCCTCACCCTTTGAATTTTGAAGGGATTGGAAGTCACATATTTGGGCTCTGCCTCCACATTTTTCACCTCGGGTTTTGACTCGGTTAACGGTGATGCCGGCTTCTGCACGGGTGATATATCTGTAAATGTGTCAGTCTGGATGGTATGTGGTGCGGACATTTTGGTGGGCATTAGAGTGCTGACCATTTCTGTCGAGAGTTGTTCAGTTATCTCAGAGGGTGAGAACCATTCCCCGTCTTCTCCTGCCACTGTTTCCTCGGGGTTTAGTGATTGACTGTGAAAGCTTCCACAGTCCTTTCCAACTTCCGTGTCTGTGTTTTGCAGTTGGGTTTGACTTCCAACTTCAATGGAGGTCTGAGAAGCATCATCTCTCGTTTCATTACTGTGATACTGCAGATTCTCAACTCCATTGACAGCACCTCCTGCAGAACTGGGGCTCGCCTCTAACTCAGTGCCTGACTGCGCCAAGCCCTCACAGAGCAATACTTCTCGGTTTCCCGACTGGACGGAGATGTCCACGTCTGAGGTTACTTGTCTGGACAGGAGAGAGTTGACATCACTGCTTGCCGACATGCTCGTCTCGAAGAGGGTCGCTGTGGAAACGCTGTGTGAGAAGTAGCCGCTCGAAGCCTCACTGGAAGGACTTTGAGGTTCTTCGTGGGGTTTCTGGGAGGGTGTGTCAGCAAGCTCGCTCTTCAGTGGAACGTTTCCAGAGTTTGTAGGGTGGACGGGTTTTGTCGTCGCCATTGGGACACAAGGTGCTTTCTCTTCATGAGCCTGATGGAAATGTAGAGAGACACGACGTTTTCGCAAGGTGACAGTGCATTTCACACCCACCTCGTCACTAACCCCACCAGCATGAAGTACATGGGGTACCCATGATGCTAACACCATTAGTAAACCTGACACAATGCTCATCGTCCTCCAAGGTGGAAGAAGATACCATAAGGGCCAGTTCATGAGGTAATGTGAAAGAGGTATACCTGACCAATATTTGGAAAAAAAATAGGTTTGCTTGTTTGTAATGAGCTAATTCCTTAAATGAAACAATCGTTCAAAAGCAATTTTAAAAAATCTACTTACAAATATATTGCAACTCAGAGGTTTGAAAACTTCAGTTCAACTGCAGTCACCATTATGTCGGCAAACCAACAGCCAAACACAAGAGTGAGATCCTCATTATACAGGTTAAGTAAAGAATATTCTTGAAGGAGATTTAGTAGCGAATACAAGAAATGGTTGATAATCTTCAATCTTTGACTGGTCTTGTACCACACACCACAGGTAAAGATTAAAGGTGAGCTTTATTTGTCATTTGTACATTGAGACATGCAGTGAAATGCATTGTTTGCGTCAAATCAAGTCAGTGAGGATGTGCTGAGGTCACTATGCTTCCTGCGCCAACACAGAATCTCACTAACCCTAACTCGTGTCTTCGGGACATGGGTGGAAACCAGAGAAAACCCACACGATCATGGGAAAACTCCATTTGTACTTACAGACAGTGGCAGGAAATGGACCCCAATCTGACAGCTGGCACTGCTATGCGACTGTGTGGCCCAATTCCCAAAGTCTAAGGTAGGCTTCTCAGATTACTCTACATTCCAGCTAACAAGCTCAGAGAGATCAGATTTGAAAAAGTTTAAAGTAAATTAATTATCAAAATACTATATGTAACCATATACTACCTTGAAATTCATTTTCTTGCAGGCACCCACAGTAGTTCTGAAGCATTGTTAGCCTCTCAGTGTCATCGCTTTGTTTCTCCCATCCTTGAAAGTCTAAACATCTCTCCTGGACCTTCCCTTTCACCCACGGCACACAAACCCACATAAGCTTTTCAAACTTGCAAGGCAGACCCAAGTCATTTTCTCAGGCCTACAAATACATATTATTAAGCGCACAGAGACATGTGATGATTATAAATGTTGGCCATCTTTCATAATTTAGTGAAAATACAGTGAAGAGTCAAAGATATTACAAAAGCATGTGATGTAGCACTGAACCTTTGCAAACCCAGGTTTTATACTTACATCTTTGTTCTGCTCAACATCGAGGCTAGCGGAATGCACTAAAATCTGGGGAACAGGCTACAGAAAGAAATATTATCATTACTTATCACAAACTCAATACTACTCAAAAAGTCAGAACATAACACTAATTCCTCACATTGCCACTTAAAATTCTTGTTTATCAAAAAACAAAAGATGTCACAACATCAAAACAATAACTGCATTTTAAATAATATTCAGTGAATATAAAGCAGGGTACAGAGCCAGTGGATAGGGGTGTCTAACATTAGAGGGCATAGGTTTAAGGGCATGAGATTTAAAAGAGATAAATGTTAGACACAAAAAGTAATTACTTATCTGGAATGAGCTGACAAAGGAGGTGGGGACAGTAATAACATTGAAGAGGCATCTGGACAGATTCATAAATGAGTAGGGCCCAGAGGGATATGGAATTAATACAGACAAGTGAGATTAACACGAGGGTTCAAAGGGCTCGTTTCTAAACTGTAAAATTCTCATGAAGAATTTGTGAAGATCCTATATAAAATGCTCTCATTATGTTTTGTCCTAAATTAAATGTAGGCAGGCTGCTGATCAAGTGCTATTAAATGAGGTTAGTACAGATGGGAGGGAGAGTGGAGATACATCTCACCTACGTCATATGACATGATACAACGATGAAGATGAGGAGCAAGAGGCTGGCTGGGACATGTTGCCTGTTTCTGTGTGCTCTGTCTATAATCAGCACTGATTTATTAAAACCAGCCAAGTGAAGGCACTGCACTTGATGAATAAAGTCACAAGGCACCAGTCAGTCACTTCCCAATCTAACCACAGCTCTGGTGCATTGACTGCATATTCCACTCCAGAGAGGAGGTTGGTGGGGCAGGGTGGGGATCGGTGGGGTGGAGTAGAATGGAAAAAAAAAACTAACAGCAGCATAAAAATGAGAAAACTGTAAAATTAACTAAATATTAGGGATATTAATATCCCCCTGACCTTTAGTGAAAGATTCCAAGATAGCGCTGGCAAAACACAGCAGCATCTTGCAGAGCTATCAAAACTACTAACTATTCTATTAAATATACTTTTTCTGGACTGTGATCACTGCAATCTGCAGCCTGTAATTCCTCTGGGTGTTGCGCTTTTGGACCGTCTGTACAAGCCGATGTTTTTGTGGTATCCTGAATGATTCAGTGAACTTGCCTGTCGAGAATGCAGGCACGGCTAGGGCAGCCATGCTGGACTGGACTTCAGGCCGGATTGAAACTTCCAGCCATATTGAAGTGGTGGGGCCTGGGCCCCCAGAGTGAAAAACAAACCAATGTTTAGCCAATTTAAGTGCCGTGCCAGATTATAAAGGTTAATGCGTTAAGGCAGAGAGCAAAGGACAAACTAGCATTCGGCTCACTGCCCCGTGAGCGTGGAGGATTTCTGGCCAGCTAGGTCAGGTAAATACCTTTATGACACTATAGAATTGTGTGTCTGGACCAGCAGAAGATCTTGGTGTAGCCCTCTAGCTACTGCTGTAGACACAAGACTAAGTGATGCAGACCTCTAGCCTACAGCTGTACACCACGAAGCTATGTGACTTGGGTGTTTTCCCTTTAGATTGTAGGAGAATATCAAATATGGAAACGTTGAAAACACCATACCCATTAGAATCAAGTATAAACAGGGTGTGTGTACTGATCGTACGTCGAGTCATTGCTCTCCGGAGCGACAGCTCCCCGTGTCACATAGAGTCTGCTAACATCTGAATCTAGTGTGGAAAAAGAAATTTCCTAACATAGAGGCTTTATGTACCTCAGCACCGAACTGGCTCAACTCACTTTCGGGGACTCTGTGGCCCTTCTTCTGTGTATTATTTGTTTACTCTTTTTTGTCGGCACCATTTCCACACACATATGTTAGTTGTGTGACAGTCTTTGCTGTGTGGGTTTTTCTGTGGATTCTATTGTGTATCTTTGTTTTGTGACTGACTGCAAGAAGATGAATTGCACTGTTGTATATGGTCTACATACTTTCATAATAAATGTACTCTGAAGTTTGAGGTAGTCTTCATTTACTTCAGGGACATTTCGGTCCAAATTGAAAACTCAGTCAGCACAATCAATGTATATTCCCAATCAAATTCAGAAAACGTTTCCCAGAGCTTTTCGTATTCCATTCTGCAAATATTATCATTGGTAAAAACTGATTGATACCTCATTGCTACACAGCCTGGTTTGAAGGACATATCAGGAGAGTACCTGCTGTTTGAACCTGCCATGTTCATGGTAACTTGCCAATACTCGGCACTTGATTTTAGTTTACAATTCAGTCAAAGCCAAAATCATCAATGGGGAGGAAATACTTGTTAGCCCTACGTAATAACTGGAGAGATGGCACCGTCAACCACTGTGTTGAGAGGGTGCTGGGAGGATTCTGATCCAACAGTGTAGAGGTTAAACACAGCTCCAGGAAAGGATAATGTGCAGGGTGGATCTGCCTTCTGTACCTGTCCTTCAGAATGAGCATCTTGCTGGAAATGGTGTACATTGACAGCCAGGTGTATATATTTAAGATGACGGATGGGTGTCATTCCAGCAAGCTATTTGTTTTTAAATAGACTGGTCACTTGGAAACACTGTGGTTCTAGATCACTGACATGGAAACTAGAGACTGGGATAGACAACTGCATAATCTCTTCCAAAACAGTTGCAAGAAGTATAAATAGTCCTTTTAATTCACAACAAAAAGACATCTGGATTTCTGACCACAGTTAACTGCCCTAATTTCACCTTCTCTGCAATTTAAAATTAGACAGTTTCTCACTGTAAGGATTAGCTTTATCTGTCGCATGTACATCAAAACGTACAGTGAAATGCATGAATGGCCAACACAGTCTGAGGATTGTGCAAGTGCCCCCGTGCTTCCAGAGCCAACATAGCATGCCCACTACATACTAACCCCAACCAGGACATCTTTTTGGATTGTGAGAGGCAAGTGGAGCACCCAGAGGGAGTACACGTGGTCATGGGGAGAATGTACAAATTCCTCAATGATTTGCTGGCACCGTAAACTATTACATTAGCTGCTACGCTACCGTGCTGTCCATTGAAACATTACCTCTATTTCTCTTTCCACAGTAGCTGCCAGACTTGCATTTCTGATTTCAATTAGCTCCCTTCACAGACAGCAGAGTCACTTGAGTCCTTACTACACCAACCATGAAAAGAAAATGCACTAAATCTACGTATAAAGAATATTTCAGCATGCATGCATTTCAATTCCTCACCTGACTTGGCAGAGAAGCAGACCTTCTCTTCTCCTCATCCCGTAGAGGGAAAAGTGATTTGAGAAGTTTGGGCATCTGAGGTACAAAGGCCTTCACTGGATTCAAGTACGAGGCTGCCAGCACTGACAACGAGTCTGAGAAAAGATGACAACACCGACATTATTTCATAAATTTCCCTATAAGCAAGATGGTGAGGATGGACACAAGGAAGTTTTCTCTGCAACCAGCATCGCATCATATTCATCAAAAGGGGATCCATCCCGAATACAATCACTTTCCCACCAATTCATTCCTAAGGTGTCCTTCCATGCTGTGAGCAATACGTCAACATCAAATATGGCCCTCATCTCGATGAAGATGCAGCGTTCTTAAAGAATCATTCTCAAATACAAAAGAAATATAGTGAGAGCACGACAGCAGAGAAACAGGCTCTTTGTCCCACTCGTGCATGCCAAACTGTCATTCTGCCTCATCCCATCAACCACCACCCTCCTTACCCCTCCCATCCACCTACTCAGCCAAACTTCTCTGAAATGTTGAAATCAAGCCTTCAGCTTGTTCTACACTCACATCACCCTCCGAGTAAAAAAGTTCCTCCTCGTGTTCCCCTTAAACATTTTACCTTGCACTCTTAACTTATGACCTCCAGTTCCAGTCTCACCCAATCTCAGTGGAAAAAGCCTGCTTGCATTTATCTTATCTATACCCTCATAATTTTGTTTACCTTGTCAAATCTCCCCTCAATCTTCTACATTCCAAGGAATAAAGTCCTAACCTATTCAACCTTTCACTATAACTCAGGTCTATCTTAAAAAAAACATTTGTACTGTAGTACCTTCAGAAGCACCCCATGACAGCAGAACAAAGTGAAAGACTTGAGTACTGACCCGAGGTATAGACTTCTCGGCAGAAAGACATTTGAAGATGAAGCTACGTTAAAGAGATGTTGGCGAGACTGGGTTATTACCACATGCACTGACATACAGTGGACAGCTTTTACTTGCATGCAATCCAGTCAGATCATTCCATGCACACATCAAAAGAAATAAACAGGAAAGCAAAATAAAGTTACAGAAAAAGCACAGTGCAGGCAGACAATAAAAGTGCAAGGGCCACAGCAAGGGAGGCTGAGAAATCAAGAGTTCCCCTTTTTGGTATGAGAGATCAATGCAGTGATGCCAAAGTAAAAAGTTATTTTCCAAGATCCTTTTTGAAATTGCAGTAAGATTGTCATTTTATTTAAATTAAGTGTTTGCTTATCTTTTTCCAATGGCAGTAAAGCACAACAGCACCAGAGAGACTCCGATTTCCCGGAAAATTGATGGAGGGCCACATGGGAGGGAAGGGTTAGGTTGATTTTGTAGTCAGTCAGAGGTTCAACAGAACATCGTGGACCAAAGGGCCTGTACTGTGTTCTACGGACTACAGAAGATCCATTTTGGTGATGAGCAGATACTCTAATTCTTTGATTGGCATTCTCACACTAAAACCTGAGACACTGAGTCATTCAGCTCGCCAATTCCTTCAGCGAGTGTGGTCAGTTCATTTAAAAACTGACTGCAGAATTATGATCTCCTTTCATTGATTAAAAAGTTGTGAACAAAACAAAAAGACACATAGGAAGAGGGATGAGCAGCCAATGTGAAGCAACCAACCTGTACTGGGTGTAAATCTGGATCGACGTTGACATATGATTGAAATTCCTTACCATAACACAGATTCCATTGTTCCAGCACAGTGGCATGGGGGAAATATGAAACTGTTAGTTCTAGCACAGCAATGTTTTTCAGACAGGCCAAGTTCAATATTATTGATGAAATATTGTCACATTTACATCATTCTACTGGATCCAGCAAGGGAGTTAACTGCTGTGATTCATAAACAGGCTGGTTGTCTGCAGCAAGTAACTGAGTTCCTAAAACCTTCTCACATATACAAGACACAAGCCAGGGTTCTGATGAAATACTCTCCACGTGCCTAGATGAATGTTGCTCCAAACATGTTCACAATGAGGCAATCCACCCACCATTTTAACTGTAGAGCTCCAAGCCAATGGTCTTCACAGAATGCACTGCAATTACTCGATAAGGCTATTCTTGAAGCCCCAAACCTCTGTTCTCAGGACACAAACAGCAGACACATAGAAGCACTAATACTGGTTTTTAAATCTCTAAAGAAACTTATAATGCTTAAAGAGAATTCAAGAGCTACAAGGCTATATTGCAGCTCCATAGAGCCCTGGTCAGGCCACACTTGGAGTACTGTGTTCAGTTCTGGTCACCTCATTATAGGAAAACCGTGGAAGCTTTAGAGAGCTGGATGCTGACTGGATTAGAGAACATGTCTTATGAAGACAGGTTGAGCGAGCGAGGGCTTTTCTCTTTGGAGCGGAGGAGGATGAGGGGTGACTTGATAGAGATGTACAGGATGATATGAGGCATAAATTAAGAGGACAGCCTAGGACTTACCCCAGGATGAAAATGGCTAATATTAAGGGACGTGATTTTAAGGTGACTCGATGAAATTACGGTGTGAGCGGGGTATCAGAGGTACATTCTTAACACAGAGATGAGAAGTGCTTGAAAAACACTGGTAGGGGTGATGGTAGAGGCAGATACATTAGGGCATTTAAGAAATTCTCAGATAGGCACAGGGACAGAAAAATGGAGGACAACGTAGGAGAAAAGGGTTCGGCTGATCTTAGAGTAGGTTAAAAGGTCAGCATTGTGGGCAGAAAGACCTGTAATGTTCTACATTTAGACTGAACTCCAGATCAATAAACTAGCACAGAACCACCACCAGAAGGACTAGAAGAATCAGGACACCCGAGTAAGGCAAGTTTGAGGGAGATGTTAGAGGTAGGTGTTTTTCGTTAATATATAAACAAAGACTGGCGGGTGCCTGAGCAGGCTACTGGGGGTTATGGTACAGGCAGATACATTAAGGACATTTTATAGGCTCCTAGATGATTAAAAAAATGGAGGGCTGTGTTGGAGGGAAAGGTTAGATTGATCTTGGAGCAAGGTAAAAGGGCCTGTACTGCGCTGTACTGTTGTATGTAGAACTATGATGTCTGAATACGATGCTAATGATCCCATCTGTCTGCACGTGGATTATATCCCTCAAATTCTTTGACTGTCAATGTGCCTGCCTAAATGCCTTTTAAATGTTGTATCTGCTTCCACCACGTCCCTGGTAGCGTGTCACTGGCATCCAAACCTCGAACAAATGGATGCCTTCTAGCCTACTAATCAAAGTTAGGCAACTGGAACAGCTTCTTCCCCTCTGCCATCAGATTCTGAATGGACAATCAACCCATGTAGACTTCCTTGCTATTTCATGTTTTTATTTTTTTGCTCTCTTTTTGCTTGGCTCATTTAATTTATTGTAATTTACACCTTTTTATTATGTACTGCTGCCGCAGAACAACATATTTCATTACATATATCAGGGATGTTAAACCGGATTCTGGAATTGCTGTGACATTTACCACGTGAATATACTCACTAGGTTGGTAGTTTTGTGGATTATAAGGATATTCTTCTGCACTAAAGACTTATTTTCAGTGTTTATCAGTCTTTAGTTTATGCATACAAACTAGGTTCCCCACCTGTACCTAATAAAGTTACCACTGTGTGCATGTTCCTCAGCTCAGGTAGAGGTTTGTAAAGTACAATGCATCTGCACTGTTCTTTTCTTTAGGGATGCAAGTTTTATTTTTTTTTAAATAGGGTAATGTACCATATGAAACAATTTGAATAGTAAACTAAGGTTACCAACTATAAGGAGAAGTTGAACAAACTTATGTAATTTTCTCTGGAGCATCATAAACTGAGGGGCAACCTGACAAAAACATAGAATTATGAGGAGCAGAGATAGAGCCTGCTTCCCAGGGTGGAAAAGTCAAATGCTAGAGGACATATTGTAGGGATAAGATGAGGGGGAAGTTTACAGCACAACACACAGGAGCAGAATTTGGCCATTTGGCACATGGAGTCTACTCTACCACTCTATCATCCCTCTCAAACCCATTCTCCTGCCCCCTGTAACCTTTACATTCTCATTAATCAGGAACCTATAAAACCTCTGCTTTAAATGTATCTAATGACTTGGCTGTTTGACTCATAGAATCATAGAAAAGTACAGCACAAACAGGCCCTTTGGCCCATCTATTCAATGCCAAACCATTTAAACTGCCTACTCACATCGGCCCTTGCATCACTACTTGCGATGGCAGCTCATTCCACATTCTCACAACCTTCAGAGCGAAGAAGTTTCCCTTTACTTTCCCCTTAAACTTTTCACCTATAACCCATGACCCCTGGCTGTCATCCCACCCAACTTCAGTGGAAAAAGCCTGCTTGTATTTCATGAGCTAACACACCAAAATCTTTCTATTTGCTAATTACCGTAGATTCCGGATTTTAAGCCGCTACTTTTTTCCCACATTTTGAACAGCTTTGAACTCTGCGGCCTTTAATACGGAGCGGCTAATGCATTATTTTTTTCATGCCGCCAAAAACATTTTGCCTCGTAACAGTAGACCAATAAAATTGATGAGTAGTTCACAGAGGTCCAATGAAATTGTACGATAAATCAAGCGCACTTTCACAATTAAATTATTGTAAATCAGTCATTTGTACTCACCCTCATCAACATGGAAAACACTCGAAGAAAAGCATTGTGCTGCCTTTATGGCAGTTATTTAGTTTATAATATTTTCGCTTAGTAATTCATTTGTTAGTTAAAGTTAGAAGTGTTTTAACTATATTTGTTTTCTGTACTACATCGCGGGATGCTATGACGTCACACCCGGTTTCGCCGCGTCTTGTGGGAAAACGCCGGTTTGCGATAAACGGGACGGCGGGGGGCAAGCAGCGGAGCCAAAACGCTGCTTTTAAGTTAAAGGCGATCAATAACTTTTCCTGGTAGGCTGCAGTATATATATTTTTTACCAGTCGTTAGGAGATATTGGAATGTTGTTCAGTAAAAAAGTATACGCAACGTATATTTAAAAGTAGCCGCGTTACAGGCACGGTTCGAAAAAAGCATTTGCAATATGTATTTGTTTATGTTACCATATGGATTTAATTAAAAGTTAAAAAATCCTCACGTGTAATATCTTTCTGTGTAAATATCTCATATTACAACGTGGGACACCTGCGGCCGAAAATCCGGTGCGGCCTGTACAAGTAAAAAATTGATTTTCTTTCTAAAATTAGAGCCAGCAGCTTTTAATCAGGTGCGCTCTGTAGTCCGGAATCTACGGTATTAGATTCTCACCATTTAAAAATGGTTCTCCTACTCTTCCTACCAATAAGTAATGTAGGATTTTTGTATTCAACTTGTCTACATCTCTTGGCATATGAATCTAGGAAATGTGCTTGTGCTACACTCAATCTTTCAGCCATCAGATCTAAGATCTCCTTTGAATGTACAAAAGCTCTGGTTCGAATGGCTGTCTCGAACCTTTTGAAGAATCTGACCATATCATGAATGTCTAGAGCACTACAGCAAACAAGTCTTCATGCAGTATCTGATGTAACCAGGCAAAGAATTCCACAGATTTAGAGGAGATTCTTGAGACGGGTTTTGTTTTGACTCAGAGCAGTGAGTGCCTGAAACACACTGCCAGGGAAGCAGATCCAGCAGCCATGCTGAAGGCATTTAGACGGGCTGATGGAACAAAGCAGAGCAAGACCGGCATGGACAAGATGGGCCGAAAGGTCTTGTCTCTTGCTGTACTACTCTACAACTATGAACAAGCAGGGAAAATTGGGGTGCAGGAAGATGAATTGGTCACTTGAATTAGCATCCTGTTCTGCACAGACAACATGGGCTGAAGGGACTGTTCCTGTACTGTGCTGTTCTATGAAACAGAGATATGATTCATAAACATAGCAGATTCTGCAAATGCTGGAAATCTTGAGCAACACACAAAGTTCTGGAGGGACTCAGTAAGTCAGGCAGCATCTATGGAGGGAGAATAAACAGTCAAAGTTTCATGCTGAGACCCTTATCAGGACAGATGAAATGACTTGACCCGAAACATTGACTGTTTATTCCCCTTCACAGAGCTGAAATTCCACTTGCTTCAAAACTTTATGACTCAGATGTTTCAGCTTGCCTGAAATCCCTTGAAATAACCGTAAATTTGCTCAAAGTATCCTCTCTGTCCAGTTCTCACCTGCATCTTGTGACTGGGGTGGCAACGAATAGCGGGACACTGGGGAGCGATGTGGAGGCGTCCTCTTGTTTGTCTGCAGCGCAGCCATGGATATGTCCTGGTGACTCTCCCATCGGCTCTGCCCAGGAAAAACACAGGATTCATTTACCATTTTACCTTGATCTTTTGGCTCCCTGCTTTAAGGGACAAAATAAGGAAGATGATAAACTAAGTTGTAAAGTAAATGCCCCCCCACCCCACCCAATTCAATGAAGTGGCAACTTCATTGAAGTGTAGAAAATGATAAGAGACATAGATAAAGCGGATAGCCAGAGACTTGTGCCCATGGTGGCAATGGCTATAACCGGGGTTGGGGGGGGGGGGGGGGGATAATTTTAAGGTGACTGGAGGAAAGTATGGGGGGGGGGGAGGGAAAGAGGATGTCATTGGTAACTTTTTTAAAAAAAACTACACAGAGTGATATGAGACATGCAAGATGCTGCCAGGGGTGGTGGTAGAGCCAGATATATTAGGGGTATTTAGAGACTCTTAGGTAGGC
The DNA here is from genome assembly GCF_048418815.1 of Hemitrygon akajei. NCBI lineage: Eukaryota > Metazoa > Chordata > Chondrichthyes > Myliobatiformes > Dasyatidae > Hemitrygon > Hemitrygon akajei. Next base: position 116,623,488 of record NC_133130.1, on the reverse strand, counting down.
ACATGGATGATAGAAAAATGGAGGGCTATGTGGAAGGGAAGGGTTAGGTTGAAAGGTTGGCACACTGTGGGCTGAAGGGCCTGGACTATGCTGTAGTATTCTCTGTTCTAAAACAATGAAATCTGGAGAAAACACTAACTGACACTCAAGATATTGCAGTGGTTTTGATTAATACATATTGTAATTGACACAGAATAAAATTCGATAGGCAATCACTTTTCAATATTTACTGATTGTTTGCCAAGTAATGAAAGGTAGTTGGTATGGAACCTGACACTGTAATAACAATGCACACAAACGGATGAAAGGTTTGACAACAGGAAAAGGAGAAATTGACAGATTAAAGATTGGCTTTATTTGTCACATGTACTTCTAAACATCAAAACATACAGTGAAATGTGTCATATGCATCAATGACTAACACAGTTCAAGTATGTGTTGGGGGTGGAGGGCAGCCTGCAAGTGGCACCAACACAGCAAGCCCACAATTCACTAACCGTAACCCTTCGGAATGCAGGAGGAAACCCACGTGGGAAGAATACACAGACTCCGTAGACAGTGGCAGGAACTGAACCACCAGCTCTGGCTCTGTAAACCATTGCACTAGCCACTATGATGAGTTTAATCTAGTGGTCGCCAACCCGTTGATCGCGATCGACTAGTCCATCTTTGAGACTTTCCCAGTTGATTCCGAAAAGCAATGAAAAATAAATAGACAAATACTGTTGAGAGATTGTTTCCGGGTTGCGGGGTTTTAGTTTCGTTCTTTCTGTCCAGTGCGCGTGCGCATAGCTCTCCTGCACTACACGGTGTAATTCACTGGTCCCCAACCACTGGGCCGCGGGAAAACGATATGAGTCAGCTGCACTTTTCCTCATTCCCTGTCAGCCCACTGTTGAAATTGAACCCACGTGAAGTCATCAGGCGACTAAACGCAGTGATACCCTCGCACCAGGGATCACCGGTTGGCTTCGGGCGGCCGGTGGGAAGTGCCGTTACTACTGGCCTGGAGCGCTGCCTCTGAACCTGTTTAGCACACCGAATGTTCGTGGGGAACCCGGTGCTAAAGTATTTGCAGACGACCTAATTCGGGCTCAGTGTTTTTTAAGTATCAGAGCAGCTACCATGCTGCGATCTACTGAGACAAACATTTGCCGGCCGATAGATCCAACAAGGGGGGCGGGCGGGCACTCTGTCACACTCCCCGCTCGGTCGGCCGCGCACTCCGGACTGTGACTGCCGCGGCCCCGGTACACAAACCTCCGGCCCTGACCTTGTCCTCTCACCCCACCCACAAGCAGCCGCACCCGGCCAAGGCGTCTGGCAGCGGGCGGGCAGAAGGCCGAGTTCGGCAATGTCTCAAAACTGCTTCAGTACCCTGAGTCCAAGCACCCAGCACTTAAAGACGAACCCGCTGAGTTTTCTCAGCGGAAGAAACGTGAGCAAGTGGGGCAGAAGCCGAGAGCCGCGAAAACTAGAAGAGACTGGACATAAGGAACCTGCTTCGAGTATCGCTGTATTCCGGTCGTGCTTAACAGCCCCCCTCGTGCCCCCGTCGGCCGGTCCGCAAGAATATTATCAATATTAAACTGGTCCGCGGTACAAAAAAAAAGGGCGGGCATCCCCAGTGTTTATATATTATTTCTACTTCCGGGTCGCGGGGTTTTACTTCCAGTCTTTTCTGCCCTGGTGCGCATGCGTGTAACTAATTGATCTGGGGTCGATCTTGCCTTGAACTAAGGCTGAGGTAGGGGATCTTGGGCTTAAAAAGGTTGGTGACCACTAGTTTAATCTCATCAGTTTGCAAAATTTATAAATCGACAGCATCTACATCTCTTGAAAGTTGAACAGAACTATTTGAGATGCTAATGCAGAAGTAATTTTCTTCAGAGACTGGGCAGATGAAGGGAGCACATTTCTTTTCACAGACCAGAAGGCATAGTGTGAAGAGGCAAATCTCACTTAAGACCAAGATGAGGAAGAATTTCTTCTATCAAAGGGCTGCGAGTGTTTAGAATTCCTTATCCTAGACCTGGGAATGCTGAATTCTTGAAGCTGAGGTGGATAGATGTTGAGACAAGGGAATTGAGGATTATGGGATGGGACAAAAAAAAATGGTGCAAGTTAGATTTGCCACATCTTGCTAAAAGATGAAGATGGCTTAATGAGCCGAATGGCCTGGTGCTGTTCTTACTTTTTATAATCTTACTCTGAATTCAGTTAATCAGGACTGTAATAATCAAAATTTGATTTTGTTCATGAAGGGAATTATTGATTGGAGCAGATTAACAAATATTCTGTGTTATACTCGAGTTAAAATGTGGTTACCTTGTTACGTTCAAGGCTCGATCTTGTGTTGAGGTCATGACGGCTCCCAGATAACTTTAAAGAAAAAAGATCAAGAAAGACACATGTTACAGGAATTTTAAATGATTCAGGAACAGCTCCTACACCTCTGCCAGGCGATTCCCAAATGGACACTAACTCACTTTTTAAAAAAATGTACATTATTTCTGCTTTTGCACTATTTTAATCTATTTTATATCTGACACATGCTGGTGATAATAAACCTGATTCTGATATTATTCGGGCATCATAGTACGTCTAAATGTTTAAACGAGAGAAGATGATTCTACATCTTTTAAAAATCAGCTTTATTTGTCACATGCCCATCAAAACACACAGTGGAATGAGTTGTTTGCATTAATGGCCAATACAGTCTGAGGATTGTGCTAGGAGCAACCCACAAGTGTCACCATGCCTGGCACCAACATAGCGTGCCACAACTCACTAACCCTAACTAGTACATCTCTGGAGTATGGAGCGACAGCCCTGTAGAGAACGTGCAAACTCCTAACAGACAGTAGCAGGGATGGAACCCCAGTCGCGATCGCTGGTGCTGTAAAGTGTTATGCTAACTGCAATACCTCAGGCTGGCACTGGTCTCCCTAGAGCAAAGGAGGCCGAGGGGTAACCTAAATGGGTATACAAAATCACAAGGGGCATAGATTATGTAAATGGTCATAGTCTTCATTACAGGGAAAAGGAGTCTAAAACCAGAGGGAGGGCATATTTTTCAGGTAAAAGGGGAACCAAGAGGCTAATTTTTCCATAAGGTGGTGGATATATGGAACGCTGATAGAGGAAGTAGTAGAGGCAGGTATAACTACAAGATTAAGAGGCATTTTGAACAGTTTACTGGAAAGAAGAGGGACTTCAGAGGATTATAGGCCAATGTAACAATGTAAACAAACTAGATTAGTGAAGATAAGCATGTTGATCAGTATGGACAAGGATCTGCTTCCATACTGTACAATTCTAAGTATCTTAATTTGAATGGTGACAGTGAAAATTAGTTAGAAATTGTGTTTTACATCCATTTTAAATATCTATTTAACTGTTTCACTAGCAGGCACTGACTGTAATCATAGGACAGTTAGAAAATGATTTACCCGATCTCTACGCCCCTCATGAATTTGTATACCCATACAAGGTCACCCCCTCAGCCTTCTTCACTCCAGAGAAATGGAAAACAGTGCCAACCTATTTAACAGGGTGGTACTACAGCAGAGCAGTTAGCGTGATGCTTTACAAAATGCTTCCTCATCTAATGTAAACAGAACATGTTACACAAGTTGTGACTTCAAAAGCGAACAAGATGAGTATCTTTTCCCCTCAATCCAGTCAGCTGGATATGGACATCGCTGGCAAGGCCAACATTTTTTCCTACACTCAGCAGTCCCAGAGGTAGCCTTCTTGAACCAATTCATCCATACAGTGAAGGGACTGTACCTCCACAGTCAATCACGCACTGAGCTGTCGGAATTGCTAACATCATGTTTTACAACAGAGGGGAACAATCAGTGTCTTGCCCCTACTTAAGCCAGTTGAAGTTATGGGAAGGATATACTCATCAAAAAAATCTTCTGCAGATTTGAACAGCGCACCTTGTACATGATGAATTATTAAAGAATTAGCCCTCATGGCCGTTCCTTACACAGGAATTTATTTCTGTGGCAGGACTGCTGAAGAATTAATGGAAATTAATTTGCAATTCTAATTATATTGTTAAATAATAAAATACCAATAAATTAGATTTTTTTAAATTTAGTTCAATATCGGCGATGCCTAATTTGGAGTATTGTGTACAGCTCTGGTCACCTAACTACAGGAACGATTAACACTAAAACTGAAAGAGTATAGAGGAAATTTACAAGGGACTTGAGGACCTGAGTTATAGGGAAAGACTGAATAGGTTAAGACTTTACTCCCTAGACCGTACTAGAATGAGGGGAGATTTGTTAGAGGTATACAAAATTATAAGGGTATAGATAGGATAATGCAGGCAGGCTTTTTCCATTGAGGTTGGGTGGGTCTACAACTGGGGGTCATACGAGGTTAAGGATAAAAGGTGAACTATTTGAGGAGAACACGAAGGGAAACGTCTTCATTCAGAGGGTGGTGAGAGTACGGTACGGGCTCTCAGTGGATGACCAAAATTAAGGAATACATTTTATTAATTAACTTAATTAATGTGATTTGCTGCCACATTAATTATGCTTCAGAACTGGAATCAGTTGACAGCCATGCTCTGTGGATAGTATGAACTACATTACACAGACTATACAACTCTCTTAATATCATAAATCAGTGGTAAGTTCAGTACTAATAAGAAATTGTGATACCACTGTACTTTAAGACTGAACTTGAAACTCTGCCAGTTCATTGACGTGCAGTCACAATCCATGCCTAGCTTGCCAATACTGTGGCGAGATGCTTTACTGCCACTGGAGTACATGGTTACGTGTGAGTACCAAGAAGGATGCTTCACTCACAGAGGCACACGGCAATGAAGGAGTCCCATACCAAGCACAGAAGGGGCTATCTACTCAATTCATGTCTTCTCATTTTTCTACTTTTCGATAAAAGTTAATGGCAAAACATTCATCTACTTACCTTTTAGGAACAATGAGGAATTCTGCCTCTTTCACTATTTCTACGAAGGCTACTACTTACTTCCTAACACCAGTTCCTTACATTTGGAGGAGCATTATTATGCATTCTTTCACCAGCACTGTTTCTGATAATATACATAGTAAATAAACCACCTCTAGTGTCTCATCTCTTGGAAATAAGTGTTCTTTAGTTGCAAACAAACTGAACAGAAAATGAAGTCATTCTCATCAACAACAAAAGCTTATATTTATATTAATTACTTTATAAAGCCAGATAAAACTCTTCTTTACCTTCTTTATGCCCAAATCCACAGATGCGCTCCTAAAACTAAGTCTTGTGAAATTTAAATTTTATTTCATTTAGAGATAGAGCACGGCAACAGGCCATTCTGGCTCAGTGAGCTCGTGCTGCCCAATTAACCCTCTAACCCGTATTTCCTTGGAACGGGGGGAGGAAACCGGAGCATTTGGAAGAAACCCATGCGCTGGCGGGGAGAACATTCAAACTCCTTACAGACAGAAGTGGGAATTGAACCCAGGCTGTTGGCACTGTGATAGTATTACACTAATAACTACGCTATCGTACTACCGCCACTTCCTCCCCCCATGAGGATAAATATCCTTCAGAAAGAATTTTGTTTAGTACACTAAAGTTACTAATCCTGCAATCTGAACTCACACACTGAAGAATGGCCTCAGCAATACAGTGAAAAGCAGCTTCACGTGGCCACAACAGGAAAAATTAACTTGAGCTCATACCCGGTTGACGTTTGGAGAACTGCTGCATCTTCTGGTCAATTTACGCTTTGCATTCAATTGTTCTTTTACTGCAACCTCCTGTTCATGAAGCACAGCAGAAAAACAACACAACACACAATCAGGACAAGACAGGACTGGACAGCACAGAGAAATCTGCAGTTCCACAATGCAAAATTAACATTTCAGCATGTAAGCAAGCACTGGCTTTTCAGCTAGACAGAAAAAAAGATATATTTTCCCAAAACTCCAGGATATTCTCTACCAATAGCTTCACCCTCAGCTCGTCTCATTACTTCTATCGCCTTGATTATAAAGCCTGACCGTCATTCAGCATATTAAATCCATACTAGCTCTTTAAAGGAACACATTTTCCACAAAACTTTGCAAACTCTTTAATTTTAAGAACATACCCTGAGTATCAGAACAGAATCTGCATCCACTGTTACCCAAAACAATGCATTCTAGTCTCTCAACAATCCAATGTTTAGATTCATCGTTCCTTGAAAGTGGTGTCACAGGTGGACAGGATAGTTAAGAAAGCTTTTGGCACATTGACCTTCATAAGTCAAAGCACTGACTTCAGGAGATGGGATGTTATGTTGACATTGTATAAGACATTGGTGAGGCCTAATTTGAAGTTCTGAGTCCAGTTTTGGTCACCTAGAGGAAAGATGTAAATATGATTTGAAAGAGTATAGAGAAAATTTACAAGGATGTCACTGGGATTTAAGATCCTGAGTTACAGGAAAAGGTTGAATAAATTAGAACTTCTTTCCATAGAATGTAGAAAATTGAGAGGAGATTTGATAGAGGTATACAAAATTATGAGGGATATAAGACCATAAGATATAAGAAATTCCTTATCTATTCTGAGGCTGTGTCCTCTGGTCTTAGACTCCCCCATCATAAGAAACATCCTCTCCACATCGACTCTATCAAGGTCTTTCAACATTCGATAGGTTTCAATGAGGTCACCTGTCATTCTTATGAATTCCAGTGAATATAAGCCCAGAGCGATCAAATGGTCTTCATATAACAAGCCATTCAATCCTGGAATCATTTTCATGAATCTCCTTTGAATCCTCTCCAATGTCAGCCCATCCTTTCTAAGCTAAGGGGCCCAAAACTGCTCACAACATTCCAACTGATGCTTCAACAGTGCTTCATAAATCCTCAGCATTATAGCCTTGCTTTTATATATTCTCGTCCTCTTGAAATGAATGCTAACATTGCATTTGCCTTCCTCACCACCGATTCAACCTGCAAATTAACCTTTAGGGAATCCTGCACAAGGACGCCCAAGTACCTTTGCACCTCATATTTTTGCATTTTCTCTCCATTCAGAAAATCGTAAACATTGTCATTTCTTCTACCAAAGTGCACAATCATACACTTCCCTGCACTGTATTCCATCTGCCATTTCATTTGCCCTAGTCACCAGAAAAGGCCCCTTTTATTCCCACTCTTTGCCTCCTGTCAATCAGCCAATGCTTTATCCATGATAGAATCTTTCCTGTAAGCTCTTAGCTTATTAAGCAACCTCATGTGTGGCACCTTGATAAAGATCTTCTGAAAATCTAAGTACACAACATCCACCAATGTAGGCTTTATCCACTAAGATTATGGGTTAATGGCGAAAGAGGAAACCTTTAACCTGAGGGGGAGCTTCTTCATTCAGAGTGTGGAACAAGCTGCCAGCAGAAGTGGTAGATGCAGGGTCAATTTCAACATTCAAGAAAAATTTGGATGCATGGATGGGAGGGGTGAGGTCAATGGGACTATGCAGATTAATGTTTCAGCACGTATTAGAAGGACCAAAGGGCCTGTCTCTGTACTGTAGTGCTTTATGACTCTTAATTGTGGCAGTTTTGATGCCCTTGCAAAAACAGATCCTTCTTTTTCCTTTTTCTAGCTTAATCAGGATAAGAGTAACCTAAGAGATTTTGCAGATGTTGGAAATCCAGATTTACACATACAACATACTGGAGGAACTCAGCAAGTCAGGCAACATCTACAGAGAGGAATAAACAGTTGATGTTTTGGGCTGAGACTGTTCGTAAGCACTGGAATGAAAGGAGGAGGGAAAAAAAGAGATGGGGGAAGGGGAAGGGTACAAGCTGGTGAAGCCAAGTGTGGGGGAAGGAGGGTGGGCGGGGGGTGTGAAGATAAAGTAAGACCCTGGGAGGTGATAGGTGGAACAATTAAAAGGCTGAAGAAGGAGAAATCTGATAGGAGAGGCAAGTGGACCATGGGAGAAAGGGAAGGAGGAGGGGCACCAGGGGGAAGGTGACAGGCAGGTGAGTGGAAGAGAAGGGGTAAGAGGGGAGCCAGAATAGGAAATGGAAGAAATTACCAGAAGAGTAACTTGCAAAAGGACAAACTAATGTACAAATGTAGAATGCTGACAAATTAATAAGTAAGTGGACAATCCAAACAATGACTCCAATAAAAACAGAAGTTAGTGCCTTTAAAGAGCAAACACCAGGAAATCTGCAGATGCTGGAAATTCAAACAACACACACAAAATGCTGGTGGAACACAGCAGGCCAGGCAGCATCTATAGGGAGAAGCAAGGTCTCGGCCCGAAATGTCGACAGTGCTTCTCCCTATAGATGCTGCCTGGCCTGCTGTGTTCCACCAGCATTTTGTGTGTGTAGTTAGTGCCTTCAATGGGATTGGAGATGAAAGTCATTTGGTGAACACTTGAACACGGAAGAGAGGACCCAGAAGAAGGTGATAAGCAGGTGAGAAGGGGTACAAGCTCAGAGTGGGGAATAGAAGAAGAGGGATGTGGGGGGGTGGGGGGGGGGGGAGGGAAAACATTTTCACCTGAAGGAGAAATTGAATTCATACCATCAGGTTGGAAGCAACCCGGGCGGAATAAAGGTGTTGCTCCTCAACACTGAGAGTGACTTATCCCGGCACAAGAGGTGGCCATGGACCAACATGTCGGAAAGGGAATGGGAATCAGAATTAGAAAGTTTGGCGGATGGTGCGGAGCTGCGCAACGCAACAATCCCCCAATTTATGACCAGTCTCGCCAAAGTAAATGAGGCCACATCAGGTGTACCAGACACAATGGATGACCCTAGCAGATTCGCAGGTGAAGTGTTGCCCCACTTAAAAGGACTGTTTGGAGCCCTGAATGGAGGCAAACGGGCAGGTGTAGCACTTAGGCTGCTTCCAGGGATAAGTGCCGGAAGGAAGATTAATGGGGAGGAATGAATGGACAAGTGAATTGCAGTGGGAGCAATTCCTGCAGAAAGTGGAGGGGGTGGAGCTGGAGGTAAAGATATGTTTAGTAGAAGGATCCCTTTGGTGATGGCGCAAGTTGTGGAGGAGGATGTGTTGCACATGGAGGCTCGTGCAGTGGTAGTTAAGGACAAGAGGAATTCTATCACTGTAAAGTCGGTGGGAAGATGGGGTGAGCGTGGATGTTTGGGATATGGAGGAGATGTTGGTGAGGGATAGAGGTGCAAAAGGACTAAGCACCCATGGTGAAAATGAGGCGGTCAGGACCAGGGAACCGAGTTACTGAGCAGATTGAGAGCATGAGAAGTGTTACTGATGCAGGTGGAAAGGGAAGGGATGGGACAGAACCAAAAGGAAAAACTGGAATAGCTGTTTGAGGATGTGAATTCAGTGGGGCAGGAGTAGGCAGAGACAATAGGCCTTCCTGTTCAGTCTGGTTTGTGTCCCTTTAAATAATAGTGCTCTGCAGTGGAAGCTAACAGTTTAGAGCATTTAAAAATAAACAAAAACAATTTGCAGAAAATAAAGTTCATACACTCCAGATATTTTCTTTTAAATCAACAACTACACCGATGCACAATCAGGTTCACTTCTAATTTAATCTCTGCTCAGCTCAAACTCATGAAACAGATTTAACATTAAACATCACTTTTAATTATTCTTTTAACTGCTTATCAAGCAGTTTCTTTATACCTCCAGTGAAATCCTTCCACCGGTCTCTGAGCCAAAACATAAACCTTACAGAAGTCCCTCGTATTTGTGTTCCTAGAAATTGGTCTGTGTTGCAATTTCCTGTCAGGCCAGGTCATCACCTACCAAATTTCCTGTTGATTTATTTCCTTTTCACACCAATTTTGTGGGAGAAGGTCATATTCTACATCTCAAATTTTTGATGGTGATTTGTGAATACTGGAAGGATGAATTTCTGTAACACAGAAGGCCATAATGGATGGATTCACAGATACGCAAGAGACACTGGAAAACTTGAGCCACACAGACAAAATGCTGGAAGAACTCAACAGATCAGGCAGCATCTATGGAGGGGAATAAACAGTTGACATTTTGGGCTGAGACCCTTCATCAGGGTTGTCTGTACTACCTTTGTGCTCCTTTCTCAGATAGTTCTATAGGATTGAAGAACTGTTGCTTCTGCTCTATCATGGACTTTTGAGGTGGCTGACGAGGCTGATTTGGGAGTTGCAGACTCTAGCAAAGGCAGAATCTGATGAAATGGGTGATTACCTGCCGGTTAAACTTGAAAATATTAATTATTATTATTGCTGCACACCCTTAAATTTCAGGATTGCAGAAATGCATATTGATTTAAAAATACTAAAAAAATTACCAACAAACAATTAAACCTAATGAAAATGTAGTTCATCTATTTTTACAGAACTGCTTTCTAATGACACAAAATTGCAAGTAAGATATTTAATACCTTGTTTGTCTTAATGCTAAATCTGGTTTGGATTCTAACCTTCCTTACCTGCACACATCATGAAAATGCTGAAGTAGAAACAACAACAGAAGAAGTCATGAACAGCAGTTTAAAGTGTTTCAGACATTATCATTGACATTCACCTGGCGTAGGCGGTCCAGTGTAAGGATGTTCTCTACTGCCAGTACACTGCGCAGGTATTTCTCAATGTAGGCTTCCTTCTCAGCAGACTCCGCATTTTCCAGTTCTGCTGCCATCCGTGCCAGGGTTTCACGGTCTTCAGATGCCTGAGCATCCTGAAACAGTAAGGATTAGTTCATCTTGGAAAGGATTAAGAGGTATACTAAAGCTTTACTGAATACTTCCTAGTCCTCCCACAGCTGGAATACAATGGGGAAGTCAGAAGATACGAAGGTTTGGAGAACATTTAATGAATTGATACCAGGATCATCAGGGGAGTATGGTATGTCTATGATGGGGTAGTACCTCTAATGAAGGGGCTTGTTATGTCCATCCAGAGGCAGATCACTCACCTTTGGTCCCCACTGAACACTCAGCTCTCACCCATGGCTCCAAGTAGCTGTTTGCATGTGACAGTAGCCACACCCCGGTACACCGCTTTGACAGGTGGGCTAAATCATGCAAGGGTAGCTGATGGCCTCATACAATGGTGAGATAGGGACATGCACCTGTCCTAGCATGAGAGTCAGCTCCAGCAGACTGGGCGAATGAGACTACAGTGAGATCCAATGGCCAGGAAGGCGGTAATGTAACATTCTGTACATTAGAGAGAGAAAGGCCTGACGAGGCACAGAAGACCTCATGGTCATCCAAAGAACACCCCAGTTTGACACACTTGTTTGTGCCACTGGATAGGAACTGCCCCAGCACCCCGGCTTTTTCCACTTTAAAAACTCTCCCATACAACAGGTTTCCAGTTATCATTGGACACGATGGACACCACCACCAGCAGTAACATCAGACTTTAACTTCCTGGAGAGGCCAGAAGGAATAAATATTTTTCATAGACTCGCAAAAATGAAGAAATCTAACAGAAAGTTGTTCAAAGGAGTGAGTAAGCACAAAGTAGTTCGATAAGAGGGGTAATCAACAATTGGGAAGGAGGAGTGGCATCAGGGAGAGGTGATAGGCAGGTGAGAAGAGCCAGAGTGGGGAATGGACGAGAGAAGGGGGAAGTAAGAGAAATTAATGTTCATGCAATCAGGTTGGAGGCTTGCCAGACGGACTATGAGGTGTTGCTCCTCCAACCTGCCAGTGGCCTCATTGTGGCAGCACAGAATGCCATGTAATGACATGGCAGAATAGGAGGGGAATGGGGATTGGAATTAAAATGGTTGGTCACCAAAAAAATTCTGCTCGTTACAGACAGAGCGGATGCCCAATCTACATGGGTCTCACTGATGTAGATGAGGCTGCACCAGAAGCAGTAGCTGACTGTGACAGACTTGCAGGTGAAGTGTTGCCTCACCAGGAAGGACTGTTCAGGGCTCTGAACGAAGGTGAGGGAGGAGGTGAATGGGCAGGTGAGGCTCTTCCTCCACTTGCAGGGATAAGAACCAAGATGGAGATCAGTGGGGAAGGGCTTCGAATTTCCCCGCTTGACTTCCAGAGTAAATGATCGTCACATACCTCACAGGCAGCCGCCGGTTTACTTAGTAAATTCACTTGCGTTAAACCAGCCTTCCCAAAGACCCTCTTTCAATGATTACCATGGACTTTATTTTAAGATTAGCTTTATTCGTCACATGTACATCAAAACATACAGCAAAGTGCTTCATTTTGTACAGCGAGGATTGTGCTGGGCAGTGCCAACATGGGCTTGCCCATATTGGAGTATAAAAGTTGCATTGTTTGCTGTGTAACCAAAACTATGTAGTCAGCTTCGAGTTTGCTATTTGCTATGTACGTTATCCAATTTAGTAGGAGAATGAAATCTTAAGAATGTAGAAGACAATGGTGTGTTAATGAGAGGCTAGCTAAGAGATGTAGATTAGAACATGATTAAATCAATGGGTATAAACAATAGTGGTGGATGTACTTGTGATACGCAACTGTAGACCGATTGGATATGCTAATGCAACTAAACCAGGAGATTGCTATAAAAAATGCTATGTACAAGGGTCGGTGGGCAATCAGCGACTAGCTCAATGACTGTCTCAGCTTTGATTTGCAAATTAAAGTTTAATACTTCTTGAAGAACCTTCTGCGTCTCCTGGTTGTTTGTGGGGCACGAGAAACCTCGACACCCACAACTTCCTAAATTCTAACCCGTCTCTGGAATGTGGGAGGGAACTGGAGCACCTGGAGGAAACCCACAAGGACATGACAAACTCCTGCAGAGAGTGGGCGAACTTAAACCCGATCTTACTGCTCACACTGTAAAGTGTTGGGCTAGCTGCTAGGTTATCAAGTCATTCCAGACAGAAAATCAGTACAATATTAATATTAGTAAATTAGTAAAAGTCCATTAATACAAAGAGCATTAAAAATAGTTCAGGAAATATCATCAGAAACACAATGTTTAAATACCTCTGGGATATTGGAGACAATCTCAAATGTCACTCCACATGCATTCAGTGTACCTCTGTGGGACATTCTTCTCAAGAAATTTTGTGCAAAACCCTGTAATGATATTTCTTGGTATAAGTGGCATGTCAGTACATTGCACACCAGCCTACCAGATCAAGGTTAAGGGGCAAATTACCCCAATGCTATGCTCCTAGTGCTCTGGATTAGCCATGTACCACTCCGGCAGAACCCATCACCATAACTGAAACACCAAATAAAATCTATTGAACTAGGGTTATCGTTTGCCTGATTATGGAGTGTATGAAACTACCCCAGATTTTACAATGTTTGATTGACCCAAAGTCCTCAGATGGAGTCTGTAATGCTTAAACATACAGAACCGTACAACTTCCCAGCACAAAGTTTCAACAAGTTTCCTGATACTTTTCTCATTAGGACCAACAGAACCAGGTCATGAATTAGTGCAGGTGCAGGAGACTGCAGATGTTGAAAATCTGGAGCAATATTCAGATAGCTGGAGGAATTCAGCACGTCAGGCAACCTTGATAGAGGGAAGTGGACATCTGACGTTTAGGGTCAAGATCCTTCTTCAGGACACCTGATTAATCTGGAGCTGATGAAGGGCTTTGAGCTGAAGCATTAACTGTCCATCTCCCTGATTTGGTGCTACCTGACCCACTGAGTTACTCCAGCATCTTTGTGCGTTGGTCATCGAGGATCAACTATATTTTCCATGTATTATTTTAACAACTCTATTTACGTATATTAGGAATTTGCTGTGGTGCATTGGCCATTGCACAACATGCAACAAAAATCAACAACATTCAATAATTATAAAGAATAAACTAAATCAAAAATTAAATTTAAAAAATTAAATAAAAAAGCTAACAAAGTTACAGATTAAACCCTCAATATACTCAAATTAATATCCGCCAGCAGACTTTCCGACATGGCCACTAGCCATCAATCAGGAGTATTTACGGCAGACTTTTCCAATCCCTTAACCAAGAGTAATTCATACTAGGAAATACAGCCACTAGAGAAATCAGTCTTAATTTTTTAAATTTAAATTCGACCTTAAGAGATGAGATCTGAATTTAAGGCACTCAGGCCATCAAGCCTGTTCTGCCATTCTATAATGGCTGATTTATTATCCCTCTCACCCTATTCTTCTGTCCTCTCCCCACAATATTTGACACCATAATCAAAAATTTCACAAACTCTGCCTTAAATATAACCAATAACTTGGCCTTCACAGCCATCTGTGGCAAAGAATTCCACTGATTCACTACCATCAGACAAAAAACAAAATCCTCACCTCTGTCTAACGCAGGGGTTCTTAATCTTTTTTATGCCACTGACCCCTACCATTAACTGAGAGATCTGTGGATCCCAGGTTGGGAACCCCCTGTTTAAAAGGACATCCTTGTATTCTGAGACTATGTCCTCCGGTCCTAGACTCTCCCACAGTAGGAAATTAGCCAGCACACCACTGAATTCACCAAGTATAATGAAGTACAATTTTATCATGGAAAGAGAAAATGTGCAGATGCTGGAAATCAAAGCAACACACACAAAATGCTGGAGGAACTCAGCAGGCCAGGCAGCATCGATGGAAGAGTACAGTCGACTTTTCGGCCAAGACTCTTCATCAGGACTTCATGATCTTTCAAGAATCACTTGATTCTGGCATAGTTCCAGAGGACTGGAAGACTGCAAATGCCACTCCTCTCTTTAAGAAGGGAGGAAGGCAACAGAAAGAAAATTATAGGCCAGTTAGCCTAACCTCAGTGGCTGGGAAAATGTTGGAGTCTATTATTAAGGATGGGGTTTCAGGGTACTTGGAGAATAATGATAAAATAAGTCAAAATCAGCATGGTTTCTGTGAAGGAAAATCTTCCCTGAGAAATCTGTTAGAGTTCTTTGAGGAAGTAACAAGCAGGGTGGACAAAGGAGAGGCAGTGGATGTCATTTACTTGGATTTTCAGAAGGCATTTGACAAAGTGCCACACGAGTCTGTTTAACAAGATAACATCGTATGACGTTACAGGAAATATACCAGCATGGACAGAGGAACGGCTGACAGACAGGAAGCAGCGAGTGGGAATAAAGGGGGCCTTTTCTGTTTGGCTGTCGGTGACTAGTGGTGTTCCTCAGGGGTCAGTATTGGGACCGCTACTTTTCATATTGTTTATCAATGATTTAGATAATGGAATTGATAGCTTTGTGGCAAAGTTTGCCAAAGATATAAAAATACATTGAGGGGTAGGTAGTGCTGAGGAAGCAATGTGATTGCAGCAGGACTTAGACAAATTTGAAGAATGGGTAAAAAAAAAGCAGGCGGAATATAGTGTTGGGAAATGATCATGCATTTGGTAAAAGTAACAAAAGTGTAGACTATTATTTAAAAGGGGAGAAGGTTCAAACATCAGAGGTGCAGAGGGACTTTGGAGTCTGTGCAAGACTCCCAGAAAGTTAATTACAGGTTGAGTCTATGGTAAAGAAGGCAAACACAAAGTGGGCATTTATTTCAAGGGCAAGGAGATAATGCTAAAGCTTTATAAGACATAGTCAGGCCACACTTGAAATATGTTCAACAGTTTTGGGCCCCATATCTCAGAAAGGATATGTTGTCATTGAAGAGTCCAGAGGAGGTTCATGAGGATGATTCCTGGAATGAAGGGGTTAACATACGAGGAGGGTTTGGTAGTTTTAGCCTGTACTCACTGGGATTTAGAAGAATGCTGGGGGATCTCATTGTAACCTACTGAATCTTGAAAGGACTAGATAGAGTGGATGTGGACAGGATGTTTCCTATGGTGGAGGTATCCAGAACTAGAGGGCACAGCCTCAAAACTGAGGGGCAACCCTTTAGAACAGAAGTAAGGAGGAATTCTTTTTAGCCAGAAAGTAGTGATTCTATGGAATGTTCTGCCACAAACTACGATGGAGGCCAAGTCTGCGGGTATATTCAAGGCGGAAGTTGATAGCTTCCTGATCGGTCAGGGTATCAAAGGGCATGGCGAGAAGGCAGGTGTATGGGGCTGAATGGGATCTGGGATCAGCCAAGATGGAACTGTGGACCAGACTCGATGGGCTGAATGGCCTAATTTTGCTCCTGTGTCTTAAGGAAATGTTGCGTGTACTCTTTTCTATAGACACTCCCTGGCCGGCTGAGTTCCTCCAGCACGGTGCGTGTGTTGCTACAATGTTATCATGACCCGTTGATTTGACTGTACCTGCCGGCTATAGACGTTCACACAGATGCGCTTACGCAGCACCAGCTGCATGTCGGCAGGATGACTCAGCTTCACCGCCGCCTTCACGATGAGGAAAACACGCTCGTCAGCTGGTGTTCCTTTGCTCAGTGACGCACAGTCATGGACATTGGAGTCCCACGAAGCCTCTGCTTTCACCTATTGGCAGCAATTCCAAAACAAAAATAAGCAGTATTTACCACGCGCAAGACGGAACACTGCAGATGCTGGGAATCGGAGATAAAAATGGACAATCCTCAAAATACAGCATCAGTGGAAAGTGAAAGAATTAATGTTTCATGTTAGAGTTCCAACAAAGAGTTTTCTCTCATTTTCTGTTTATACTTACCACAAATAACTCAAAATATTAATAAGCAAACCAAATACATACAATAAGTCTTCCTGTGCATTAAACAAGGAATAATTTCACAGTGTACAGGAGTGAGGTAGATCAACTGGTTGAGTGGTTTTACAACAACAAAAGAACAAGGAATCGATTGTGGATTTCAGGAAGGAGAAGTCGAGGGAACACCCTCTAGTCCTCATCGAAGGGTCAGCAGTGGAAAGGGCAAGCAGCTTTAAGTTTCTGGGTGGTAACATCTCCAAAGTTCAACATAGAATTACAAAGAAGGCACAACAGTGGCTATATTTCATTATGAGTTTGAGAAGACTTGGTATATCAAAGACTCCTGCAAATTTCTACAGATGTACCGTGGAGAGCATTCTAACCTGATTGGTATGGAGGGGCCACTGCACAGAACTAGAAAAAGCTGTTGTGGGTTGCAAACTCTGCCAGCTTCATCATGAACACGAACCTCCCCAGCATTGAAGATATCTTCAGAAGGCGTGCCTCCATCACTAAGGACACCCCTCAATAGAGGGCATGCTCTCTTCTTAATACTAACATTACAGAGTACAGGAGCCTGAAGACACACATTTGATGCTTTTGGGGTGGGATTGTGTGTGTGGGTGGGGGTGTGGTAACAGCTGTAGTGTGCAATACACAAAAATACTATAAATTAAGAGAAATTAAGAAAGAAAAAAAAAGAAAGAAAGAGTGCCTGGTTGTTGGAAGGTCTCCACATGCTCCATGGAGTTCTTAATAACTTTAGTATATATATTTATTTCTTTCCCCAAGTAACCAATTGTTTCATCTTCAGAGCCTTTCTTAATTTCTCTTTTTTTATATAGGGAAACTAGGGGGGAGGGGTTAAGGGGAGGGGGGAAGGGACATATACTTTTTTTTCCATACTTGTAATTACTTAAAAATGCAATTAAATAAAAAAAAATTTTTTTTAAATACTATTATATATGTAATTTATACAGCAATATTTGTAATACATATATTAATTTGTAGTTTTTTTTGTGTGTATTGCACTATACCCCTGCTGCAAAACAAATTTCACGACATACACCAGTGATAAGCCTGCTCCTGATTCAGCTGGACAGCGGTGCCGAACATAGCATATTATCGTTTGGGTGTAAGTAAGGAATGGATAAAGGAAACCCAATCCCAATTCCATTAATTCTATTCTTCTGCATGCTTACAATTTAAAAGAAAAAATTAGACTCTGTGATTGGTTTTGTAATTATTTTTATATGGACATGTACAATCTTTTATGCGGTGGTGTGCTGGGGCAATGGCATCAAGATGAGTGATGCCAACAAGCTCAATAAGCTGATTATTGATTGAATTGAACTGACTTTATTTCTTACATCCTTCACATTCATGAGGAGCAAAAATCTTTACATTACAACTCCATCTAAATGTGCAATGTGCAATCATTGTAATTTATAATAAATAGAACAGTCAGTGTAATATAGAGTACACTCAAATCGGCAGAAGTTCATCAGTCTGATGGCCTGGTGGAAGAAGCTGTCCCGGAGCATGTTGGTCCTGGCTTTTATGCTGTGGTACTACTTCCCAGATGGTAGCAGCTGGAATAGATTGTGGTTGGGATGGCTTTGCTCCCCAATGATCCTACGGGCCCTTTTTACACACCTGTCCTTGTAAAAATCCTGAATCATGGGAAGTTCACAACTATAGATGTGCTGGGCTGTCCGCACCACTCTCTGCAGAGTCCTACGATTAAGGGAGGTACAATTCCCATACCAGGCAGTGATGAAGCCAGTCAGGATGCTCTCAATTGTACCCCTGTAGGAAGTTCTTAGGATTTGGGGGCCCATACAAACTTCCTCAACCGTCTGAGCTGAAAGAGGTGCTGTTGTGCCTTTTTCACCACATAGCTGGTGTGTACAGACCACATGAGGGCCTCGGTGATGTGGATGCCAAGGAACTCGAAGCTGTTCATCTCTCAACCCCAGATCCATTGATGTCTATAGGGGTTAGCCTGTCTCCATTCCTCCTGTCGTCCACAACCAGCTCCTTTGTTTTTGCGACATTGAGGGAGAGGTTGTTTCCCTGACACCACTGTGACAGAGAGATGACTTCTTCCCTGTAGGCCACCTCGTTAATGTTTGAGATAAGGCTAATCAATGTAGTGTCATCGGCAAATTTAATTAGAAGATTGGAGCTGTGAGTAACGATACAGTCATGGGTATACAGGGATTAAAGGAGGAAATTCAGTACACAGCCCTGAGGGGCTCCTGTGTTGAGAGTCAGAGGGTTGGAGGTGAGGGAGCCCACTCTTTCAACCTGCTGGCAACCTGACAGGAAGTCCAGGATCCAGCTGCACAAGGCAGGGTCAAGACTGAGGTCTCTGAGCTTCTTGTCAAGCCTGGATGGAACTATGGTGTTGAATGCTGAACTGTAGTCCAAGAACAGCATTCTCACATAGGCATCCTTCTTCTCCAGATGTGTAAGAACAGTATGCAGAGCAGTGGCTGTTGTATCATCTGTCGACTGGTTGTGTTGATAGATGGATTGTAGGGGGTCCAGTTTGGGTGGTAGCATGCTGCAGATGTAATCCTTGACCAGCCTCTCAAAGCATTTGCTTATTATTGAGGTGAGCATGACAGGATGCCAGTCGTTCAGGCATTTTACCTTGGTCTTTTTTGGTACAGGGACAATGGTGGATGATTTGAAGCAGGAGGGCACTCTACACTGGGAGAGGGAAAGATTAAAAATATCTGTAAACATAGGAGTCAAACTGGGCACACTGCAGGCTGTGGTAGAACAAAGGACCCTACAGAAAACCCTGGCAATTCTGGACAGTGTTTCTCACCCTCTACATGCCACCTTGGCTGGCCAGAGGAGCACATTTAGTAAAAGACTAAGACAACTGCGCTGCTCCAAAGAGCGCTATACAAGGTTATTATTACCCCTGGTCATTAGGCTCTATAATGAGTCCACCTATAGCCGGGGAAGTGATGACAACACCCTCCTGATAGACTGTTTGAGCTAACTTATTTTTTATTCTTTCTTACTTCTCTTCTAATATTTGTATATTTATATCTCTCTGCACTTGTAATGCTACACTGTAATTTCCTTTGGGATCAATAAATTATCTATTTATCTATGATCCATAACAATGAAAGACCTCCAACTGTCATAAAATTCTTTTTCTGAAATAAAACCAAAACTTGGTTCTACACATCACAAAACTAGATGATTCCTGTTCCCTTTTGATTCCAACTCTTGATGTCAATTTCATGATTCTCCTCCGACGTTCCCTAATCCCTCAAGTTTCCTGCCTTTTACTTCCTGCAACCTAACTTTCTCCCACGTTTTGAGGAGCACTTCATTTTCAGATCACGAGGTTACACGATGAACACAAAAGGTTCAGCATTTTAAAGGTGTTATAAAGTTACATCACCTCTGTATCATGATGCTTTGCAATTTGCAGTTCTAAAATTTCATCGACATCTTCATCTACAAGGCTGGCATCCAGACCACCAGGTTCCGGTCCGTCAAGATCTTCCTGGGAGCTGAAGTCATTTGCTAAAGGTGGGTATGAGAAAGAGCAGAGAGAAACAGAGATACAGCACAAATAATCAATAGCTAAGTTAAAAGCACAAGGTCTATGAGGAACAATAAGTTTGCCTTTTATATTGATAGCTACATCATTCCTCAATTAATTCCACTCCTCTTTCTTGTCCAGAATTCAGAACTAGCCTACCAGCTTACACACTAAAGGACTTGGGCACTGGCTTGATCACGGATCTATTTTATTCACCATATACATTTATGTGTATTAGGGATTTGCTGCAGTGTGTTGGCGCGACATACAACAAAAAAATTCAACAATGAAGAATAAAGAATTATATTAAAATAGAATTAGAGGTTAATTGAATATGAAATAAAAATGTGCATAAATACCAGCACGTACTTGCAATGTAAACAGCATTATAGAATGTGGGTTACAGTGTTTACAGTGACTGATGTATTTGATGGGGGGGGGGGGGGGGGGAATGAATAGAATGGCTGATCAGATTAACTGCCCAGGGGAAAAACTTTTAAGATGGTGTGCAGTTGTTGTTTTCACAGCCCTGTAGCACTTTCCAGAAGACAGCTTTCCAATGCCTTAGAAAATTATATACAGCAGAGAAAGGGAGAATGGTCATAGACTATTTCCCCCAGAGTAAGGGAATCAAGAACTAGAGGACACAGATCTAAGGTGAGGGTGGAAAAATTCAAAAGGAACTTAGGAGGCAATTTGTTCACGCAGAATCTGGTGAAAATACGGAACAAGTTGCTCGAGGCTCATGCAATTACAACACTTAAAAGACATGTACATGGATAGGAAAAATAGAGGGATGTGGGCCAATGATAGGCAAATGGGATCAGATAATTATTTGGCAAGGGTGAGTTGGGTTGCGTGGCCCATCCTGTGCTATTACTCTGTCTTCTTCCCACTCATTTAAAAATGAAGAAGCTGACTTAGAGCAAATGGCATTTGAGACCAAGAAGAAAGCTTAATGCACCCCTGCCCTGTGGGTGAAGGGAGAAATTAGCTCGGGAAATATTAATTCTGGAAATGCCTCAAGTAGGAAAAAAAAGTCTAAAGTGTGGATTCAAATTCCCCCTGGCACAAGCCTGCGGAAAACTTTAAGCACTTTTCCAGTAGTTCATGGAAACAAACTAAGGATTGGAGTAAGAACTTGGAATTTTCAAGATTTCCCCATAGTTTGGAACCAATCTAATCTCCAGAGCCCATTCTTAAATTACCATGCCTAAAGCAGCATATAAACAGTGACTGGAATCTAGAAAAATGAAAATTAATGTCCCCCACTCATTAATTCCAGCAAGTTCTACACATTTGCCCATAAAAGCACAGAGTACTTGCCAAAAAAAATTTAAGAGTGCTCACTGACTTGATGCAAGCTACCAGTTTTTTGTTAATTTCTCTTGTTTTATGTGTCGGTGGCAAGGACTTACTGTTTAAATCAAGAAAAATAACAGGAACATGTGTTTCCATTCCAGCAGCCGGGCTCCTGCAACAAAGGGCACATCAACGTTAAATGCAGTAATTTTCACAGAAATACAGAAGTAATTAATGATTTCTTTAAAGGGCTGTTAAGAAAGTGAACAAGGTGTTGCCCTTCATTAGTCAGGGGATTGAGTTCAAAAACTGCAAGATAACGACGCAGCTCTATAAAACCCTGATTAGAGCTATTCGAGGCCCTCCATTGGTCAGGGTCAACCATGGATGTTGCGTCCCACGCTGCTGGTGCAGCGCCCTCAGTCGATGCACAAGCCAAGCCAAGCCGATATGGAGCCGTTTCCCATGTAGCAGGCTCCCCATCTGCTCACAGCCGATGAATCCAAAGGAATGGCAGAAACCGATACAGTCTGGCACCAGCAGCATCGCCAGTCAGCACTGAACTCAATGTAGAACTACCTTAGTGACTCCAGCTCCAGATTTTTCCCTGGGGTTTTTACTCCTGAAGCCTTCCCATGAGTGGGTAACAGAGGCTGGGTATCAGAATTTTCCTTCTCCCGAATGAGCTGCCAACCACGGCTGCCCAGAGTGACTGGTTTTAAAGCACCAATAACCTGCCTTTACCCCTTCTCTTGTCAGTAGCTAAGTCTCATGTGAAGGCCAGCAGCTGGAGTTAGCTGTCAGAGCTATTTGAAATGCATGTCATCAGGATCATTTAATGGGAAGTGGAAGCTTATCTACACTAACCCCCCCTCCCCCCACCCCACCATCCCCAGCTATAACAACCTTAATGAACCCTGGTAAAACCATATTTGGAGTATTCTGTTCAGTTCTGGTCACCTCCTCATAGGAAGGATGCAGAAGCTTTAGAGGGGGTGAAGAGGAGATTTAGCAGGATACTGCCTGGATTAGAGAGCATGTCTTATGAGGAAAGGTATAGAGTGAGCTACAGCTGCTCTCTTTGGAGAGAAGGAAGGTGAAAGATGACTTGATTGAGATGTACAACATGGTAAGAGGCACAGATTGAATGGATAGTCAGAGACCTTTCCCAGGGTGGAAATGGCGAATATGACGGGGCGGGGGGGGGGGGGGGGGGGAGTAATTATATGGTGAATGAAGGGAAGTATGTGGGGGTGCTGTCAGAGGTTGGTTTTTTTCTTCACACGAAGGGCTGGGTGTGTGGAGGGGTAGTGGCAGAGGAAGATACATTAGAGACTTAATAGACCCTTAGATAGACACATGGATAACTGAAAAATGGAAAGTTATGTAGGAGGCAAGGGTTAGCTTGATCTTGGAGTAGGTTAAAAGGTTGGCACAACATTGTGGGGCTAAGAGACTGAACTGTGACGTAATGTCCTATGTTCTTAAGCATCTAGCTTCAAGGTTCAATGTGAGGAAAATAAATTTGACCCATAACTAATTATTTATAAGTTTTAAGAAAAATGTTAATTATCCAAATTTTTTTTTCCAAAGAAACAAGTCAGGACATTTTAAAACATAAAATTTGCAACATTGAAAAGTTAATCCTCCACTTACAACAGCTAAGCAAATACAACTGATTGGAGAAAGAGGAAAAAGGTTTTCAGACAATAACTCTTCATCAGAACAAATCTGAAATACTATTTTTCTTTCTCTGTAGATGCCACCTGTCACTTGGAAGCTAGCCAGCATTCTCTGCTGTTATTAGTACACATTTAGCTAATTGTTCCAGTTACCTCATGACTTTATATTCAATGGAAGTCAAGAGAACAACATCAAGCCAATACTTGGAAGTTAACTTTCAAATAAACAAAATTCTTTGAAAATGTTTCTGGGACAAACCATTTTGCCGGGGAGCCTGGGATTCCACTCCCAGCTGTTGGGACCATGACTGCATTCCTCTCTTCTGTTAGAGTCAATCTTCGCTCCAGCAACTGTGCCTCACGATCCGCATCATCCTCAGACTTATCTGTAAGACACAGGCCACTGAGATCAGTTATACCTTCCAAATCACATTCTACAAACTGAGTATGGAACAGGACAGATGATCAGAATACTCTGCAGGGAAATGCAGAATGTATGAGGGGAGTACATGAACTACAAACCAAGTGGGGAGTGGACAGATGATCAGAATACTTTAGAGGGAAATGCAGAATATATTAGGGGACTGCATGAGCTACAAACTGAGTAGGGAACAAGACATAGATGATCAGAATACATTAGAGGGAAATGCAGAATCTATTTGGGGACTGTATGAGTTACAAACCCAGAATGGAAAACATCACCAACTTGTCCAATAAAGCCTTACATCTGGGAAAATATACAGTAAATAAAAATGGGGAGGAATAATTTGAACCTTAAAAAAAAGTGAAATACGTTGTTTGCATTAACAACCAACACAACCCAAGCACTGGAAGGGAACACTAGCAGGGATGATGGCAGAACAGCCGCAGCTGGGAGTTCCTAGGGGCAATTCAGAAGGTGTAGCAGATTCATCCCAAAGATGAAAAAAAGTTTTCTAAACAAGAGGATGAGGCAACTATGGCTAACAAGGGAAGACAAAGACAACATAAAAACAAAAGACAGGGCATATAATATAGCAAAAATCAGTTGGAAAATAGAGGATTGGGAAGCTTTTAAAAACCATCAGAAGGCAACTAAAAAAAGAGCAAAAAGATGAAACATGAAGATAAGCTAGCCAATAATATAAAAGAGGATACCTAAAGCTTTTTTTAAATATATAAAGAGTAAAAGAGACAAGAGTGAACATTGGACCACTGCAAAATGACTCTGGAGAGGTAGTAATGGAGGACTAAGAAAAGGTGGAAGAACACAATTCATACTTTGCGTGATAGACACTAGCAGAATGCCAGAGTAGTCATTATTGAGGAGAATGCGCTTGAGCAGCTAAAAGGTCTGAAGGTAGCAAGTCACCTGGACCAGATGGACCACCCCAGGGTTCTGAAAGAGTTGGCTGAAGAAATTGTGGAGGCATTAGTAATGACCTTTCAAGAAGCACTAGATTCTGGAATGGTTCCAGAAGAATGGGAAATTGCAAATGTCATTCCATTCTTCAAAAAGGGAGGGAGGCAGAAGAAAGGAAACCATAGGCCAGTTAGCCTGACTTCAGTGGTTGGGATGATGTTGGAGTTGATTAGAAGATTTTGGGATACTTGGATGTGCACGATAAAATAGCCCGAAGTCAGCATGCTTTCCTTATGGAAAAATCTTGCCTGACAAACCTGATAGAACTCCTGAAGGAAGTAACAGGCTGGATAGACAAAGAGGAGACAGTGATGTTGTTTACTAGGATTTCCAGAAGTACCTTGATAACGTGCCACACGAGAGACTGTTTAACAAGATAAGAGCCAATGGTATTACAGGAAAGGTACTATCATGGATAAAAGATTGGCTGACTAGCAGGGGGCAAAGTGTGGGAATAAAGGGAGACTTCTCTGTTGGCTGCCAGTGACTAGTGGTGTTCCACAGTGGTTGGTATTCGGACTGCCTCTTTCATGTTTTATGAAGGAATTGATTGCTTTGTGGTTAAGTTTGCAGATAAAAAAAGATAAGTGGAGGGGCAGGCGGTGTTGAGGAAGCAGGGTGTTTGCAGAAGAACAGACAAATTATGAGAATGGGCAGGGAAGTGGCAGATGGAATATACTGTAGCCATGCACTTTGGTAGAAGGTATATAAACTTCTCTAAGCGGGGGAAAATTCTAAAATCAGGGGCGCAAAGGGATTTGGGAGTACTTTTGCTTTGTGCAGGATTCTCTAAACATTAACTTGCAGCTTGAATCAGCGGTAAGGAAGGCAAATGCAATGTTAACATTCATTTCTAGGGTACAAGAATATAAGAGCAAGGATGTGATGCTGAGACTTTATAAAGGCATTGGTCAGACCAGAGTATTATGAACAGTTTTGGGCCCCTTATCTAAAAAAAAGGGTTCAGAGGAGGTTCATGAGAATGATTCTGTGAATGAATGGGTTAACATATAAGGAGCGTTTGATGACTTTGGGCCTGTACTCACTGGAGTTTAAAGGAATGAGTGGGAATCTCACTGCAACCAATGGAACACTGAAAGCCCTAGACAGAGTAGACGTGGGGAGGATGTTTCCTATAGTGGGTGAGTCTAAGATCAGAGAACATAACCTCAGAATAAAGGGACATCCACTTAAAACAGTGATGAGAAGGAATTTCTTCCAGAAGGTGGTGAATCTGTGCAAATTTATTGTCATGGACAGCTGTGGAGACCAAGTCTTTGAGTATATTTAAAGTAGAGGTTGATAGCTTCTTGGTTGAAGGTGAAGGCAGGTGAATGGGGTTGAAAGGGATAATAAACCAGCCGTGATGGAATGGCAGAGCAGACTCGATGGACTAAGTGGCCTAATTCTGCTCCTATGTCTTATGGTTCTTTAGGACATACTGAGGGGCAATTTGCAAGTGTTGCCACACATTCCAGTGCCCACATAGCATGCCCACAATGTTCAGAACAACACAAGTCACAACCACAATATAACAATGGCAATAGGAGCCCCTCACCTCCCTTCCACCCACTCGATACACAGACACAAACAATAATCTAAGTTCACTATCCTCTGAGATTCACAACGTGATACAAGCACACATATTCCCATTGCTCTCCTGACCACATCTCTCACCCAGCCTGCTTCCTACAAAGGATTCAGTTCAACCAGTTTCTCCACATCTGTTAAATCTCTTCAAATGGTGACCATTTCTCTACTGTACTTCCATGACATCTTCCTACCTTCATAACCATGGCTTCTCTCCATTATTGCTGATGACGCTTCCAAACACAGCTGTTCATTTCTTTCTCTTTGCTCTCAATACTAAATCAATGCCCATGGTGCCAGTGTGCATCTTCCCTTCCTCTCCCACTTCAGCTGACAGAATGGACCTTTCCTCTGCAACTCCTGGTTCACTCTTCAAATCTCCAACAAAGCATGTTTCTCTTCTCACAGCACCTACTGCCTTCTCTTTGACCCTTCCTGCCAGCTGGGATGCAAAACATTCGGTTCACTTGCATTTTTTCCAATCCAGTCTCACAACTTCATGGAAGAAACCGAATGCAGATGGGCTGCCCGCTCTGCGAGATCAGGCAGCATCTTCCATATTTCACTGTTTGCTTACTTCATGTACTTTCCAAATGCAAGAACTTCACAGTCTTATACACAGGAGATTCTGCAGGTGCTGGAAGTCCAGAGCAACACACACAGAATGTTGGATGAACTCAACAGGTCGGGCAGTGTCTGTGGAGAGGAGTATAGTCGACATCAAGCTTTATAGTCTTCCCTTGTAAGCATATTCTGCAAAGGAATGGTAGATCCAGTGGTCTGGATAATGGGTGAGGAGGGAACAAAATCACCGGCTGTAATACACTGAGAAACTTGCTGCTGCTGTTCATGTTCACAGATGATAACCTCTCGTGTGGCCTCTGGTAGATGAACTCATCAGCAAGAACTGGACTGACTAAATTAAGCACTTAATCTATAAATTGTAAAGTAATAAAAAATAGTGATCGAGTCCTTCCAGGTGAAGCAAAACTGCACCTGTAAATCCGTTGGGGTTGTCTTGTACCTGGTGCTCCCAATGCGGCCTCCTCTACATTGGTGAGACCTAAAAACTGGGAGACCACTTTATTGGGCGCCTCCACTCTGTCCACCAAAAGCAGAATTTTCCAGTGGCCAACTATTTTAATTCCTATCCCCACTCCCATTCCCCCATATTGGTCCATTGCTGCCTCTTTTGCTATGGTGCGGCCACTCTCAGGTGGAGGAGCTTCACCTCATAATCTGTCTAGGTAGGCTCTAACAATTTTCCCTCTCCCTTCTCTCTTCATCTAGTCCCCACTCTGGCCTCTTACCTCTTCCCCTCACCTGCCTATCACCTTCTCCTGGAACCTCTCCTACTTCCCTTTCTCCCATGGCGCACTCTTCCCTTCCATCAGATTCCATCTTTTCCAGTCCTTTACCTTTCCCACCCATGTGGCTTCACCTATCACTTTCCAGTTAGTTCTCCTTCGCACCCCCCCCCCCCACCCCACCTTTTCATTCTGGCATGCTCCAGCTTCCTTTCCAGTCCTGAAGAAGGGTCTTGGCTCGAAATATTGACACTGCTGCCTGACCTGCCGAGTTCTCCTAGCATTTTGTATGCGTTGCTCTACATTTCCAGCATCTGCAGTATCTCTTGTGCTTAGTTTTTAACTGAAATAGATCAGTTATTAAAAATTACTTCACGTACTAGGTTTACAATTGAGTTTCTGGAGCTGCTTGTCAAGGTATTCCTGTCTCTTTGTCAAAGTACTCAGCCACTTCCGACGGAGCTTCTCCAAATCTCTCTCCTGTAAAAAGAAGGAAAACCTATCTTAATGGTGTCATAGAGTTGTGTAGCACAAAAACACCACATCTATGCTGTCCTTTTTGCCCATCTGCATTAATGCCATCTTCCTGGATTAGGACCATATCTTTACAAACACTGTCCATTTAAGAGTCTGTCTAAATGTCTGTTAAATGAAGTCATTGAATCTAATTCAACCACCTCTGACAGCACATCCCACAGATTAATCACCCTTTGCAAAAAAAAAGTCTTTAAGATCTCCTTAAGTACATGAATTTTATAGTCTCCCCTTGTAAAGATATTTTCCTGTCATTGTCTGTAAGGAGTTTGTTCGTTCTTCCCTGTGACCGCATGGGTTTCCTCCCTCATTCCAAAGATGTATGGGTTAGTAGGTTAATTGGTCACATGGGTGTACTTGGTCGGTGCAGGCTCACTGGGATAGAAGGGCCTGTTACCATGCTGTCTCTCAAGATCAATAAGATTGAATTTTGCAATTGAAACTGAGAGATTTTAGGGGACTGGTGTAGCTGCAGATGACTCTTGTCCTCACAATCTACTTGGTTATGACCATGCATCTTATTAACTGCACTTTCTGTAAAGTTGTTACATTTTATTCTACATTCTGTTATTGTTTTTACTTTGAACTACCTCAATGTGTTGATCTGGATGAACAGTACGCAAGACATCATTAGGGTATCTTTACATAAATGATGTTACTATGTCTCTGTAATATTCCTACATGATGTCAATGGTCCAGCTATGTAATGTAATCTGTGTAGTCTATGTAATGTATCTAACGGCTATGGTCTGGGTGCAGGTCAATGGGACTAAGCAGATTAATGGGCAGAATGGCCAACTTCTATGCTGTGGTGTTCTAGGACTATGACAAGCTTTACACTGTACCTCGGTACATGTGACAATAATAAACCACTTCCAATAAAAGCAACAAAAAATAGCATTTATAAACAACCAATCTATACCTGGTAACTGTCCATATCATCATCTTCTTCCTGTTTAAAACAAAATGAAATTTCAAAGGATTGTTAGTATATCTCAGCTATGCATTCTTATTGCTTGAATAAGCAATCTAGGATAAAGTTATAAGATCAATACGATCAAATTATAGCTCAAAGAATGAGTTAGTTTTCAAACCGAAATGCAAAACTGACATTTATTACAGTTAATCATGGCAGATGGTCTTGACATTTACAGATTGCAATCAGAATCAAGATCAAGGCAAGAATAAATTCAGCAGCAGAGGTATCAAATGAAACAACATTTACGATGATTGTTTTAGTTATAACATTACTCTTGTCATGAAGACAACTGAGATCTTCCAAAGTCTAAATTTATCAAGTACTGTTAAAATCGATAACCAGTTGTTTTGACAATGATATTTGAATCCAATGTTGTGTATTTCTGTGACCATCTGTAATTTATAAACTTAATATTATTGTTACTTGCAGTAGCCTCTTACCAAGTGGGCATCTTGATATTTCTGAGTTCTAGCGGGTCTCATTTTGACACATCCCACAGCAATAGACAACACTTCCTCAGCAATTAATGGCAACGTGCCGGAATCTTGAACTGACCGTACCTCCACTTGTACCCGTCGAGACTGACCCTGAAAGGGCAAAGGATCACATTCTCATCTTTAAGGCTGACGGAGCTACTCATTCTCAGAAAAGTGAGCATCTCTAACAGTCATATTTCAACCTCATGTAGGGATAATTAGAAATAAATTGGAGAATACTTAAATAATAGTCAAGATAATTTAGAATATTCCTTTGATTTCACTGCAACCCAGACCAATTTATTTTTCTTTTTTTCCAAGTCTAAGGTTTGCTCATCGGAAGTGTTAAACTGAACCAGAAGAGATTGCAGATGCTGGAACCTGGAGCCGCAAAGACATGCTGGAGGAACTGCAGGTCGGGCAGCATCTGTGAGGGGAAGTGAACTGCCAACGTTTCAGGTTGAAAACCTGTATCAGGACTGGACGGTAAGTCTTTTTCTGTCAACAGAATGTTCCTTATCTGCTTAGATTCAACATCATTTTCCATATTTTGATAACACTGGCTCAGTTTTTCATGTCCCACTCATACAAATCTAACTGACAGGCACACTTCACTATATTATTGTTAACAACTCATCATACAGACCGAAATACATGTGCTCATAACCAGTTGCAATTGACATACCTCATCTCAGACACTGTTTCCCTCTCTCCTTGTCTCCTACTGAAAATTAACTTGCATCTCTCTTTCCAGTCAAAGACAATGGCCAAGACCATTCATCTCCTGTTTGTCGACTGTTTATTCTTCTCCTGAGATATGCCCAACCTGCTGCATTTATTCTGAGATTTTGTTCCAGATTTCAAGCACCAGCACTTTGTTTTAATTTTTAATACAATAATTGTTACTTTGATATCTATGGATACAGTGACATGTTGCTATGATACTCCAAAACACATTTGAAAATAAATGGTCATGAGCTAACTATAAACCAGCAGATACGTCACTGTACACCTTAACTATGGCTTAACTCACACAAACTTTTGGAGGGACTCAGCAGGCCAGGCAACATCCATGGAAAAAAGTACAGTTGACATTCTGGCCGAGACCCTTCGGCAGGATCACTGAAGGGTCTCGTCGACTGTTTACTCTTTTCCATAGTTGCTGATTTCCTCTAGCATTTTGTGTGTTGCTTAGATTACCAGCATCTGCAGATACTCTCTTGTCTATGGCTTAACTCCACCAGTGATTTTGTGCTGTGTGTGAAAGAAAGGATCGATGTGTCCCCTAAGCTCACAGCTGTAATGGGCAATGTTGCTCAGTTACAACATAAATGCAGGCCCAATGCAAAGCAGCAAAATTTGCACACAGTGTTATAAGACAGAATCAATGGTATAGCTCAAATGCCATCTATAAATTTGCTGATAATACAATCATTGCTGGTAGAATCTCAGATGGAGATGAGAGGGCGTACAGGAGTGAGATATACCAGCTAGTTGAGTGGTGTCGCATCAACAACATGGCATTCAATGTCTGTAGACAAAAGAGCTGATTGTAGACTTTAGGAAGGGATCCTCATACAGGGATCAGAAGTAGAGAGAGTGAGAAATGTCAAGGTCTCTGAGGATCTAACCTGGTCCCAATATATTGATGCAGCTATAAAAAAAGGCAAGGCAGCAGCTATATTTCATTAGGAGTTTGAAGAGCTTTGGCTTGTCAACTGAAACACTCAAAAACTTCTACAGATTTACTGTGGAGAGCATTCTGACTGGCTGCATCACTGTCTCATGAAAAAGCTACAGAAAGTTGTAAAATTAGTCAGCTCCATCTTGGGTACCAACCTCTGTAGTATCCAAGACATCATCAAGGAGTGATGCCTCAGAAAGGCAGAGTCCATTAGTAAGGACCCCACTACCCAGGACATGCCCTCTTCTCATTGTTATCATCTAAGGAGGAGGTACAGAAGCCTGAAGGCACACACTCAGCAATTCAGAAACTGCTTCTTTACTTTAATTGATTTACTAACTTATTTTTCTTTCTACATTATCACGTACTGCCACTGCTAAGTTAACAAATTTCATGACACATGTTGGTGATAAAAAACCTGAATCTGATTCTGGAGACACTAAGAAATGATCAACCCAGATAAACAGAAAATCAGATAGGTAAAGTAACCATAATTATACAGGGAATTGTGCTGAAATAGGTACGAGTGAAACTGAAACTTCACAGTGCTGATGCTTAATTGGCCCAATTAAATGTTATTATTTATTTAGAGGTGATTATTTCGCACAATAACAGGCCCTTCCGGCCAACGAGCCCACACCTGCCATTTACACTCATGTGACCAATTAACCTACCAGTCTGGATGTGTTTGCAATATGGGATGAAACCGAAGTACTGGGGGGGAAACGCATGTGGTCACAAGGAGAACATACAAACTCCTTACACAGTGGTGGAATTGAACCCAGACCACTGGCACTGTCATAATGTCCCACCAACATCCCACCCTCAGTAGAACAAAGCCAACAGAATGTTGGGCTGCATAGTTATTATCAAACTGAGGCAAGATCAGGCTTGGGGGAGGTAGATTATACTCTGTGTTGTTTGTTCAATCCTCATTTGATTACTGCATAGTACAGTGAGAATGGCTCCAGGGGCAGTGTTTTGATGTGGGAAGTCTGGGAGACCTCCAGTCTGCACCATGCGCACTGAGCTGCAGCTGAGAGAACATGTTCAGGATGGAGCTGCAGCTGGATGACCTTCAACTCATACAGGAGAATGAGAAGGTGATAGGCAGGAGCTACAGGGAGGCAGTCACCCCTAGACTGCAGGAGACAGGTAACTGGGTGACTGTCAGGAGAAGGAGGGGAAATGCACAGCCAGTGCAGAGCACACCTGTGGCCATTCCCCTCCATAATAAGTATATAACTTTAGATACCATTGAGGGGGATGACCTATCAGGGGGAGGGCAGGAAGCCACAGTGACCAGGTCTCTGGCACAGAGTCTAGTGCTGTGGCTCAGAAAAGTAAAGAGGACTGCAGTGTTGAGAGGAGATTCCTTAGTCAGAGGGATAGAGACGAGGTTCTGTCAGCGCGATAGAGGCAGCTGGATGGTATGATGCCTCCCTGGTATCAGGAATAGGAATGTCTCGGATCATGTACATGGCATTCTCAGGGGCGAGAGTGAGCAGCAGAAGTCTTGGTACATATTGGCACCAATGACATAGGTACACAAGGTGAGGAGGTCCTGAAGAGAGATTTTAGGGAGCTAGGAAGAAAGTTGAGAAACAGGACCTACAGCATAGTAATCTCCGGATTGCAAACTCTGCCACCTGCCAGTGAGGACAAGAACTGGATGATTTAGCAGGTGCACCAGCTAAGGAACTGGTGCAGGGTGAAGCTGTTCAGATTTATGGAACACTGGGATCTCTTCTAAGGAAAGTATGAGCTGTACAAAAAGGACAGACTACACTGAACCCAAGGGGGTCCAATATCCTTGTAGGCAGGTTGGCTAGTGTTGTTTGGGTGGGTTTAAACTAATTTGGCAGGGGGATGGGAACCAGAGTGATAGTGCAGAAAATGAGTTGGCTGGTGTTTACAAACAGAAGCAATGTGCTGTAAGACTGCTGGCAAGGAGAGGCTGATGATAGGGCAAAATTGCAGTCAAGAGGATGAGTTGCAGCGTAAAAGGTGGACAAAATCAAAAGTGAATAGAGGACTAAAGGAGTTATATTTGAATGTGCGGAGTACACGGAACAAGGTCGATGAACTTGTAGCACAGTTACAGATTGGCAAGTATGATGTTGTAGGCATCACTGAATCATGGCTGAAAGAAGATTTTAGCTGGGAACTGAATGTCCATGGATCCACATTGTATTGAAAGGAAAGGCAGGAAGGCAGAGAGAGTGGTGTGGCTTTGTTGGTAAAAAAAAAAAAGAGAAATTAAATCATTAGAAAAAGGTGACATAGGGTCGAAAAGTGTTGACTTGTTGTGGATAGAGCTAAGGAACTGGAAGGATTAAAAAGACCCTGATAGGAGTTATATACAGGCCCCAAACATAGTAAGGATGTAATCTACAAATTACAATGGGAGATAGAAAATGCACGCCAAAAGGGCAATGTTACAATAATCATGGGGGATTTCAATATGCAGATAGGCTGGGAAAATCAGGTTGGTGTGGGGGAATTTCTAGAATGCCAACATTTAAGAGCAGCTCGTGTTTGAGCCCACTAGGGGATCAGCTATTGTTCAATGAACCAGAATTGATTAGAGCTTAAAGTAAAAGAATCTCTAGGGGCAAGTGATCATAATATGATCAATTCACCCTGAAATTTGAGAAGCTAAATTCAGATGTATCAGTATTGCAGTGGAGTGAAGGAAAACAGAGGCATGAGATAGGAGTTGGCCAGAATTGATTGGAAAAGAACACTGGCAGGGATGACAGCAGAGCAGCAATGGCTGGAATTTCTGGAAGCAATTCAGAAGGCGCAGGATACTTACATTCCAAAGAGGAAGGAGTATTCTAAAGGCAAGATGACACAACTATGGCTAACAAAGGAAGTCAAAACCAACATAAAAGCTGAAGAGAGGGCATATAATAGAGCAAAACTTAGTGCAAAGATAGGAGATTGGGAAGCTTTTAAATAGCAACAGAAGGCAACTAAAAATGTCATTAAGGTAAAGATGGAATATGAAAGTAAGCTAGCCAATAATATTAAAGAGGATACAAAAAGTTTCTTCAGATACATAAAGTGTAAAAGAGAAGCAAGAGTGAATATCGGACCGCTGGATAACGATGATGGAGAGCTAGTAATGGGGAACAAGGAAATGGCAGAAGAACTGAATAAGTATTTTGCATTAGTCTTTACTGTGGAAGACACTAACACAGTATGGCGGGAGTTCCTGTGTCAGGGGTCATGAAGTCTGTGAAGTTACCATTACTAGAGAGAAGGTTCTTAGGAAACTGAAAGGTCTGAAGGTAGATGTCACTTGGAAATCCCCAGGGATGGTGTACACCCCAGTGTTCTGTAAGAGGTGGCTGAAGAGATTGTGGAGGCATTAGTAATGATTTTTCAAGAATCACCAGATTCTGGAATGGTTCTGGAAGACTGAAACATAGCAAATGTCAAGAACAAAGATAGGACAAAGTCAACATGGTTTCCTTGAGGGAAAATCTTGTCTGACAGCCCGCTGGAAATTTTTGAGGAGATTACAAGTAGGATAGATAAAGGGGATGCACTGGATGTCGTATATTTGGATTTTCATAAGGCCTTTGACAAGGTGCCACACATGATTAAGAGCCTGTGGTATCACAGAAACGTTATTAACATGGTTAGACCATTGGCTGATTGGTAGGAGGCAGCGAGCAGGAATAAAAGGATCCTTTTCTGGTTGGCTGCCAGTGACGAGTGGTGTTTTGCAGGGGTCGGTGTTGGGACCATTTCCTTTTATGTTGTATATCAATGATTTACGTGATGGACCAGATTGCTTTGTTACCAAATTTGCAGATGATACAAAGATTGGTGGACAGGCAGGTTGAGGAAACAGAAAGGCTGCAAAAGGACTTACACAGATTAGAAGAGTGGGTAAGAAAGTAGCAAATGAAATACAATGTTGGAAGTTGTATGGTCATGCACTTTGGTGGTAGAAATAAATGTGCAGGCTATTTTCTAAACAGAGAAAATTAAAAAATCTGCAAAGCAAAGGGACTTGGGAGTCCTTGTGCAGAACAACCTAAAGGTTGCCTTGCAGGTAGAGTCAGTGGTGAGGAAAGCAAATGCAAAGTTAATATTCATTTCAATAAGTCTTGAATACGAGAGCCGGGATGCGATGCTGAGGCCTTATAAGGCACTGGTGAGGCCTCACCCTGAGTATTGTGTACAGTTTTGGGCCCTTCATCTTAGAAAAGATATGCTGGCATTGGAGAGGGTCCAGAGGCAATTCACAAGGATGATTCTGGGAATGAAAGGGTGATTATACAAGGAGCGTTTGATGCCTCTGTGTCTGTACTCACTAGAATTCAGAAGGATGAGGGGGGGAAATCTCACTGAAACCTTTTGAAATTTGAAAAGCCTAGACAGAGCAGATGTGGTAAGGATGTTTCCCATGGTGGGGGACTGTAGGACAAGAGGGCACTGCCTCAGGATAGTTGGGCACCCTTTCAAAACAGAGATGCAGAGAAATTTCTTTCCTCAGAGAGCAGTGAATTTGTTACCACAGGCCGCTGTGGGGGCTGGGTCATTGGGTGTATTTAAGGCAAACATTGATAGGTTCTTGATTGGCCACAGGATCAAAGGTTATGGAGAGAAGGTCAGGAAGGAGGGCTGAGGAGGGGAAGAACAGGATCAGCCAAGATTGAAAGGTGGAGCAGACTCGATGGGCCAAATGGCTGAATAACGCTGCTATGTCTTATGTTCTTTCCTGTACCTTTTTATAATAGCTATCTGCCTTCTTTTTTTCCAGTTGAGACAGAGGATCACAACCCAAAACACTGACAATTTTCCTCCATAGGATGCTGCCTGACCCATTAAGTTCCTCCAGCGTTTTATGTGTTGAGGCTTACAGTCTTACCTCATCAGCCCGTAACCCCAGTCCCAAGAGTTCAACTGAACTTGGGTCGAAATCAGGTTTATTATCACTGACATATGCTGTAAAATTTATTGGTTTGCAGCAACAGTACAGTGCAATACATAAAATATACCATCAATTATAATAAGAAATATATAAATATATACAGAGTGGATTCTGGTTAATTGGGACAGCCACTTATTTGGGACAACATTTGAAGAACAAAAATAGATTGTGAAAATAGCTGGATTACCTTCACTTCTTCGGGACACTATGCAGATGAACTGGGACAGGAGACTGTAGCCGAACAGCTTCCAATTAGAGTCAGTCATGTGCATGTCATGTAGCAGTTCGACACTACAATGAATAGTTTTCAAATAGCATCACTTGTGTGTGTTTATTTTCAGAAAGCAATGATTCTTGTCACTGATTGTTGGCAAGTAATAAGCAGTCAGACAATTCAGAACTGCTTTGCTCTCTGAGTTCTCAAACATTCAGGCTTAGAGATGCCAGAAACAGCCGGGAGTGAAAATAAAACAGTTTCACCACTTCAGCAAGTTAGGAACTATGAAGAATTTGAAGGTATAGACAATTATCTTGAATGTTACAATGAAAATGAAGATTTGGGGGATGTAATCATCGATAGCATTGTATGAAGGCAGTCCATTACTCTGAACATCCTCTACATAGCACCATCCAGAGACAGAGAAGCAGTTTCAGCAACAGGTTACTATCGATGCAATGCTCCTCAGACAGGATGAAGAGGTCAATACTCCCCAATGCCATTAGGCTTTACAATTCTACCGCCAGGACTTAAGAACTTTTTAAAAGCTATTATTAATGCTTTTTGAGATAGTGATTTAGATGCATATCATATTCTTTACTGAGTTAAGTATTGTATGTAATTAGTTTTGCTACAACAAGTGTATGGGACATTGGAAAAAAGTTGAATTTCCCCATGGGGATGAATAAAGTATCTATCTATCTATCTATCATTATCTGTATTAGGTGTTTATGCTGATTTTTTTGTTCATTTGCAGTCAATCAAACGAAAACATCATTGTACACAAAATGCTGGATGAACTCAGCAGGCCAGGTTTCATGGAAATAGTTAAAAAGGTATAAAAAAGACAAAGTAGCAATTAACTGAGTAACAAATTATGTATTTAAATGAAATATAGAACAAAGTAGGACACTATCAATGCTACTGTAGAACTATAAAACTGTGCATTAGTTCCTAATAGTTATCGATGGAGGAAATCATTCAGTGTGTGTTGCTGTGTTGTTTTGAGTTTCTGTAAATGAAGAAAACCAGCTCAGACACCTAGTGTAGATAATGGACTGTCTTCAGACAATGCTATTGATGACTGCATCCTCCAAACATTCATTTTCATTGTAACATTCAACATGATTGTCAATACCTTCAAATTCTTCATAGCTATTAACTTGAAGTAGTGAAATAGTTTCATTTTAACTCTGAGCTGTTTCTGGCATCTCCAAGCCTGAATGCTTGAAAATGCACTGAGCAAAACAGTTTTGAATTGTCTTATTGTACATTTCTCAACAATTACCTGAGGCAAAAAAATCACTGCTGTTTGAACACAAACACATGTAGCTGACATTACTAAAAAAAACTGACTGCTCTAAGCACAGTGTAGTGTCTAACAGCCACACGAGAACACGCAAATAACATTAGTTAGAAACAGTTCAGCAACAGTTTCCTGTCCCAATTAAGTGGTATAGTGTCTCAAATAAATGAAGGGAATCCTGGCTATTTTCTCGATTAGTTTTTGTTCTTTAAGGTTGTAAATCTAGTCAGCTCCATCTTGGGTACTAGCCTACAAAGTACCTAAAACATCTTCAGGGAGTGGTGTCTCAGAAAGGCAGCGTCCATTATTAAGGCCACCCAGCACCCAGGACATGCCCTTTTCTCACTGTTACCATCAGGTAGGAGGTACAGAAGCCTGAAGGCACACACTCAGCGATTCAGGAACAGCTTCTTCCCCTCTGCCATCCGATTCCTGAATGGACTTTGAAGCTACCTCACCTTTTAAAAAAATATATACAGTATTTCTGTTTTTACACATTTTAAAAATAATCTTTTCAATACACCTAATTGATTTACTTGTTTATTTATTATTATGTTTTATTTTATTTATTATTTTTTCTCTCTGGTAGATTATGCATTGCATTAAACTGCTGCTGCTAAGTTAATAAATTTCACGTCACATGCCGGTGATAATAAGCCTGATTCTGAGTTGTCCCAAATAAGCAGCTGTGCCTATTAACCAATGGCCCAATTCACTGGATTCCACTGTGTATGCATTATATACAATATATTCAGTAGTGCAAAAAGTGTGCAAAAAAAGTGAGGTAGTATTTATGAGTTCATTCTCTGTTCAGAAATCCGATGGCAGAGCACAAGAAGCTGTGACTATGTGCCTTCAGGCTCCTGTATTCTCTGATGGCAGTAATGACAAGAGGACATGTTCTGGGTGGGGGTCCTTAGTGATGGTGAAAACACTACCTTACCAGTGTTTTCTAAGCAGAACACATTGAGATGGGCAAAGTATCCAACTCAGCCAATGTGTACTTCTGCCAGACTAGAAACCCCTGCATCACCACCATAAGCACAGGAGACTCTGCATGATGAGGGTTTCAGCCTGAAACACCAATCTTTTATTCCTCTCCAAAGATGCTGCCTGACTTGCTGAGTTCCTCCAGTATTTTGTGTGTTACCATTTCACCTCAACATTTAAGATCGAAACACTTCCGAAACTTCCAAGAGATGCTCAATAGGCGACGTCAGAATGACTCTTCTCATTACCTGGCGTAGCTGGAAAATGCCACCTGTGGAAACATCCTTGGAGGGGATTACCTCCACAGGAACATAGTCCCCATTCTCATTCAGTTCCAAGATCTGGATCCACAGCTCGATCTTCCGCATCACCTCACTCCATCTGGTAATGAATATTATTTTATTTACAAAAACCTGCACTTAGTACCATATTATACACAAAACATTGATGAACGAAACTACCCTCTCAGGTAGGTAATGAATAATGTTATTCATATAACTTATGAAAGCTAGAGTCATTTAAACATTTTCTTCCAATTATTACATTAGAATTAACACACTTTTGTGTGATTGAACAAAAAAAAAATCAAATATTAGTCGGTGAAGTTCAATGTGAACAAGCTTACGCTGCTGCAGAATTGAGTTAGTACATTTACATCAATGCATTTTGAATAAATACATGGTCTACCACTACTCTATATTTTATAACCCTATCAACATGCACTTAACCCTGTTCACTCATGGCTCAAAGTCATTCCTTGAAACCGCATTGCTGGTCTTTGGAAAATGTCTAACAGATAGTTTCTCATGGGAATAATGTACATGTTTAAACACAAATTTCTGGTCAGCCTGAGGAGGATGTATCAGGCTAATAACGTGAAATAGAACGTTGTAGTAAAGGCTAATTAAATAGGGTAAACAAAAAAGACTGAGCAATCCCAACTGAACAAACCAATAATACATTGCTTTGCAAATTTATTTCAGGAAATATACACACTCTTGTCTGGATGAAGGACTTGAGGCGTACTTTGATACTGTATCACAGTAATACAAATCTCTGCTAAATGTGTATAGATTTCTCTGGTGAAAGAAAATATAAATTTTAGGAAAGGCCTTCAGTGACCAATTGTTGAACAATAAAAGAATTCTCCGAAGACAGGGTGAGGGAACGTCAAAGCAATAAACAAAAAGAGCACAAAGAGTTGTCATCGGTAGGTTAGATGGTAGTTCTTGTTGGTTTGCAGTATCACCTGTTTGTAGTTTTCTAATTTTAATGAAAATTTCAAATAAATGATAATCTAATGAAAATTTAAAGTTAAATCCTAAATAATCACCTATCCCGCAGTGATCGTGTTTTGGCTTGTATTATTCCCAAGTCCCATATGGAAGGGGTTTTACGAGGGTCACACGGTTTATGTCCGTAGACTTGGAATGCCAAAGCTCCTTCAGAGAGATATTCCAGCAGGTCCTCAGAAAGACTGAACGAGAATTCCTGATAAAATGCAACCAGATATAATTATCGGTGGATTTTAAAGCAATGTAACAACATCCAACAGAGTGGGCAGAATCCTTCTCAAAGGGATAAACTTTCAACAGTCTGGTACAAAAGTTTATTCATGAGCTTAGCAGTGGAGGAATTTAAACTGATTAGAGTCTGGCTTCAATAGTGATAACAAAACTGTAACTGCTGGAAACTGTGATTAGAAACACAAATTGCATACAGCACTATTTAAGTGTAACTGAAAGAGAAGAGTTTCTATTTCTGGGCTGCTTGATGTTTAATATACAGTTGCACATACAGGTCCAACTCATTTCCTCCAGATGTTCACTGCCTGCATTCTGGGTTGTTTGTCAATGTTTTGATACCAATCCTTTCTGCTGATACATGCCCCTCAAGGAACTAAGATCTCACACGAGACATCAAATGCATCACAGAACTTGTAAGAGCAAGAATGTAATGCTTATGCTTTATAAGGTACTGGTCTGATTGCACCCAGAGTATTGTAAGCAGTTTTGGATCCCTTATCTAAAAGGACACACTGGGCATTGGAGAGAGTCCACAGGAAGTTCACAAAATCTATTTTGGGAATGAAGGGGTTAATGTATGAGGAGCGTTTGATTGCTCTGGGCATGTAGTCGCTGGAGTTTAGATAATTGAGGGGCCATTTCATTGAAACCTATTGAATATTGAAAGGCCTATATAGAGTAGTTGTGTAGAGAATGTTTCCTATAATGGATGAGCTGAAGACCAGAGGGCACAGCCTCAGAACAGAGGAATGTCCATTTAGGACAGAGGTGTGGAGGAAGCTCTTTACCCAGAGGGTGGTGAATCTGTGCAATTCATTTTCACAGAGGCCAAATCACTGGATATATTTAAAGTGGAGGTTGATAAATTCTTCAATAGTAAAGGTGTCAAAGGTCTATGTGCAATTACTTACACATTGTGCTTGATATTTTTTCAATTGAGTTCTTTATGCTTATTGTGTTTTTTTAAGCTGCATTGGATTCGCAGTAACAATCATGTTGTTCTCTTTTACACTCTGGTATTGAAGAAAGTCAATAAATAATCTTGAATCTTAAATGACGTTCCAAGATTTAAGGTCTCACCTTACAGTGGTCAAAAACAACCATGCACTCTGGGTCTTTTCCAGCTGGAGTTAAAGAGGAAGGATCTACTTCTGGAGCAACTATGGTTGGTTCTGTTTCATCCCAGAAGGTGTACTGGCAGAAAACAAAGTTTGACAGGTGTCGAGGCAAGCCCGTAGCTTGGAGGATTTTTATCTGGTGGAGAAAAATACTTACACAGTCATATTTACTTGGATCTTCACTTTCAGACATGTAATATTTAAAGATACAGCAACTACTCAGAGGTTGGTGTGAGTGTGAAATGAGCTGCCAGAGGAACACAAGAGAATCTGCAGATCCAAAGCAACACACACAAAATGCTGGAGGAGCACAGCAGGCCAGGCAGCGTCCATGGAGGGGAATGAACAGTCAATGTTTCAGGCCGAGAGCCCTCATCAGGACTGGAAACGGAGAGGGAATAAGCCAGTATAAGGTGGTTGGGGAGGGAAAGGAGAACAAGCTAGAAGGTGGTGATAGGTGAGGCCAGGTATGGTAGAGGGTATGTGGGTGGGGAAGGGGGGGGGATATTTGGTGGAAAAGGTAAAGGGG
This sequence comes from Hemitrygon akajei, assembly GCF_048418815.1. NCBI lineage: Eukaryota > Metazoa > Chordata > Chondrichthyes > Myliobatiformes > Dasyatidae > Hemitrygon > Hemitrygon akajei. The sequence goes on along the minus strand of NC_133130.1, from coordinate 116,581,764 downwards.
TGAAGAAGGAAAAATTTGATAGAAGAGTGGACCATGGGAGAAAGGAAAGGAGGAGGGTCACCAGAAGGATGTGTTAGGCAGGTGAAAAGAGAAAGGGTAACAGGGAGCCAGAATGGAGAATGTTAAAATAGAGAAAATGGGGGGAAGGAGGAGAGAAGAGATGATTGGAAGTTAAAAGAAGTTAAACTTCATGCCATCAAGGTGGAAGCTACACAGCCAGAATACGAGGTAATGCTCCTCCAAACTGAGACTGGCCCCTGCATGGCAGTAAAAGCAGCTCTGGACCGACATGTGGGAATGGGAATGGGAAGAGTGATTATATGACTCCATGACTCAGTCAGTTCTGACAAGAGAACATGCGTGCAGTTCATCCAAACAGGCAAAATGCCTCTAAATCAGGAGATTTCTGAACTTGTTCAAAAGGGGAGGGATGGGTATCAGAAGAGGGCAGTGAGGAGAAACTCTTTCGGACAACTTAACATTCCCTAATTGTTGTTGTTGAAGAGGGTGGGGGGGGGGGGGAGGTGAAGCAATAAGAAATTGTTTGCACCATATCAATAGCCACATGTGCTCCTCATACTCCTGCCCGTCATCTACTTTATCAAATGTGAGTGCAACTCTTAGTGTACATAGTCACTTAGCATAAAATGTCAGCTGTGGTATTAAGCTGTCAAATGGAAGCAGATCAATGATCAACTCCTCTCTGCCACTGAATGGCAAATACACTTGAAAAAACTAAAAGTTTACCTGCTATGCAATCAATGCTCAAATTTAACTATTATTACTCTGCCTTCTTCACTACAACTCTAAGTGTTTGCTTTCTGATGGACCATTGTTCTGGATTTAGACACCTCGCTCAACTTTCGTGGCTTTAATCAATAAATAATATAGGAATATGTACAATAAAAGTTTTGTCAAAACATGAAAGTCTGCTTTCCAAAGAAGGGAACTAAATTACTAAAAGTATCTGTAACGTCATAAAATAATAAATGTCAGCAGTACTGCTTCACCCACAATACTGTTCTCAGTCAGTTTCAGACTGCAACGTCTCATAAAAAGTGATTTCCAGCAGGATACCCAGAGCAACACATACAAAATGCTGGAGGAAATCAGCATGTCAGGCAGCATCTATAGAAAGGAATAAATAGTCAATGTTTCAGGCCAAGACCCTTCATCAGGACTGGAAGGAAGGGGAAGGTGGGTGAAGGGAGGGGAAGGTGTACAAGTTGGCAGGTGATAAGACTCATCTCCACCTGAAACGTTGACAGTTTATTCTCCTGACTTGCTGAGTTCCTCCAACATCGTGTACGTTGTGCTGGATTTCCAGCATCTGCAGAATCTCTTGTGTTTATGGAAAGCACCCACGCAGCGACACGTACTCTGCAGGTGAATTTTCGTGTTGTTTCCCGTTCATGCGATTCACTCTCATTCCCATCGTCCAGTGCATCATCTCCACCAGCGATGCGATCATTGAAGTCACCACTTGTTCGCAACACCTCTACGTGCAAGCGTCCTGCAACCTTAGAAAAGAAGGGCAGATAACACATCTCATCCAGTTGCTAAATAAACTCTGCACATTCAATGAAATGTACATGCAACTAACATTCAGGGTTCACTCACAAACCAAAAGCACAACTTTGAATGAACTTTCTCTATTTATTTAATAGTTTATCAATACTGAGGTGGTACTCACCTGTGTTTAACAACACAATCTCACTCATAGCATCTGCAACTGTTAAGTTAGGGTTACTGAGTTGGGGGCATGCTGTGATGTCGTCAGAAGCATGGTAACACTTATGGGCTGCCCCCAGCACATCCTTGGACTATTGGTCATTGATGCAAATAAAGCAATTCACTGTATGTTTCGATGAAGATGTGGCAAATCTTTGTGGCCATGCTATGTTGACATCTGAAGCATGACGACACCGCTAGCCTTCCCGAGCACGTCTTTGCACTGCGTTGGTCACTGATATAAACAACGCATTTCACTGTGTTTCGATGTACATCTGACAGATGAAGATAGTCTTAATTTCTGACAGATTCTGTAGAACAAATGAAGCTGCTACGTGTGACTTGAAGCAAAACTACTATCGCACAAAAGAATTTAAACTGTGCACAAAAGCTTGTCACCCTCTACCTCGTCGGCATGTTAAGTATATTCCACGATCGTACACAATCACATTTCCTTTTCTGGTTTCTAATGTGGAGCTTCCAATGATTTGTCTGCAGATTGTAGAACTGGCTCATTTATACTGTCTTTACTGAAGAAATTATTCAGTGTGCACATGTTGTCACTGGGGGAAAATTGCACAGTGCAAGATTTCTGCACTCACCGGTCTTTTCAAATTAGAGCAAACATTGACTTGAAGTGCAGCTAAAGTGTTTTAACCCAGTAATCCTCCTTGGGAATGAGTGGCAGCGTCACTTTCTATAGTGACAATTAAAGCACATCTGTCAGTACACCCAGCAATGGTCATCTGTATAATGTGAAATCAGAACACTCATGCAGCAATGTGACACTCCAATCACATTGATAACATCCTTTCCTTAAAGACATCCAGTACCTCACGAGCAGGAATTTGTAAATTTAACTTACACATATACCAATTACTAGATAAAAACAGGATTGGAGATAGCCTTTAACATTTCCGATTACAGACTCAGATTATTATGTAGGGAATGCTCCACACAATCAGTTATATTAAACAGAGATCAAAGCCATTCCTCCGTTAAATGCACAAAATGGAACAGTGCTCTAATTTTAAATAAAGCAACAGATCCACTGACATAAAGTGGCATTGAGATTCATGGCGAAAACCTAATGGAACAATTAATACATACACAATAAACCAGCTGCCATTTGGGCACTAGTCTGATGAATGACCTTTGTCTGAAATGCCAGCTTATCTTTTTAACATACCAACAAACTTCTGCCTATACCTTGTTCTGAAGTACAGATGTACAGCCTCAAAGCTGGCCAAATGCCCCCCCTCTCTCTACGTCAATAAATTTACCAAGAAAGAGGTGGGCCCTACACTTGAATAGAAATCCTGGTGGGCATAAGGTAGATTCAGGCAGTATCTACAAATTGACGATAGACAGAGACACGAGAGGGTGCAGATGCCAGAATCGGCAGCAAAAACAAACTACTGGAAGAACCCAGCAGATCAGAATCAGGTTTAATATCACCAGCATAGGTTGTGAAATTTGTTGTCTTTGCAGCAGCAACACAATGCAATACATATTAAAAGGAAAAAAACTGAATTACAGTAAATATATAAATAGAAGTAGTCCCTGAGTTACGAACGTCCGACCAACGGACAACTCGTACTTACAAACTGAGGAAGGAGAACGCCGTCTGCCATTTTAAGTCAGATCGCGACGCCGTCCGCCATTTTAAGTCAGATTGCAACGCCATCCACCATCTTAAGTCGTTGCCATTGACACTGTGTTGAGTGTTTAACTTTGTATTTGGCTTAAATTTTTCTTAGTAAGATTCACCCTGACCCTGCCTCCCTCCCCCCCCCGTTCCGGTCGGCTGGTGGTGCAGTGAGATCAGCGCCGGGCTCGAGAACAGAGGTTTCCGAGTTCGATCCACTGACAGACCGCTCCCATGCCGGGTTGATGTCGATCCAGTGACTCCCGTACCATCCATCCTGGGTTGATGTCGAGCTCGCAACTCGACCTCGTAAAAAAAAAAACACTGCCACCTCCAGTTTAAATTCCCACACAGAATATTGTGGATGATCAAATACCCAAACTCAGCACAGCCCCCACTTGTCCCATTTAACCTGTCTCAGTACAGTGGTCCTTAGGACCCAGCGGAACTCGGGAGCCGCCACCTGCAGTGTTTCTGTTCCATTGACGGGAAGCAATTGCAATTGAAAATAAAGTGGAAATAATAAAGCGTTTGGAAAGAGGTGAAACGCCATTGGTCATTGGAAAAGCATTAGGCTACAGTCGGTCAACAATCGGAACAATTTTAAAGGATAACGGATAAAGTAAGAATAATGGAGCATGTGAAAGGCCCTGCCCCGATGAAAGCTACAATTATCACTAAGCAACACAGTGGTTTAATTATTGGAATACGTACATTTCTTAAGTGTTTTATATGCATAGAAAGGTAAAATATATACTATATACTAAGACAAACGTTTGACTAACTGACGCTAAATAATACCGGATATTCTTGTTCCGACTTATGTACAAATCCGACTTTAAAGATGGACTTAGGAATGGAACTCGCACGTAACCCGGGGACTGCCTATATTATATAGTTAAATTAAATAAGTAGTGCAAAAATAGAAATAAAAAAAGTAGTGACATAGTGTTCATGTTCATTCAGAAATTGGATGGCAGAGGGAAGAAGCTGTTCCTGAATCGGGGAGTGTGTTACCAGCATCTGGGGTTGGTGGTGGGTGGGGGAGGAAATATTGATGTTGAGGACTAGAGAGGGAAGATAGCCAAGGACAGAGAATAGAGAGGGGGCGGGTGAGACAAGGGTCAGTGGATGATCGGTGGACCAAAGAGGAGATAAGGATGATAGGCAGATTGGGAAGTAGGAGTTGGTATATAACAATCACTGCAATTCAAATCACTGCTGTTCTAATGGACTTGATAGTTGAGATACTTTATTAATCCCAAAGGAAATTATAGTGTCACATTACAAGTGCACAGATATAAATAATAGAAGAGAAGTAGAAAGAATTAAAAATAAGTTACCACAAACAGTCTACCAGCAGGGAGTCATCACATCTCTGGCTACAGGTTGACTCATTATAGAGCCTAATGACCAAGGGTAAGAATGATCTCATTTAGCACTCTTTGGAGCAGCGCAGTTGTCTTAGTTTACAGTATTACTAAAAATGCTCCTCTGTTCAGCCAAATTGGCATGCAGAGGGTGAGAAACTAGACCTCAAGCCAGTTATTTATCATATGTACATCAAAACATCCAGTGAAATATATTGTTTGCGTTAACCAACACAACCCAAGGATGTGGTGGGGGCAACCCTGCTGTGTCACCACACATTCTGGCACCAACGTAGCATGCCCACAACTGTTCAGCAGAACAACCCGTAGTCCACATAATACAAGCAACAATAAGCACAGCAAAGCATAGCTGTACACTATACTCCACTCGGTTTCTAAAATGATGCAGAAAACATTGCATTTTACATCATTCAAAAGGGTGTAAATACATAAATATTAATAACTTGGATATATATTATTACCACTGCTGATCCATCGTCTCAGCCAGGTACATGGGAAATGAACTTGGGTCATAAACTATTACCTGGGATGAAAAAACTAATTACTTAACATACAAATTGGAGAAGAGGGATCTCAAAACTTGAAATCTATTTTTTGGGAATGTCTCATTGTAATTTTTAAATGGTCAGGGTGTAATGTACACTCTATCACTACTGTTGGTAGAATATCAGATGGTGACGAGGTGGTGTACAGGACTGAGAAAGATTGGCTGGTTGAATGGAGCCGCGTTTAACTTGTAAGATCAAGGAATTATAGCCCGGTATGGGAACACCAATGCCTTTGAGTGGAAAATCCTACAAAAGGTAGTGGACTCGGCCCAGTACATCAGGGGTAAAACCCTCCCAACCACCAACTGTCACCACCCAGGACTTGCTCTTTTCTCACTGCTGCCATCAGGTAGAAAGTACAGGTACTGGAGCCTCAGGATTCACACTTCCAGGCCCAAGAACAGTTACTACTCTTAAACCATCAGCTCCTGAACAAAAAGTGATAATTACACTCATTTAAGGACTCTTGTTATTTATTGCTATTTATTTCTATCTGTATTTTCACAGTTTGCTGTTCATTGATCCCGTTGCAGCTATTAGATTTGCTAAGTATGTCCGCAGAAAGAGAATCTCAAGGTTGTATGTGGTGACATGTATGTACTCTGATAATAAATTTCACTTTGAACTTGAACTCTTTGAACTGATTGTGGACTTCAGGAAGGGGAGGTTGGAAGCACACACACCAGTCCTTATTGATCACTGATTCCTAAGGGTTCTTTTACCTTAAGCTCCCTAATTACCTCTGGTTCATTACGTAACACCCAATCCAGTATAACTGATCCCCTAGTAGGCTCAATGACAAACTGCTCAAAAAAGCCATCTCTTAGGCATTCAACAAATTCACTCTCTTGAGATCCATTACCAACCTTATTTTCCCTATCGACCTTCAAGCTAAAATCTCCTTTGACTACCATAACACTGCCCTTTTGGCTCTCCTTTTCTATTTCATATTAAAATAGAAACCTAGTGCAATACAGGCCCTTCGGCCCGTAATGCTGTGCTGAACATGTACTTCCTGTTGCAACCTGTGGTCCACCTCCCAGCCATCAGGGTCCTTTTACCCTTGCAGTTTCTTAACTCGACCCACAAGGATTTAGCATTTTCCTATCCTATGTCACATATTTCTACAGATCTGATGCCATTCTTTACCAGCAGTACCACACCACCCCTCTGCCTATCTTCCTATCCCTCCGATATAATGTGTAACCTTGGATATTCAGTTCCCAACTACAATCATCCTTCAGTCACAATTCAGTGATGGCCACAAGATCATCCACCTTATTTCTTATACTACGCACATTCAGATACAACACCTTGAGTACGGTATTTGTTGTCATTTCTGACTCTGCATCCTCAATGATTTGATGCACCAGCTTCTCAGCCACGCATTTATCCGCCAAATCATCCTGTTTCTACCCCCACTGGTGCGTGGCACAGGCAGCAATCCAGAAATTACTACCCTGGAGGTTCTGCTTTAGTTTTCTACCTAGCTCTAAATTCTCATCTCAGAAACTCATTGTTTTTCCTTCCTATGTCATTGTTACCAATATGTACCAAGACTTCTGGCTGCTTCCCTGCCTCTCCAAAATGTTGTTTACACAACCTGAGACATTACTGACGCTGGCACCTAGGAAGCAACATACCATCCAGGTGTCCCGCTCACATCCACAGAATCTCCCGTCTGTTCCCCTCACTATCAAGTCCCCTATCACTACCACTCCCTTCTTCTCTCTCTTTCCCTTCTGCACCACAGACCCATGGTCAGTGCCTGAGACCCAGTCGCTGTGGCATTCTCCAGGGAGGTCATCCCCCACAAAAGTATCCAAAGCGGTGTACTTGTTTTTGAGGGGAATGGCCACAGGGGTGCTCTGCTCAAACTGCCCATTTCCATTTCTCCTGTCACCCAGCTACTCACTCCAAGCAGTCTATCATAAACAAAAAATAAATAATTCTGAAGAATGTGTTGTCTAGTGTGATTAATGTTAGCTGTAAAAAGTTATTAGATATGCCTTAGCTATAGGAGGAAGCTGGACAAACCAGGGTTGCAATCTTGAGATTGTCAAAGGCCTAACAGAAGAATATAAAATGATGAGGACACAATTAGGATAGACAATAAGTCTTTTCCCACGGTGGAAGTGTCAAATATTCCAGGGCTTCGGTTGACAGTGAACGGGGGAAAGTTTAAAAGGGATTTAAGTAGTAAGGTTTTGATTACACAGTCTGGTAGGTGCCTGGAACACAGTTCCAGAAGAGGAGGTAGAAGCAGACATGACAGCAACATTTAAGAGGCATTTAGAAAGGAACCGAAATACAAAGGGAACAGAGAGATATGAGGCATGTGCAGGCATCGCGGTCAGCATGGATATGACGGAGTTCCTGTGATGTACTGCTCCATGTTCTAGGAAATCAGAGCATTTCAGCACATCACATCTGTCAGTCTCCCATTCACACTGCAAATCTCAACAAAGTGGAATCCGTACAGAAATTAGATTTGCAGTAAGGACATACTGACATCACCTACCTCCCCCTTCTGATTGATGATGGGTACTGCATACTGTAATTTCACGTCGTAGAACAGCAACTCCAAGAAAACATTTGCAACTCCAATCAAACTGTGGTTCTCCTGTTCATCAAAGAATGGGTCGGCGCGCTTAAAGTAGGATCTCATCATCTGTAAACACACAATCAATTCAGTCAACCAGCAGCCCATGAAACAGCTAAACAGTCAAAGACTGGCCTGCTGAGTTCTGCCAGCATTTTGTGTTTCTAAACAGTCAAAGACTGTTCTTGTATTGTTAGATCAATTTTGTTTTACAAAGGAGAATGGTAGATTATCAAAGTTAAGAATAGACATTAAAATCACTTTCCTTTTAAAGAGTTAGGAGACTCTTTGTTTAACATACAGAGCATCAAACTTTCAACTCCACATGATGCTAATCAAAGCTTGGGAAATTCTGGACATCCATATAAAACTGACAGTGTAAATTATTCCTTTCACAAATATGTTGAAGTTCAAGCTCATTGCCATTCAACCGTGCACATGTATATAGATAAATGAAACAGTGCTCTTCTGCGGCCAAGGTGCAAACCACAGTACATATAGTCACACACAGCACATATAGTTCTGATCCCACATGTACAGTCACAAAATAATATTAACACAAGTCCCTGAGTGACCTGGCCTGAGGATTCACAGGCGAGGTGCACGATTGTGTGAGACAGTATAATGTGACCGACATTGTTAAAATAAAACAAGCAATCATATAATTATGTGACACAGCAGCAATAAAAGATGAGAAGTGACCAGTGCAGGATGAGAGTGAGTCAGGGAGTTGGGGACAAATGTCAGCCAAGTTTCACACGGGATCTTTGAAAGAAGTACAGCCTCAGATCAAGAGAACTACAGTCACACAGCACAGAAACAGGCTCATGGGTTCACAGTCTGCACAGATCATCAAGAGAACTACAGTTATACAGCACAGAAACAGGCCCATGGGTTCACAGTCTGCACAGATCATCAAGAGAACTACAGTTATACAGCACAGAAACAGGCTCATGGGTTCAGAGTCTGCACAGATCATCAACAGAACTACAGTCACACAGCACAGAAACAGGCCCATGGGTTCACAGTCTGCACAGATCATCAAGAGAACTACAGTCACACAGCACAGAAACAGGCCCATGGGTTCACAGTCTGCACAGATCATCAAGAGAACTACAGTCACACAGCACAGAAACAGGCCCATGGGTTCACAGTCTGCACAGATCATCAAGAGAACTACAGTCACACAGCACAGAAACAGGCCCATGGGTTCACAGTCTGCACAGATCATCAAGAGAACTACAGTTATACAGCACAGAAACAGGCTCATGGGTTCAGAGTCTGCACAGATCATCAACAGAACTACAGTCACACAGCACAGAAACAGGCCCATGGGTTCACAGTCTGCACAGATCATCAAGAGAACTACAGTCACACAGCACAGAAACAGGCTCATGGGTTCAGAGTCTGCACAGATCATCAACAGAACTACAGTCACACAGCACAGAAACAGGCCCATGGGTTCACAGTCTGCACAGATCATCAAGAGAACTACAGTCATACAGCACAGAAACAGGCCCATGTTCAGAGTCTGCACAGATCATCAAGAGAACTACAGTCATACAGCACAGAAACAGGCCCATTGGTTCAGAGTCTGCACAGATCATCAAGCACCTATTGACACCAATAGTGCAGCAACCCAGTTTTATTCTTATCCATCCCTATCAAATGCGCACTGCGCCCCAACACCAACAGATTGAAACATCAACTACGTAGATACCACAATGCAAAAGATACTGCAGATTTTGGAAATCTAGAGCAACAAACACACAAAATGCTGGAGGAACTCAGACGGTCAGGCAGCATCTATGAAGCCAATGTTTTGGGTAGAGACTTTTCATCAGGACTCAAGTATGCAAGGTTTTTCCACAGAGTCCTGGATGGTATGTGAAACAACTTTTTACTGTGCATTATCTGGCACACGTGACAATAATAAACCAATACCAATGATTTCTGCTGAACACTAGGCACTCGCTCCATCGGTGCCGGAATATGTGGCACCCATCACATCCTTAGGACCTGCTGGTTGTTAATGCAAACGACACATTTCACTGTACATTTCATTGTACATGTGATAAGTAAAGTCAATCTGATTCTAATATCATTTACCTGCACTGCACTTTTTTGGGTAGCTGTTACACATTATTCTGCATTGTTATTTTTTACCTCGACAATGGACTGTGAAATGATCTGATCTGTATGAACAGTATGCAAGACAAGCTTTTCACTCTATCTGGGTACATATGATAATAACAAACCAATGCCAACCACCAATGATGTGAAATATAGAGAGGATATTCTAAAGAAACCTATTCTGATTCGTTTCATCCATTCTTGGAACATAATTGGTTTATTATTGTCACATGTACCAAATAAGGCATAGCGAAAAGCTGTTTTACATGCCATCCGTACAGATCAGTTCATTACATGATGCATCAATGTAGTCCAAGGGAAAAGCAGTAACAGAAAGTGTTACAGTCACAGAAAGTGCAGTGTGGGCAGACAGCAAGATGCAAGGTAAGGAGAAATTTTATCATTCGAAGAGGTCCATTCAATAGTCATAACATAGAACAAAGAATAGCATAGCACAACTCTTCTGTTTCGATGACAAGGAGAGGCATTCACCAAGCCGGTAATTAGAATCCATCCCTTTTTACCACCAAGAAAGTGGTAGCCTTTTACGAGTCAGCTGTATTGACCGTAAGCCATAGGAGCAGAATTAGGCCATTTGGCACATTGAGTCTGCTCTGCCATTCCATCATGGCTGATTTATTAACTCTCTGAACCCCATTCTCCTGCCTTCTCCCATAACCTTTGACAGCCTGATTAACCAAGAACTTATCACCCTCCACTTTAAATATACCCAATGACTTGGCCTCCACAGCCATCTGTGGCAATTAATAACACAGATTTACCAACCTCTGGCTAAAGAAATTCCTCCTCATCTCCGTTCTAAAAGGACAAGCTTCCATCCTGGGGCTGTGCCCTCTGGTCCTAAACTCGCCCACTAAAGGAAACATTGTTCTGGGTCCAATTTGCACCAAAGTATGGCAGATTTCCAATCATACATGCACCAGATGGATTTTTATGATGATCCAGTGGTTTTAAGGTCAATATAATACCAAGAATAACTTTCTGTTCTGTATTTAATTAACTGTAATTAAATTTTCTAAGTCCAGTAGGGTCTGAATACATCTCTGATAATTAGTCCAGGTTTCTGAGTTACTATTCCATAAACACAGCCATTATGCCCTTGCAGAAGAAAATGCAGTGTCATTCTAATACAACCAAAAGAGTTAGATGGATGGAAGAACTGATGAATATGCAGTATCTTTTGAACACTGGGAAGCCCTACAAAAACTGAAGTCATACACTCAAGGAATTCTGCAGATGCTGGAATTCCAGAGCAACAGGCACACAATGCTGGAAGAACTCAGCAAGTCAGGCAGCATCTGTGGAGGGGAATAAACCGTCAACACTTTGGAGTGGGAGCTTCATCAGGACTGGAAAGGAAAGCGGTGATGGGGGGGAGAGGAAGGAGTACAAGCTGGCAAGGGATAGGTGAGACCACATGAGGGGGAAGGTGGGTGGTTGGTGAAGTGAAAATCTGAGTGTTAATAGGCGGAAGAGGTAAAGGGTTGAAGATAAAGGTATCGGATAGGAAAAGACAGTAGACTATGGAAGAAAGGGAAGGAGGTGAATATCAGAGCGAGAAGAAAGGGGGTTAAAGGGGAAATCAGTATGGGAAATGGAAAAAGAGTGAAGGGAGAAGTTACCTGAAGTTAAGGAAATTGATGTTAATGCCAACAGATTGGAGTATACCCAGATAGAACACAAGATGATGCTTTTCCAACCTAATGTGGCCTCATCAAGGCATTAGAGGAAGATGGTCTCAGACATGTCAGAGGGGGAATGGGAAGATGAATTGAAGTGAGTGGCCACTGCAAGATCCAGCCTTTAGTGGTGGGTGGATCCAAGGTGCTCAACAAAGTGCCCTCCACCCCAATCTATGTCAGTGTATTGCAGGCACCAGAAACAATAGGTGACCCCAGCAGACCCACGAAGTGTCACCTCATGGGGAAGGACTGTTTCAGACCCTGAATGGTGGTGAGGGAGACAGTGTAGTTTCAGGCGTAGGAACCTACAATACCCTCGTTTGGTTCTCTGCATTCCCACATTCCCAAGTATAGCAAGTACAAATCTTCTACTTACCGGATTGTCCTCATCACAATCTTTCCATTCCTGGTAAAGCTCACGCATATCAATAAGTCGGTTTTCCAGCTTTTCCAGTGACCAAATCTGCTTCCCTTTGCCCTTCCGCCGTACCTGAATCGCTGGCTCACTGAGAACAGAATCTCGCTGTTGGTGAAAGAAAACATGATTGCAAAAGCATAATAATAAAATGATGCATCTCTTGATGCAATTTAAGCATCTGCGCTAACCTCTACACTACCGTGCCATCTAACACCTTACAAAGCGTGACAACAGAAGTGAGATGAAAAATTGAAAAAGGCTTTAAAATCTTTCAACTTACTAAATTCTGACTGAAATTCTATACAAAGGTATCCCATTAACCTCAATATGGAAATTACATCTGCCACAGTTCAAGACTGATCAAAATAAATCCTTTGTTGAGCGAACATGAATGTACCTTTGTCCTCCTACTTCCGCAATCAACCGACACCTGCATTTGATCCTGCAGGCAAAAAGCTGTCTGATCTCCCTTTCAAACTTGCTCAGCTGTGGCACCAAACCTGCCCTGATAACCATTGCTAAGCTGCTCACATCAAACCACTCATCATTTGGTATATTTACAGGTAATGCCCTCCCCACCACTGAGCACATCTACACAGAGCATTGTCGCAGGAAAGCGGCATCCATCATCAAGGACTCCCACCACCCAGGACATGCTCTCTTTTCATTGCTGCCATCAGAAGTACAGGATTCTCAGGACCAACACTACCAGGTTCAGGAACAGTAACTACCCCTCAACCATCAGGCTCTTGAACCGAAGAAGATAACTTTACTCAACTTCATTTGCTCCATCATTGAAATATTCCCATTAACTATGGACTAACTTTCAAGAACTCTTCATTTCACGTTCCCCATATTTATTTATTTATAGCAATAAATAATCACTTATTTATTATTTATTTCTTTTTGTATTTACACGTTGTTTTCTTTCAAATGTTGGTTGAACACCCAAGTTGGTGTGGTCTTTCATTGATTCTATTATGGTTATTATTCAATTATGGATTTATTCAGTATGCCCACAAGAAAATGAATCTCAGGGTTGTAAATGGTTACATATATGTACTTTGATAATAAATTTATTTTGAATTTTGTTACCTTTCGGTTAGCATCAAGGTTGGATGCTGGAATCTGTAGAGTCACCTGATACTCTGTCTTCTTCTCCATCTCTTCAGCGATGTAATTTGCCTCACGGGCATAAAGATTCGCTTTGGCAATCTGCTCCTGCAGTTTCATGAGACTGTGATTCAGCATCGCCTCCCTGCAGGAACAAAAAATAGTGGAACCAAATAGATAGATAGATAGATAGATACTTTATTCATCCCCATGGGGAAATTTAACTTTTTTCCAATGTCCCATACACTTGTTGTAGCAAAACTAATTACATACAATACTTAACTCAATAAAAAATATGATATGCATCTACATCACTATCTCAAAAAGCATTAATAATAGCTTTTAAAAAGTTCTTAAGTCCTGGCGGTAGAATTGTAAAGCCTAATGGCATTGGGGAGTATTGACCTCTTCATCCTGTCTGAGGAGCATTGTATCGATAGTAACCTGTCGCTGAAACTGCTTCTCTGTCTCTGGATGGTGCTATGTAGAGGATGTTCAGAGTTATCCATAATTGACCGTAGCCTACTCAGCGCCCTTCGCTCAGCTACCAATGTTAAACTCTCCAGTACTTTGCCCACGACAGAGCCCGCCTTCCTTACCAGCTTATTAAGACGTGAGGCGTCCCTCTTCTTAATGCTTCCTCCCCAACACGCCACCACAAAGAAGAGGGCGCTCTCCACAACTGACCTATAGAACATCTTCAGCATCTCACTACAGACATTGAATGACGCCAACCTTCTTAGGAAGTACAGTCGACTCTGTGCCTTCCTGCACAAGGCATCTGTGTTGGCAGTCCAGTCTAGCTTCTCGTCTAACTGTACTCCCAGATACTTGTAGGTCTTAACCTGCTCCACACATTCTCCATTAATGATCACTGGCTCCATATGAGGCCTAGATCTCCTAAAGTCCACCACCATCTCCTTGGTCTTGGTGATATTGAGACGCAGGTAGTTTGAGTTGCACCATATCACAAAGTCCTGTATCAGTTTCCTATACTCCTCCTCCTGTCCATTCCTGACACACCCCACTATGGCCGTGTCATCAGCGAACTTCTGCACATGGCAGGACTCCGAGTTATATTGGAAGTCTGATGTGTACAGGGTGAACAGGACCGGAGAAAGTACGGTTCCCTGCGGCGCTCCTGTGCTGCTGACCACCGTGTCAGACCTACAGTCTCCCAACCGCACATACTGAGGTCTATCTGTCAAGTAGTCCACTATCCAATCCACCATGTGAGAGTCTACTCCCATCTCCGTTAGTTTGTGCCTTAAGATCTTGGGCTGGATGGTGTTAAAGGCACTAGAGAAGTCAAGGAATGTAATCCTCACAGCACAACTGACCCCCTCTAGGTGAGAGAGTGATTTGTGCAGCAAATACGTGATAGCATCCTCCACTCCCACCTTCTCCTTATACGCAAACTGAAGAGGATCCTGGGCGTGCCTGGTTTGTGGCCTCAGATTCTGTATTATCAGCCGCTCCATGGTCTTCATAACGTGCGACGTCAAGGCAACAGGTCTGAAGTCATTCAACTCCTTTGGTTGTGGTTTCTTCGGTACCGGGACAATACAGGATGTTTTCCACTGTCTGGGTACTCTTCTCTGCTCCAGGCTCATGTTGAAGATGCGCTGTAGTGGTTCTCCCAGCTCAGTCGCACAGGCCCTCAGTAATCGTGGGGAAACTCCATCCGGTCCAGCCGCCTTGCTGGTACAGATCTTCCTCAGTTGACCTACCACCTGTGCAGCCGTAATCCTGGGCGTAGGCAAGGTCTCCTGTGAGTGGCTATTTTCCTGTGAGGGAAGTAAGCCTGGTGTGGATTTCTGCGGTGAGGATGAGATTGAGCTGTCGAACCTGTTGAAGAAGTTGTTCAGCTGGTTCGCTTTCTCCACATCTCCACTTATGTTCGCCCCCCGCTTTGCACTGCATCCGGTGATGATCTTCATCCCATCCCACACCTCCTTCATGCTTTTTTTCTGCAGCTTTTGTTCTAGCTTCCTCCTATACTGCTCCTTTGCCCCCCTTATCTGTACTCTGAGTTCCTTCTGAACTCTTTTAAGCTCCAACCGATCACCATCTTTAAAGGCCCTCTTCTTCTGGTTTAGGAGGCCTTTGATGTGACTAGTGATCCAGGGCTTATTATTGGGATAGCAGCGAACAGTTCTAACAGGGACAACTGCATCCACACAAAAGTTAATATAGTCCGTTGTGCATTCAGTGACCTCCTCAACGCCCCCACAGAGCCCCCCTTGCAGTACATCCCAGTTAGTAGTACCGAAGCAGTCTCTCAGGGCCTGTTCAGCTTCAGGAGTCCACTTCCTAAAAGAGCGTGTGGTAGTGGGATGCCTCATCACAATTGATTTATATCTGGGCTGTAACGAAACCAGGTTGTGATCAGCTTTCCCCAATGAAGGCAGTGGGGATGCACTATATGCCTCCTCTACGTTTGCATACAGTAGGTCAATAGTCCTATTACCCCTGGTGTAGCAATCCACGTACTGGGAGAAAGCAGGTAGTGTCTTGTCCAAAGTCACATGGTTGAAGTCCCCTGTAATTATCACCAGTGCCTCAGGGTGCTGTGTCTGCAGCCTAGCAACAGCGGAGCTGATGACGTCACACGCTACCGTTGCGTCGGCACGCGGCGGGACATACACATTCACCACAATGACGCTTGCGAATTCTCGAGGCAGGTAATATGGCCTCATACTCACGGCCACCTTTCTCTTCTCTTGAATCTATCCTGCAGTTATGCAAAAGTATGAAGCAGCATACCTTCTCCTCACCTACCCATCATCTCCCTCTGGTGCTCCTCTTTCTTAAATGGTCCACTTTCCTCTCTTATTGGATTACCTATTTTTCAGCCCTTTACCTCTTCTACCTAACTTCTCCCAGCTTCTTATTTTATCCCCTGTTCCCTACCAACCCACCTTTCCCCTCACCTGGTCTCCTGTACTCCTTCCTCTCCCCCACCTCACTCTGGCTTCTTGCCCCTTTCCTTTCCAGTCTCAGCTCAATTTAACTCTTTATTCGTTTCTATGAACATTGCATGACCTGTTGAGTTCCTTCAGCATTGTGTGTGTATTGTTCTGGATTTCTAGCATCTGCAGAGTCTCATGTGCTGATGACATGCAGCCTCTTGTTTATCGACAAAGCTATGGCGCTTTTTCACTGGGTGAAGGATGTGAATTAATGCAAAAATACGAAATATCCAGGTAATTTATGCTTCATCGTACCTTTGCATAGCTTCAGGATAGATTCCAGAGTAACCGTAATCCATTCCAGAGGACAAATCAGCATAGTTATGAAAACACACTTCACCTCAAAGGCCTTTACCCACCTTTCCTCCGTCCACTGACGGAGGCGCTGCTGAGTGCTGGGGGAACTGAAAGAAAGGCGCTCCATGCTACGGTAATGTTTCTCGGGGGACAAGCGCCTACGTAACTGTTCCAGCTCCCGTTCATACATGAGGCGCTGTTGTTCCAGTGCTGAGCGTTTCTCCTCCTGGTGTTGCCGCTCCAGCCTCTGCAGCACTGACTGCATCGCATCTGTCAATACAGTGAACTGTGCCATTATCCTTGTCTCGTATTGGTAACACACCAAGACATGCACTCAACCATCCATGCAAATTTCATCAACTTAGTGCGCCGCTTATAAAACTAAATTTAAACAATTAAGTGCTTCCTCCCTACCATTGTTCCCAAGAGCCTTCATCGTGACCTCCATCTGTGCAAACTCAAAGCTGTAATTATTCTCACTGGAGCCATCACTAGCACTGTCTCCATCTCCGTCCAGTTGCTCACTACTAGAGCTTTGCTTCATGGAGTTTTCCTGCCCCTCTTCTTCCTGCAATGGCTTCGGTTTTGGCAGATTTATTCTAAATAAGAAAATAAAGGTCAAGAAGATTTCTATGGTGAATTTTAGACACTCTTACTCGATTGTTGGATTGGCAGCTGATACTCATTACAAAATCATAAGACATAGGAGCAGAATTAGGAGAACCGTGATACCCAAATGGCCACTGAGTCTGCTCTTCCGTTCCACCATGGCTGACTCTTGAGGTTTCAGTTCTACAAAAGTCAGGGTATCACGGTAGTAAACATTTTCCAGAGCCAGCAACTCGGGTTCAATTCCTACCGCTGCCTCTAAGGAGTCTTGTAGGTTCTCCTTGTCAGGTTCCCCCATGTGCTCTGGCTTCCTTCCACATTCCAAAGGTGGACAGGTCAGTAAGTTGTGTGCATACTATGTTGGCACTGGAAGTGTGGAGACACCTACAGGGCTGCCACCAGCACATCCTCGGACTGTGTCGGTCACTGATGCAAAAAAAAACAACACATTTCACTGCATGTTTCGATATATAAATAAAGCTAACCCTTAAATGGAAAACAGCTGTAATACTTCTCATTTACTGTTTGAAAATACACCATTTCTACTACCACCGCCCTCCCCCATGACTGAATCTCAGAGAATGCAGTTGAACAGGTACCATAATGACTTTTGAATCTCTGGTGAAGATAGTTAACCAGTATCTTTTGCAACAGACATAATAAGAGAATCCGCCCAAGTTAGAAGTCATTGCTATTAATTAATGCAGAGGCTTATTGACAAAATTCACAAATACAGTGCCTAAAAATTAGCCTCCTGGAATGGCAGAATAGACTCAATGGGCTGACTTCGATTCCTAGGTCTTATTTATGGTCCTATATTCATCAGGGGAACAGACGACCTACAGCAGCAGTATTTTCTGTGTTGCCTCTGCAAAATCTCCCAGGTCCAATGGAAGAGTGTAAGCACCAAATATCAATAAACCTCATAAGACAAAATCCTAACATCAAGGCTCTGATCATATTAAACCAACTTTGACGAGTTGACTCCTGGAATAAGCATCCCTACTTGAAGCTGTGTCATAGAAAACAACACCCAGCAAAACAAATACGTTAAGATGTCTTCATCGTGACCCAAGATAACTCAAACTGGTGGAAAAACATGTGAAAAGGTACCAACCACAAACAGTACAAGGAGCATACAGTACTCCAATTCACCCTACCTCATATGGAACTCACCAGTAGATCCTGCAAAGGATTTGGTAGTGAACTGAGAACCCTTAAAATGCAGTGGAATCAAGACGGACTGATTCCTGAGAGGACCATCTCAGAAGTTTGCAAACATTTTTCAGAACTCCGCTCACTTACAGAACATAGAACAGTACAGCAAAAGAACGGGCCCTTTGACCTCATGATATATTTACTTTACACGATGCCAAATTAAGCTAAATTTCAGAACTAAAGCAGCAAAACGGAGGGCTATGTAGGATGGCAGGATCAGATGGACATTAGAGTAGATTAAAAGGCCGGCACAAAATACTATGTGAGCAATATACTATGTTCTACATTTAAATTACTTTGCCTACACACAATCCATATTCCTGAAAATCCACAGATCTACCTAAAAACTTGCCCCAGGCACTAGTACTCTGTGTGAAAAACCAGAGTTTTAAATTCACTCCCTCTCTCTTTACGTACATGATCTTAATTACATGATACCCTCACTCACCTTAAATCTATGACCTTGGGAGAAACAAGTCAGACCACATACCCTAACTGGTAATTTTATAAACTTTTATCAGGTCTCCCCTCAGCCTCTGATGCACCAGAGAAAACAAACCGAATCTGACGAACATCTTACAGTTCATGGCCTCTAATCCAGGCAGTATTGTAATTTCGAAGAAGGGTCTCAGCCCAAAACACCGACTGTTTATCATTTCCACAGATGCTGCCTGTCCTGCTGATTTCCTCCAGCATTTTATGTGTGTTACTTAGCATTGCTTTGGCATCCTTTCCGAAGCTCTATATCAAGGAGGTAACCACAGTCCTTGAATCGCTTGAGTTGATGCACAGAAAACTCCAGCTGTGCTGACTGATAAATTTGTACACACCAATAAAACTGAGTAAAACTAATGACTGTACTCCACTCTACGTTACCTGAAGAAGTGGTTATTACCCCAGAGGATTCGATCACCGTGATGAAGCTGCGTAGGGCAGGTTAAAAGGGAGCCATTTACAAATGTTCTGGGGAGAGAAGTTAAATGTTACAATCAGCAGTACTGTGAAAACATTAAGTGAACAAATGCACTGGAAGGTACAAACAAAGAGACCATAACCTTAGGCAATCAGAATGAATAACAGAGAGAGAATGCAGAGAATGCTCCTCAAGGTAGTCACACCCACAGAAGACCTTACATCACAGAATACTACAGCACAGAATCAGAATCAGGTTTAGTATCACTGGCAAATGTCACAAAATTTGTTGTCTTTGCAGCAGCAGTACAATACAATACATAATAACAGAGAAATAACTAGGAATTATAGTATATATATTAAATAGTTAAATAACCAGTGCAAAAATATGTAGTGAGGTAGTGTTCATGGGTTCAATGTCCATTCAGAAATTGGATGGCAGAGGGGAAGAAGCTGTTCCTGAATCATTGAGTGTGT
Organism: Hemitrygon akajei; assembly: GCF_048418815.1. Classification (NCBI taxonomy): domain Eukaryota; kingdom Metazoa; phylum Chordata; class Chondrichthyes; order Myliobatiformes; family Dasyatidae; genus Hemitrygon; species Hemitrygon akajei. Next base: position 116,561,992 of record NC_133130.1, on the reverse strand, counting down.
GCCTTCAGGCTTGGGTGGCAGCAATGAGAACAGGGCATGTTCTGGGTGGTGGGGGTCCTTAATAATGGGTGCACCTTTTAAAGGCATCACTCCTTGACGATGTCCTGGAAACTATGGAGGATAATGCCCATGATGGATCTGACTAACTGGTATGTCTTTAGACTGTGGGAGGAAACTGGAACATCTGGAAGAAACCCACAATGTCACAGGGAGAATGTACAGGCAGTGATGGGAATTTAACTCAGGTCACTGGTACTGTAAAGCACCTTTATCTGTAACGGTGACTGCGGGTTCAGGAGAAAACGATGAGGTGACTGTGATTTCAGGGTTCAGCTCTACAGAAAGTGCATCACCTTCTAACATGACATCCTGTAGTCTTCAGCACTGAACACTGAACATAGAGTGCAGCAAAATGATATGCTGACCTTCTAACTTACTCAACTTTCAATCTAACCCTTCCCTCCCCTAATGTATCTGCCTCTACCACAACCCCTGGGAGTGTGTTCCATGCACTTCCCACTTTTTGTGTAAAAAAACTACCTTTAATATTTCCCCTATGCTTTATTCTAATTACCTTTAAGTTATGTCCTCTCATATTAGCTATTGCCACCCCTGGAATAAGGAGCTGGCTGTCCACTTCATCATCTTATACACCATTACCAAGTCCCCTCTCATCCCAAAAAGAAATACATCAAGCTCACTTCACAAGACATTGTCCCAGATCCCCAAGGCTTTAGGATGACTTAACCTTCCAAACCAAGTCTGTGAATTCTGAGTTGGCTGGTAACAGCTACACAGGACCTTTCAGAGGATGGACAGGATGGCTTGTTGGAACAGGAAGGTAATATAGAAGTGGTATGCTAAGTTTTTGCCGGCTTCCAAAGAGACACAAGGTTCTCAGTAGGTTCCCAGGCCTTCCTTCTCCATTTTGATGAGTCACAGGACCTGAATTCCCACAGATCCCATTGGGTCTTGGTAGGGTGAATATGGAGAGGATAATTACTCATGTGGGAGTCAAGAATTAGGCATCATTGTTTAAAAGAGTCACCTGCTTAAGGCAAAGATGAGCACTGAATTTAAAAAATTCTGATCAGCTGTTCTAATGATGTCTCACACATTTCCAATATTCAGTACTTTGTCTCCTTTCCCCAGTTTATCTTTCATTCACCAACTCCTCCCATTTTTAACACCTCTCGACATAACTCTGCCACATTTTCAATAATCATCACAAACATTTGTTATTTAGTTTCTTCTGATCTCCACCCAAACCTCAGAATGTTCCTTCTTCCTCACACCTCTTTCTCTGCAAACCTGAACTAGTTTAACTTCTAACTTTACTGAGTTCTGGTGAAAGGTCATTGAGCTGAAATCTTAGCCATTTCTCTCTCCACAGCTACTGCTTGAGCAGCTCAGTAATATCACAGAGGACACAAATGTTCTCCCAAAGAGATGGTAAAACCAAAATGACTAACTTTCTTGGTTCCAAAACAATATTTTAATTTCAAGATGCAACAATTGCATAAACACCTCAGGATAGAAATAATGTTTGGGCGAGTTCATTTTTAAAATCAATTATAGAAGATTATCGAGATTTCACCTGGTGTTTTGTTTTGGTGTGAGAATGACTCGTCTCTCTGGAGAGATATCAATGACACAATGTTCTGGAAGTATTCCCATTCCACACAGCTGTATGTCCTGCGAATCATCAGATCCAATCAGAGTGTGATTCTGTTGAACAAATAACAAAGTACAAATTAAGTCCTCTTGTCCAAGCATGGCTTTCAACAAATAGAAGACCTACAAGTTGCCAATGCAGTGAGGTTTGATTACTTCAAGAAGTTGAAAAAATGCTAAAACTTCCATTTGGATCAATACATCAAGACAATATTTCAGGAGTACAGGCAAGGCCATGGGACTATCTAGTTAACTCCTTCAAAGAGCTGCACAGCTGAAAATCTTCCTTCTGTAGTGTGAAATTTTAAACATACAAATCCTCCTGAATTAAAATTTCATATTAGCCTTTATAATGTTCCAATTGCTCCCACTTGAATCAACATTACAGCGTGAGTGTAGAATAAGCTTTGAAATGAAGGTTTTAATTGTAACATTTATGAGAAGATGGTATGAGAGGCTTGGAGGGATAGGTTCTGGATGCAGGTAGATGAGGCGAGGCAGATAAGAGTGACATGGACTCAATGGACAGGTACATAGATACGAGAGGTTTGAAGAGATATGGTCCGGGTGTAGGAAGATGAGACAAGGCAGATCAGGGTGACAAGGACTGAATGGGCTGAAGGACCTGTTGTTTTGCTGTTGGATTCTATATTCTATGTTCAAGGCAGAATTATGGAAGGCAATGAGGTGAGATCGATTAGCTAGTTGAGTGGTGTTGTAACAACAACCTTGCACTTAATGTCAGCAATATCACAGAACTGATTGTGGATGTCAGGAAGGTGAAGACAGGCAAACTCGCAGCAGTCCTTGCTGAAGGATCTGCAGTGAAAAGGATAGAAACATAGAAAATAGGTGCAGGAGTAGGCCATTCGGCCCTTCGAGCCTGCACCACCATTCAGTATGATCATGGCTAATCATCCAACTCAAAACCCTGTACCTGCTTTCTCTCCATACCCCCTGATCCCTTTAGCCACAAGGGCCATATCTAACTTCCTCTTAAATATAGCCAATGAACCGGCCTCAACTGTTTTCTGTGGCAGAGAGTTCCACAGATTCACCACTCTCTGTGTGAAGAAGTTTTTCCTCATCTCGGACCTAAAAGGTTTCCCCTTTATCCTTAAACTGTGACCCCTCGTTCTGTACTTCCCCAACATCGGAAACAATCTTCCTGCATCTAGCCTGTCCAATCCCTTTAGAATTTTATACGTTTCAATAAGATCCCCCCTCAATCTTCTAAATTCCAGTGAGTATAAGCCTAGTCGATCCAGTCATTCTTCATATGAAAGTCCTGCCATCCCAGGAATCAATCTGCTGAACCTTCTTTGTTCTCCTTCTATGGCAAGAATGTCTTTCCTCAGATTAGGGGACCAAAACTGCACACAATACTCTAGGTGCGGTCTCACCAAGGCCTTGTACAACTGCAGTAGAACCTCCCTGCTCCTGTACTCAAATCCTTTTGCTATGAATGCCAACATACCATTAGCCTTTTTCACCGCCTGCTGTACCTGCATGCTCACCTTCAATGACTGGTGTACAATAACACCCAGGTCTCGTTGCATCTCCCCTTTTCCTAATTGGCCACCGTTCAGATAATAATCTGTTTTCCTGTTCTTGCAACCAAAGTGGATAACCTCACATTTATCCACATTAAATTGCATCTGCCATGAATTTGCCCACTCACCTCACCTATCCAAGTCACCCTGCATCCTCTTAGCATCCTCCTCACAGCTAACACCACCGCCCAGCTTTGTGTCATCCGCAAACTTGGAGATGCTGCATTTAATTCCCTCGTCTAAATCATTAATATATATTGTAAACAACTGGGGTCCCAGCACTGAGCCTTGCCGTACCCCACTAGTCACTGTTTCCCATTCTGAAAAGGTCCCATTTACTCCCACTCTTTGCTTCCTGTCTGCCAACCAACCTGGATGACCAGCTTCGAGTTCCTGGACATCACCATCTCAGATAACCTATCCTGGGACCAGTGCACAGGAGTAACCACGAAGAGGGTGCACCTGTGTTTCTACTTTCTTAAGCGTTTTAAGGAGATTTGGCATGTCATTGAAGACTCTGATAAACTTCTACAAATCTACAATGGAAAGCATTCTCACTGGTTGAATCACAGCAATGAAACTCCAGTGCACAGGAACACAAAATGTTTCAGACAGAGAAGGACACAGACCCAGCCAGCTCTATCGTGGATATAGCACTCCCTACCATTGAGGATGTCTACAACAGGCGATGTCTCAGGAAAGCGGCGTCCAACATCAGGGACTCCCACCATCCATTCATGCCTTCCTCTTGAGGCAGGAGGTACAAGAGACTGAAGGACCACACCCCCAAAGCTTCTTCCCTACTTCCATTAGGTTCTTGAACCAACCTGAATAACCCAAACACCAGCTTGCACTCTGCACTTTTCCCTCTTTCAATCTTGCACGAGTGCAACTTATTTTGCACTCTTGTACTCTAAGTTATGTATAAGTTTATGTTAATTTATCCTCGACTTGTACCATACTGCACTGCACTGCACATGTACTACAAAAAGGTACACTTTCAAGGCATTTAAACCCGGGTATGTATGCCCACAATTACAATGCACTTGAACAATGCAGTATTTCTGGAGGCGCAGTGACAAGAGACTCTCTGCACAAATTTCAAAGATTTAAAATAGAGGGACTGTTAAAAAAAATTAAACGTGAGTAGAAAATCAAAATGAAGTGAAAAAAGGAATAAATATACAATCCTAATCCAAAAGATAAATATTCCTAAATAGCTGCCCATGGTAAAATGCATCACGGTGTGGAAAGTTGTTATTAGTCCACGCTAGACGAGCGTTCTTGTTTTCAGAACATGAGCTGAGAGAAAGGGGTCAAATCTCAAATTACATGGTCAAATTACTAGAAAGTATGCAGTCAAAGCTGCACTCAATGTGAAGTTACTATGTCAAAATACAAGACAGCAGAGAGCTATCAACATCCAAGAGCCTCAAATGACAGTGTCCTATCATCAGCTCTCTATGAGTTCCAATACAAAAGCTGAAAATGCAGGAATATTCAAGTCAGACAACATCTATGGATAAAGAAACAAGGTCTTTTTTTAAGATACAGTATGCTTACAGGCCCTTCCTGCCCAATGACGTCACACGCTCATCATTCCCTTGTGACCAATTAACCAGAGGAAACTCGTTGTGGTCACAGGGTGGTACAAACTCTTTCCTGGCAGTGGCAGGAATTGAACTCAGATTGCTGGCACTGTAATAGAGTTATGCTAATCGTGCCACTCTTTGATTAGTCTTAAGGTGCAGGCAAAGCAGAAAAGGATGAACAAAAGAAGAACAGTAATGAGGTAGAATACAGAAAAGAAGTGACAGAAGAGATAAAGGCAAAAGGTGGTCCATCTGATCTGTTGGCTGTGAGATCACTGTGGTATATATCTTGCCCCCTACCATGAATGTTGTACTGTGTTAGGCTGGAAAGCAGGGGGAAGAAGTTTGGAGAAATGGAAAAAACAGCTGAGGAAGGGGTGACAGAAAGAGGAAGGGGATAAGGATGGGGTGTGGGAAGGTTAGAAGGATGGCAGTTGAAGAAGAATCTGAGCAAATTCATGCATCTGCTTCCATCAGCGTGTGTATGTGAGTTCTCTAGCTTCTTCTAGCTTCTGGTAATTTTTCCCTCCTCATCCTCTTCTCTTTTTCAATTCCCCATCCAGGCTCCCCTCTTGCCCTTTCTATTCTCCTCAGCTCCCTATCACCTACTTTATGTGCCCCTCTCCTTCCCTCTCTGTCCACATTCCTCTCCTATCAGATTCTTTCTTCAGCCCTTTACCTTTTCCACCTATCACCTCCCAGCTTCTCATTTCATCCCACTCCCCCAACCCACCTTATCCCCTCATCTGGCTTCACCGGCCAGCTTGTACTCCTTTCCCCTCTTCCCACCTAGCTCACTCTGGTTACTTCCCCTTTCCTTTCCAATCCTAATGAAGGGTGTCAACCTGAGACACTGACTGTTAATTCCTCTCCTTAAATGATGCCTGACACGTTGAATTCCTCCTGCATTTTGCGTGTGTTACTCAGGATTTCCAGCATCTCCAACGTTCTTGCACTTCCTTGCCATTGAATCAAGACCTCACGGTGTCAAGCCCATGTGATAGCTGATGTGCAGTGACTCCTGCATCTTTCACTTCTCATAACTGGAGCAGAAGGGGAGTAACACACACAAAAAAAGCCCATGTGGTAGCTGATGTGCAGTGACTCCTGCATCTTTCACTTCTCATAACTGGAGCAGAAGGGGAGTAACACACACAAAGTGCTGGAGGAACTCAAGAGGTCAGGCAGCAACTAGAGAGGAATAAAGAGTGAACTTCTTGGGCCAAGACACTTCATCAGGACCCAAAGTGTCAACTGTTTATTCCTCTCCATAGATGCTGCCTGACTTGCAGAGTTGCTTCAGCATTTTTTGCGTTACTCTGCATCTGCAGAATTTCTTGTGATTTTGGAACAGAAGGGACTGCCTAAGAAAAACAAAGAGAACATAATGACAGAAATGACGACGTCAGCAAGGAATATTACCTTTAAGTAATAAACAAGCAGCTCATTCAAGGCTGGATCAGCATTCAGATTCACCAAGAAACACTTGTCATCCCCTACTTTGATTCCTGAGGACTGAAGAGAAATGCCGAGACTCTCAAGCTGCTTTTGACGCTCCTGTAATACAGAGAGATGGCACAATCCATTTACAAACACGGTCTCTGACTGAGAATACCAGTGCTCAAAGAAAATTTATTATCAAATAACGTACATGTCTGCAAAAATTATCTTGAGTAATTTTTTGCAGGCATTTATGGTCGAACAAAGCAATCCAATAGAACCAATGAAAAACTACAATGGGCAAATGAAGATAAACTGTACTAATACAAAAAAGGATGGATGGACGGATGGACAGACAGAAAGATAACTATAGATAATAATGAGAACATGAGTAGTAGAGACCTGGAAATTGAGTCTATAGATCGTGAAATCAGATTCGTTGAAACGAGTGGAGTATGCAACATTCAGTGAAGGGACAAGAGATGGGAAATAGACAAGGCTCAAGTCAAATTACTGTGAGTTAAATGGTCTCTGTTTCAGTCATTGGTCCTTGAATGGTAACTAATTGTTATTCATGTACAAGTTACAATTTGGTAACTCTCAGAGTATTACATAATTGGGCTGAATTTCAAACCAGTTACTGACTTGAAAGATTCACACAAGAACAAAAGTTATTGCATCTTATCTAAACCCCTTGATTAGACCACCAACTGCCTCAAAAACAATAATGGATATGAGAAAGATAGGTTCAGGACTTGTGGTAACATAGGTAATTCATAAAGCACAATAGTGTGCTTGTCATTGACTGAAAATCTAAAAGAAACTGAAGAGATCAATGAAAATTTAGATTAGGAAATCAAATGAAAGGAAAACAAACTGACCAAAACGTGATGGTAGAATCCCAGAAATGCACTGTGCAGGCAACACTGGTCACCTGAGTAATCAAATAACAATCAGAAGTGTCATTAAACAGGTTACACATCCTGATCTCACCAGTGTAGGCAGGATGTAAGCACAGGAAGTGCATTGGTGAACCCACTCAGATTTTGTTTCAACATAGACTTCAGTCGCACACTCAAGGGAAAGTAATACTGCATTACATACTTGTGCAATGGCCTCTGTTTTCCTTAGTTTGTCTTCCCAGGTAACAGTCATTTCTTGAATTAGCTTTTCAGACTCTTCCAAACGATCCTTCAACTCTGGAGATTTCATTGCCTGGTACGGAAGAGCCAAATGAATGTTCGTTGTGAAGAATGTACAAAATAAACACAAGTTGATTCCATTCAGCTCATCATACCTTCTCCACCATTCATTATGATCAAGGCCAATCTGAACCACTTTCCTTTGCTAAACTCGTACCCCACAGCCTGAATGTACTTACTGACCAAGCAACTGCAGATGCTGCATTCTGGAGAAACGATGTGCTGGAGGAACACAGTGGGTCAAGCAGCAAATATGGGAAGGAAGAAGTTTCTGAAGGAAGAAGTCAATGTTTCTGGACAAAGTCGCAATGCAGGATTTCAAGCCGAAATGCCAACAATTCCTCCCCTCCTACAGATGTCTTTCAACCTACTGGCTTCCTCCATCACATTGTTTATTATTAATAAATAATTATTTATTGTCTTTACAGCCCTCTTGAATAGAAAATTCTAAATATTAATTATGTAATGGGTCCTTTATTTTTTAAATACTCATCCAAGGGACGTGGGCTTTGCAGGGTTGGCTGGTGTTAAATTGCCCATCGATCACTGCCTTTGAAAAGGTGGTGGTAGTTGTTACTCTGATCTTTATACCCCTTTCTCACCACAGCTCACACTCTCTGCAACTTAAAACACACTTGTTTTGTCACTTCTCCTGTTTGGAGGAAAGATCTTCGACATGAAATTTTGACCGTTTTTCTCCCCAATGGTGAACCCCACTATCCGAGCCATGCCACCATCGGGCAGGTGGTACAGAAACTTAAGTCCACCCCAAGTTCAAGAACAGCTACTTCCCTTCAACCAGCAAAACACTTACCACTAAAGTTTAGCAATACTACAATCACTTTCACAACAATGGAACTTTTTTTTCTAATTCTGATTTGTTCTTGTAAGAATGTGCACAATCACTGTTTAATTGGGTTTTTTCCTGTGAATGCTGCTTATATGATAACATATACTTATAAACACTGCTGTAAGTTTTCATTGCACCTGTGCGTCTATGTACCTGTAGGTACGACAATAAACTGGACTTTTTGACTGTCATCAACAAAGCACTTCCATAGAATTTTCTATGTTTTAAAAAAATCTGCAGTGGTTATAGATGGGCACTGGTCCCTCACCTTCCCCCCTCCCTCCCCTGCACTATCAAGGACTCTTCAAGAAGTGATTCCATCACTAAGGACCCTCACCATCCAGGACATGCCCTCTTCTCACTGCTACCATCAAAGAAGTGATGCAGCAGTCTGAAGAAACATGCTTACCTTCTTAGGAACAGCTTCTGCCATCCATCATCAGATTTCCGAACAGACAATGAACCCGTGAACACTATCTCAATATTTTGTTCCATTTATTGCAATTTTTTAGTAATTTTTTATGTATTGCATGGTACTGCTACTACAAAGCAACTAAATTTCACATGTCAGTGATAATAAGCTTGACTCTAACCAAATTATGTCCTGTTCTTCTAAATGCAAGAGGGTACAAATGCTACCGTAAATCCTTCCATGAGGGAAAGATTACATATCCTTGAAACCAATCTGGCAAAGTGTGGTAGACTTCTGCCAATGTAAGCATATCCTATCTTGGGTTAGGACACAAGATTCTATACATACTGAGTGGCCACTTTATTAAGTACACCACTACATCTGCTCGTCTAATCAGCCAATATGTGGCACTGACTGAATGCAGAAAAGCATGGTCAAGAGGTTCATTTGCTGTTCAGACTAAACATCAGTGACTTCGATCATGCAATGACAAGGGGTGGTTTGTGTATCTCAGAAACTGTTGACCTCATGGGATTTTCAAGCACAACAGTCTCTAGAGTTTACAGAGAATGGTGTGAATTAATGAGAGAGGTCAGAGGAGAATAGCCTGGCTGGTTCAAGCTGACAGGAAGGTGACAGTAACTCAAATAACCACGTTATAACAGTGATGTGCAGCAGAGCATCTCTGAACATACAACATGTTGAACCTTGAAGTGGATGGGTTACAACAGCAGAAGATTACAAACATACACTCAATACCCACTTTATCAGATACAAGAAGGTGCCTAATAAAGCAGCCACCAAGTGTATGCTTCAATATACATATTACAAATAAAGCATATCCTTATCAAGACATTGCTGTACGTAAGAAACAGTGAGAGTCGCTGGACTGATTTCTGCGGGACACCATTGATCCCAGTCTTCCTCATCTGGTTCCATGCTCTTACCAACCTCTTCTATCACATTCCACCACGTGGAGCCTTTTGCTGCCGTTACCAATTACCTCCCAGCATGTATTGGAGTATTGTTATGATACCAGCCCCCTCCTTTGTGAGAATTGCAAGAGCCCTAGTGAAAGGGGGGTCAATGACCCGAGAGAGAGAGCAAGAGAGAGAGAGAGACAGGCTGAATGGACACAGGAAATGGAAAGACAGCGACGTGCTGGATACCGCATTCCACTGGGACAAAAGCTGGCGACTGTGGCATTGTTCTCAGGAGACACCTGGGAACTGCAGACGTGCCAACTCGCAGGGACATTGTAAAGCCCTCGGGCAAAGTGGGCTGGTTGAGAGAGAGATTGCATCACCTGCAACCTGATTGACACCTGAGATCCCGTGAGGCAGTATAAAGAAGGGTCTGAAAGAGGAAGACCCTCAGACGCACCAAGGAGTCACCAAGAAGCACGATAACGCTTCCCGTGGGAACGGGAAGCCATTTTGAAGTAAGCCACGTGCGTTAAATTCCGAATGCGGGGTTTGTGGCTGGAACCAACGGAAGATCGCTTTTAACTAACAACGGGGAAGATCGCTCCCCTGATTCCACGGATGTTTTGGGCAAGTTTTTCCGTTTATCTCTCTCTCTCTCTCTCCAACACGTGAAACCAAAAGGGAAAAGCCTGCAGACTTCAGAGTGACTCTTTATATTTCCAATTGGACTCAGTATTATACCCTAGACAACGAAAGAGCTTATTTCTGAGTGATTATTAATGTACCTGCGTTTTAGATTGAGTATTGACGCATGAAATCTGAATGTTTGTATTAACCTTAATTTTGGTGCCCCTTTATTAATAAAACTTTTGAAAATAGTACCATTGGACTTCAACTGACATATCTATCTTTGCTGGTAAGTGAAACCAGTTACTGGTTCCATAACAAGTGGGGTTCTCGTCTCGGGATTTGACACCAAAAAGGGGGAGGTCAGTCAATCGGGATTGTAAGTCAAAAAAAATAATTTGGATCTGGTACGCAGGTAGCCAGACAGAAAAACCAGCAAAAATGGACGTGTGTGAATTTATGAAAAACGCGACTGTGGCGGCGCTAGAGGTGAGCACCAAATCAGACTTGTTAAATTTGGCGAAGGGGTTAGAGGTGGAAAACGAGCAGGATCAAGCTGAGAGGCAAAGACAGCATGAAATTCGGATCAGAGAGTTAGCAGCAGCCGAGAGAGTGGCAGCGGGGAGAGAAAGAGAGAGGGAGGAGCTAAGGAGAGAGCGGTTTAATGTTAGTCGGGAGCTGAGAGTAGTACCTCCGTTCGAAGAGACGGATGTTGATAGTTATTTCTTGTTTTTTGAAACGGTGGCAGCTATGATGCCGACCCGCAGACGGGCGAGTGCGGTGGCCCCGCCCCTAGAGACCCAAAGCTATCGCGCATGCGCGGTCACACGCAGCCTGTCCAGAAAAGCAGTGAGCAGTTTAAATCGGGCCAGCAGTAATCTGGCCAAGATGTTTATACCGACCCTGTACCATGAGGGTTCCGAGGGTGGTAAAACAGAAAGCAGTAAAGTAAAAGGGGGTAAGGGAGAGGAAATAGCCCTGCCCTTAGTGAAGAGAAAGGTCCTAGAGGTAGGAACTAAAGTTGAGAAACGGATAAAGTTGTTAAAATGTCCAGAGTTGGACATGGTTAATCTGTCTGGTTTGGCAGAATTGTTTGAAGAAGTTCAGAGTTCTAAAGGTGTTCTCGATGGTCCCGAGAGTGAAATGAGGGCAGTCTTAGAGAGGAAGGGTATCCTTGCTGTGGAGAAGTCAGCTGAAATGGCCGAGGAGGTTGTTTCAGCTCGCAGGGTTGCGCCTTCCCCAACGGGGGGCTGCCTAGAGAGTAACTGGAAGGATCGGGGGACGTTAGAATTTGAAAAAGGTACGGGTATTGAAAGCCTGGAAGGGGCCAATGTCCCGTTTGAGTGTGTCCAAGATGGGGGCGCACGTGGTGCTGAACCTGGTAACAGAGCTCAGGGGAAGTCTGAGGTGTTTGATTCAGGGGGACGGGGCGGCCGTCTTTGTGGATCAGATAGGGTTGGTTCAGTAGGAAAAGGGTTAACCTTGGTAACCGTGGGAAGTGTGAGTTCCACGGTGTTTGTATTCGAGAGTGGGGCCAAGGTTAATGCCGAATTTAAGGGGGGAATGAGGATTGTTATTGAAGGAAACGGAAAGTCTGTAGTTCCCAAGTCGAAGGAAGAAATTTTAAACCTGGCAGATCGCTCACAGAGTGAGTCGGGAAATAGCGGGGCCCCCCACTCTATTGTTACGCCAGGGTGGGGTGTGAAGAGGTTGCATTCGAAATGCTACCTGAAAGAGGAGTTGGAATTAAAAACAAATAGCCTGAAGGGTCTTGACAGTTTGGGGCATGGTGTTGAAAAAATAGCCCCGATGAACGAGGCGGGCGGGAGTTCACCACGCCAAATTACTCAAAGTCCCAACGGGGGGACTCGCCAGAAAAGAGGTGACGGTTAATGGGGATGCCATTTTTTTTAAACAGCAAAGCAGGTTTTTACGGGTTGCGCCAAAGCCTGTGAATAATAAAGACAGACCTTTGGAGACTTGCCGGCGAAGTAAACCGACCGAAACGATTAGTATTCGCATAAACTTTTGTAGATGCACCTAAGCTAAGATCACACCTCCGCAGTTTTGTTGCTGAAGAAAGCAAATAAATAAGCTGGTTATTGAGCTGAAGTCTGATGCTGCCAGGCGTTAGCATGGCACGTGAGGTTAAGGTATTAAAGGAAAGGGGCACTGTACTTGTTACCTGTTTAGATGCTGACTTGAATGTATAACTGTATTACTCTGTAGTGAAAAGAAAAGCTTCTGTATTGTGTTAGATTCAAAATTTCTGTAAGACTCTGTACCACTCTGTGTTTTTAACCGCTGGTAAAAAACCTTTAAGAGGAGAGGTGTTATGATACCAGCCCCCTCCTTTGTGAGAATTGCAAGAGCCCTAGTGAAAGGGGGGTCAATGACCCGAGAGAGAGAGCAAGAGAGAGAGAGAGACAGGCTGAATGGACACAGGAAATGGAAAGACAGCGACGTGCTGGATACCGCATTCCACTGGGACAAAAGCTGGCGACTGTGGCATTGTTCTCAGGAGACACCTGGGAACTGCAGACGTGCCAACTCGCAGGGACATTGTAAAGCCCTCGGGCAAAGTGGGCTGGTTGAGAGAGAGATTGCATCACCTGCAACCTGATTGACACCTGAGATCCCGTGAGGCAGTATAAAGAAGGGTCTGAAAGAGGACGACCCTCAGACGCACCAAGGAGTCACCAAGAAGCACGATAACGCTTCCCGTGGGAACGGGAAGCCATTTTGAAGTAAGCCACGTGCGTTAAATTCCGAATGCGGGGTTTGTGGCTGGAACCAACGGAAGATCGCTTTTAACTAACAACGGGGAAGATCGCTCCCCTGATTCCACGGATGTTTTGGGCAAGTTTTTCCGTTTATCTCTCTCTCTCTCTCCAACACGTGAAACCAAAAGGGAAAAGCCTGCAGACTTCAGAGTGACTCTTTATATTTCCAATTGGACTCAGTATTATACCCTAGACAACGAAAGAGCTTATTTCTGAGTGATTATTAATGTACCTGCGTTTTAGATTGAGTATTGACGCATGAAATCTGAATGTTTGTATTAACCTTAATTTTGGTGCCCCTTTATTAATAAAACTTTTGAAAATAGTACCATTGGACTTCAACTGACATATCTATCTTTGCTGGTAAGTGAAACCAGTTACTGGTTTCATAACAGTATAAAAGTATAAATTTACCAAAACTATGAAGTCAGTTTTGAAATTTGCTATGCATGTATCTTAAGAATGTGGAAGACAATGGTGTGTTAATGAGAGGTAGCTACAGAAAGAGCTTGCTATTTGCTATGCATGTATCCTAAAAATGTAGAAGACAATGACGTGTTAATGAGAGGTAGCTAAGAGATGTAGATTAGAACATGATTAAGCCAATTGATAGAAACAATAGGGACAATGATGTACGTGAGGTACGTGTAATATGCAACTATAGATCGATTACATATGCTAATGCAACTGGACCAGGAGATTGCTATAAAAAATGCTGTGTCCGGGGATCGGTGGGCAATCAGCGACTAGCTCAATGACTGTCTCAGCTTTGATTTGCAAATTAAAGTTTAACCCTTCTTGAAGAATCTTCTGCGTCTCCTGGTCATTTGTGAGGCACGAAAAACCACGACACATGTCACTACTTCCATACCTCCCAGCGTCCGTCGCTACTTCCACACGTCCCAGCGTCCGTCGCTACTTCCACACCTCCCAGGGTCCGTCGCTACTCCCACACCTCCCAGCGTCCGTCGCTACTTCCACACCTCCCAGCGTCCGTCGCTACTTCCACACCTCCCAGCGTCCGTCGCTACTCCCACACCTCCCAGCGTCCGTCGCTACTCCCACACCTCCCAGCGTCCGTCGCTACTCCCACACCTCCCAGCGTCCGTCGCTACTCCCACACCCCCCAGCGTCCGTCGCTACTTCCACACCTCCCAGCGTCCGTCGCTACTTCCACACCTCCCAGCGTCCGTCGCTACTCCCACACCTCCCAGCGTCCGTCGCTACTTCCACCACCCCCCAGCGTCCGTCGCTACTTCCACACCCCCCAGCGTCCGTCGCTATTTGTTTTTTAAAAATTTTTAATTAGTTTTTCAAAACATTTTACAAAATTAAAAACCCCAAATCCCAATGAGGAGCATTAATACAGTGCAAGATTAAGCATACAATAACAATATGCTACAAAGGAAGAGAATTTAACAAAAAAGCACCTAAATTAAAGACAAGTGAGCTTAGTGTCCTCCCCAAGCCCCACAACACAAGAAAAAAAACAACTACTCCAGACCAACCACCACACAGTATAAAGAGTATAAGTCCGGACAGTCAAACTCCCAGACTGTGAATACACTTAGCAACAGAGGATAATAATGCCTACTACCAGAAAACAAAGGGAGCTGAAAGCAAGGGACCGAAAAGAAGAGAAAAAAAAACCCTAGTCAGGAGGAAGGTTATGAAAGTACTCGATAAAAGGCCCCCAGATCTTATGGAACTTTAGATCCGAATTAAGAACTGAATAATGAATTTTTTCGAGGTCCAAGCAGGCCATAATGTCGTTAAGCCATTGCGCATGAGTGGGCGGGGCAACATCTCTCCATCTAAGGAGGATCAAGCGTCTCGCCAGGAGAGAGGCAAAGGATAGTATTCGGCATTTGGTCGGACCCAGACATAAATCTGTCTCGCCCCAAAAACCGAACAGAGCAATTGAGGGGTTAGGTTCTAGGTGCTGATTCAGAATACCCGATAATGTAGTGAAGACATCTTTCCAGAATTTCTCCAAGCTAGGACAGAACCAGAACATATGGATGAGAGAGGCCACGCCCCTCTTGCATTTATCACTGAGCGGACTAATGCCAGGGTAGAATCGAGATAGTTTTGATTTAGACATATGGGCTCGGAATATTTGAGTTAATAAGAATGGAAACTCCCCTAGCTTTATCGGCAAAGGATGAATGAAAATGCTGACCCGCCCACTTTGACAGAAGGCGGGAGTTATCAGAACAACGAATATGAGTTTCTTGGAGGAAAGCAATGTCAGCTTTGAGTTGTTTAATATGTGAGAATACCTTCCTCCTTTTAACAGGGTGGTTCAATCCCTTTACATTCCAGCTCACGAATTTAAGTGCACTAGCCATTATCAACTACTAATGCATAAAAGGCAGCAGGCATATAAAAAGTCAAGCAGGACAATAGCAGTCTGGGAGCAGAGATGTAAACATAGATTCGTAAGGTCAAAATATAAACATGTCCTAAGCAATAAAGAGATGTTGGAACTGGAAAATCCACCCCACCCGCACAACCCAAAACTAGACGGCTACCAAAACAAGTAGCTAGCTCTACCAAAAAAATTAACCCAAATACAACTTCCAGATCTGTGTCATTAACAACAGTTCCGTATAAATACTATAGCAAATAATAACTAGTTTATGCACTAGAAAACATAACTACAGATTAGAACACCTTCTGCAGAAATATAAAACTTAATACAGAGAAAATCGGAAGAAAACCAAAACTAACCTATCCGCGAAAAATTATAGAAGAATAAAGTAAGAGAAAGGGGAAAAAAAGGTAAGGAGGAAAAAGAAAAAAGAGGAAGGGGAAAATTATAAATTCAAGACGAGTATTTATCAACCGTTTACAGAGAAGGGAGAAAAAAAATTCAGAGATTAGAAAAAAGGGGTGAAGAAAAGAAAAAGATAAAATAAATAAATATTTAAGACAAAGGAAAAATGAATCAGCAGTTGAACTGTGAACTGACAAACAGGGAGGCCTTCACTAAAGACTTCGAACCTCCAAAACAAGTTAGAGTTAGTTGTAGAACTCTGTAGGTAAAGTTATACAAGAATAAAAATAGATTACACACACACACCAAATCCCGGGAGAGATTGTCAACAGCCCTTAAAGTTTCAATGAATAATGTCTGAGTGATTCAAGTGAATTCCGAGTCCAAAGAAAGTAATTTTACTACAAGGAGTACTTATCTACCATTTTAGGAGGTCCAATCAGATTCCGAAGATGACTGGATAGCCGGAAGACTTGCCACAAACGCTTCAGCTTCCTTCGCTAATTTGAACCACTTGAATTTCCCGGTATTAAGCTTGATTCGTAGATCAGCAAGGTTATGAAGGGAAGGTTTGAAACCACGATCAAAAAGCACTTTCATTACGTCTTTAAACTCAGCATGCATCTTTAAGGCCTGGGGTGCAAAATCTTCCACAAAGCGAATGGTTGTATCCTTGAAAGGAAGCGACCCCCTGCCTCTACAATCAGACTGTGTTTTACCTGGTATTGATGGAAACACAAGATTACTGGTCATGGGCGGGAGCCCAGAATTCCGGGAGGAACGTAAACTCTGTGTGCCCGTTCGAGCTCGGGCGGCTTCGGAAGCAAATCTTTCCCGAATAACTCACAGAGAAACTCAGCGAAAAACTTCACCGTTGATCCCTTTTCAGTCGCCTCTGGTAATCCCAGAATTCTGATGTTGCAGCGTCTGCTACAATTTTCGAGATCCACCATTTTGGAAAGAAGTTTATTAGATTTTTCCTCTAAGCTGGAACAGAGAGTCTCCAAGTATCGAATACGACTCTCTAAACCTTCAGAAGTCGAATCGATGCGAGATAAGTGTTCAGCATGTTTGTCCACTTTATCGTTGATCCGATCCAGTTTGTCTTCTAACTGTTTGAAAGCGGTTTTAAATTCCTTTAGGATTTCGTCTCGGAGCTTTCCAAGCGCAACCAGCGTCTCGTCCAATGGGGTCATAGTTTCTTTTCTCCCGGGTTTAGAACTCTTGCTAGACATTGTAAGTTAGATATATTCACAGGCAAGTAAGAGATACCGAAATAATTCCTAACTAAGGTTTAAAAAATGAAGACATTTAGTGCAAAGATAGCGACAGTAACGGAACAAAGGTTCGGAGCAGCTAAACAATCGCCATCTTACCGGAAGTCCCGCTCCGTCGCTATTTCCACACCCCCCAGTGTCCGTCACTATTTCTATCCCTCCCTGCACCATCTGCCTATGACCCTTCCTCAGCTGGATTCCTCTATTACTTGCCCTACACCTTTCTATCACCTCTTTATACTGCCCACTTCCCATCTCTTTTCTACGTGTTAACTTTCTGTTTCCCACTACAGACACTGCCTGATCTGCCAAATTCTTCCAGCTTATTTTTTGCTCCAAATTCCAGCATCTGCAATCCACACAACATACTTGTCTTCATTGGCCATATCAGGATGTTGTAGAACTTTCTAAAACATGAATTAGACTCTTTTCTTCTCCATAGGTGCCTCCTAACCTGCTGAGTTCGCCCAACATTCTGTGCGTGTTTCTCTGGATTTCCAGCGTCTGCAGAGTCTTGTGACACTGTAGGTCAATTTGCTTTTCTTCGTTTGGAGAAGACTCCGAAGGGGCAACATAATGGGTTATTACAAAATTATAATGGACTCAGATGACTTTCGATTATCTGAAATTTTAAATTGTCACCTGACGCCCAATTGAAGTGTCTTCAGGCTCTGAAACAGTTTCAATGAAACCCAATAAAACTGTGAGGAAGAACACTTTATCTTTCAAGGAGGTGGAATACACCGAGTTCAATAGTTCAAAGTATAAAGTCACCATACACCACCCTGAGATTCATCTTGTGGCCATTCACAGTAAGCCAAATGAAAAGCTACAAACACTGACAAACAGCAATGTGCAAAAGTCAAATTGCAAATGCAAATAAAGCACAAATAATAATAATAAATAAATAAATAATACTGAGTCCTAGAATCATATGTCCCCAGGTTATGGAATCAGTTTCTTATTGAGGTGAGTGCAGTTGTCCATGCTGGTTCAGAACCCTGGTGGTTGAAAAGTAAATAACTGTTCCTGAACTTCACACAACAATTTTGCTTGTTTCATTTTTATTCTCTTCTCAACTAATAGTAGTATTTGGTGACAGTTAACCTCGTCACACTGATATCATTTTCACAGAGTCTTAAAAACACTTGTTACCTGGTCTGGTGAAAGTTCACTGACTTGTTAATTGTGTCTCCTATCAAAAATACCACATGATCTGTTGACTAGCTACAGCTTGTTCTTGCCTTTACTATTATTATTCTGATGTTCACATAAACCTACACTTCTAAAAGCATTGGAAACACAAAAGTATAGACCACAATTACATAATTTACCACTACCTCTAGAAGAAGTAAAAGGTATTTCCCCATTTTATGCACCATCTAAGTACAGATATCTACCATATAGTGTAAGCCTTAAATTCTGATAGAATTCAGAAAATAGATGAGACAACAATGTCAATGAGACAACCAGACGTCATGGGTTAAGGGTGAAAGATTAAAAATTTAACGGGAACATTAGAGGAAACTTCTACACTTGGAGGGTCGGGAAAGTGTGGAATAAGCTGCCAGCATAAGTGGTGCATACAAGTACATGGATGGGAGGGCTGTGGTTCCAGTGCAGGTCGATGGGAACGAATGGTTTAAATGGTTCAGCATGGACAAGTTGGGCCGAAGGGCCTGTTTCTGGGCTGTATTCCATTCTGAAGAATCATTGACGCAAAGATTGGCAATTATCTCAGTTAGATTAGATGCACTCTATTCTTTGCACAGTGGGACAGAGTCATTAACATCAAAGTTTAAAGAAAAAGTACTTTACATTGAATCATCTTGAGGCCTTCTGTTGGTCAGGGTCAACCATGGATATTATGTCCAAGCTGTCTATATGATATGTAGGCCAGGGCAGTACAATATGGGGAGAAAGCTGTTGGTCATATAGCAGGCTCCTTCTCTTCACGCAACCAATAAATCCAAAGGAACAGCAGAGACCAACTGAGTTATCATTTAATAAATATCTGAGTATAGGATCACACAGCCAAGCGAATTTTGCAATTAGAAGGTGAATGCAAAAGTTTGCCAGCAGGGGCCGCTAGAGCCCTTTAATTCCCCTTTGCTGCTCTATCCACAGCATTTCTGCCACTCAGATTAAAACAGTTTTGCAAATAAACAATTTATACTTTAGGCCTCTGCAGTTTTGAATAATTGAATACATTACCTCCAGGTGCATGAATTATATGCAACATCTGGATCAGTCAACTGCATTTCATCAAAATGTGCGAAGTTCAGAGTAAATTTATTAACAAAGTACACGTCACCATTCACTACGCGAGTAAAAACATGCTGTAGCACAAGATTCTGTGTAGCTAATACATTGTGAAGAATCAGAAATGGTGTTTAGTATTTACACTTACTTCCATTTCCATGTCCTCTTTTGAACAGTCAATACACATCTTACCAAGCTATTCCTAACAAACCAGAATACTGCCCTGCTTCAAATCCAGGATTCCTACCACATCATACCTCTGCTCTGGAGAGTTGTTCCCGCAGTTTATCTACTTCCTCGCGGAGCTCCCGGATGATCCGGGCATTAGGATCTTCATTCACCACAGCATGATTAATAATGTTTTTGGCTCTGTCTGCGTACCTCAGCGTTGACAGCGTTTCGTCGTAATTGTCGGCTGAGGGACTCACTGTCGCTATCATTGCCGTTTTGCTATTTCCACCAAGACTGTCCTAGATTTTGCAGAAGAAAAAAGTTCAAAGTAAATTTATTATCAAAGTACATATACACCACCATACAATATCCTGAGATTCATTTGCTTGCAGGCATTGACAGTAATATAAGAAATACAATAGAATGAAAAGCCACACCAATACGATGGACAAACAACCAATATGCAAAAACAAAACGACAAACTGCACAAATGCAAAAAGAGGGAAATGAATAGATAAATAAATAAGCAGTGAATATCAAGAGCATGAGATGAAGAGTCTTTGAAAGCGAGTCCATAGTTTGTGGGAATAGTTCAGTGATGGGGCAAGTGAAGTTATCCCCTCTGGTTCAGGGGTAATAACTGTTTCTGCACTTGGTGCTGTGAGTCCTTCCTGACAGCAGCAGTGAGCAAAGAGCATGGCCTGCATGATGGAAGTCACTGATGATGGAATTTGCCGTCCTGCAACAGCGCTCCACGTAAAATGCCGGAGAGGGCTTTACCCATGATGGACTGGGCTGTATTAACTATTTTTTGTAGGCTTTTCTGTACAAGGGTTTCCATACCAGGCCATGATGCAGCCAGTCAATATACTCTCCACCACACATCGATAGAAATTTGTCAAAATTTGAGATGACAAGCCGAATCTTTGTAAACTCCTTAGAAAATAGAGGTGCTATCATACTTTTTTCACGATGGCACTTGTGTGCTGGACCCATGACAGATCCTCTGAAATGATAACACTGAGGAATTTAAAGTTGTTGACCCTCTCCACCTCTGACCCTCCGACAAGGACTGGCTCATGGACCTCTGGTTTCCTCCTCCTGAAATCAGTTCCTTGGTCTTGCTGACACTGAGTGAGAAGTTGCTGTTGTGGCACCACCCAACCAGAATTTCAATCTTCCTCCTATTTGCTGATTCGTCAGCACCTTCGATTCAACCTCACCAGTGGTGTCATCTGCAAACTTAAGGGCAATGGAGCTGTGCTTAGGCTCACCATATACTACGCTGAGATTCATTTTCCTGTAGGCAGTCACAGTAGAACAAAGAAATACAACAGAATCAATGAAAAATTACACACAATTAAAGACTGACAAAAAACCAATGTGCAAAAGAAGACAAACTATGCAAATGCAAAAGAAATATGTAACAACAATAAATAAATAACACTGAGGACATGAGTTGTAGGGTCTTTGAAAGTGAGCTGAAAGGTTGTGGAATGAGTTCAGTGTTGAGATGAGTGAAGTTATCCACACTGGGTCAGGAGCCAGATGGTTGTACAGTTACAACTGTTCCTGAATTTGGTGATGTGGGATCTACCATCTGCAGTGAAGGTATAAAGGTACAGTTATACCTTTATAGCATAATTGACACCTTGTGAGTACATATTGTTTTAACAGCTTATAAAGATATATTTCTGCACTTAAATGCCACGTAACATTAAAAGTGATTTGGCTAGAGTTAAATAGGTGGGTTGCTGGGCAGGGCAGCTTGCTGGGTCGGAAGGGTCTGGTCTCTGCTGATTCTCTCAATAAACTGAATAATATAAACTCTAAAGATGACAGATTCTACAGATGCTGGAAATATTGAGGGGTCTTGGCCTGAATGAAATATCTGCTGTTTGTACCTCTCCACTGACATTGCCTGATGCTGAGTTCCTCCAGCATTTTGTTTGTGTTGATCTTTAGCCTCTATTTTGATCATCCCAGCAATGAAAGGCACCACGATTTGCATGAGTTTGAACAAAGTTCCATTTACCCCTTGGCCAAATCAATAAAATGGTCACACGTCGAGTGGTGGCTTGCCGGGGTATTGGAAAGGTGATTTCTCTAAAGGTCCTGTCTTTACAATGAGGACAATGAGATGATCAGCACTCAGTGCTACAGTGGAGGAAGTCTGACAATAACTTTCAGAGTACAAGTATGTGTAGCTTAATGCAGAAATCCAGAGCTTGCTGTTAGTGATTCCTTGTTCTTTAAAAGGCCAAAAGACCATAATATAGAGGAGTAGAATTAGGCCATTTGGCCCATTGAATCTGCTTCACTATTTCATCATCGTTGTTCCACTTCCCTCTCAGCCCCAATCTCCTGCCTTCTTCCCATATTCCTTCATGCCCTGGCCAATCAAGAATCTATCAACCTCCACAGCTGCCTGTGGTAAAGAATTCAATAGATTTACCACTCTCTGGCTAAAGAACTTTTTCCTCATTTTGATTCTAAAAGGATGCCTCTCTATTCTGAGGCTGTGTCCTCTGGTCTTAGACACTTCCATCATCCTCTCCACATCACTCTATCAAGGCCTTTCACCATTCGATAGGCTTCAATGAGGTCACCCCTCATTCTTCTGAATTCCAGTGAATATAGACCCAGAGCCACACAAGCCATTCAATCCTGGAATCATTTTCGTGAACCTCCTTTGAACCCTCTCCAGTTTCAGCACATTCTTTCTAAGATAAGGGGCCCAAACCTGCTCACAATACTCCAAGTGAGGCCTCACCAGTGCTTTATAAAGTCTTGACATCACATCCTTGCTTTTATATTCTAGTCCTCTTGAAATGAATGATAACATTGCATTTGTCTTCCTCACCACAGACTCAACCTGCAAATTAACCTTCAGGGAATCCTGCACAAGGATTCCCAAGTTCCTTTGCACCTCAGTTTTTTGTATTTTCTTTCCATTTAGAAAATAGACAACACTTTCATTTCTTCGACTAAAGTGCATGACTGTACACTTTCTGTCACTGTATTCCATCTGCCATTTCTTAGCCCATTCTCATAATCTGTTTTCCTGTAGTCTCTCTACTTCCTCAGAATTATGTGCCCCTCCACCTATCTTCATATTTGAAAGTCTGCAAACTTTGCAACAAAGCCATCAATTCCATCATCCAGATCATTGACATGTCATGTAAAAAGAATCGGTCCCAACACAGACACCTGTAGAACACCACTAGTCACTGGCAGCCAACCAAAAATGGTTCCCTTTATTCCCACTCATTGCCTCCTGCCAGTCAGCCACTGTTTTATCCATGCTAGGATATTTACTGTCATACCACGGGCTCGTAGGTTGTTAAGCAGCCTCATGTGCGGCACCTTGTCCAAGGCCTTCTGAAAATTCAAATACACATCATCCGATCTATCCAGCTTGTTAATTCTTCAAAGAATTCCAACAGATTTGTCAGGCAAGATTTTCCCTTGAGGAAACCATGCTGACTATGGCCTATTTTTATTATGTGCCTCCAACTGCCCTGAGATCTCATCCTTAACAATCAACTCCAACATCTTCCCAACCGCTGTGGTCAGACTAACTGGCTGATAGTTTGTTTGTTTTTCAGCCTTTCTCCCATCTTGAAGAATGGAGTGAGATTTGCAATTTTCATATCTTCCAGAACCATTCTAGAATCTAGTGATTCTTGAAAAATCCTTACTAATGCCTTCTCGAGCGCTTCAGCCACTTCTTTCAGAATTCTGGAGTGTACACCATCTGGTCCAGGTTGATTTATCTACCTTCAGACTTTTCAGTTTCCCAAGAACTTCCTCTCTAGTTATGGCAACTTCATACACTTCATGACCCCTGACACCTAGAACTTCCACTATACTGCTAGTATCTTCCACAGTGAAGACTGATGCAAAATACTTATTCAGTTGATCCGCTATTTCATTATTCCCCCATTACTACCTCTCCAGCAGTTCGATATCCACTCTCACCTCTCTTTTACATCTAATGGATCTGAAGAAACTTTTGGCATTTTCTTTCAATTTTTATTGGCTAACTTACTTTTGTATTCCATCATTTCCTTCTTAATGACTTTTCTTAGTTGCCTTCTGTTGGTTTTTAAAAAAGCTTCCCAGTCCTCCAACTTCCCACTATTTTTTGCTCTATTTTTGCTTTTGTTCTTTAAAAGGACGTTGTGTAGATTTTTCCAAGCTAACAGCCAAACTCAGTGAACTGTTGAGAAATTCAATTTTCAGTAACTGTAAATAAAGCCTGAAATTGCTCCATGTTAAATAAGATGTAACTGAGATTTCAAGATGAAAAACAACAGATTCAGCCAGGTTTGCTGGTAAACCACCTCTTTGCTCTCAGTATATAATTATACTCTGGGAATCTGATCCCCTCAATCGTTTCAAAATACAATTAATGTTTTTTTTATAGTTTAGTATTTTCATCTTCCATATCCGTCAGTATGTCCTAATGTTTTTCATTGCTCTCTGTAAAACACAAAGCTAATTAAAAGTGAGAGTTCTGTTCTTCCAAATTACTGCCCCTGAGAATTATTCAATGCAATTGGCTGTTTCGCCTGTATGACTGCATCACCTCTGCAAGATGCCAAAAATGCCCGCAAGCTGACAGAACAAAAATTCTACTACTGGTCTGCTCAGATACAAAATTAAAAGTGGGCTAATTCATACATTTTTACTTTTTATTTCCCCATATCTGACCTGTATATCATCATAAATGTAATCTCCAACAAATACTATTCAGACTTATGAAGGTTATAACCAAGCAAACTTTCCTGACCAGGATACGATACTGAGTCAGACCAGCATGATCCAAAAACAATTAAACCCTAGCCTTCTCTCAGAACATCTTGGCATGATGGTTGGCACAGACATTGTGGGCTGAAGGACCTGTTCCTGTGCTATACTTGCATACATTAGACCCAAACCAAACTCATTGTTGAGCTCAGTACAGCTCAGGTTAGGTAATCAGGCTCGTTTACCTACATCAAAACCATAAAATTTTTGAGATTTTTGTAGGTAGTTTTCTTCGAGATCAGCAGGAAAATTTCTCCACGCCTTAAAAATTATGAACAGTTTTACAACAAAAAACGCTTTAGAACAGGAAAATGCGACTGAACAAACTTAATTCACCTTACTCCTGGCAGTGAGGCAAGCGCTGTGATTTCCTAATCTCAATCCAGATTCAAATAGTTTGTGAAAAGTCTATGATTAAATTTGCTATGCAAGACCCCAAATAAAGATTCTAATTCTTACAAGAACCAATTCTTAAAAATACAGCAGGTACAATTTTGATTTGCATGTTTTAATAATAGGAATTGAAAAAACACAATCCTATGGATTAAAGGATTGATTGTCAATGGTTTATAGTCACCATTATGGGATTGCTGTACTTTACCATACAAAAGATGGCTTATCTATTCACACATAGTTAGATCGATTAATACACCGTAATTTATCTTAGCTTGGGGTTAATGCAGCAGAAACACAAAATATAGTGGATTCCAGTTAATTGGGCCACCAGTTAATCGGGGCAGCCACTTCTATGAGATAACTGTTAGAGAACAAAAACTAATCGAGAAAATAGCCGGGATTCCCTTCGTTTATTTGGAACACTGCTGTTTTGTTGGGGCAGTAGACTGTTTGAACAGTTTCTAACTATTGTCAGGCGAGTGTGCTTGTGTGGCCATTAGACACTACACCATGCTTAGAGTGGACAGTTTTTAAATAACGTGTAATTACATTCAAAAAAGTGTGATTTTTGTGACTGATAGCTGGTGAGAAATAAGCAGCAGAATAAGAATCAATATCACTGACCCATGTCATGAAATTTGTTACCGAGATACCGCTCCTAGAAAATGACTCGGAAACTACAGAGATGGAGCTGACTAATATTATACTTTCTGTAGCTTCTTTCAGTCCTGTGCAGTAGCCACCCTATAACAGTGATACAGCCTGTCAGAATGCTCTCTAATGCACAACTATAGAAGTTTGAGTGTTTTCAGTAATAAACCTTCAAACGCCGAATGAAGTATAGTTGCTGTCTTGCCTTCTGTATAGCTGCATCAATACGTTGGGACCAGGTTAGATCCTCAGCGATCTTGACACCCAGGAACTTGAAATTGCTCACTCCCTCTACTTCCGGTCTCTCTGAGGATTGGTTTGCGTTCCCTCGTTTTACCATTTCTGAAGTCCACAATCAGCTTTTTCATCTTACTGGCACTGAGTGCAAGGTTGTTCCTACAACACCACTCATGAGCTAGTATATCTCACTCCTGTACGCCCTCTCATCTCCAAGATCCTACTAACGATGGTATCATCAGCAAATTTATAGGTGGCAGTCGAGCTATACCTAGCCACACAGTCATGGTTCTAGAGAGTAGAGTAGTGGGCTAAGCACACACCCCTGAGGTGCGTCAGTGTTCTTTGTCAGTGAGGAAGAGCTATTATCACCAATCGCACAGATTGTGGTCTTCTGGTGAAGTCAAGAATCTAATTGCAAAGGTACAGAAACCCAGGTTCTGTAGCTTATCGATCAGGACTGTGGGAATGGTGGTGTTAAATGCTGAGCGATAGCCAATGAACAGCATCCTGACACGATGTGAGAATTGCAAAGAGTCTTGCTCATTTGAAGGGGACGGAGTTTGTACTGGAAAAGACAATGATTTTTTTTTGTCCCCCACCTCCCTTACCATTCCTTCCCTGCCATCTCCCCCCCAGGTGCATGATAGCCATTTTTGGCACAGATGGTAAAGAATGGCCTAAACTAGGAAGCAAACATCCCGAACTGTATTTGAGAACAAGCTCGACTGAGAAACAAATAATCACAGCATTCTTCTGGAGGGCGTGTGCTCAGTGCCGTCTCATTGTGCTTCCTGTTTCAATATGTGAAATCAGGTTACATCACATGTTTTGAATAACAGCTGACAGAAGTTAGTCCTCATTCTGGGTCTACCCTGTGGCAAAGTTAACTATACACAGGCTTTCACACAATCTCCTTGATTATACTCTTACTGTTTCCCCCACCATCATCAGTTTATTTCTGTCCACAATCCATTCACTATAACAGCAAGGGCAGCATGGTAGTCGGTTCATTTCAAAGCTTCCCAGCACAAGATGTGAACAAATGCATTGCTGTATTTTTGTACTTTCTTCCTCAAACCCACCCCCTAAAGTTGGCTCAGAATAAAGAGGAAAGATCATTCAGCTTACTGTCACCGTACTCTCCCGAACCCACAACTGTTTAGGCTCCACTCTTCAAACTATAAAAATTGGGAATACATCCATGACTCCTACAGACCACAAAATACATGTATACTAACTATCTTGGAAAACAATCTCAGTTTACCTTGAGTAGCCAGGTCAGCACAGAATCTCTGTAGGGGACGAACTTGTTCTTGTTTTTACCAGCAGCCTGATCTGCCAGAGCAGAGATCACCAGGCCTAGAGTTGTCAAGGATCTGAAACAGCAGCACAAAGAAACATTATTAGTTAGTTCCAGAGATTAAAACAGATGTTAAAGATGACTAGCAAGCCCATTAAACACTTTCAGGGAGATGTATCACTGAAATAGGTCTCTCAGCCTACTTAGTCTACAATAACAATCAGCCACCGAATCGCACTAATTCTACATTATAGAACATAGAAAACTACACCAGAATACAGGCCCTTTGGCCATGATGTACTGATCTTATAACCTACTCCATGATCAATCTAACTCTTCCCTGCCACGTAGCCCTCCATTTTTCTATCATCCACATGCCTAATTGTTTCTTAAATACTCTTGATGTATCTGCCGCTACCATCACCTCTGGCAGGGAGTTTTACGAACTCACCACTGTGTGTAAAGAACTTGCCCCCCAACATCCCTCCTATACTTTATTCCAAACACCTTCAAACTATTCATCCTGGTATTAGCCATGGCCGCCTAGGAATAAATCTCTGGCTATCCACCCCATCTGTGCCTCCAAGTCACGTCTCATCCTCCTTCGCTCCAAAGGGAAAAGCCGTAGCTCGCTCAACCTATCTTCATAGCTCTCTAGTCCAGGCAGCATCCTGGTAAATTTCTCGGCACCTTCTTTCAAGCTTCGGCATCCTTTCTACAATGAGGGACTAGAAATGAACACAATATTCCCTGCATGGGCTAATCAGGGTTTTACAGAGCTACAACATTAGCCTGCGGCTCTTGAATTCAATCCCCTGACTAATGAATCAAACATTCCCATCAATTCCCCCTAGATTCCATGACTGTCCAACATATCAGGAGCAATTTACAACTGCCAATTAACCAGGCAACCCGCATGCCTTTGGGATGTGGGGGAAACCAGAGCATTCTAAGGAAAGATACAGAGCAAAATGCAAACTCCAAGCACTCAACCTAGGTCTCAGGCACGATAAGGTAGTAGGTTTACTAGCTATGCCACCCAGTATTGTCTAATATTCTTCTTTAAGTGTCAGACTTGATGTTTTCGATGGCAAGCTTACAAGCCACCTAATAAAACTTCTTTCAAACTCTGCATCCACAGTTGCTGCCAGACTCAAGTCTAAAGATGTTTTTTTCTTTCTTTCTTTCTTTCTTTAGTACATAAGAGTTAAGGAAAATAAACTGATTGTTTCTCTGGATCTGATGCAGCAATAAAAACAAAATATGCACAAAAACACAATAAATAAAAAAATCAATCCTATAAAACACAATGTACAATAACTGTTGAGGGCAGCTGAATGTATATAGGTAAGATTAGCTTATATTCATAGATTGATTGTGTGTGTGTGTACATAAAGTGATGTTAGGAGCAGGAGTATCCGTACACAGGGAGACTGACAGGAAATGATAAAGTAATAAGCAACTCCTGGCAAGAGCAGCTCTTCTACATTACAACAGGAAAATTAGATATGGATGAGGTTTAAGGACAATAAAATAATTGGCAGTTATAAACTGTAGGCTGCAGATAAGCAAATAGGCAGATTAAGCAAGCAAGAGCTTTGAAATTAAAACCTGATAATTAAAATTCCAGCAGCGTATCTGCCAAGGATTTAAATTTAAATGACTTCAGAAATGGAATACTAAACAATATATGGTTTTGCTTGCTTAATCACTGCCTATTTGCTTATCTCCAGCCTACAGTTTATAATTGCCCTTAAACCTAATCCAAATATAACTTTTCTGAAGTTCCCCATTGATTTTATCTTTCTTTGTTAATGATGCAGCTCACGATCAATTGTGAGAAGCGGGCCTGTCATTGGGAAATGATGTGAAATGTCTCTGTTCCATTACTTAGCCATATTCTGCCTCAAGTACAGTATAACTAGCTCGAGCTATATATAATTCATTCATTCAAGGGATGTGGTGTAATGTGGAAGCAGACCCATGGGGTTTGGTGAGTGAGACAGAAGACACTGATTATGAATAAGCCTATCAATTATTTATTTACAAACAGTACAAGATTCGACCAAGTATCCAAGCCCCCCACCAAAGTTACACAAACTAAAAACTAACCATTCACCAGATACTTAGCTAAGAGTTCGAGGGGGCTTTCTAGGTTTTTGAGCATACCTTCCCCATGGTCCTTCAGCACCAGTCTCTAGAGACAAAAGGGAAGAGGCCGAACCGCCCTCACGTGCCATTCTCATACACCCGAGGTGCTTGGAACCGCACACCAGTGCCACGGCACACAAGGCAACCAGGGAAAGAGAGGCCGCAAGTTTTAAATGAGCCAATGACAGACATGGTGGAAGCAGCTTTTGACCGACAAAAAAGCCAATCCCCTACGTGACATGTGGACTTTACAGGCCAAGCATTCAATTGCCCATCCCAAGTTACCCTGAAAGGGGCAGACGACCTATCTGTGTTGGGGCAGCACAGTAGTACAACGAGTAGCTTAGCGTAATTACAGCACCATCAACCCAGGTTCAGTTCCACTGCTCTCTCTAGTTGTTCGTTCTCCCTGTGACTGCATGGGTTTCCTCCCACATTCCAAAGAAGTACGGTTTAGTAGGTTACTTGGTCACACGGGTGTAACTGGGCCACACGGGCTTCTTGGGCCAGAATGGCCTGTTACCGTGCTGGATCTCCTAATAATAAATTTGCTTAATAACAAAATATGCTGGAAAAGGTCATCTGAAGATTTACCATGGTACCACTTCAGCAGCATGCCTGTGATTAGATTAACAGAGGAAATCAGTATTTCAACAGTAAAAGCATATAAGTAACTCACTTGTTGATGTTGCTTCCTTCCTTTAGACGATCCCCAGCAGCGCCAGTTTTTGCAGCTCTCTCACTGCCAGCCAGGTCCACCAAGCTCAATTTACTCACCTTCTCACCCAGCGTCTGCCGAGAGAGAGGAGATTAGAATGACTTCAGAAATAGCTCCAGGTCTCTGGAAGGAATGCTTCTTCTATTATGTTCCTCAATGCAGGAGAATGAGATTGATAAGTCAGCCATGATAGAATGCCAGAGCAGACTCGATGGGCCAAATGACCCACTACTCCTCCTATTCTCCTTTTTAAAGCACTGACCCACTTGCCACTATTTTTACTTCCTTATCACTACTTATTAATGGAGAATGTGTGGAGCAGGTTAAGACCTACAAGTATCTGGGAGTACAGTTAGACGAGAAGCTAGACTGGACTGCCAACACAGATGCCTTGTGCAGGAAGGCACAGAGTCGAATGTACTTCCTAAGAAGGTTGGCGTCATTCAATGTCTGTAGTGAGATGCTGAAGATGTTCTATAGGTCAGTTGTGGAGAGCGCCCTCTTCTTTGTGGTGGCGTGTTGGGGAGGAAGCATTAAGAAGAGGGACGCCTCACGTCTTAATAAGCTGGTAAGGAAGGCGGGCTCTGTCGTGGGCAAAGTACTGGAGAGTTTAACATCGGTAGCTGAGCGAAGGGCGCTGAGTAGGCTACGGTCAATTATGGATAACTCTGAACATCCTCTACATAGCACCATCCAGAGACAGAGAAGCAGTTTCAGCGACAGGTTACTATCGATGCAATGCTCCTCAGACAGGATGAAGAGGTCAATACTCCCCAATGCCATTAGGCTTTACAATTCTACCGCCAGGACTTAAGAACTTTTTAAAGCTATTATTAATGCTTTTTGAGATGGTGATTTAGATGCATATCATATTTTTTTTTACTGAGTTAAGTATTGTATGTAATTAGTTTTGCTACAACAAGTGTATGGGACATTGGAAAAAAGTTGAATTTCCCCATGGGGATGAATAAAGTATCTATCTATCTATCTATCTATCTTTTAACTTTTTACTTCCACTAGCTTGCTTGAATTTTTTTTCCTTTTTCAATTAAAATGTATATGCAGGCATGTCAAGTACTTCAGTGGTATAAAGTTAGCAAATTTTCTAGACTATTGAATATTATTCATATTAATAGTCCAATATATTTTAAATCAAACATAAAAGAGACAGCTGATGCTGGAATTTAGAGCAACAAATAATCTACAGGAGGAACTCAGTGAGTTGAGTCTCATCCGTAGGTCAGGACAAAACATTGAACAGTACAGGTCCTTGGGCCACAGTGGCTGTGTCAAATACAATACCGAATTGAACTAAATCCCTATCATCCATGTGCCTATCTAAGAGTTTCTTAAATGCAAGGTTTTCAGCTGAAACATTGAAAATTCTTCCCCTCCCACCTCACCCCCAGCCCTCAGATGGTGTTCAATCCACTAAGTTTCTCAAGCAGGTTGTTTGTTGCAGCATTTTTAATTGACTTTTCTAGATGTTGCACAGAATTACAATAAATTCCCTCGTGAACCAGACCAGTTTAGAAGGGCACGGGAAAATAGGATTCCGGTCAGTTAACTGGGAGCTCGGGAACTGTGGCTCCAATATAATGGAAGCAACAGCAGGTACTGGGATCCCAGTGAGATGGAGGTGAGCACAGGAAATGAGGACCCAGCAAGATAGAGGGAGATGTCATCTGGTGATCCACCTAACTGCTGGGACTTCTGAATCAGACAAGGTATTATCAGTTTTACTGTAATTCCTACTTCTCCTGCTTATTCTATGTATTGCACCATCCTGCTGCTTCAAAATAAAATCACGACATATGTCAGTGATATTGAACCTGATTCTGATCATACACCCATTCAGCATGACTATAAACCCTCTAACAAGAGGTTCCATGTTCTTAATTTTCCCTATTTCCTGTGATCTTTAATCTGATTATTAACAAATTTCCCTGCTATCTTAGTTCTAATCGTTTATGTAGTACATAGAGTACCAAATAATTGTGCCAACTACTTAACACTGTTCGACATCCAAGAAACTATGATTAAGACTTTCTAACCACCACCTTAACCACATAGTCTGATCCTTATTAATCCATACACACAGGAGATTCTGCAGATGCTGGAAATCCAGGGTTTGAGCCCAAAAGGTCGACCATTCATTCCTTTCCATAGATGCTGCCTGAGCTGCTGAGCTCCCCAGCATTTCGTGTGTGTTTTTTTAATGAATCCATCTATGATTGTCAAACTTTCCTAAATCGCAACCATTGCATTGTTTTTTCTATCATCCCTTCCTACTGGAAATCATATAATCATTTCATCACAACACCACTCAGCCTATCAAATCAGCTACTATTCACTTTATTTGCCCCACTCTTTCCCTGTAGACCTGGAAATGATCTTTCCTCAAACATTTTGGTAGCCACTTGATCAAGTACAATCTGTCCCTTAGGAATATGGTAGCTCCTGATCATCTATTTCTACAGATAATTTCATCACATTTACTTAATATACTATGATACAAAGAGGCCATTCAGCCCATTGCTGAACCCCATCAGACCTATTTTCCATTAATTTCTTTGCAGCCCTACAATTTATTCTCTCTCTCATACCCATCAACTTTTTTCCCACCATCTTGCCAGTACCTACACTATTTTACAGCAACTAATCAACCCACCAGTTGGGATGTGGAAGAAAAATACAAAATTCTGAGGAGAACATACAAACTCTGCAAAGGGAACACCCAAAATCAAGATCAAACCTAGGTTTCTGGACACATGAGGCGTGAGTATTAATTATTGTATCACTATCCTAGTAAACAGGCAACTATTATTTTAAGACATAAAACTAAGACCATCGGACATAAAAGCAGAATTAGGCCATTCAGCTCATCAAGTCTGCCCTACCATTCCATCATGGCTGATTTATTATCCCTCTCAATCCCATTCTCCTGTACCCTTTGACACCCTTAATCAAAAACTGATCAAACACCATTTTAAATATACCCAATGACCTGGGTACAGTCTCCACAGTCACCTGTGGCAATGAATTCCATAGATTCACTACCTGCTGGCTAAAAAAATTCCTTCCTGTCTCCAATCTACTACTCTGAGTGACATTCCTCGACTCGGAGGTTGTGTCCTCTGGTCGCAGGCTCACCCACTGTATGAAACATCCCCACCATATCCATTCTATCTAGGCTTTTCAATATTCAATAAGTTTCAATGAGATCCCCCGCTCACTCTTGTCAAGTGCAGGCCCAGAGCAATCACACACTCCTCACAGGTCCCTTTCACTTTCTCATCCTTACTTTCATTTGGACCCTCTATTCCAATAATAGTCAATAAACGTCCAATCCTTACCTCATCACTCCTCCCGCCCCCCCCCACTCAGAAAGCTTTGTTCTCAGTGCCTCACCATTTCTCCACACCATCTTTTTTCTCCCATTTTGCTGCCTAGCCACTGATCACTGGTTTTCGTCTGTCTGATGTGAAACAGGTGCACAAGAAGAACTAAAGTAAATGAAATCAGTATCATTACCCCAGATTGGAGATCACACAGCGTGTGTGTCAGAATAATGTTGAATACTGCATGGGAACGACTGCTTTCCTCATTCATGTTGGTTGCAGCAACTGTTCGGGACTTGTTCCCTTCTGACATCAGAGATTCAATATCCTGAATGACAAGAGAAATTAAAGCTAATTATTTTTTTCTTAAAATTTATTTTCCCTCCCACAAAATTGCTTCTTCACCCCTCCTACACACCACCCCACTCATCTCTGTTTTCCATTCATCCAAACTAGATGGACATTCATACGTCTTATCTGATCTCCTTTTGACTGTACAACTCCAAACTTGGTAGTATATGTCAGCAGTCTTTGATGGCATTTTTTCATGTGCTCCCAGAACACAACCCTTTTCTTAAGTAGTAAGACAAATAATCACATTGAGTATGACAGAGCACAGAGTCATAGAATCATAGAGCACTACAGCACAGAAACAGGCAACTTTGGCCCATCTAGTCCATGCTGAGCCGTTGTTCTGCCTGGCACCTAGCCCTCCATAGCCCTCCCATCCATGTACCTATCCAAATTTCCCTTAAGTGTTGAAATCGAACCTGCATCCGCCACTTCCACTGGCAGTTCGTTCCACGCTCTCACCACCCTCTGAATGAAGAGGTTACCTCTCAAGTTCCCCTTAAATATTTCATCTTTCACCTTAACTTATGATCTCTATCCCAGTCACACCCAACCTCAGTGGAAGAAGCTTGTTTGCATTTACCCTCTTGATACCCTTCATAATTTTGCATACCTCTATCAAATCTCCTCTCATTTTCCTACAGTCCAGGGAATAAAATCCTAACCTATTCAACCTTTCCCTACCTTAGGTCCTTAAGTCCCAGCAGCATCCTTGTAAATTTTCTCTGCATTCTTTCAAACTTATTGATATCTATCCTGTAGCTAGGTGACAGAACTGCACACAACACTACAAATCTGGCCTCACTGATGTCTTATACAATTTTAACATTACATTTCAACTCCTGATTTACAAAACTTTTTATTTATGAAGGCCAATGCGCCAAAAACTCTTTTACTACCCCATCTATCTGTGATGTCACTTCCAATGAATTATGGATCTGTATTCTCAGATCCCTCTGTTCTAATTTACTTTTCAATGCCCTACCGCTCACCGTGTTAGACCTACCCTCGTTGGTATTACCAAAGTACAAAACATTACACTTATCTGCATTAAATTCCATCTCATCCCATTTTTCCAACTGGTCCAGATCCTGCTGGAATCTTTGAAAGTTCTCCTCACTGTCCACTACACCCCCAATCTTGGTGTCCTCCACAAATATGCTGACCCAGTTTACCACATTACCATCCAGATCATTAATGTACCAAACTGTGCAAAAGTCTTAGGCACCCTAGATTTTGTTTTTGTTTAATTTGTCTTCTACATTACTTCATCAGTAGAAAAGAGCAAATTTTAGATCTCCGAACATTCATCTTCAAAAACAGTGAATGTTAGAGAAATTTCTGTATTTCTTTAAAGAAAGTAATGTATTAAGTAATAAACCACTTTTCAAATAAAAACTTTATTACTTTGTAGAAACGTAATGCCCTGGTTAAGATTTCCACTGCTATGCTGTGAAGAAGGCTATACAAGTAGTTTTCTGTAAAAGCAGTGTGCCATGCTGTAAAGTGTGTTTTGACTTTGGCTAAGATAAGGACTCATGCTGTGCAGCTTAGGAATGCGAGTCATCCAATCAGGATTGTGGGCAGGTTCTAGAGAAGTGTTTTCTGAAGGACAGTAGTCTAGTCTGGGGTCTTTTTGGCAGGAGCTGTGGAGCTGCAAGAAGTACTTTGTGCAGATGAATGGCTCCAAGGAAGAAGGGTCAATACTCCAGAAAGACCACCAGTTTGCTTGAAATGAACTTTGGGGGAAGTTCAGAATGTGGTGGGTGCTTTCATGCAGAGCGTGGGTCCAGCGCTCGAGAAGAGACTACCTCAGTATGAACTCCAATGGTCATGTGCACAATGGACAGGTTTGACTGTAATGGACTTCCTTCTTTTCACTGTTTGATAAATCTGAAATTGGTAAACATACTTCCTTTATAATTTTATGCGGTATACGATATGTTAATTTCTTGCCGACTGACAATTGTGTATGGGCAGTATTTACACAGCATTCGCTCAAACCAAGATTTCTTTAATCTGAACACCACAATGTTGCTGTTTTATTGAACCCCAAATCATTCTGACCCTAGACACATATTGTTTATGAAGGTTGGCCTTCTCACCGTTGAGCCATGTGGCTGTTAGCCGAGTTAGCTATCGAGCTCAGTTTGTGTATGAACCCTGGCGAGAGGTTTACATTTGTGGGGCCCATCACCAAGGTATTTTAGATGCTGTCTGATTGCTGTTTTGGGATTTATTCATTGGTTTGTGTGTTTAAGGCAGTGGTTAGGCTAGTGTCAGGGAAGGTGATTAAGGTATAGTTTTTATGGATACCACAGGGATAGTGTGATTCCAAGCGGTTCTTCACAAATAATGCTTGTGTTCTGAGCAGGCTGGGTGTCCGAATTCCCAACAAGCTGCTACTGAGAGTGCGGAGTTCTTTAAAAGTGTTAGGAAAAGTTGCACTGATTGGTCAAAACACCATTCAATCAGCTGGTAAGGATGTCATGTTACTGCAGACTAGCAGTGACATAACTGAATTTGCACTATCTGATAGGCTGGGAGACCCCAGAGAGGTGGGGTCATAGCAATCCATATTTTTAGAGAAGGCAGGTATGTAGCTGAGGGTAAAGACTGTGAAGATAAGTTGTTTTTGTTTCTGCAAAGTGAGGGGAAAGAGTTGTCTGATGCAAAAAGTCTAATGGGTCCCTGAGAGGTTCTGAGCTGGTTTCAGCTATTACATCACTAGTTGATAAATGCCAAAGTTATCATAGTCTGAGAGTGTTCTCTGGAGTCAAGCTCACACCTGATGGGGAAGAAGAATATGAGGCCACCTCAGAATATGAGCAGACATCTCAGTTCATGGATGAATGGCCGTGCTTAGATAATATGAAAAAACAGAGACAGGTAGATAGTTTAAAGGATCCAGCAGCTGATATGGTGAGGTTCCTAAAGGCAGAAAACCCATTAGCCACATTGGCTAATTACCTGCAAGCTCTGGAAGATGCTTTTGGCACTGCTGAAAGCGCAGCCAATCTTAGGATAACGCTTAGGCACACATTCTAGGAAGGAGAGAAGCTGTCAGCCCACCTTTTCAGGTTGGAGAAACTGCTGCAATGTTTGTGCCACTAAGGGGGCATTCAACTGTCTTTGAGAGAAATTGCTTGAGGATGGAGCAAGTTGTGAAGGGTGTGCTGTCACATGATGTGATTGCACTATCTCCTGCAGGCTGCAGGGCAGGGCAAGCTGATGTTTGGCTACCCAGAGAGCTGAAGAATTTCAGAGTTGTATTCTTGATAATACATGAACCTTTGAACTTTCTGAACATCTGAATGACCTGCAAGATGCGCCCTCCTCCAGCTTTTATCGAGTTACTCAGGGAAGTTAGAGAGGAGGAAAGCATGACTGAGAAGTGGGACATCTTCAAAACATGAATAGTGTCCTCACTGATAGCCTCTGCTGCTAAAGTGACTTCTGATACCACAGAGATAGAGCTTTTGAGGAATGAGGTGGAAAACCTTCAAGCTGAGCTGATTTGATGGACTCTGCTAATGTTTCAGCTTAATGTGATACATCTACTGGGAAACCTGAACCACCTGAAGGACTTTAGACGCAGAGGAATGCTGCTGTAAAGGGTCTCTTCACTAAAGAGGTGGCCAGTATTTTCTGTTACAACTGTGGAGAAGATGGACATTTCAAGCGAGACTGAGGGGGACAGGAAAATCTTTGAAAAGTCAGCAGTTAATCAAACAGAGAGGAAAAGAAGCAAAACTACAGAGCAACCCAGCAACTCATTCCACGAGATGCAACACTGACCATCATAGGAAGTCATTCCTGCCTGTGGCCATCAAACTTTACAACTCCTCCCTCGGAGTTTTAGACACCCTGAGCCAATAGGCTGGTCCTGGACTAATTTCCACTTGGCATTATTTATTTATTATTATTTAATTATTTATGGTTTTATATTGCTATATTTCTACACTATTCTTGGTTGGTGCGGCTGTAACGAAACCCAATTTCCCTCGGGATCAATAAAGTATGTCTGTCTGTCTGTAAAGGAACAGGCTGCTGTATCATAGAGAACACTCCAATCAGTGTATTAAGGGAAATACTAAAGTGCAAAACAATTCCTGAAGGTTTAGTGGTACTAAGCTCCAAATCATCCATATGGATTGAAGGTGTTTATGCTAGAGCTATTCTTGACACAGGTTCTCAAGTTACTGTGCTTTATAGATCATTTTACAACCAGTTTTTGACGCATTTACCATTGATGCCATTCAGTGCCCTTGAGATTCCGGGACTTAGTACCAATGAGTACCCATACAATGGGCACTTGTCGTTAAAACTGGAGTTTTCGGAAGCAGATATCGGAGTAACTTAGACTATTGATCCAGTTGAAAAGGGTGAAGACCCCATTCTTGTGGGAACAAGTATTTCCATTGTGAGAAGGCTGTGGGAGCATGCAAGGAGAGAACTTCTTGAAAACCCTGTCCATTCACCCTGTGCTCAGAGCTGCTTTTGGGAAGGTGCAAGTTCCTCCTAAGCAGGATGATGAGCAGAAACAAGATACTGTGCAGTAAACCCACTCTAAACCTGTCATGTTACATCCTGGAGGAGTAGCTAGAGTGACAGGAACCCCCAAATTTGCCGGAATGCCAACGCCTCGGCCATCCAGGTGGATGGTTCCAATGATATCGAAGTAGTAGTGCTGGTGAGACCTGACCTGCAGAAATCTTTGGCAAACAGGATGACAGTGATTATCAGGAACACCTCAGGAAGAGATGTTACCCTCAGACATGGAATGCTGATTGCCCATCTTTTTCCTGTGATGGTAGTGTCTAGTTTTCCAGGGAAAATGGAAGAGAAACGGTCTCCTGGATCGAGGAATTTGACATTGAAGTCATTCAATTTTATTGATTCACCGATACCCATGGAATGGAAAAGGAGATAAACCGAGAAGATGTTGGAATGCAAAGGTGTCTTTTCTACTGACAAGTTTGATGCTGGTTGCTCCAAAACACTCACATTATGGGAGTGACAGAGGAAAAACCTTTCTGAGAGAGGTCTCACCGGTTGAAGATATTTGGCAGCACCTGCTTAAACTGAAGGAAACTAAGTTTAATTATGGGAAAGGGGGTCCTGGGTTACAGGAGGGTACGAGTGATAGACGAGGGAGGCATCCTCTAGTAGACAGGAAAGATCCCAATAAGTGTCTGAGGCTGAAGAAGGTGCTGATTAGAAGGCCTTGGAGAGTCAGGAATTCCCCCATATAGGTGAGCATATGACACACCAGATAAACTGTGTTGTGTCCATCCCAATAGTGAGATATATTACTGCCATTTACAAATGGATTGAATGCCCTGAAATCATGAACTTCATTTGAATATTTTGAATAATGGTTTAATAAGTTTCATAGTCATGAGGACGTGACTATTTTTGGTGGAGGGAGAGTGTAATGCCCTGGTTAAGACTTCCACTGATCTGCTGTGAGGTAGTTTATATTAGCAGTTTTCTGTAAAAGCAATGTGCCATGTCGGAAAGTGTATTTTGACTTTGGCTAAGATAAGGACCCATGCTGTGCAGCTTAGGAATGTGAGTCATCCAATCAGGATTGTGAGATGTGAGAGAAGGTTCTAGAGAGCAGTGGGGAAGAGCTTTCTGAAGGACAGTAGTCTGGTTTGGGGTCTTTTTGGAAGGAGCTGCAGAGTGAGGCACGAGGGAAGATGCCGCAGAATGCAGTTGGAAGGAGAGTCCCCATTGCCAGAAGTGCTTTGTGCAGATGAATGGCTCCAAGGCAAAAGGGTCAATACTCCTGAGAGAGAACCAGTTTGTTCGAGATGAACTCCGAGGAAAGTTTGGAATGTGGTGGGTGCTTGTGAAAGACCGTGAGCAGACCGTAGGTCGAGTGCTCGAGTAAGAGATACACCCCTGAATACTGCAGTACGAGCTCCAACATATATGTGCGCATTGGACTGGTTTAACTGTAATAAACCCTTTTCTATTAACTGTTTGGTAATGCTGAAATTGGTAAATACACTTTTTTTACAATTTTATGTGGTATAGGATCTGTTACTTCTCGCTGACTGATAAGTGTGTATGGGTATTTACACAGCATTCACTCAAATCAAGGTTCCTTTAATCGGCATATCACGACGTTCCTGTTTGGTTTATCCCAGATCATACTGACCCTAGACGTAAAGATGGCATTCTCACCGCTAGGCTGTTACATGGCTGTTAGCAGAGATAGCTAACAAGCTGAGTATGTATGATCAATGACATAGTAAGTTGAATGAACTAAACTGATTAACTGAAACAGAAATGGGTGTAGGAGGAATCAAACTGGGCGAAGAACAACCAGACTAAAAGGTGAAGGTGTGATAGATGTGATAGTTTAACCTTCAAATCATTAATTCTTACACCATGGCAAGGGTAAGCATAGCAACAAGACACAAGGTAGTCATGATGCATCAGCAAGGACTATGCCAAGCAGAAACTCTGCGGCAGACAGGAGTCTCAAGATGTGTTGCCCAAGGTCTCCTGAAGAAACAAAGAAACGGACAAGGTTTAGGACCAGAAATTCAGTGGTTGGCCACAGAATCCAAGTGCAGCAGATGAGAGATACATCAAACTGATGTCCCTTCTGAATCACAAGTCGTCCAGCACTGCTATCAACTCTGAACACACAGAATCCACTGGAACACATCTACATCCTTTTGCCTCAAGCAAGAGGCAGTTTTGTCCACAGAAGAGCTGGAGAATGCTACATAGATGAGTATCTGTAGCCAACAGTGAAGCATGGTGGAGGTTCCCTACAGGTTTGGGGCTGTATTTCTGCAAATGGAATTGGTGATCTGGTCAGAATTAATGGAATCTTCAATGCTGAGAGCGCAAGCAGATTCTCATCCATTACGCAATACCATCAGCAAGAAGTCTGATCAGTCCCAGTATCATTCTGCAGCAAGACAATGACCTCAAACACATGGCTCAGGTGATCAACTACCTCCAGCTCTTCTATGGACAAACTACCTCCTGTTTGAGACAAAAAAATCAAATTTTGACTCGCCAGTGCAGAGCACTTCCTGCCCCGTTTAGAGTTCTGCAAAAGATGATATGACCTCCACAGGGCTCTGATTTCAACATCTTCGAGGCTGTCTGGGAATACCTGGAGAGACAGAAGCAAGCAAGTCAGCCAAAGTCCTCAGAAGAGCTGTAGTAAGTTCTCCCAGATGCTTGGAACAACCTACCAGCCAATTTTCTTATAAAACTGCACGACAGTGTACCTCATGGCATTGGGGGGAAGACATTGACATGGATAGAAAACTGGTTGGCAGATAGAAAGCAAAGGGTAGCAGTGAATGGGTGTTTCTCGGAATGGCAGGTGGTGACTAGTGGGGTGCCACAGGGCTCGGTATTGGGACCACAGCTGTTTACGATTTACGTCAACAATTTAGATGAAGGCATTGAGAATAACATCAGCAAGTTTGCTGATGATACTAAGCTGGGTGGCAGTGTGACATGTGATGAGGATGTTAGGAGAATTCAGGGTGACTTGGATAGGCTGGGTGAGTGGGCAGATACTTGGCAGATGACATTTAATGTGAATAAGTGTGAGGTTATCCACTTTGGGAATAAGAACAGGAAGGCAGATTATTATCTGAACGGTGTAAAGTTAGGTAAGGGAGGAATACAAAGAGATCTAGGAGTCCTTGTTCATCAGTCACTGAAGGTGAATGAGCAAGTGCAGCAGGTAGTGAAGAAGGCTAATGGAATGTTGGCCTTTATTACAAAGGGAATTGAGTACAAGAGCAAGGAAATCCTCTTGCATTTGTACAGGGCCCTGGTGAGACCACACCTGGAGTATTGTGTACAGTTTTGGTCTCCAGGCTTAAGGAAGGACATCCTGGCTGTAGAGGAAGTGCAGCGTAGATTCACGAGGTTAATTCCTGGGATGTCTGGACTGTCTTACGCAGAGAGGTTAGAGAGACTGGGCTTGTACACGCTGGAATTAAGGAGATTGAGAGGGGATCTGATTGCAACATACAAGATTATTAAGGGATTGGACAAGATAGAGGCAGGAAATATGTTCCAGATGCTGAGAGAGTCCAGTACCAGAGGACATGGTTTGAGAATAAGGGGTAGGTCATTTAGGACAGAGTTAAGGAAAAACTTCTTCTCCCAGAGAGTTGTGGGGGTCTGGAATGCACTGCCTCGGAAGGCAGTGGAGGCCAATTCTCTGGATGCTTTCAAGAAGGAGCTAGATAGGTATCTTATGGATAGGGGAATCAAGGGATATGGGGACAAGGCAGGAACCGGGTATTGATAGTAGATGATCAGCCATGATCTCAAAATGGCGGTGCAGGCTCGAAGGGCCGAATGGTCTACTTCTGCACCTATTGTCTATTGTCAAATATTGACTTGATATTGTTTTACTGCTTGCTTCTCTTTATACAAATCATTTTAATATTTAGAAATTTTTCATTTCATTATTTTTGAAAACATCGTCACTTTTCACTTTATTTCACATTGCCTAAGACTTTTGCACAGTACTGTGAATGAAATGTTAAAGGATTTCTCTCATTTTACATTCTGTTCTTCTTCTTTCCAGCTAAGGAGACTGGAGAATGCTCTACTGGCACCAAGAAGAAGGCCATTTCACTTCCTTTCATATTTGGTAAATTATCAAGCTATTTTAATGTATCACACTTGAATGTGCAGCAGACTCAGGTACGTGACTGCTGAAGAAGCCAGTCAGACTCCTGACCTTCATGAAAGTGGATAAAAGAAATTATGGCTCCTGTCCATCCATTGATAGCAGTTAACAATGACCCTGCACCAGGCTTCATATCTTACAAATGTGAAATAAATCTTCAGTAAACTTTGCCAGCTACTGGCAAACAGAGTAACAAACGAAACTTTACTATATAGGGCCCACAGTGACAGACAACCTTTCTCTCAACAAAGAAGTCAATATGTGCAATAAAATGCAGTTGCCAAATTAGGCAAATTACAAAATCCAGGCATTTTAAAAAAAACAAATTCACCCTTAAGGAGCTGATCCATAAGAGTTGCATTTGCAACTTTTTACTATAGGGAAATTAAATATGGATAACAAAACAAAATAAATCCACCTTCAAATGTTTGCAGTGTATTCATGCGCTTGTGGAAGCAAGAACTGTTGTCCTCTCACAGATGACAAACACAGGACTGTTTTGCCATTCGGGCTATTGGTTTGTTTTACCATATAAAGCTAAGCACATTCAGCTTTTATTTTAATGAGGAGTTTCAAATCTGTATTAGGTCACCAGCAGAAGCACTGTTATATTGTTTAAAAGTTAACCTAAAGGTTTCAATAAGATTTTGCTGAAATGGAATGTTATTTTTGAATTTATCAGACACTAACCTAGATGCTAATGGTTTAGGCATACTATTTACCTGTAGTATATACTTGCCAGAATATTATAATATTTACTGCAGGAAACATAACTAAGCTCTTGCTTACCCATGCACATTTCCTTGTGAGTGAAACAATGTGGTAATGGCACTGTATTCTGTTTTCAGTTCGCTCCTTATTCACTCTGCCATGCACCCAAGGAAGCAAAACACTATACCCTGACTCTCATGTCATTTCTGAATGGAGTTCAGCTGACTGTCTAGTTGCTGTTACACCTCAGTAAGGGCAGTACAGGGAATAGGACACAAAAAATATCAAAGATGACAAACAACATGGGATAGCATTGTATGGAATAGACAAAACCTCAAGGATGTATGTTATGGGGAAGTGGCCTCAAAATCCTCCAGAGATGCATAATTAAAGCAAAAGTTATGTTTCACTTCTGGTCAATACAATATTCAATCATTATATTTCACAGAGATGAAATTAAGCTCTGCCTTTGATAGAGTAATAGAGCACTGCAGCACAGAAACAGGCCCTTTAGCTCACCTATTCCATGCTGAACTGTTATTCTGCCTAGTACCATCAACCTACACTGGACCATAGCACTCCTTACCCTTCTTGTACATGTACTCATCCAAATTTCTCTTAAACGCTGAAATTGGATGCACATTCATTACTTTCACTAGCAGCTTGTTGGACATTCGCAGTGAAGAAGTTTCCCCTCAGGATCCTTTTAAACATTTCACCTTTAACCTGTGACTACTAGTTCCAGTCTCACCCAAACTGTGGAAAAAGTCTGCTTGCATTTACCCATACTATACCTCTAATTGTGTATGCCTCTATCAAATCTTCCCTCATTCTACTACACTCAAAGGAATAAAATCCTAACCTATTCAACCTTTCTCTAATACACAATAGCAAGAAAATAT
This sequence comes from Hemitrygon akajei, assembly GCF_048418815.1. Classification (NCBI taxonomy): domain Eukaryota; kingdom Metazoa; phylum Chordata; class Chondrichthyes; order Myliobatiformes; family Dasyatidae; genus Hemitrygon; species Hemitrygon akajei. The sequence goes on along the minus strand of NC_133130.1, from coordinate 116,518,179 downwards.
AGATTCAACAGCATAGATTTGAAATTTTGAGCGTTGAATTTTAACTGGAGTACGTAAACAGTTGTCTAACCAGAAAAGGAAATTCAGTTGTAACCTAGAAGTTGCTTAGACCAACAATTTTAGAACCACCACTGCTACATACACAGAGTTCCAAGGAACTTAATTATCTTCCTTACCTTGTAACTTGTCACAGCCAGTTTAGACAAGCCATCCACATATGGACCTAGAACATTGTGTTCTCTCACCTTCAAGCTGTGTCGACTGCTGTATAAAGAAGCAAAACAAAGGTATACTGGGAGATAACCAAGATGCTCAGTTGGTACAAATAAAGGAAATGATTCAAATGTTCTTTGTAAGTCAAGCTAACATAACCTGAAAGAAATTAGTTATGTTCAGACCAAATCCCTATATACCTACCAGATGACAAGGTTTAAGTTGGAACATAATGAATTGCGGCATTATTAGCATACACAGCAGTAAACTAAAATTTTAAAGAAACAGCTAAGTGATTGTACTTCAGTTCTTTTGTTCTGAATTTTCCTCTTATTTAATTACTTTACCATTCCAAATAACGTTTCCAATATATATTTTTACAAGCACAATATCCAGAATCTATATAATGGGAAGTGATTAGACGGGAGAATGGGGTAGAGAGGGATAATAAGTCAGCCATGATAAAAAGGTGGAACAGACTTGATAGGCTGAATGGCCTAATTCCACTCCTGTCTCATAATCCAATGAGATTAGAGGTGTGATTTATGGCACGAAGATCATTAACAATGGCATCAATCAGCTTCAACTGCTCATCACAGAACCAATAAAATGTGAAGGTTCAAAATTAACTGTATCTGGATTTATTTTTGTTCTTTTTGTATTTAAACCAAACATTTAATGTTCTCTTTTTTTCCCTCCCTTTATTCTATTATTAAAATTTCTTAATTTAGATACAGCCTTCTAGCCCTTCAAACCCAGTAATCTCTTGATTTAATCCTAGCCTAATAGAAACATAGAAAATAGGTGCAGGAGTAGGCCATTTGGCCCTTCGAGCCTGCACCGCCATTCAGTATGATCATGGCTGATCATCCAACTCAAAACCCTGTACCTGCTTTCTCTCCATACCCCCTGATCCCTTTAGCCACAAGGGCCATATCTAACTTCCTCTTAAATATAGCCAATGAACCGGACTCAACTGTTTCCTGTGGCAGAGAGTTCCACAGATTCACCACTCTCTGTGTGAAGAAGTTTTTCCTCTTCTCGGTCCTAAAAAGCTTCCCCTTTATCCTTAAACTGTGACCCCTCGTTCTGGATTTCCCCAACATCGGAAACAATCTTCCTGCATCTAGCCTGTCCAATCCCTTTAGAATTTTATACGTTTCAATAAGATCCCCCCTCAATCTTCTAAATTCCAGTGAGTATAAGCCTAGTCGATCCAGTCATTCTTCATATGAAAGTCCTGCCATCCCAGGAATCAATCTGATGAACCTTCTCTGTACTCCCTCTATGGCAAGAATGTCTTTCCTCAGATTAGGGGACCAAAACTGCACACAATACTCTAGGTGCGGTCTCACCAAGGCCTTGTACAACTGCAGTAGAACCTCCCTACTCCTGTACTCAAATCCTTTTCCTACAACATACCATTAGCTTTTTTCACCGCCTGCTGTACCTGCATGCCCACCTTCAATGACTGATGTACAATGACACCCAGGTCTCGTTGCATCTCCCCTTTTCCTAATCGGCCACCGTTCAGATAATAATCTGTTTTCCTGTTCTTGCAACCAAAGTGGATAACCTCACATTTATCCACATTAAATTGCATCTGCCATGAATTTGCCCACTCATCTAACCTATCCAAGTCACCCTGCATCCTCTTAGCATCCTCCTCACAGCTAACACCGCCACCCAGCTTTGTGTCACCCGCAAACTTGGAGATGCTGCATTTAATTCCCTCGTCTAAATCATTAATATATATTGTAAACAACTGGGGTCCCAGCACTGAGCCTTGCCGTACCCCACTAGTCATTGCCTGCCATTCTGAAAAGGTCCCGTTTACTTCCACTCTTTGCTTCTTGTCTGCCAACCAATTCTCTATCCATATCAATACCATACCTCCAAAACCGTGTGCTTTAAGTATGCACACTAATCTCCTGTGTGGGACCTTGTCAAAGACCTTTTGAAAATCTAAATACACCACATCCACTGGCTCTCCCCTATCCACTCTACTAGTTACATCTTCAAAAAATTCTATAAGATTCGTCAGACATGATTTTCCTTTCACAAATCCATGCGGACTTTGTCCGATGATTTCACCTCTTTCCAAATGTGCTGTTATCACATCTTTGATAACCAACTCTAGCATTTTCCCCCACCACCGATGTCAGACTAACCGGTCTATAATTCCCCGGTTTCTCTCTCCCTCCTTTTTTAAAATGTGGGGTTACATTAGCCACTCTCCAATCCTCAGGAACTAATCCAGAATCTAAGGAGTTTTGAAAAATTATCACTAATGCATCCACTATTTCGTGGGCTACTTCCTTAAGCACTCTGGGATGCAGACCATCTGGCCCTGGGGATTTATCTGCCTTTAATCCCTTCAATTTACCTAACACCATTTCCCTCAGTTCCTCCATCTCACTAGACCCTCGGTCCCTTACTATTTCCAGAAGATTATTTATGTCCTCCTTAGTGAAGACAGAACCAAAGTAGTTATTCAATTGCTCTGCCATGTCTTTGTTCCCTATGATCAATTCACCTGTTTCTGACTGTAAAGGACCTACATTTGTCTTGCCCAATCTTTTTCTTTTCATGTATCTATAAAAGCTTTTACAGTCAGTTTTTATGTTCCCTGCCAGCTTTCTCTCATAATCGTTTTTCCCTTTCCTAATTAAGCCCTTTGTCCTCCTCTGCTGGTCTCTGAATTTCTCCCAGTCCTCAGGTGTGCCGCTTTTTTTTGCTAATTTATATGTTTCTTCTTTGGACTTGATACTATCCCTAATTTCCCCTGTCAGCCACAGCTGCACTACCTTCCCTGGTTTATTCTTTTGCCAAACTGGGATGAACAATTGTTGTAGTTCATCCATGCGATCTTTAAATGCTTGCCATTGCATATCCACCATCAACCCTTTAAGTATCATTTGCCAGTCTATCTTAGCTAATTCATGTCTCATCCCTTCAAAGTTACCCTTCTTTAAGTTCAGAACCTTTGTTTCTGAATTAACTATGCCACTCTCCATCTTAATGAAGAATTCCACCATATTATGGTCACTCTTACCCAAGGGGCCTCGTACGACAAGATTGCTAACTAACCCTTCCTCATTGCTCAATACCCAATCTAGAATGGCCTGCTCTCTAGTTGGTTCCTCGACATGTTGGTTCAGAAAACCATCCCGCATACATTCCAGGAAATCCTCTTCCTCAGCACCCTTACCAATTTGGTTCACCCAATCTATATGTAGACTGAAGTCACCCATTATAACTACTGTTCCTTTTTTGCACGCATTTCTAATTTCCTGTTTAATGCCATCCCCAACCTCACTACAACTGTTAGGTGGCCTGTACACAACTCCCACCAGCGTTTTCTGCCCCTTAGTGTTATGTAGTTCTACCCATATTGATTCTACATCCTCCAGGCTAATGTCCTTCCTTTCTATTGCGTTAATCTTCTCTCTAAACAGCAATGCTACCCCACCTCCTTTTCTTTCCTATCTATCCCTCCTGAATATTAAATATCCCTGGATGTTGAGCTCCCATCTTTGGGCACCCTGGAGCCATGTCTTTGTGATCCCAACTATATCATATTCATTAATAACTATCTGCACGTTCAATTCATCCACCTTGTTACGAATGCTCCTCGCATTGACACACAAAGCCTTCAGGCTTGTTTTTACAACACTCTTAGCCCTTATACAATTATGTTGAAAAGTGGCTCTTTTTGCTTTTTGTCCTGGATTTGCCTGCCTGCCACTTTTACTTTTCACTTTACTACTTTTTGCTTCTACCCTCATTTTACACCTCTCTGTCTCTCTGCACCTGTTCCCATCCGCCTGCCACATTAGTTTAAAGCCTCCTGAACAGCAGTAGCAAACGCTCCCCCTAGGACATTGGTTCCAGTCCAGCCCAGGTGCAGACCGTCCTGTTTATACTAGTCCCACCTCCCCCAGAACTGATTCCAATGCCCCAGAAATTTGAATCCCTCCCCCTTGCACCATTTTTCAAGCCACGTATTCATCTGAAATATCCTCCTATTTCTACTCTGACTAGCACGTGGCACTGGTAGTAATCCAGAGATTATTACCTTTGTGGTGCTACTTTTTAGTTTATCTCCTAACTCCCTAAATTCACCTTGTAGGACCTCATCCCGTTTTTTACCTATATCGTTGGTACCTATGTAAACCACAACCACTGGCTGTTCACCCTCCCATTCCAGAATGTCCTGCAGCCGCTCAGAGACATCAACATACCATCCTGGAGTCTTGTTTGTGGCCGCAGAAACGCCTATCTATTCCCCTTATAATCGAATCCCCTATCACTATAGCTCTCCCAGTCCTTTTCCTTCTCTCCTGTGCCGCAGAGCCACCCATAGTGCAATGAACTCGGCTGCTGCTGCCTTCCCCTGATGAGACATCTCCCCCAACAGTATCCAAAACAGTACATCTGTTTAGGAGGGAGATGACCTCAGGGGACTCCTGCACTACCTGCCTACTGCTACGCTGTCTAGTGGCCACCCCTTCCCTTTCTGCCTGTGTAGCCTTTACCTGCGGTGTGGCCAACTCACTGAATGTGCTATTCACGACTTTCTCAGCATCACGGATGCTCGAGTATGAATCCAATCGCAGCTGCAGACGCTCAATGCGGTCTGCCAGAAGCTGCAGTTGGACACACTTCCTGCACACGTAGTCGTCAGGGACACTGGAAGTATCCCTGATTTCCCACATGCTGCAGGATGAACAAACCACGGGCTCAATCTCAGCTGCCATGACCTACCCAATACTTGCCTCAACTTTTGAAACTTTCTCCTTTGAAAGGAACTTACCCGGCCTTACCTCACTTGGAGTGAAACTTGTCCTCAGCTTCTTCTCATCGAAGCCTCTCGAGTACTAATCACAGGACAATTTACAATGATCAATTAACCTCAGTACATATTTAGAATGTGGGAGGAAACCCACGTGGTCACGGGGAGAACGTACAAACTCCTTACAAGAAACGGTGGGAATGGAACCCAGGTCTACTGTACTGTAAAGTGTTGTGCTAGCCATTACACTACCATGCCACTAAACACTGTACAACAAGACATAGCAGAATTAGGCCATTCAGCCCTTTGAGCCTGCTCTGCCATTGTGGCTGATTTATTAACCCTCTCAACCCCAGTCTCCTGCCTCCTCCCCATAACCTTTGACATTCTGACTAATCAAGAACCTATCAATTTCTGCCTCATATATACCCAATAACTTGGCCTCCACAGCTGTCTATGATAAATTTCATAGACTCACCACTCTCTGACTAAAGAAATTCCTCCTCATCTGATCTATAGGGACCTCCTTCAATTTTGAGGCTGTGCCCTCTGGTTCTAGACTCTGCCACAATAGGAAACACCCTCTCCATATCCACTCCATCAAAGCTTTTCAGTATTCAAAGGTTTTCAATCAGATCCCCCATCACTCTTCTGAACTCCAGTGAGTACAGACCAAGAGCAATCAAACATCCTTGTACATTAACCCTTTCATTCCTGAAATCACTCTAATGAAACTCCTCCGGGCCCTCTCCAATGCCCAGCATATCCTTTCTTAGATAAGGGGCCCAAAATTGCTCATAATACTCCAGAGTTTCAGCAGACCAAATACCCAATCTGGTACCAAGGCTGCTCCATACATAGGGTAATAAAAGAATACCTCTGATGATCTCCCACTCTGCCTCTCCTCATGAGTGCACCCTGATTAATATTGCATTAGAGGAAGTGTTTGGTGGTTTCCAATATTATCTGAGATTATTTTAAATGCTTTTAAACATTCATTAATAACTTAGAACTACTAGGAAGAAAAATGTTGGTAAAATATTATTTGGCAGTATTGAAGTTTAAAACAAATCTATTCAATATACGCAACTGGAATCTCATTAAAATGGAGTGAGTGAAGAAAGGCTTAGTCTAAGTATCAAAGAAATCACACAGATCAGATTCCTGTTGCACATGTCAAAGCATAAAGGCAGAAAAATAAAACAGTGTGGGCCTGAACAGGATACCGCTGAAGTAGAATGGAATAGCTACAGCTGTAATACTTAATTAACTGGAATGGGAACATGGCTGAGACATTGCTATTGTTGGTAGAGAGACAAGAGTTATTGCAGAATTAAAAGTATTGCAAATTCGACATGACATCAAGAAGTTCTATAGATGCACAGTCCAGAGCATCCTAACTGGGTGCGTCATAATCTAATATGATAACAGCGATGCCCAGGAACAGAAAGAGCTACAAAAAGTGGTGGATACAGTCCAGTCCATCACAGGCAAAGCTGGCCAGCAATGAGTACATTTACATGGAGTGCTGCCAGAAGAAAGTGGCATCCATTATCAAAGACCCACACCTTCCAGGCCATGCTCTCTTCTTGCTACTACCATTGGGCAGAAGGTACAGAAGCCTTAGGTCCCACACCATCAGGCTCTGGAACAATTATTATCCTTCAACCATCAGGCTCGTGAACAGGTATAGATAACTTCATTCACCTCAACTCTGAACTGACTCTACAACCTACACATCCACTTTCAAAGACGCTTTACAATTCACTTTTTTCTTTGCACAGTTTGTCTTCTTTTGCACTTCAGTTGTTTGTCGGTCTTTGCTCATGTGTGGTTTTTCACTGATTCTACTGGATTTATTTTTTATTTTTCCTGTCAATGCCAGAAAGAAAATGAATCTCAAGGCTTGATAATAAATTTACTCAGAACTTCTCATGGTAAATATATTGTAATTTAATTTCTTTCTAGGATGGGACAGAACTGTGGCTGTAGATATAAACTAGCCACACAGAGGAGGGACAAATGTTGTAAATTAAATTGTTGCTATTACTGATGGGCGCAGTATCTAACTACAATAAATGTCATCACTTACTGGGATATCTATTTACCTGGTTTAAAAAATTCATTAATGTTCTCCATAAATGCACACATTCCTGATCTAGACCACAAGACATAGGAGCAGAACTTGGCCATTCAGCCCATTGAGTTCACTCCGCCAGTGCATCATGGCTGATTTATTATCTCTCTCAACCCCATTCTCCTGCCTTCTCCCTGTAACCTTGGACACCCTGACTAATGAAGAACCTATCTACCTCCATTTTAAATATACCCAATGAATTAGCCTCCACAGTCATCTGTGACAATGAATTCTACAGGTTTACCAGCCTTTGGTTAAAAAAATTCCTATCTATCTCTATTATAAAGGGGTATCTTTATATTCTGAGACTGTGCTCTTGGGTCCTAGACTTTCCCACTTTTGGAAACATCCTCTCCACATTCATTCTATCTAGGCCTTTCAATATTCAGTAAGTTTCAATGATATCCCCAGCTACTTTCCAAATCTACTTTGTTTTTTATGACATATTTACCCCTTGGGATCAAGCAAGTCCCGAACTTTCTCATTGTAGATTTCCATGTACGACACTTCAACTGTGAAGCTCTGCTCTTCATTTGCCTCTTGCAATGCACGTTCAAACAGCTTGCTGCACAACCGGGGGATCAAACCCGGCTTGTCCTTTGATCCCATCATTGTGTACGATTTTCCCGAACCTAGCCATTAAGCAGGTACACACAGACAGTTAACCAGTTTACTTCCACAGTCTTACTTTGCCAGCTCCACAGTGAATTAGATCAGTGTAAAATAACATTTTATTGGAATACAGTTGCAGTTTTTTAAAAAATCAGTTCATGTTAAAACTATTTAATGGAAGGATTTAATAAACAGATAACGGAAGCTGCAAATTAGAATTCTATATTAGCAGTGAAAAAAATTCAATTAGTTAGCTTCATAAGAGAGCCAAAAATTGCTCATTATCACAAAAGAATGTATTTTAAATTGGTTTCACTGAAATAAATACACTTTTAGCAGCAGCTTACCCGTCTGGCCATAAGCAAATATACAAGCATTGTATCCTTGGAAGGCATTGTGCAGCAAACTTTCACCTAGGCACTTGAACACTATATCTTGACCTGGTGGATAAGAATGGAAAAAATAAAGAGTTACGCAAACTTTCAGAAGGGGGTATAATTCATGACAAAAACAAACAGAGAGAGGCAACCATACGGTGAGAGGTTCACACATTTGACAAGTGAATTGTTCAATAACTCAAATGATGACAGGTTCCTAGAGGTTTAAGGTTCAGTTAGTGGGTGTGGGGTTCAGAGCAGATGTGAACAATTGTGGAGTCTGATCTAACCTGGAAGAATGAGCTACGAGTCAACACCCAAGCTCAGGAATTTTGATTTCAGCGACTCTGCAGGTTTAAGAGCAGCTGAATGGGCATTCAAGCCTCAGGAAACCTGACGTGAGAAAATGCTGTAACAGCATGACTTGTGGGCCAGATGGAGGGATGTTTTCCCTGTTCATACCTCAATCTCACCCTCACTCAAGGTGGCAGGAGGAGGGCAAGGATATAACTTCACCAAGCCTATAATTTCAAAAAAAAAGACAATAAAAACAGAAAGTGCTGGGAATATTCAGTAAATCAGCAAAGAGTGTGAAAAAAATTTCAGATTTGTCACTTCTATCACAACTCAGCTTTTTGCATTATTGCCACTTTCTCCCTCCCTCACCTATCATCTTTCCAACCCTCCCTGACTTTCATCTAATTCCATCTATAATCCGCCCACTCTTGCCCTACCCCTTCTCCTGACATTTTTTTAGGCTGGCTTTCTCCCCTTTATCTTTCCAGTCTCAAAGAACGGTCTCAATCCAAAACATCAACTGCCTGTGTCCTTCCATAAGCACTGCCTGACCTGCTAAATTCCTCAGCAGCTTGTCCGTTTCCATTAGACATAGGAGCAAATTAGGCCATTTGGCCCATCGAGGCTGCTCTGCCATCCCATCATGGCTGATTTACTACCCCTCTCAATCCCATTCTCCTGCCTTCTCCCCCAACCATTGACACCCTTACTAATCAAGAACTTATCACTTTCAAAATATGCAATGACTTGGCCTCCACAGGCATCTATGGCAATAAATTTCAGAGATTCTCCACCTTCTGGCTAAAGCAATTCCTCCTCATCTCTGTTCTAAAGGGATGTCCCTGATCTGTGCCTTTAAGTCTTAGACTCGCCTACTATAGGAACCATCTACACTATCTGTTGCTCAATGTTTTCAGGTTGATGACCTCCAGGTTCAGAACTCTGGATCAAACAGATCTGTCCCTGTCAGCTCTCCAGAGTGCCCTTCAACAACAGGAACTCAATCCTTCCAAACTGACTGAACTCAGATGGTAAACCTGTACAAAACTTGTATATTTTGGAGACCCCTAATCTTTCATCCAACTAATGTGTACCTTTAATTCTTTAAGGAATTAGCTTTATTTGTCACATGTACAAATACTGCTGGGCAGCCCTCAAGTACCGCCACATTTCCAGTGCCAACATACGCATCTGCAACTCACTAACCTTAATCGCACAACTTTGGAATGTAGGAGGGAACTGCAGCACCCAGGGGGAATTCACATGGTCACAGAATAATTCTCCAAGGACCTGAATGTTTTCTAAATTTCTCATCTTTTCAGATGTCCAGAATCTGTATTTTCACCATTTATTTATACAGTCGGCCCTCCTTATCCGCGGGGGATTGGTTCCGAGACCTCCGCGGATACCGAAAAACGCGGATGCTCAAGTCTCTTATTTAACCTGGCTCAGTGAGGTGGTCTTTAGGACCCAGCGGAACCCCAGACTTTATTTAACATGCTCAGTGCGGTGGACATTAGGACCTGGCAGTGCAGCTCTGAATCTGCAGTGTTTCTGTTCATGAAAATAATCATGATCACGATTGAAAATAAGGATGAAGTAATAAAGTGATCGGAAAGAGGTGAAATGCCATTGGTCATCCGAAAAGCGTTGTTACAGTCGGTCAACAATCGGAACAATTTTAATGGAGGATGTGAAAGGCCCTGCCCCGATGAAAGCTACAATTATTACTAAGCAATGCAGTGGTTTAATTATTGATATACGTATGTTTCTTAAGTGTTTTATATGCATAGAAAGGTAAAATATGTACTATATACTAAGAAAAACGTTTGACTAACTGACGCTAAATAATACCGGATGTACCTGTTCTGACTTCAAATCCGACTTAAAGACGGACTCAGGAACAGATTCATAACCCGGGGACTGCCTGTACTTTTAAGTGATTTCTAGATTACTTATAATACCTAATACAATGTAAATAGTTGTTATACTGCATTGTTTAGGGAAAATGACAAGATCGTCTGTACATACTCAAATAACGAGTGCTGGAGAGAGAACTTCCGGGTTTTCCCGATCTGCGGTTGGTTGAATCCGCGCATGCGGAATCCACGGATAAGGAGGGCCGACTGTACTGCTTGGGTGAATTTACGTTTCAGTGACTAATAGTACTGACTTCCACTGGTAAACTTAAAGATGATGGCTCCTGCTAGAAATAGATTTTGCTATAATACCACCATCACTATTTGCTTTCCATAAGTCAACATATCATTGTCAACAAAGGTGAAAATAAGTTGCATTTTTAAAACAAACTGATTTTACAGGGGAAATTTTAACAGGAATTAAAGGATGAGCCACTGTCACAAACCAGAAAGTTACATCAATATTGAGCAAGTGATTAAAACTGAAAACACTGGAAATACATTGGCGGTTAAACAACAGAGTAGAATTAATGACTTACAACAGAAACATCAGAATCTTAGGTCTTTAAGTTCAAAGTAAATTTATTATCAAAGTACATCTATGTCACCATATACTATCAGTGATGGAGCAAGTGAAGTTGAGTGAAGTTATCTCCTCTGGTTCAAGAGCCTGATGGTTGAGGGGTAAAACTGTTCCTGAACCTGGTGGTGTGAGTCCTGAGGCTCCTGTAGCACCTTCCTGATGGTGGCAGCAAGAACAGAGCATGGCCTGGATGGTGGGGTCCTTGATGAAGGGTGCTCCTTTCTTGACAGCACTCCAGAAAGGCTACCTTATCTGCTAAGTATGTATGCCTTTTTTTGCTTTTTTATTTCAGAATTCCAGCACCTGTAGTCTTTTGCTTTCACTGGGTGGTGCAGTGGCTTAGCAGTTCACACTGCTATATCAGTGCTACACAGAACTGACTGGATGCTGATCTCGGGTGTGTCTGAACAAAGTTCGTACATTCTTCCCCCACAGCTACTTAAACTTCCGCTATTTGCTTCAGTTTACCCAATTCCACAGACATCCCGATATGTTAAATGGCTACTGTGAATTATCCTTTAGTGTAGGTAGACAGCAAAAGAATCACAGGGAAGTTGACAAACATACGAGGGACAAATAAGGGTGGCAGCAACCCCGGTTCAATTCACATCCGTCTGTAAGGAGTCTGTACATTTGCCCATTGACCGTGAGGGTCTCCACTGGGTGCTCCGGCTTCCTCCCACATTGCAAAGACTTGGGAGTTCACAGGTTAATTAGTCACAGAGCACAGGCACGCGCACTGTATATAGCTAGGGTACCCAAAGCTTTTGCACGGTACTGTATTTGTCAATGTGGAACGGGGAGCAAGTTTGGAAATCTGGTGGGAGCAAAGGATGTTGGGAATGGAGAGGGTGAAGCCCAGAGGAAGTGGTGTAGGACAGGTGACAGAGGAGTGCCAGGGGTGGGGGTGGTGCAGGTGCAGACACACCCAGCCCTGAGACATCACACAAGGTTGTTAAATACAAAACAATTTTTTAAAATCATTACAGAATGTCTCTCTGGTGCCTCCCATTCTCTCCCCTCTCCTTTCCCCTTTTGCTAACCGTGATTCCCCTCTCCCTGCCTCCTTCTCTCTCACAGTCCATAATAGAGTCCCATATCAGAATCAAGTTTATCATCACTCACATGTCATGAAATGTGTTTTTTCCCCCCATTACAGTGCAATACATAAAATTACTACAGTACTGTGCAACCTAGCTATATACATGTTCTTAAGGTTTTTGCACTGTAGATGCAATTACACAGTGTGGACTCACTGAGCCAGAGGGTCTGCTACGGAGTTGCATCTCTAAATAAATAAGTAGCAAGGCCATAGAGAAATAAGGGAGAAATGGGACTGAAGGGTATCTAGAACTCTTAACTGAAGAAGTTCTATGAGGAAAACATAGGAACTCAAACTGAATTAAAGTGGAAAATGAATAACCTCAGACTACAGCTCCTAGCAGGTACTTAAAATTCTTTGTGAGCAATGACCCACTTCTGTTTATCGTGTGGAAGGCTGAGGAATCTAATCAAAGAGAGTAGCTGACAGTAAAGGCAGACTTTCAGCATCAAAAAGGCAAAAGCTGCTGTCTTGTTTCCACTGTGAATGACGCACTTGATCACACAACTGCAAACTGACCATACAACTGTAAAATACAATTTTATAAGAGCAACCTACCTGCATACTTGTCTTTAACAGACTCATCCATCGACCAGAAACAGTGATCGTATGCAAAAACCTACGTACAAAGGACACCATAAATGCATCACTCTTTTTTCATTTTGGAGTTATAAAATGTAAAAAGTTTAAAAATATATACATAACATAAAACAATCGTCCAACCAATCCAAATTAAAAATATGTCGTTTTGAAACCAGTATACCAATCAATAGACTCTGGCAGTTCATTGTGGAAGTGGTGGATTTTCAACACAAAGAGAAATTTGGGTAAGTACATGGATGGGAGGGGTATGGGGGGCTATGGGCTGGGTACAGGTTGATTGGATGAGGCAGATTAATAGTTTGGCAGGGACTAGATGGAACAAACGGCTTGCTTCTGTGCTGTAACACTATGACTTGATAACAATTCATTCCAAAACTAATAAGAGATTACCACCCAACATCTTATGTGCTGCCATTAACATGTACTCAAAATGGTAAGGCTCTCTGTACTCCAACAGTACGTGACCACACAAGACATTTGAAGTCAGATCATAAAGAGAAAATCACTGCTAATGAGGAAACAAAATAAAATCCAGTAAACTGTACACTAATGAAGCTAATGCTATATACATGATATTCAATTTGAAGAGCTATCTAACTAGTCTATCACATAAATCAACATTTATAGTCATAGAGTCAGAGCACACAGGCCCTTCAGCCCATCTAGTCTGTGCCATACTGTTATTTTACAGCCAGACCATAGCTTTCTATACACGTCCCATCGATGTACATATCCAAATTTATCTCAAGTGTTAAAATTGAGACTGGACTGCATCCATCATATCTGCTGTCAGCTCATTCCACACACTCACAACCCTCCGAGTGAAATTTCCCCTCGGGTTCCCCTTAACCTAGGACCTCTAGTTGTAGTCTCACCCAACTTCAATGGGAAAAGCTCACTTGCATTTACCCTATAGATACCCCTCATAATCCTGTATCATCATCATTATGTGCCGTGTCATATGACGTGCACGACCATGGTCTATCCATGCCCATGATTGTTCTTGAAAATTTTTCTACAGAAGTGGTTTGCCATTGTCTTCTTCTGGGCAGTGTCTTTACAAGACAGATGACGCCAGCCATTATCAATACTCTTCAGAGATTGTCTGCCTGGCATCAGTGGATGCATGACCAGGACTTGTGATATGCACCAGCTATTCATACGACCTCCCACCACCTGCTCCCATGGCTTCACATGACCCTGATCAGGGGGTTGGTGGGGTGAGGTAAGCAGGTGCTACACACCTCGCCCAAGGGTGACCTACAGGCTAGCGGAGGAGGGAAAACCTTACATCCCCTAGGTGTTGCTCTACCTAGCCACCTAATATTTTTGTATGCCTCTACCAAATGTTTGAGGCAAACATTTAACATAAAATTTTCCATCTTATATTTATGATATTCATATAGAAAATCAAAATATAATACCGGAAAGCTAGGATAACTTTCAATTAAGTCTAGAAGGTAATTTAGTTTCCAGCCATTCAGCATAAAATACTCAAACCCGGCCTGTATCCAATGTACATGTTGCATTATATTATTGATAACAGCCTACCATCAATAGTTCTGTATTCTACATTATTTCTGAGCCAATTTCCTTTTGCATTATTAGTGAAGTACAAGTTTGAAATAATGGTTTACAACTTAGAACTGCAGGCCCAACATTTTAATGCCAAAATATTTCCCATTTCTGTATGGGGCTTCTGCAAGGCAAGAGTTCAATACTGTCCCAAGGTAGTCACCCTTGAGAACATAGTTCCCAGCTTGGGGTCCACATACCCCTCGGTTAATGGTAGTGGTCCATGGCATAAGAAAAAGGGTTGGAGTCCCTGCTCTGGAGCCAGAACTGTACTTCAACAGTGCTGTTACCTAAAGGGCAGGAATAGTATGGGACTAAGAAGAGAACTTGGAAACTAGCTTGGCTGCATTCCTCATTCCCTCATTCAGAGGCTTGTGCTGCTCCTTGCTGCCCTAATACACTGCACACCTAGAAAACATGTCCTAAAAAAACACTACACTGGTGATTAAAAACTCTGTTTCAAAACTACTGAATGAATTTTGTTTGCTTTGTCCAGAACAGGCTGAACTTAAATATTATTTTAGCTTCTCCCATCTTGGCAAGAGCAGAGTATTTCCTCTCAATCATAACTTGCACCTTGCAGCTGACACAGAGGTCCCCCCTGCAGAACTCTCAACATTTGAACTGCTCTTGCAGTCAGCTTCTCAAGGGCAGGATGATAATGACATTGCAAAATATATAGTAACCAACTGGAAACAGACGTCACACTTCATCCCCCCCCCCCCCCCCAGCCAAACACCGGAAGCAGATGTCCCACTTTCTCCTTCCCCAAACACTGGAAACAGACATCCCACTTCCTCCTTCCCCCAACACTGTAAACAGACATCCCACTTCCCCCTCCCCCACCAACACTGGAAACAGACATCCCACTTCCTCCTCCCCCCAAACACTGGAAACAGACATCCCACTTCCCCCTCCCCCACCAACACTGGAAACAGACATCCCACTTTCTCCTTCCCCCAACACTGGAAACAGACATCCCACTTCCTCCTTCCCCCCAACACTGGAAACAGACATCCCACTTCCTCCTCCCCCCCAACACTGTAAACAGACATCCCACTTCCTCCTTCCCCCAAACACTGGAAACAGACATCCCACTTCCTCCTTCCCCCAACACTGTAAACAGACATCCCACTTCCCCCTCCCCCAACACTGTAAACAGACATCCCACTTCCTCCTTCCCCCAACACTGGAAACATACATCCCACTTCCTCCTCCCCCCCAACACTGGAAACAGACATCCCACTTCCTCCTCCCCCCAAACACTGTAAACAGACATCCCACTTCCCCCTCCCCCCAAACACTGGAAACAGACATCCCACTTCCTCCTTCCCCCAAACACTGTAAACAGACATCCCACTTCCCCCTCCCCCCAAACACTGTAAACAGACATCCCACTTCCCCCTCCCCCCAAACACTGGAAACAGACATCCCACTTCCTCCTTCCCCCAAACACTGGAAACAGACATCCCACTTCCCCCTCCCCCCAAACACTGGAAACAGACATCCCACTTCCCCCTCCCCCACCAACACTGGAAACAGACATCCCACTTCCTCCTCCCCCCAAACACTGGAAACAGACATCCCACTTCCTCCTTCCCCCAAACACTGGAAACAGACATCCCACTTCCCCCTCCCCCCAAACACTGTAAACAGACATCCCACTTCCCCCTCCCCCCAAACACTGGAAACAGACATCCCACTTCCTCCTTCCCCCAAACACTGGAAACAGACATCCCACTTCCCCCTCCCCCCAAACACTGTAAACAGACATCCCACTTCCCCCTCCCCCCAAACACTGGAAACAGACATCCCACTTCCTCCTTCCCCCAAACACTGTAAACAGACATCCCACTTCCCCCTCCCCCCAAACACTGTAAACAGACATCCCACTTCCCCCTCCCCCCAAACACTGGAAACAGACATCCCACTTCCTCCTTCCCCCAAACACTGGAAACAGACATCCCACTTCCCCCTCCCCCCAAACACTGGAAACAGACATCCCACTTCCCCCTCCCCCACCAACACTGGAAACAGACATCTCACTTCCCCCTCCCCCCAAACACTGGAAACAGACATCCCACTTCCTCCTTCCCCAAACACTGTAAACAGACATCCCACTTCCTCCTTCCCCAAACACTGGAAACAGACGTCCCACTTCATCCCCCCCCCCCCCCGCCAAACACCGGAAGCAGACGTCCCACTTTCTCCTTCCCCCAACACTGGAAACAGACGTCCCACTTCATCCCCCCCCCCGCCAAACACCGGAAACAGACATCCCACTTCCTCCCCCCCCCCAACACTGGAAACAGACATCCCACTTCCCCCTCCCCCCAACACTGGAAACAGACATCCCACTTCCCCCTCCCCCCAAACACTGGAAACAGACATCCTACTTCCCCTTCCACCCCAACACTGGAAACAGACATCCCACTTCCCCCTCCACCCAAACACTGGAAACAGACATCCCACTTCCCCCTCCCCCCAAACACTGGAAACAGACATCCCACTTCCCCCTCCACCCCAACACTGGAAACAGACATCCCACTTCCTCCTTCCCCCAACACTGGAAACAGACATCCCACTTTCTCCTTCCCCCAACACTGGAAACAGACATCCCACTTTCTCCTTCCCCCAACACTGGAAACATACATCCCACTTCCCCCTCCCCCCAAACACTGGAAACAGACATCCCACTTCCTCCTTCCCCCAACACTGGAAACAGACATCCCACTTTCTCCTTCCCCCAACACTGGAAACAGACATCCCACTTCCCCCTCCCCCCAAACACTGGAAACAGACATCCTACTTCCCCTTCCACCCCAACACTGGAAACAGACATCCCACTTCCCCCTCCACCCAAACACTGGAAACAGACATCCCACTTCCCCCTCCCCCCAAACACTGGAAACAGACATCCTACTTCCCCCTTCCCCCAACACTGGAAACAGACATCCCACTTTCTCCTTCCCCCAACACTGGAAACAGACATCCCACTTTCTCCTTCCCCCAACACTGGAAACAGACATCCCACTTCCCCCTCCCCCACCAACACTGGAAACAGACATCCCACTTTCTCCTTCCCCCAACACTGGAAACAGACATCCCACTTCCTCCTTCCCCCAACACTGGAAACATACATCCCACTTCCTCCTCCCCCCCAACACTGGAAACAGACATCTCACTTCCCCCTCCCCCCAACACTGGAAACAGACATCCCACTTCCCCCTCCACCCAAACACTGGAAACAGACATCTCACTTCCCCCTCCCCCCAACACTGGAAACAGACATCCCACTTCCTCCTCCCCCCAAACACTGGAAACAGACATCTCACTTCCCCCTCCCCCCAACACTGGAAACAGACATCCCACTTCCTCCTTCCCCCAACACTGTAAACAGACATCCCACTTTCTCCTTCCCCCAACACTGGAAACAGACGTCCCACTTCATCCCCCCCCCCCCCGCCAAACACCGGAAGCAGACGTCCCACTTTCTCCTTCCCCCAACACTGGAAACAGACGTCCCACTTCATCCCCCCCCCCCGCCAAACACCGGAAGCAGACATCCCACTTCCTCCCCCCCCCCAACACTGGAAACAGACATCCCACTTCCCCCTCCCCCCAACACTGGAAACAGACATCCCACTTCCCCCTCCCCCCAAACACTGGAAACAGACATCCTACTTCCCCTTCCACCCCAACACTGGAAACAGACATCCCACTTCCCCCTCCACCCAAACACTGGAAACAGACATCCCACTTCCCCCTCCCCCCAAACACTGGAAACAGACATCCCACTTTCTCCTTCCCCCAACACTGGAAACAGACATCCCACTTTCTCCTTCCCCCAACACTGGAAACAGACATCCCACTTTCTCCTTCCCCCAACACTGGAAACATACATCCCACTTCCCCCTCCCCCCAAACACTGGAAACAGACATCCCACTTTCTCCTTCCCCCAACACTGGAAACAGACATCCCACTTCCCCCTCCCCCCAAACACTGGAAACAGACATCCTACTTCCCCTTCCACCCCAACACTGGAAACAGACATCCCACTTCCCCCTCCACCCAAACACTGGAAACAGACATCCCACTTCCCCCTCCCCCCAAACACTGGAAACAGACATCCCACTTCCTCCTTCCCCCAACACTGGAAACAGACATCCCACTTTCTCCTTCCCCCAACACTGGAAACATACATCCCACTTCCTCCTCCCCCCCCCCAACACTGGAAACAGACATCCCACTTCCTCCTCCCTCCCCCAACACTGGAAACAGACATCCCACTTCCTCCTTCCCCCAACACTGGAAACATACATCCCACTTCCTCCTCCCCCCCAACACTGGAAACAGACATCCCACTTTCTCCTTCCCCCAACACTGGAAACAGACATCCCACTTTCTCCTTCCCCCAACACTGGAAACAGACATCCCACTTTCTCCTTCCCCCAACACTGGAAACAGACATCCCACTTTCTCCTTCCCCCAACACTGGAAACAGACATCCCACTTTCTGTTTCCCCCAACACTGGAAACAGACATCCCACTTCCCCCTCCCCCCAAACACTGGAAACAGACATCCCACTTCCTCCTTCCCCCAACACTGGAAACAGACATCCCACTTCCTCCTCCCCCCCCCCCAACACTGGAAACAGACATCCCACTTCCTCCTTCCCCCCCAATACTGGAAACAGACATCCCACTTCCCCCTCCCCCATCAACACAGGAAACAGACATCCCACTTCCTCCTTCCCCCAACACTGGAAACAGACATCCCACTTCCCCTCCACCCCACCACTGGAAACAGACATCCCACTTCCCCCTCCCCCCAAACACTGGAAACAGACATCCTACTTCCCCCTCCACCCCAACACTGGAAACAGACATCCCACTTCCCCCTCCCCCCAAACACTGGAAACAGACATCCCACTTCCCCCTCCCCCCATCAACACTGGAAACAGACATCCCACTTCCTCCTTCCCCCAACACTGGAAACAGACATCCCACTTCCTCCTCCCCCAACACTGGAAACAGACATCCCACTTTCTCCTCCCCCCCCCAACACTGGAAACAGACATCCCACTTCCCCCTCCCCCCAACACTGGAAACAGACATCCCACTTTCTCCTCCCCCCCCCAACACTGGAAACAGACATCCCACTTTCTCCTTCCCCCAACACTGGAAACAGACATCCCACTTTCTCCTTCCCCCAACACTGGAAACAGACATCCCACTTCCCCCTCCACCCAAACACTGGAAACAGACATCCCACTTCCCCCTCCCCCCAAACACTGGAAACAGACATCCTACTTCCCCCTCCACCCCAACACTGGAAACAGACATCCCACTTCCCCCTCCACCCAAACACTGGAAACAGACATCCCACTTCCACCTCCCCCCAAACACTGGAAACAGACATCCTACTTCCCCCTCCACCCCAACACTGGAAACAGACATCCCACTTCCCCCTCCACCCAAACACTAGAAACAGACATCCCACTTCCTCCTTCCCCCCCAACACTGGAAACAGACATCCCACTTCCCCCTCCCCCCAAACACTGGAAACAGACATCCTACTTCCCCCTCCACCCCAACACTGGAAACAGACATCCCACTTCCCCCTCCCCCCAACACTGGAAACAGACATCCCACTTCCTCCTCCCCCCCAACACTGGAAACAGACATCCCACTTCCCCCTCCACCCAAACACTGGAAACAGACATCCCACTTCCCCCTCCACCCAAACACTGGAAACAGACATCGCACTTCCTCCTTCCCCCAACACTGGAAACAGACATCCCACTTCCCCCTCCACCCCAACACTGGAAACAGACATCCCACTTCCCCCTCCACCCCAACACTGGAAACAGACATCCCACTTCCCCCTCCACCCCAACACTGGAAACAGACATCCCACTTCCCCCTCCACGCAAACACTGGAAACAGACATCCCACTTCCTCCTCCCCCCCCCCCCAACACTGGAAACAGACATCCCACTTTCTGTTTCCCCCAACACTGGAAACAGACATCTCACTTCCTTCTCCCCCCGCAACACTGGAATCAGACATCCCACTTCCTCCTCCCCCCAACACTGGAAACAGACATCCTACTTCCTCCTTCCCCCCCAACACTGGAAACAGACATCCCACTTCCCCCTCCCCCCAAACACTGGAAACAGACATCCTACTTCCCCCTCCACCCCAACACTGGAAACAGACATCCCACTTCCCCCTCCCCCCAACACTGGAAACAGACATCCCACTTCCTCCTCCCCCCCAACACTGGAAACAGACATCCCACTTCCCCCTCCACCCAAACACTGGAAACAGACATCCCACTTCCCCCTCCACCCAAACACTGGAAACAGACATCGCACTTCCTCCTTCCCCCAACACTGGAAACAGACATCCCACTTCCCCCTCCACCCCAACACTGGAAACAGACATCCCACTTCCCCCTCCACGCAAACACTGGAAACAGACATCCCACTTCCTCCTCCCCCCCCCCCCCAACACTGGAAACAGACATCCCACTTTCTGTTTCCCCCAACACTGGAAACAGACATCTCACTTCCTTCTCCCCCGCAACACTGGAATCAGACATCCCACTTCCTCCTCCCCCCAACACTGGAAACAGACATCCTACTTCCTCCCTCCCCCAACACTGGAAACATACATCCCACTTCCTCCTTCCCCCCAACACTGGAAACATACATCCCACTTCCTCCTTCCCCCCAACACTGGAAACAGACATCCTACTTCCTCCTTCCCCCCAACACTGGAAACATACATCCCACTTCCTCCTTCCCCCCAACACTGGAAACAGACATCCCACTTCCTCCTTCCCCCCAACACTGGAAACAGACATCCTACTTCCTCCTTCCCCCCAACACTGGAAACAGACATCCTACTTCCTCCTTCCCCCCAACACTGGAAACAGACATCCTACTTCCTCCTTCCCCCCAACACTGGAAACATACATCCCACTTCCTCCTTCCCCCCAACACTGGAAACAGACATCCCACTTCCTCCTCCCCCCAACACTGGAAACAGACATCCCCCCTCCTCCCCACCCCAACACTGGATACAGACATCCCACTTCCCCCTCCCACCCCAACACTGGATACAGACATCCCACTTCCCCCTCCCCACCCCAACACTGGATACAGACATCCTTCTTCCCCATCCCCCAACTAACACCAGAGAAACAAATTGCTGCCTACCTTTGGTTGGCTCCTGTTTAATCATGTTATCCATATTTTTTCAAGCGGTGGAAAGAAAAATGAAAAAATTAATTATATTCTGCACATGAAGTCCGTATAAATAAACATGCAATACTACTGTCCTGCTCTTGCATGGATCACTGAAGATCTGCACTTGTGAAAAATAATTCTTGGCTCTAGCAATACACAAATCAGTGAAAAAAATTACATGCTAGTTACAAATGTACAATGTGTTAAAATGCATGTTATACCAGCACACTTACATTCAAAATTGCCAGTTGCAACAATAATCCACTGTATTGAATAATACAAAACTATTGATGGGAAAAACACAAGTGCACAACAACCACCAGATTTCAACTAACTACTGTGTGGAACACCAGGCCAAGAACAGTGGTAGAGGCAGGTACATTCAGGTCATTTAAGAGACTCTTAGAGGATAGATTATTAGAGGGATATACAGGAGGGAAGGGCTAGATTGATCTTGTAGTAGTTAAAGAATTGCCACAACTTTGTGGGCTGAAGGGCCTGTACCATTGCTGTACTGTTCAATGTAACTACAAGGCTCAACAATCAGATCCAATTTACAGTCAAGCTCTGCAAATCACTGATTTTGAAATAAACTTATTACTGTAGACTGGAGGCCCGGAAGCAGCCTGCCCCGGGGTCGGGGGCCTATCTGTGTGTGTGAGTGGCTGGGATGAAGGAAAGAGGCTTTCTTTGTTGGTGCTGTTCTGTTGTTGTGGTTGTTGTTTATTTTGCTTGTGTTGTTCTGCTGAAAATTGTGGTCCATACTATGATGGTGCTGCAATATGTGATGACACTTGCAGGCTGCCCTAGCACACCCTTGGTTGTGTTGGTTGCTAACAGAAACGATGCAGTTCAATGCATGTTTCGATGTACGTGTGATAGATACATCAATCTGAATCTGAAATTCTGCAGATGCTGGAAATCTTGAGCAACCCCGCACAACACTGGAAGAACGCAGCAGATCAGGCAGCATCAATGGTGAAGAATAAAGAGTCGACGTTTCAGGCTAAGACCTGCTGAGTTACTCCAGCACTTTGTGGGTGTTGCTAGGAATGGGTGACAAATACTACTCTTGCCAGTGTTATCAATATCCTGAAAAATGCATTAGCAATAACTGAAACAATGGATAAGGGAATCAAAGTTCACAGTAAACTTATCAAAGTGCGTATATATCAATATATACAACCTTGAGATTCATTTCTTGCAGGCATACACAGTAAACCCAAGAAACAATGGAATCAATGAAAGGCCATCCCAACAGGACCAACAACCAAGGTGCAAAAGAAAAACTGCAAATCCAAAAGAAAAATAATAAATAAATGAGGAATAAATATCGACAAAGAATCCTTGAAACTGAATGTCAAACAAGGATGAAATCCACTACCTCACTGTAGCATGATTATGTTCATATTCTATGAATGATTAAATACAAAAGACCAATGTTGAGAACAATCTAGTTGACTTTCAAGTAGTAGCCAAGTGGAGTAATACACATACAAAATACAGGAAGAACTCAACAGATCAGGCAGCAATTTATGGAGGGGAATAAATGGTCGACATTTTGGACTGATATCCTTCAGCAGGACTCCATAGATGCTGCCTGACTTGTTGAGTTTGCCCAGCATTTTGTTGGTGTTACTCTGGATTTCCAGGATCTGCAGAATCTCTTGTGCTCATGCCAAACAGAGTGATGGAATTAATATTAGGATGTACAGGTGACCCCTGCATTCCCAGAATATGGGCCATATTGTGACTTCCATTTATTTATTGATAAGTCGCAGACCAAACCATTCCAGCCCATTGAGCCGCATGGCCCAGCAGTTCCCAACAACTGTCGATTTAACCCTAACCTAATCACAGGACAATATACAATGACCGATCAGTCTACAAACCAGTACATCTTTGGGCTGTGGCAGGAAGTCAGGGCACATGGAGAAAACCCACACATTCCACACACAGGGAGGGCATTCACAGGACACCAGGATTGAATTCTGAACTCTGATGCCCTGAATTGTAACAGAGTCTCGCTACCATGCCACCCTGTTAAAGCTGTGAAAAGCAAAGCTCTTCCTGACGAACACATGCAGTTAGGAGGAGGGATCATTGGGGCATGAAAATAATTTTAAGAACTACAGCTGCTGAAAATGCTCAGCTGGCCAGTTCTGCTAACACTTTGGGTCGAAGAACCTTTGTCACTGAATTGAAATTATAACTGTGGGTCAGACTCTGGGGTGGCATAATCACGTAGTGTGGTTTACAGTACAGGTGACTCAGGTTCAGTTCCAGCTGCTGCCTGTAAGGAGTTTGTATGTTCTCCCCCGTGACCACATGGGTTTCCTCTCGGTGCTCCAGTTTCCTCCCAGAGTCCATTGATGTTCCGGTTGGTAGGTTAATTGGTCATTAAATCAGGGGATTGCTGAACGGCATGGCTTGAAAGGCGGAAAGGCCTATTTCATGCCGTATCTCAATTAAAAAAACAGATCCGAAGCATTAAGAGCAGGGAGCATTGTGTAATTTCCTGGACAGATAACAACAGAGCCAGGTATTTGCTGTCCTACTCCACTCGATGACAGAGTAAGATTTTGGAGGATGGTGTGCATAACCATGTCAATGCCAACAGAAACGCCGAGACAATGTCATATCTTCAGTCACATAGGATGTCATTGCTGACTTTAATAAGGGTTATTTTTGGATATTATAAGAGAGGCTGAAGTTTGACTGAGGGGAATTAACACAAGCAATTCTAACAAATACTGGCCACAAAAACTTGAGAGAAAAGTAAGGCTGGAGAAGGGACAGTAATCTGTTTTGGTCAGAGAAGTCAAAATAAACTACTAAAAAACCGATCACCATGCACAACCAAAATAAAGTCCAAAGGTGACTTACTGAAAGTACTTTTCAGATTGTGTTGAACAGTTTGAAATAAACAGCTAAACTGTCTGGATGAATGATTTTCTAGACTTGGACAAATAATTACAGAAATTGCAGAACTGAACACAACACAAAGAACGTCAAAACTGCTGGTTAGATAAGTCTGGAACAGTACCGGTTTGTAAGCTGTGCACTGCATTGCACATATTAACTTCACTGTGTGCAATAAGTGTGTGGATAGACTAAAGTAATGTACCAGAACACCCACAACTTTTACAAACAAAACAAAACCAGAGGCTTTAGAAGGCATTGGCCAAACTACACATGGAGTACTGTGAGCAGTTTTATCTAAGAAAAGGATGTGCTGACATTGGAGAGGGTCCAGAGGAAGTTCACAAGAATGATCCTGGGATTGAAAGGGTTAGTGTATGAGAAGTATTTGATGGCTCTATGCATGTACTCTCTGGAGCTTAGAAGAATGAGGGGGCAGGGGCTGAATAGAAAGGCGTAGACCAAGTGGACGTGGAGCGGATATTTCCTATACTGGGAGAGTCCAGAACCAGGGGACACAGCCTCAGAATAGAGGGGCATCCATTTTGAACAGAGCTGAGGAGGAATTTCTTTAGCCAGAGGGTGGTGAATCTGTGGAATTCATTGCCACAGACAGCTCTAAAGGCCAAGTCACTGGGTATATTTAAAGTGGAGGCTGATAGTTTCTTGATTAGTGAGGGCATCAAAGGTTACGGGAAAAAGGCAGGAGAATATGGTTGAGAGGGATAATGAATCAGCCGTGATGGAATAGTGTAGCAGACTCAATGGAATGAATGGCTAATTCTGTTCCTATGTTTAATATCTTATGGTCTAACATCTTTCAAATACAACACAAGGTTGTGGATAAGCATGGCTGAGGCAACTGGACAGCTCTTTCGAAGTGCTTTCACAAGCCTGATTGACCAAACAAATCCTGCTGTGCTACATAATGACCAAGACACTACATGAACTGATTCTTCATGACAAACGGTAACTTGGAAAACCACCATTGCTGTCCACAACTGACTCCACCATGTGTGCAAACAGGGGAACTTTGTTTAAGATAAAAGTCCCTTGTATATGCTGCATTCATTTCACAGACTGGTATCAGTACCTCCTATGTAAATAGTAATCAGTTTCATGATTGTGCAACTGGGGGCTACAAGCCAAGATTTCTATGCAGGTAGATGTATCTATTGACTTATTCTCAAAATTATAACTGATCAGGAAAGAAATAGGAATGGAAATTTAGCCTGCACAATTATGACAACACCATGCAGATACAAACATATCTGTGTTTCATATAAATAAAGATTGATCAAGTGTTATTTACCGCACAAGACTCAACATAGAATAAACTGGATAGTCAAGCTTCATTGACAAAGAGATTGTGTCTTACCTTGTGGCTCAAAGATGCAACAAGAATCTATACTCAGTGGCCACTTTATTAGGTACACCTGCCATCTGTTCGTTACTGCAAATATCTCATCAGCCAATCACGTGGCACCAGCTAAGAGCGTGAAAGCCTGCAGACATGGTCAAGAGGTTCGATTGTTGTCCAGACCAAACATCAGAATGGACAGAAATGTGATTAAGTAACTTTGACTGTGGAATGATTGATGCTGTCAGACAGGATGGTTTGAGTATCTCAGAAACTGCTGAACTCCTGGGATTTTCACACACAACAGTCTCTAGAGTTTACAGAAAATGGCGTGAAAAACAAAAAGAAACATCCAGTGAGCGGCAGTTGTATGGTCAAAAATGCTTTGTTAATGAGAGAGGTCAGACTGATTCAAGCAGACAGGAAGACAACAGCAACTGAAATAACTACGTGCAGAAAGTATCTCTGAACACAACACATCGGACGGACCTTGAAGTGGATGGGCTACAGCAGAAGACCACAAATGTCACTCAATGTCACTTTATTAGGTACAGGAGGAAGATTATAAAGTGGCCACTGATTGTATGTGCATGATTTTCCAGAAACAATCTGAGTGCCTGCTCCTTAGATGCACAAACACCAAAGCTGAGAGAACATATCAAATTCATTTGCAGTAAATCAGCTAAAGAGGTAATGCTTCGCAGCACCGTTTTATGGTTTCAGTTAGCAGGATTGCTTAGAAACTGTGGATTCATCCATTCCATGCAAGACATGGTGACACAAACCCAAAGGGACTGTTGTGCTTTAAATGAGGCAGTGTACCACCAACGTCACATCAACCAGCTCAGGTGCTAATTCCTGAAACAAAGCCAAGTTTCTCACTCGTGCACCCTCACCTTAAATGGCCAGTCTCACTATTTAAAAATGAAATAAACCACAGCACTCAGAGTCATTCATTATCAGTGACGGCATTGAAATTAATCTGTTTGTAGCGGATGAAAGATGGAAGTGATTTGTGGAAAGTAACAAGGTCAAGGTTGGTTCCTGCGAGGAATGGAGTACCTGGGGAGAAGGCACTCGCACCATTGGTGAGTTACAGGAGAAAGTTACTTGCTTGTCAAGATTTAGCTCAGAGCTTTAAGCCGCACATATCAATTTAACACACACAAGAGGCTAAAGGGACTCAGTAGTACTGTCAGCCAACATCTACAGAGGGGAATAACAGTGTTCTGGGTAGAGACTCTTCTTCAGGACTGGAAAGGAAGGAAGAAGAACCCAGAATAAGGGGAGGGGAAGGAGTTGGCAGGTGATAGGTGAAGCCAGGTGAGAGGGAAAATGGGTGAGTGGGGAAGGGAGGATGAAGAGGAATAAACATATTCCTCCCTCCACAGATATGACTTGACCGTATCTGCAGAATCTCTGAGTGTTTATATATTAAATTAAACCCATTCTATCTCAACTGCATTCTAGTCCATGGTCAGCAATCTATTTCTGTCTCTGGCAATACTACCTGAAGGATATCAAATATCTCCCAGCATTTTCCATTATTTTGTCGTTACAACATGCAGTTTTTTTTGCTTTCTTAGTTTTATTTCATCATAATCAGAGTTCACCTTTTCTTTCAAGACAGTTTCCATTAAAAACAATCTGTGTTACTTGATTTAAAAAAAAGAGATTTTTTAAAAGAACAGTATGTTACCAAGTTTGACAAGAAATTGGCCATAAGACCTAAGAACAAAATTAGGCCATTTGGCACCTGCTTTGAGTTTGCTCCGCCATTCCATCATGGTTGATTAACTATCCTTCTCAACCTCATTCTACTGTCTCCCAGTAATTGTAGTTGCCCTGACTAATCAAGAACCTATCAACCTCCACTTTAAATACACCCAATAATTGTTTGTGGCAATGAATTCCACAGATTCACTACCCTCTGGCTAAAGAAATTCCTACTTATTTCTGTTCTAACTGCACGTTCTTCTATTCTGAGGCAGTACCCTCTGGTCCGAGACTCAGTCCACATACTTTATTTTCATTACTTCATTTAAATAAGGCTACATTCTTCAATTCTCCTCCAGAAGATGTAATTTCTCTCCTACCGCTTTCCTACTCAAGAAGCAAATGAAAACAAGCAGCTACTGTTAACGCACTCACACAACAGAGAGCCTTCAGCATTCCTGAAATAGCTCACTGACTGCTTCAAAGGGGAACTTAATTTCTTTTGCTGAGTTGCAGTATCACTTTGTCAGGGAGGGCTTAAGTATATAATATGGCACCACAATACTGCAGAGGAAATAACCTCCACACTGTGCTGAAGGACACAAATGGTACTGGCTTCCTAATAAGAATATTTTTATTTAAAAACAACAGATTCAAATATTATCAGGAAGACCTTGACTGTGGAGGCATAGAAGTTGCCTCTGGCCACCAATTGAGCCTGACCTTAGGTACTCTCTGTGTATCATATGTCCACTCACACCATGGTTTCATGAGCAAGCCTCCAGGTGGCTATGGATCAAGAGATGTGGCCCATGGACTAATGCTGCTGGGACACACGCCAGAGCCTGATCAACTGGGCAGGGGTGTCTAACCCAAAACACCCATGGGCCCCAGGTTACGTCACTGATGATGTGTTCCAGCGCATCCTGCAGATGCTCCAGGTTCTTGCTCCATCTCACAACAGCGATGGGTCAATAACTGGCAGCTGTCTACTTTCTTAGTTTTGACACTGACCTCAGTAAGAAAATCCAAATCAAAACTTGGGAATTTACTTTTTCTACATCACATTTTCCTTGTATAGGACAATGCTAATGTTGTTAGAGAAGGTGTTAATATTACGATACATACATGTTAACATAACCACAAAATCCTTTACTACTGGAATTAGACTTTGTTCTTGTTTCTCGCTTTCAAACCACAGGTATCAAATTATAGTAATATAGCTCCAATTAATTTAATTACAATAGGAGTCCCAAGAAACTTCAAAGTTCAAATTCAGCAGTTTAACACAATCTGAATAACACAGGCACAATCAAGCAGCAAACACCATTCATCAAAATCTTGCTTTAAAATACAAATTCATAAATGAAATCACACCTTACTAAAAATACAAGCCTGATCCAGTTTTAGAGTCGGAATACCAATAATTATATTATGACTGATCAGTTATTATAGATAGGGCAGTTTATATTAACTGTCCAGATATAATAATACAGGATAAACAAGAATAAATTATTTCTAGATATAAGCCATTCCAAACACACAATTTAAATAAATTAATAAGTACAAAACACCAGAAATATGCTGAATTAAAAGAGGAAATTGAAAGACTATACATTGCCCCGACAGTAATATCTACAACTGGTATCATCCCAAAGGCACTACATAATAATATTAAATAATTAGGGCTACACAGTATATATGTAAATCTTCAGAAAGCCACAATACTGAACACCCACTAGAATTGTCTGATAAATGAGCATGCATGTATATCAGGTTTTACCAGCTTGAGCTGATAATAAATGAATAAACCAATAATACAGAGAACATGAGCTGTAGGGGCCTTGAAAGAAAGTTGTAGTATCAGTTCAGTGCTGAGGTAAGTGAAGTTATCCATGCTGGTTCAGGAGCCTGACGGCTAAAGGATAATAACTGTTCCTAAACCTGGTGGTGCAGTAACAACTGAACCTCTTGGCCACGTCTGTATACTTTTATGCATTGAGTTGCTGCCACATGATTGGCTAATGAGATATTTGCATTAACTAGCAAGTGTACAGGTATACCTAATAAAATGCATTCTGAGTATACAATGAAGAGTCTAGTGTATCCATAGGAGTGACGGAACTTCCTTTCTTCCACACTGGCAAGTGCTCACAATTTTATATTTAAGTCATCAATTTCAACGCTTTCCTTAAATTCAATACATCTTTAACTGTTGCTCTCACCTCACCTGTCAGGATGTACAAACCCATTCCAACAGGTGATGTGGATTACTCAAAATTTCACAGTGTAATAGTGACTGTCTTGTTGAGGCATCATTCTGTTCTGAGCTCAGGAAAGTGTCAGTGAATGTAAGAAGCAAATACACATTCACACACCTGCCTGCTTGGAAAGTTATAGATGTGTATGGAAGTCTAATGGAGCAAAGAACAGTTTAATCAATTAACAGACCCGGACACAGTATAGTTTTCAACCATCTTGGTGCATCACACTCTTAAAAAAATAAATGCAACTGTATTAAAGGTCAAGATTTCCAGTCTATGATCACTTTAACATCAATTCATGGACGACTGCAATTAACATCAATTCTTTTGGACTACAGACAGTAAAATTAGTAGCATTTTATAAATAGAAGCCCAAAAGGGCTTTCTGGGCAACCTTCAATCTCCAGATCAAATAGTTTGCCAGAACTATCGATGGCCACTGAATGACTGAGACACCCAGCACATGGAAAAATACCTATACAACACCAACAAAGGAGGAATACAATGAACTGAGGAAGATAGGATTTTTAAAAATTGGAAGCTTCATGCATCTGTGTTTCAATGTCAATAGGAATTTAACCAACCATTATATCTTGAAGTCAGATTGGGGACAGAAAACTCATCAATAATTAACAACACACACAAAATGCTGGTGGAACACAGCAGGCCAGGCAGCATCTATAGGGAGAAGTGCTGTCGATGTTTCGGGCCAAGATCCTTCGTCAGGACTAACCGAAAGGAAAGATAGTAAGAGATTTGAAAGTAGTGGGGGGAGGGGGAAATGCGAAATTATAGGAGAAGACTGGAGGGGGTGGGATGAAGCCAAGAGCTGGAAAGGTGATTGGTGAAAGTGATACAGAGCTGGAGAAGGGAAAGGATCATGGGACGGGAAGCCTCGGGAGAAAGGTGGGGGGGGGGGGGGGGGGAAGCACCAGAGGGAGATGGAGAACAGGCAAACAACTAAATATGTCAGGGATAGGGTAAGAAGTGGAGGAGGGGCATTAACGGAAGTTAGAGAAGTCAATGCTCATGCCATCAGGTTGGAGGCTACCCAGCCGGTATATAAGGTGTTGTTCCTCCAACCTGAGTTTGGATTCATTTTGACAGTAGAGGAGGCCATGGATAGACATATCAGAATGGGAATGGGATGTGGAATTAAAATGTGTGGCCACTGGGAGATCCTGCTTTTTCTGGTGGACCGAGCGTAGGTGTTCAGCGAAACGGTCTCCCAGTCTGCGTCGGGTCTCACCAATATATAAAAAGGCTACACCGGGAGCACCGGACGCAGTATACCACACCAGCTGACTCACAGGTGAACTGTCGCCTCACCTAGAAGGACTGTCTGGGGCCCTGAATGGTGGTGAGGGAGTAAGTGTGAGGGCAGGTGTAGCACTTGTTCCGTTTACAAGGATAAGTGCCAGGAGGGAGATCGGTGGGAAGGGATGGGAGGGACGAGTGGATAAGGGAGCCGCGTAGGGAGCGATCACTGCGAAAAGCAGAAGGGGGGGAGGGAAAGATGTGCTTGGTAGTGGGATCCCGTTGGAGGTGGCGGAAGTTACAGAGAATTATACGTTGGACCTGGAGGCTGGTGGGGTGGTAGGTAAGGACAAGGGGAACCCTATCCCGAGTGGGGTGGCGGGTGGATGGGGTGAGGGCAGATGTGCGGGAAATGGGAGAGATTAATTTTCTGGGGTCTGCAGATGGAAGATCTTCTGATCCTTGCAGGATCAATAATTAATTCTATTTCAAATTTGCAAAGGTTCAGAATTAATTTATATTACAAATTATTTAAAGAGCAGATCTTTAAGGGGAGAACTCCAGACTTTACATTTTTTATGCCTAATGGTCCATTTACCAACGATGAATTAAAAGTGTGTGCAGGTTTTAGTTGGGTATTGAATTCCCACCCTTGGCAATTCAAAATTAGGTTAAGTGAGCCTGAATTGCGAATGTTCCTTTATGACACTGCCCTTCCTCTTAATGTGCTACATTGGAAGACATATTGGGCTCTGACTGAAGACAATTGTAGAGGTGAGAGTAAATAATAATGTTGTAATAAGGAAGTATTAAGCCTTTGGATCAATGTTCATGACCAACGCCTTTCACTTACCTGCTTCCTTGTAAAATCAGCATTAGCAAATCATAGGACAGCCTTGTTCAATCTGCTGCCTTCTACATATTTTTATTGTTGTTTCTAAACATTTTGTTGCTTAGCACTAGTAAGTGAAACCTTAGTCAATCTGAACCATAAATTGATAATCCGATGGATTTGGGCTGAAAAGCAAAACACTACAAAATACTCTTCACTCAGCAGGTGGTGACAGTGTGCAACAAGCTGCCAGTGGAAGTGGTGGATACCGGTTTAATTTCAACATTGAAGATAAGTACATAGATGGGAGGGGTACAGAGGGCTATGATACAGGTGCAGGTCGATAGAACTAAGCAGAATAACAGCCCAGCAGGGACTAGACGGGCTGAAGGGCCTGTTTCTGTGCTGCAGTGTTCCATGACTGACTGAAATAAAGTGTTGGAGACTTACAACACATCTGGGGAGAGAGGGAGCAGTTCTGCCTTCTACACAGCATAAATCACAACCTTACAGCATTGATCCAACTTGTATAAAGTGGCACCCTGTTGTTAGTCAAAATAAACAGTGGCATAGCAAAATTCATACAGGAACATTCTGAAGTACACAGATGCTTTCAAACAAGGGAAGTGACAGCCAAAAACTAGAACTGAAGAGAATCAATGCTTCAGAACTGCAAATGGATCCTCGATTTCCTCACTTGCAGACCCCAATCAGTTTGGATTGGCAACAACATCTCCTCCACAATCTCTATTGCAAGGCTGCGTGCTTAGTCCCGTGCTCTACCTGCTTTACACTTACGACTGTGAGGCTACGCACAGCTCCATGGCTTCCTTACGATACCAGTTGTTGGCTGAATCAAGGGTGGCAACAAATCAGCATTTCAGAGGGAGATGGAAAATCTGGCTGAGTGGTGCCACAACAACCACCTCTCATTCAATGTCAGCAAAAACAAGGAACTGATTTTCAACTACAGGAGGAAGAAGCCGTTGGTCCATGAACCAGTCCTCATTAAGGGATCAGAGGTGAAAAGAGTCAGTATCTTTAAATTCTTGTGAGCTATCATATCTTAGGATCTGCCTTGCAAACAGCACTCAAGTATAATTACAAAGAAG
Organism: Hemitrygon akajei; assembly: GCF_048418815.1. Classification (NCBI taxonomy): domain Eukaryota; kingdom Metazoa; phylum Chordata; class Chondrichthyes; order Myliobatiformes; family Dasyatidae; genus Hemitrygon; species Hemitrygon akajei. Next base: position 116,485,246 of record NC_133130.1, on the reverse strand, counting down.
GTATGACAGTGCCTCTACTTTCTTAGAAACTTGTGCAGGTTTGATGTGTCATCTATGTTTTACAAACTTGCTTGAGTTTTTTGAGGTATTGTTGATGATTGATAAGGGTAGGCTTTTTCAGATTTGCAGGCTGTGACTAGTGCAGTAGTGAGAAGGAAATGCTTGAGCCTCATCTATTCATGATATAAATCAGCAACTTGTCTGATTGGGGGGACGGAGGAGTGAGGTTAGTTAATCCGTTTTCTCTAGCAAAGTGATTAACCTCACCCACCACTGTACTTCACTTGACATATTGTTTTCCACTATGGTGATTACATCCTAATTACAACTCACATTTGCACTTAGTTTTGAGTTAGTAGCAAATACAGAATTGTTAATTTGATTCCCTCAGCTAAATTGTTGATATACAGCATGAACAGATGAGGCCTAAGCATTTACTTTTCAGTATCCCACTGGACACAACCATCCAACACAACAATGGTTACTCCTATTGTTTCCTGTCTGTTAACCATTTCTCAACCCTATTATTCTAATTTTGTTTGGCAGAGGAAAGAATTCATGGAGGTATGGATTCCTTTAACCAAAAGAGCAAAGTATAAGATGATCATTCAGGCAAAATTCTGGGTAAGGCTCAAAAGGCCTTAAGAATACAAGTAAAAGAGTAAACACAATACCTTCTTTCACAAGTCAGAAACTTGAAAAGTCTGAAAGGAAGAGGAGCAAAAAGGTCTGAAAAAGTTCAAATGATCTTTACTTGTATTGAGTTTATCAGTGAGAAACTTATTCAATTTCTACCAGCAGATACTTGCTAAATTATTGGGGCTGATTTTATTATTAAATTTAGAAAACAATGTCTAAGCTAAGGAAGCTGATTCAATAAATTTAGATTAGGCATAAAAGTGATAAAGCTGCCAACTCAAATTGATGCAAAACTAACAGGAAGGATAGAGGATTTGGAAGCTTTTAAAAACCTACACAGAGTAAATAAAAGAATCAGTAGTGGGAAAAGATGAAATATGAAAGCAAGCTAGCAAACAACATCAAAGTAGATAGTAAAAGCTTCTTCAAGTATGAAAAAAAAGAGAAGATAGTGGATATAGGACCACTAGAAAATGAAGCCGGAGAAATAATAACAGAGGTCAAGGAGATAGCAGATGAACTAAATGAATATTTTGCATCAGTCTTCACTGTGGAAGACACTAGCAGTGTGCCAGATGTTGAAGGGTGTGAGGGAAGAGAAGTGAGTGCAGTTACTGTTACAAGGGAGAAGGTGCTCAAAAAGCTGAAAGACCCAAGGGTGCATAAGTCACCTGGACCAGATGAACTGCACCCTAGGGTTCTGAAAGAGATAGCGTTAGAGATTGTGGAGGCATTAGCAAAGATCTTTCTAAAATCATTGGACTCTGGCATGGCACCAGAAGACTGGAAAATTGCAAATATCACTCCACTCTAAAAATGAGGAGAAAGGAAATTATAGACCAGTTAGCACCTCAGTGGTTAGGAAGATGTCGGAGTCAGTTGTTAAGGTGAGGTTATAGAGTACTTGGTGACACAGGAAAAGATAGGACAAAGTCAGCATGGTTTCCTTAAGGGAAAATCTTGCATCACGAAACTGTTAGAATTCTTTGAGGAGATTACAAGTAGGATAGATAAAGGGGATGCAATGGATGTTGCATATTTGGCCTTTCAGAAGATCTTTAACAATCTGCCACACAAGGCTGCTTACCAAGTTAAGAGCCCACAGTATCACACGAAAATTACTGGCATGGTTAGATTGGTAGGAGGAAGCGAGTGGGAATAAAAGGATCCTTATCTGTTTGGCTGCCAGTGACTAGGGTGTTCTGCAGGGATCAATGTAGGGACCATTTCTTTTCATGATTTAGATGATGGAATAGATGGCTTTGTTGCTAAGTTTGCAGATGATACAAAGATTGGTGGAGGAGCAAGTAGTGTTGAGGAAACAGGTAGGCTGCAGAAGGACTTAGGCAGATTAGGAGAATGGGCAAGAAAGTGGCAAATGAAATATAATGTTCAAAAATACATGGTTTGGTAGTAGAAATAAATGTGCAGGATAATTTATCAACAAGGAGAAAATCCAAAAATCTGAGATGCAAAGGGACTTGAGAGCCTTGTGCAGAACACCCTGAAGGTTAACTTGCAGGTTAAGTCAGCGATGAGGATGACAAATGCAATGTTAGCATTCATTTCAAGAGGTCTAGAATACAAGAGAGATGTGATGCTGAGGCTTTATAAGGCACTGGTGAAGCCTCACCTTGAGTACTGTAAGCAGTTCTTAGCTCCTCATTGAAGAAAAGATCTGCTAGTATTGGAGAGGATTCAGAGGAGGTTCACAAGGATGATTCCGGCAATGAAAGCGTTATCATACGAGGAACATTTGATGGCTTTGGGTCTGTTCTTGCTGGAATTCAGAAGGATGTGGTGGGGGGGGGGGGGGGGGGGAGAATCTCATTGAAACCTTTCAAATGTTAAAAGGCCTAAACAATCAATGGATGTGGAAAGGATGTTTCCCATGGTGAGGGTGTCTGGGACAAGAGGGCACAGCCTCCGGATAGAGTTGTGACCATTTAAAACAGTGGTACCGAGAAATTTCTCCACCCAAAGGGTGAATTTGTGGAATTTGTTACCACAGGCAGCTGCAGAGGCCATGTCATTAGGTATATTTAAGGCAGAGATTGATAGGTTCTTGATTGGACAAGATATGGGGGAGAAGGCCAGGGAATGAGAGGGGGGAAAGGATCAGCCATGATTGAATGGCAGAGCAGACTAGATGGGCCAGATGTCCTAATTCTTCTCCTACGTCTTATGGTCTTAAAACATTCCACAAGAGGATCAGGCTGTTCTTACCTTGCCCAAACCAATTCCTTCCTCGATCATGAGGAACGACAATCAACAATCATGCTCGTTTGTGGTACATTGGTGGAGCCACAGGAGCAACCACATTCACTTACATATGAACAGGTGCCATTAAAATGCTGCAAGAAAATTTTAACTAAATAACACAAAACAGGATAGCTGCAGGTGCAACTGGTGTTCTCTGAGGTTGTCACCTTGTTGCGGTGGAGAGGCTTGTGAGTTCAGAGATCCTGAAAACAATACCATCTGACGCTTGGCTCCTGGTAGAGCCACCCACGGCAGTAAGGTCAAGGGGAAGGTTCCAGGCAAAGAGCGATCAATTGAAGACCTCAATGGTGGAGCTGGTGGAAGATAATGACACATCACAATAGCAGTGAAAGCAGAGGAAGGCTACAGCAGTGAAGGGTCCCCAGTTGTCTTACATTCCATGTCACTGGGCCTTGACCCCGAACCCTCGAGGACTGTGTGACAGCTGCCTATGCATCTGTCCCCATGTTAAACAAAATCATGCACAGGCAACCTCCATTGCAGGAATAATTCCTGAGGAGAACATCGTACTCAACTTGAGTGATCACACTATTACTATGTGTCCAGAGTACAAAAATCCCTCAGTAGTCAAAGGTGCATTCTCAGGAACATGGGTCAGCCATTTACCAGTAAGGAATGGGAAGGCCTCTTCACCTGGGACTGCAAGTCTGAAATTATCTACTTTAGAGACCTGGGGATACTCAGTTGTTGAGTATATTTGAAGCAGAGATTGAAAGAATTTAGACCCCAAGGAAAAAGGAGGATGGGAGGATTGTGTGGGAAATCAAATTAAGCCATAATCTAATTGAAAAGCACAGCCTACTCTTCTTCCAATTGTATTTCTGGATTAAGACCTAAACTCTTTCAATTACTAAGCCAGGTATAGCAATTCCTGACTAACTGACTACAGGTAGTCCCCGAATTACGAACATCCGACTTAAAGACAACTCGTACTTACGGACCGAGGAAGGAGAACGCCGTCTGCCATTTTAAGTCAGATCTCGACGCCGTCCACCATTTTAAGTTGGATCGCAACGCTGTCTGCCATTTTAAGTCGTTGCCATTGACACTGTGTTGAGTGTTTAACTTTGTATTTGGCTTAAATTTTTCTTACTAAGATTCACCCTGACCCCGCCCCCCCTACCCCTGTTCCAGTCGGCTGGTGGCGCAGTGAGATCAGCGAGTTCGATCTAGTGACAGACCACTCCCGTGCCAGGTTGATGTTGATCCAGTGATTCCCGTACCATCTGTACTGGGTTAATGTTGAGCTCACAACTCGACCTTGTAAAAAAAAACACTGCCACCTCCAGTTTAAATACCCATGTGGAATATTGTGGAGGATCAAATACCCAAATCCAGCACAGCCCACACCTCACACTTGTCCCATTTAACCTGTCTCAGTACAGTGGTCCTTAGGACCCAGCGGACCTCGGGAGCCGGCGGAGCTCGGGACCCACCTCCCGCAGCATTTCTGTTCCATTGACGGGAAGCCATCACAATTGAAAATAAAGTGGAAATAATAAAGCATTTGGAAAGAGGTGGAATGCCATCGGTCATTGGAAAAGCGTTGTTATCGTCGGACAACGATCGGAACAATTTTAAAGGATAACTGATAAAGTGAGAATAGTGGAGCATGTGAAACGCCCTGCCCCGATGAAAGCTACAATTATTACTAAGCAACACAGTGGTTTAATTATTGGAATACATACACCTCTTAAGTGTTTTATATGCATAGAAAAGTAAAATATATACTATATACTAAGACAAATGTTTGACGAACTGACGCTAAATAATACCGGATGTACTTGTTCCAACTTATGTACAAATCCGACTTAAAGACGGACTCAGGAACGGAACTCGTACGTAACCCAGGGACTGCCTGTAGTCCAAAACAGAGAGAAAATGCTGATACACTATTTGTGCAAAGAGTAACTGAATTGTTTCCAGTGCTGGTAAATTGGCTTACTGTTGGCATATGCACAATGGTACCAGGAGAATCCTGCCTTCCATACTGTTCATACAGATTAATTCATTACAAGGGAAACAGAATAAAGCGCAGTGCATACAGACAATAAGGTGCAAGGTTCATGATGAGATAAGATTGTGAGGTCTTTAGGAGACCATTCAGTAGTCCTATAACAGTGAAACAGAAGTTAGCCTTCAGCCTGCCAGTCATCCAAGCATTTTCTTTTATCAGTTTAGATTTCCAATTGCGGCAGTTCTTTCATTTTCATACAAATACCAATGACGATCAATACAATCATGGAAGCTTGGCATGGTTCGAATCGCTCTCCAGCATGATCCCTTGAATATCACAATTTCTTGACTGTCAATAACCACCAAGTAGGAAGTTAGAACAAGAAAGCTAAGTTACTTCACATTATGTAATTGGTGATTTATTTAATACTTGACTGGTCTCGTAGCTGACAATCCTATACAGGAGTGCCAACCCCAACCTCAAGCAGGCCAATCTCTTTTCTAAGGACGCACTCAAACTTGGTGCAGCCACCGCAAGGGCCCAGTGGGGAAGGGCCACAGTCTAGGGTTCTTCTCCCGCAGGAGTTGAGGGGTGGGGGGGGCGGGGTGTATACCCCTGAAGAAGTGTATGTAAATATGGAAAGAGTGCCACGTGGGTGGCAAAAGTGTGGGAATGTAAAGACTGTAATGGAAACATTTGTAAAGGACCGAGAGTCATTGAATGGTTTATTGTACATAATTTTATTTTTGAATAAAGTATATTTTGATTTAAAAAAATCTTTATTGAGACTGAAAATCAGTCCAGTATTAGGCCAACTTCCAAACCAGCATTTCTACTTTTAACAATTCAGTTCTGTGGGCAGGTTGAAAGGGAAGTTGCTATGCTTTGGTAGGTCAGACATTTACGGGGGAGGAAGTAAAAATCTCCAAGCTCAGTGCAATGCAAATAAGGAGTCACGATGGAGGCAGAGCAGAATCCAAGCACTGAATCCCTAATGTGAGCCACTTCAAGCACGAGATAAACTGGTCTGAGAGAACAGCTTGGCAACTTCTGAAGATTCAAGATTAGCTTTATTTGTCACATGTACAGTATTATTGAAATGCGTTATTTGCATCAAATCAAACCAGTGAGAAGTGCGCTGAAGCAGCAAGTAAGCTTCCAGTGCCAACACAAAACACCCACAAATCACTAACCTTACCTATATGCCTTTAGAATGTCACGGGGAGTACATACAAACTCCTGACAGAGTGCCAGGAATTGAACCCCAATCTTTCTGCTGGCACTGTAATAGAGTTACACTAGCTGCCACATTACCAGAGCAAAGATAATTATATCAATTTTACTACTGATAGGTTCCTTAGCCAACACAACCAGTGAAAGCAGTCTGGAAGTTTGTTCATTTGCTTTGTTATCAACACAATACAAAGGAATGGGGCTGATGAGGCAGAATGGTGGCGAGGTTTGACAATTAAGTGTGGCTAAAAGCAGTTAACAGAATACAGTTAAGATTATCTCTGGGGAAAAAAACAAGGACTGTTTTGAAATCATCATAGACTCAGAACACTACAGCACAGAAACAGGCCCTCCAGCCTATCTAATCCATGCTGATATCTTAATCTACCTAGTCCCATTGACCATAGCACTCCATACCCCTCCATCATCTACCTATCCAAATGTTTCTTAAATTTTGAAATCGAGCCCACATTCACGACTTCCAGCTGGCAGCTCGTTCCACACTCTACCATCCTGAGTGAAGTAGTTACCTCTCAGGTTCCCCTTAAACATTTCACCTCTCATCCTTAACTCATGACCTCTGGTTCTAGTCTCACACAACTTCAGTGGAAAAAGCCTGTTTGCATTTACCCATTCTATACCCCTCATAATTTTGTATACCTCTATCAAATCTTCCCTCATTTTTCTGCACTCCAGGGAATAAAGTCCGAACCTATTCAACCTTTCCCTTTAAGTCAGGTCCTCAAGTCCTGACAACAGCCTTGTAAATTTTCTATGCCGGGTAACAAAGGCACAGAAAAGGTTGCAGCAGATGTGCTGAGGCAGGGGAGGTGGACAATGGAAACATACAGTCATACTGTCCTGACGAAGGGTCTCGGCCCAAAACGTCGACAGTGCTTCTCCTTATAGATGCTGCCTGGCCTGCTGTGTTCCACCAGCATTTTGTGTGTGTTGTTGTTTGAATTTCCAGCATCTGCAGATTTCCTCGTTTACAGTCATACTAGTTGGACAAAATGTTGGAGGAACTCAGGTCAGGTAGCATCTATGGAAATTAATAAATCGTTGACAATTCAGGCCAAGACACTCCTTCAGGACTGAAAAGGAAGGGAAAAGGTGCCAGAATAAAATAGGTGGGAGGAGGGGTAGGAAGATAACTTGAACATGAAAGGTAAAGCCAGATGGATGGGAAAGGTAAAGGGAGAGGAAGGAATCTGACAGGAGAGGAGAGGGGGCCACGGGAGAAGGGGGAAGAAGGAAGAGCATTAGGGAGAGGTGACAGGCAGGTGAGAAGAGTGGGATATAGAAGAGAGAAGGAAGAGGGTTTTTTTTTTATCTAAAAGGAGAAATCAATGTCCATGCTATTAGGTTGGAGGCTACCCAGACAGAATACGAGTTGTTGCTCCTCCATCCTGAGAATGGTCTCATCGTGGCAAAAGAGGCGGCCATGGACCAACATGGTGGGAAAGTGAAGTTGTTTGGTGGTATGATCTCTTTGGAGATGTTTGGAGATAGCAGAAGTTGCAAAAGATAATGTGTTTGATGCAGAGGCTCATGAACTGGTAGGTAAGAAACTCTATCACTGTTAAGATGGCAGTAAGATGGGGTGAGCAAACATTGTGGATTTGAATTTCACACAGCTAGTGCACTTCAAACCATGTAATTTATCCTGTGAAAAAGTCAAACTCACAAAGAAACCACCGTTTAGATAGTCAGTAATGCAATACTAAATCATGATTTTAGATTATTGTGGGATTTGAAACCACAATCTCCAAACTCAAGATACAAGTGCTCCAAGCCAAGTCCTAAATTGCACGCAGTTTGCAAGCTAAAGCAGTTCTGCATAGTCTAAGGGTAGGACTTTTGATTATTGTAAATATGCATATGACAGTACCAATATCTCAGGAATTAAACAATATTAAGAATGTTTCTAAATATAGATTTGGTTCCTTAAGGTTGTGGTAGCCAGGGAGATAGTGGGGATAAGCTCCCATTACCTATTAAATGTTCCTAATGGTGTGTCTCAAATAGCCTCTGACAATCATGGCCGGCTCCTGGCCCTCACTTGTGGCTTAGCTACTAAGCCAAGCGGAACTGTTTCTACTGATGGGTCTTCGAAAGGAAGAAGGTAGGTTACTGGTGCCTTAAAATCCAAATGTTTTGGGCAGATGGGGCTCGTCAGCTGGGGTTGGCAGCTTTCTTAGAAGGAAAACTCTGATCTCAAACCTCCACTGCCTTGCGGCTATACCCACTCATGGGGAAGGCTTTGGGAGTAAAAACCCCAAAGAAAAACCCAGATCTAGAGTCCCCGAGGCTGTAGTCCTACATTGAGTTCAATGTTGAATGGCAACTCCTGCGATGCCACTGGTGCCAAACTGTATCAGTCTCTACCTTTCCTTTGGATTCATCAGCTTCCTGAAGAGGAGGAGCCTGCTACATGGACAAAAGTTTGCACTCCATAACATACTGTGAGGGTATCCAAAAGCAGGCTCCTCAGATATTGCCTGACCTGGTGAATGTTTCCAGCATTTTTGATTTTATTTCAGGCTCCCTCAGTTAAGCAGCAAAATTCTGCACATCTCAGCTTGGCAACCAGCATCACTAATAGGATGACAACAGTTGGGTTAGTAGGTGAATTGGTCACATGGGTGTAATTGGGCCAGGAGGGCCTGTTACTGTGCTGTATTTGTACATAATAATACAAGTAAATAGGTTAAGGGAAACATTTATAAAATTTATTTCATAGACCAATGTCTTCCTTCCTCACAGAGCCAAAATGTTCAACTAATATCCCTTTTGTGTCAGATTAAACTGTTCAGGATACAAGAAAATCCCACGTAAAGGATAACTCAAAAACTAAGTTCACAATTAAGAACTTCACAAACACCTACCATTTGGAATTAAGTAATGATTACAAAAATATGACAAACTGACAAAACAGGCAAGAAACGGATGAAATTGTAATTGACTTTCATACTATTTCTCATCAAACCAGGACCAGGGCAATAAATTGAGTAAACATTTGTTTACTAAATCTGGAAAAAACTTGTACAACTTCTATAAGAAAATCTGTAGATTCTGGAAATTCAAAGCAACACACATAAAAATGCTGGAGGAACTCAGCAGACCAGGTAGTGTCTATGGAAAGCAAACAGTCAAAAGTTCAGGCAGACATTCTTCATCAGGACTCAATGTTTTCAGGCCGACACCTTGCATCAGGACGTCAACTGTTGACTCTTTTCCATAGATGCTGCCTGGCCTGCTGAGTTCCTCCAGCATTTTGTGTGCGTTGTTCTGTACAACTTCTATTGTTTCTTTTAAAATACACTGGCACACAATGCAACAGTATCATCAGTGTAATGCAGTGGTTCCCAACGTGGGGTAATTTGATTTTTAAGGGGGGCAATTCGAGAATGAGTTATTAACAGTGAATTTTTTCTAGTAAGTCTGCGTGAGTATGAGTGTGTGTGCGAGTTAATACATATGTGTATATACAGCATGCATACATAAAAATATTTGTGTGTACATGTGTAATTGCGTATGTACTGTATATATAGTGTATCACCATCATTACAACCATCAAATGGCTTTCATAATTAAATTAATGAATTGACTGATGTAGGAAGGAACGAATGAACAAGTCCAAACGCGTAAGAAACTCGTACGAGGTCGCGCCAATGCTGCTTTTTGCAGTAGCTTTCGGTTCTTGGTGGTGTGAAGGTGTGTACATTGCGTCATCTCTTTTAAACGGTGTATCTGTCTTTGTATGCTGTAAAAACGAATCGGCATTGTTTTATTTAGTTGTTATTATTATTATTATTATTTTAATATCACTTAATGTTCTTTTTTTTTACAATTTCTTAGTAATTTCTTCCTCAGAACTTTAACAGTCCTTTGGTTCTTTTATTTTTCTCTTTCATGAATGCCATGTTCTTTGGAAGCTTGTTTAAACCAAGTTAATGGTCTTTTAGGCTTCCTCCAGGTGAATAGGAGTTCACTTTTTGAATAATAAGAATTATATATCACCACAGGGGGGCATCAGGATTTTAGAGGTGATTAGGTGGGGCATGGCCAAAAAAAGGTTGGGAACCACTGGTGTAATGGATTCAGCAGCAGTTAGACCTTTACATGACCTTCCTATGGGATTGCAGATGATCTTAAAGCTAATGAGAAACTGTACAACTACAGCAACTAACCAGGAACCCCCAAACCTTGATAACTGAACCCCAAGAAGGTGCTTGCATTTAGGCACACTCAGAGGCCAGCTCTAGCCTAAACCATTTTGACATTTTTGCTAAAACAGTGTCATGGTGTACTAAAGCACAGAAACAGGCCCTTTGGCCTATCTAGCCCATTCTGCCAAGTCTCATCAGCCCACACCAGAATCACAGCCTTCTATACCCCTCCTATTAATTTAGCTATCTAAACTTGAGAGGATGAGGCTTACATATAAAGAACAGAGAACAGTAAAGCACAGCACAAGCCATTTGGCCCATGCTAGGCCAACCTTTTAACCTATCCTAAGGTCAATCTACCACTTCCCTTCTACATATCTTGCCATTTTTCTATCATCTATGAGTCACTTAAATATTCATAATGTATCTGCCTCCACTACCACCCCTGGCAGCACATTCCACCATTTACAACTTTGTGTTAAAAATCTACCATGGACATTCCCCTGGTACTTTCCTCTAGTCATCTTAAAATTATACCCCCTCATATTGGCCACTTCTGTCTTGGAGAAAAGTCTCTGGCTGCCCACTTGTTGTACCCCTCTTGTCATCTTGAACACCTCCATCAAGCCACCTCTCATCCTTGATCATTCTAAAGAGAAAAACCATCGCTTGCTCAATGTAACAAGAGCTTTAGTTCACTCAACTTAGCAAACTCAACATTTGGAAGGAAAAGTACAGTGCAGTGACTGGGGTAATAGATAGGGAGGTTGGGGCGGTTACATTATAGCTTATTAAGTTCATATCAGTCTTTGAGCAAGTGCTGTGCATGATTCATGGAATCCAAGAGTTATCATGATGCAAACCAGCACTGAGTTGCTTGGAACTTGGATCAAAGCAGCTTTAACTACCTAAGTCAGTGGTCCCCAACCACTGGACCGCAAAGCATGCACTACCGGGCCGCAAAGGAACGGTATGATTTGTCAATATGAAATGATACGAGTCAGCTGCACCTTTCCTCATTCCCTGTCACGCCCACTGTTGAACTTGTACACACACGAGGTCATTACCCACGAGAGGTCATCAATTGCCTAAACACAGTGATACCCTTGCGCCAGGGATCACTGGTTGGCCTCAGGCAACCGGCGGCCTCGTGCTACTAGCGAGAAGTGCCGCTGCTACTGGCCTGGAGCACGGACAGATGGGAACCGCCTCTAAACCTGTTTAGCACACTGAATGTTCGCGGGGAACCCAGTGCTAAAATATTCACAGACGACCTAATTCGGGCTCAGGGTTTCGTAAGTAGCAGAGCAGCTACCTCGCTGCGATCTACTGAAAGTCATCCCTCGAGCCAAACTTTTGTCGGCAGGTAGATCCTACCTATCTACAAGGGGGGCGGGCACGCGCCCTGTCGCACTCCTCGGTCGGTCTGTTGCTTTCTCCAGACTCTGACCGCCGCGGCCCCGGCACGGGGACCTCTGGCCCTCACCTTGTCCTCTCACTGGTGTGTTGCAAAGATTTTATATGTTCATATGAGGAAAATATGTGCTGTGTGCTTAATATTAAATTCGTTGGATAAACCCTTTTAGAAACAAAATTGAGTGTATTAGCCATTTATAAGTGACTTATAGTTGACCTATCATCTATATTCCGGTCCTGATTAACACCCACACCCCCCCACCACGGTACGCAAGAATATTGTCAAAATTAAACCGGTCCGTGGTGCAAAAAAGGTTGGTGACCCCTGACCTAAATGTCAGGCTACCAAAGGGAAGTTAGGGTATACAATGAAGATTATCAATGAGGGAGTTTAGGACTAGCAGTGGGAGTATGGGCCATCAGTAGTGAAATTACGAAGCACTTGTGTATGCAGAGAAAGGTAAAAGTTTGGAACTCATTTGTAAACTGTCATTGATGCTGGTCAGTTGTTAAACTTTCAATCTGACATTTAGTAATTGCTCACCAAAGGTGTTCAGGACATCAGCCGAAGAATGCTATAATGCACCCAGCCTATGAAAGAGTGACTGGACTATTTATGTTCCCCTCCAAGTGCTGCATCTGCTAAACAATCACTGTGCTTGCAAGCACTTCATCACACAAAATAAATTGAGAAACTTCTAAAATATGCAAGTTGTAAAGCTGATGTTTCACAAATATAGAAAGGAGATTTGCAAATAAAGGAAGGACATAGACATCCGAGAGACACAGTCTTGTTAATCTAGGATCTGATTATTCAGAATCCTGATGGATCTGGCTCACTCATTTTTTGGACTGAGCCAATCTGAGAGAAGTGTGTGATGTCAGAACAAAAGGGTTGATCTATATTGCTGCTTCTGAGCTGACCACTGGGGGTGCAGGGTCTAGAACACCAGGATGTGGGTAGGTCTGCAGCAGGGGTCAGGTCCAAAGTACTTACATATTTCCTACTCTCTTAAAACTCACCAGGTTCACTAGGAAAGTTTATGCTACTGTGTAACATGTAAAAAAGTAGGAGGTCTGCTTGGGCAAATGGGAATAATATCCAATAGTCCAGAAAATCAGCTAAGACTAGAACTACCAAAGTCCTAAATGCTTCAGAGTATGAAATCTGACTGCAGTAAATTAACCCAGAATACTTACAGTAGAAAAAACTGCTTTCCAATATCGTTATTACGTAGGTCAAACTTTCTCAGAATCAGATTTATTAGCACTGGCATGTGACACAAAATATGTTGTGTTGCAGCAGCAGTACAATGCAAAGACAAAAGCCTATCAATTACAAAAACAAATAGACGGTGTGGAAATTGGATCATTCTTGCTTCGTGTGGTGCTTCTCTTTTGGAAATGCTCTGTGCTGTATTTTCGCAGTACAGAAAACCCTGCCAACACCATTGTTCACAGCAACATGTTGTGAATTACCTAAAGTCTAGAACAACTTTACATGTGATTATACAAATAAACTAATAATTACCAAAAAATAGTTACTTGCACCAGATCCGCAACACAACTTAACTGCTACTTTATGGTTAGATTAAAGCTATTATAAAGCTAAAAACAGAACCAATAACACTGGATAACAAAGATTTTGCTTCCCGAATACCTTTAGGTGTACCTTATGAATTCTGGGCTACTGATCATGAAAATCACCATGAATTTTCCCTATCACGCATCATTTTTAAAAAAAACTTTTGTTTATTATTTAAATTCATAATTCAAGTCAATTAAAAAGTTGCCTACAATGTAAGTTTCCTATCTTGTCCGGGGGATGCTTGGGCATGCTTAGGCAGCGTGGCTGCTACAGAGCAGGACAGGCTTTAGTAATAATTATTGGGTTCAGGACTGTAAGGATGGAATTTGCTATCACCAGACCCAAAAATTTCTATGAAGGATTTTGATATTTGAGACAGATGCTTCCCAGAATAACTGATGCCAAGATAAAGGAAAGCATTTTTGTTGGTCCACAAATCAAACAGGTCATCAATGACAGGCAATTTGAAGAATTTCTAGTGGGACTGGAGAAAATCACATGAAAGGCATTCAAGGAAGTTGTTGAAAATTTTCTCGGCATCTACAGAGCACCAAACTACATGCAGCTGGTTGAAAGCATGCTTCAAGCATATAAAACCATGAAATGCAACATGTCACTAAAGATTCATTTTCTGCATTCCCATTTCAACTTCTTCCCTGCAAATCTTGGTGCCATTAGTGACGAGCACGGTGAAAGGTTTCACCAGGAGATTGCTGTCATGGAGAAAAGATACCAGAGCAACTGGAATCCATCAATGCTGGTGAATTATTGTTGGACACTTAAGCGAGAAGCCTCAGACACTGAATACAAATGAAAACCATTAACAAAATATTTTTAACTTAGTTGAACTATTGCAAAGCATCAGCACCATTATGCAATTAAATACATTATATTCAATAAAAGTTAATTTGTTGTTTCTCCAAATTCCTACGTGATACAAGTAGTCTGAAATAATATGTGTTAATCTTCAAGCTATCATAAACAAAAAAAAATTCAGAGGAAGCAACACTTTTGAAAAATTTGCTGTCCAGTGAAATTGAAAATCATAAATAATGAAATGCCAATACAACACATACCTGTATACTGCTCTGAATTAAACAAAACAATCAAATCCTTAACTGTAGCTTGTGACCAATTTCTAATAAATGTAACGGAGCTTTCCTGAGCCTAGTTTGTACGTACCCAGTTGAAATAATGCCCATTACTGAGAGGCAAAAACTTATAGATGTCCACTGGAAAGAACATTTAAATCAATGTCAGAGTCAATTTTCTGAACCATATGCATTCACAGATTAAAGAACCCACTGAATCTCTCTGTTAGTTGAGACCCAGGCTCCACTTTTTGTGTTTCAAGGTCAGTTTCCAACTCATTGTGTTGATTCATAACGAAACAAAATACAGGAGATCTTCACAATACACAAAGTCTCCTTTTACACCAGATCTCTGAGTCCACTTACTGCTTCATTACTTACTCTTCCTAGCTGTCATTACGTTCACACAACAAAGCAGTCTTCTATCAAATTCACTGTTTGGAAAGATTTAATTTGGAATATCTGCAGCTTTACACCACTGAAGATTGAGTCAGTTCATGTCTTCATTTCTGAAGATGGCAGCAGAAAAGACCTCCATATCATTCAACTACAAAAGTGATCATTTTATAATAATTCTGCAGCCTTTTAAACTGCATCCCGGGTTCTCTAACTCTAACCTATGTAGATTAAACAATATTGAATATTGTCCGTCCCTTAAGAATTCTAGCAAATAACCACTTTACAACATCCCTTTTCATTCTCTTTTTTTTAAAACCATGATTATTTAGTCAAGTTAAACTTTTTTCTGCTCTCCATACATTTTATCCGACTTCTGGGAGACGTGCCAAAGAAAGACAACCACGTCTATTACTGTAAAAAAGCAGCATTCACACACATTTACCATAATAATAGACCTGGTTAATCAAATAAACTAAACTCCAAGCAGTGAAATAATTTAGCTGCACTGTTAGGATTTACCCATCTATAGCTACTTGTCTCGTCATTGAAAGCTGTTAGAACTAAAATGGCATTTTTCAAAAGATCCACCACTAAATTATTTAGTGGTTAATATACACTCTGTGGCCACTTTATTAGGCTCATTAATGCAAATATGTGGCAGCAACTCAATGCATAAAAGCATGCAGGCATGGTCAAAAGGGTCCGTTGCTGTTCAGGCAAAACATCAGAATGGGAAAGAAATATGATCCAAGTGACTTTGACCATGGAATGATTGTTGGTGCCAGACAGGGTTCTGAATATCTCAAAAATTTCTGATTTCCTGGGATTTTCACACACAACTGTCTCTAGTGTTGACAGAGAATGGTGCAAAAAACAAAAAAAAACATCCAGTGAGCAGCAGTTCTGTGGGTGAAATGCCTTGTTAATGAGGGAGGTCAGAGGAGAATGGTCAGACTGGTTCAAGCTGACAGAAAGCGACAGTGACTCAAATAACTACACATTACTACAGAGGTGTGCAGAAGAGCTTCTCTGAATGCACAACACACAAACCTTGAAGTGGATGGGCTACAGCAGCAGAAGAACACAAACATATATAAATACACTCAGTGGCCATTTTATTATATACTACCTGTACCTAATGAAGTGGACACTGTGTGTATAGTTTAGTATAACTACTAAAGTGTTAAATACTAAACTATGTTTTATACATTAACTATATAATATAGTGTAGTATATTGACTACTAAAGAATTAACATACCAAGAGTTATTACTCTCCCAGTTGCTAACATAAATGTTGATAACCATATTCATTTTGACGACTGGGTGAACAATTTTTTTACTTAACACTATTCATTTGGTCGAGGAGCATATTACCAACCCAACAACACTGGAGGAGACCTGAAGATCAATTAGGCAAACTAGGAACAGTAATCATTTCCAGCTGGCATACTAGCTGAAATATTGGAGTGACACTGACATGAGTGCACTCTTTGCCACTCCAAATCCAGGGATCTGCAAAAATCTTTGCCAATATCCTAACAGTGACAAAGTTGCTATTCTTAGAAAAGGAACTAGAGCCACATATGACATCTCAGATTCAAAAGTTACCAAAGTATGTGTATGTTACCATGCTCTGGCGTATGAAAAACTATACAGAAACAAAGACTGACAGACCATCAATGTGCAAAAGGCAGCAAATTGTGCAAATAAGAAAAAAATAATACTGAAAACACGAGTTGTAGAGTCCTTGGAAGGGAGTCTGTAGATTGTGGCATCAGTTCAGAGTTGAGGTGAGTGAATTTATCCACTCCGGTTCAGAAGCCTAATGATTGAAGGGTAATAACTGTTCCTGAACCTGGTCGTGTGCAACTTCCTGTCCAATGGCAGGAGTGAGATGAGAGCATGGTCTGGATGGTACGGATCTTTAATGATGGATGCTGCTTTCCCGTGCTTTAAAAAATAGATTTTTCCATTATTGCCAGAAAAATCCCAGTACAGTATCTTATTTTGCAAGACGACAATTCAGAAAGTATGCTCAGAATCGCAATAATTGTAAGGCAATATGAACACAAGTTTTTAACAGGCAGATCCAGGGACAGCACCTGGAACTTCTAGGACCCGCATCAGTCTTATCAAAGCCTTGAGTTTGGCTTCCCATTGTAAAGCACCATAACTACTACCATTCCATAAAATGGGCTGAGCATACAGCCCTTTGTAATCCAAACTGTTGTACACAGTGTCAGTTTTTTTTTACTGGCTATGAAGACATTAAAAGTAGACTTTCTGCCTCTGGACAGTGCCATCCAATATCAGACTACACCCATTCCTTGATTAATGGAAGGGGTACATTTCTAAAAACATCTGTGAAGCAAAATTTTGGAATTAAAAAAGCAATGCAGAATGTATTATGGGTATTTTGGTACAGTGTATTCCAATGAATAGGGATTGATACACTATTCAATATAGCAAAAGTAGATTTGTAAATTGAGGATACCCACCCTAAAGAGTCAAAGGGATTATAGCAAAAATATGTAAATTGAATGTATTTAAGCCTCCACAACAAAATAACACTAGCCACAGTAACAAGAATACAGGTGACTTTGCTTGCACAAAGGATAAAACCATAAATAGTCCTAATTATCTCCCTAAACTTGCAACCCTAGGCTAATCCTGAATGTCACAAGACCCAAAGATCTGTCTTCAGACTCAGCAAAGTAAATAGTGAAAGAAATATCCAATGTAAACTGATAATGTAGGGAACAGTAAATATCGAACCAGAAACAGATTTAACACATCTGAAATGTTTCTCCTTCCACAGAAGCTGCCCAACCTGCTGAATGCTTCCAGTATTTTCTGTTTTTATTCAAGATTTCCAGCAACTGTATTTTATTTTATTCCATGACCACTATTATCCTGGTACCTACAAAAAACAAAGCAACTTGCTTAATAACTACCACCAAGTGGCTCCAACATCATGAAAGTGCACGTATTAAAAGCCCAGACAATCTCAACCCATTGCAATTTGCCTACTGTAAGAACAGTTCTATGGCAGACACCATTTCCTTAGCTCTACATTCATCTCTGGAACATCTAGCCAGCAAAGACACCCATGTTGGACGCTTATTCATTGACTACAACTCTGTCTTCAATACTATCATTCTAAGCAAACTCATCAAATTCCAAGACCTGGGAGTCAATCTGCAACTAGACCCTCAGCTTCCTAACATACAGACCACAATCAGTAAGGATATTCAGCAACACCTCTGACATAATTATCCCAAACACTGGTGCTTCAGAAGGTTGTGTCCTCAGCCCCCTACTCTACTCCCTGAACAGTCATGCCGGAATCTACTTTAACTCTATCTATAAGTACACAGATGATACCACCACAGTAGGCCACATCTCAAATAATCACACAATATGCTGGAGGAACTCAGCAGGTTCCGATGAAGAGTCTCTGTGCAAATGTCGACTGTTTACTCATTTCCATAGATGCTGCCTGACCTGTTGAGTTCCTCCAGCATTTTGTGTATGTTGCTCTGGAGTTCCAACATCTGCAGAATCTCTTGTGTGTCAAATCTCTCATGTGTCAGAGTACAGGAAAGAGATAGAGACCTTGAAAACATGGTACCATAACAGAAACCTTTCTTCAATATCAGCAGAACAGTGACTATAGGAAGGGCAGCAGTGGACATGCTCCTGCCTACATCAGTGTTGAGGTTGAAAGTGTGGACAGCTTCAAGTTCATAGGATAGTCTG
Source organism: Hemitrygon akajei (assembly GCF_048418815.1). Classification (NCBI taxonomy): domain Eukaryota; kingdom Metazoa; phylum Chordata; class Chondrichthyes; order Myliobatiformes; family Dasyatidae; genus Hemitrygon; species Hemitrygon akajei. The sequence goes on along the minus strand of NC_133130.1, from coordinate 116,466,708 downwards.
TTCAGTTCCAAACTCACAGACACCACAGCCAACAAACCTCACCAATGACTCTACTTGCTCAGAATACAGAAATTTGGCTTGTCCCCATCGATCCGTTATCAATTTTTATTGATGCACCACAGAAAGCATACTATCTGAATGCATCACAGCTTGGTATGGCATCTGCACTATCCACCACTGCAAGAAACTAGAGTTGTCAGCACAGCTTAGCACGTCTTGGAAAGCAATGAACGCTCATGGGCTCTGCCTATACTTCCCACGGCCTCAGTAAAGCTGGTTCTTCTCAGAGGACTGTTACCTTGTCATGGTGGAGAAGCTTGTGATCGTCTGAGATCCCAAGAACAATGCCATCTGTAGCTTAGCTCCTGGTAGGGTCCTTCATGGCAGTAAGATCAGGGGGAGGTTCTAGACAAGGAGCGATCCAACCAGGACTACAACAGTGGAGCTGGCAGAAGACGATGACACATTACAGTGGCATGGAAGGTGGAGGAAGGCTGCACCAGTGAAGGGCCCCCAGTTGTCTTGCGTTCCATGTCACTGGACCCTGACCCTGATCCATGAAAGACTCAGTTGTGGCTGCCCATGCATCAGCCTCCCCACGTTAAACAAAGACCAGTACAGCTATTTTCCATCAAGGGAATAAAGCCTTATGAGAACATCATACTCAACGAGTGATCACACTTCTGCTACTAAAGTTGGTACACAGCAGAAAAACAGCAACCAACTTTGAGGTTTCAGATTGGTAGGTGAACTGACTGTTCCTAAAATAGGGCAAGCGATAGAATCCGGAGGAGTTTATTCGAATGTGAGGGGGCGAAGGGGAGTAAAAATGGGATTAAAGTATAACAGGGTGGTTGATGGGCGACACAGACTTAGTGGGTCAAAACGCTCGTTTCCATGGTGTTTCTCTCTGAGACTCAAAAACTGGCAAACCCAGTTGGCTGACATATAAAGAACGGACAGCCGTGGCTTTGTGGCTTCCCTGCCTTCCCACGTTCCTGTGACATCTGCCAAAGTGTCTGCAGTTCTTTGATTAGACATAGGAACCCATAAAACTTGCAATTCTGCAACATCGAAAGACTGCCGCCAATGATCCAATATATTTGTCTACTGGGAACTCAAAACCTTTTTTAAAGCTCCAGAACAAAATGCCTTTCAACTTACAAAACATAGAAGCCTGTAAAATGCTTTACTGTGTTATAATTGGTATTAAAATAACTTTGTGGATTACCCCAAAGAAATTTGTGAAAGTCCCATGATAGTCAAAAATTCCAATTGCAGAACTCATCGCAAGTTTTGCTCTGTAATGTTGTGCCCTTGTCAAATTTAGTGTGTACAAAAGCTTGTACGTTCTTCCCTTCTGAGCATTGGTTTTCACCAGAGCTTTACTTTCCTCCCACACTCCAAAGATGTAGCAGTTAGTGGGTTAAATGGCCATTGTAAGTTATCCTGTGATTAGGCTAGGGTTAAATCAGTGGGTTGCTGGGTGGTGTGGCTTGGTGGGCAGGAAGGGCTTGTTCTGTGCTGTATCTCTAAATAATCTTTTTTTTAAATGACAAGGGGCCCAAATTGGAAAAAGAAGCAAGGGCATGTGACCCTTAGCAGAAGGGTTAAAAATCAGCGGCACTGATTAAAATAAGAGGCAGGACACAAAATGATCTCCCACATCTCTTGACTTACATAGTCATAAGAGTCTGAAACTCACTGCATAAAAGGATGGGTAGGGTGGAAAGGTACTTGGTTGATGTCTTGAACAGCCATGGCCTGAAGGGCTGTGAGCCAAGTCCGACAAAATACTTGGATTAGTTAAGGAGATTTTTTTTTCACCAGAACAGAAATGACATGTCAATTGGCCTCAAGTGTGTCTTAAAATTTATCATTTTACTGGGCTCAGAGGTGCAATCACTACAGCCAGCTCAAAGGACAGTACATTACCATACATAGAAGAACACTTTTCCCAGCTCCAGGAATGTGTTACTACATAATGAACAAATGCACTCCAGTGCAAGAGAGAGAGAATGAATTGTTCAAGAGGTTTGACAGACTGGTCAAACTGGTGACAAATGACGCTTGCATGAAGCATGTTCATAGTAAATGGAAGTCAAAGAGATCCTGCAGGGTTTTAGCTGGATGCTCCCAGTGGGAAATTGCTAGGAAGGTCTCGAAGGTGTAATGGTAAATCACTGTCATCTATGAATGCCTCCACGTTTGGGGCAGCCTTTATTGCAGGCAAATGTATAGCCCAATTGGCCTGCGGATATGGGCTGAATGGAAAGATGATTCCTGTTGAGTAGCATGGCAGAGATCAGCTATCACAGCTTGGAATGATCCTAGGAATTTCTATTCCAGGCTTCCATATATTCTATTGCTTAAAATGTGTACACTGTGAGAGAAATGCTGATGATATATTGTCCATTAATCTTGCCAATTCCTTCAGTGAGGAAACTGCAATCTTAAATATATATTATATATATATATATATATATATATATATATATATATATATATATATATATATATATATATATATATATATATATATATATATATATACACACACATACATACACACACACACACACACAAAATAATGGGAGGATTAAATCAAGAGGGGAACAGAGAGAATAAGTTGTCACCAACAGAAATGACTAAAGTAGGATGACTAGAAATGTAAAAGATTCCAATGAAAATAACTAAATAAATATTCACAAGACAACTTATATTTCTACACCTGAGGTCACAATGCTGTTTATAGAAGGACAACCAATACCGTGGCTGATATCTTGGCTGGATGATTAATAGTAGATAGCACAATTACTATAGATTCTCTTCTCCAAGGATCATCACCTCGTCATCGTGGAGAGGCTTGAGAGTTCCTGAAATCCCTAGAGCGATGCTATTTAGAGCTTCGCTCCTGGTAGGGTCACCCATGGTCTGGAGTTCCCAGAAAAACAGTAATTCAACCAAACCCTTCTGATGTAATTCAAACAGCAAATCAACTAGAAGAATAGCCCAGTTATCATCTAACATGTCTTGGCTCTTCCCTTATCTGCTGGGATCGTGCTTCCAGATACTCGCAGATATTGTAATCAATGAATAAATCCTCATTATACCCATAGCTTGTGTTTTCTGGAAAACGTGGCTTCCAAATGCAGGCTTGGCATGTTGCATTCAAAACATTTGCAACATATATTGAGATTGTAGTCTGGGATTGTCAGCCAATCCAAAGTATTATCTTGCAATTGATAATGGCATTTTCCTCCAATCCTTTTTTTATTCATTACTGTTGAATTACTTTAAACTGGTTCCATTCCCACCAGTCTGCAGATACACATCTCAGCTATATGGATTCTGATTCCCCTCTCTGCACCATCATCAAGTAGCTCAAAAAGATATCTGTGGTGAACCTTATCTACAGCATTATACTGCACATGGAGGCTAGATATACTTCTCTAGGTAAAATAATTAATCTAGACAGAGTTTGAGGCCTGGGGTTTGGGATTCAATACCAAAGATCAAAGGCCAGAAGGTCAAAGAGCAAAGTCAATGAGAATGGAAGTTGAGGCCCTGAGCCTCAATCACTGGGTCTGCGCATCTACTGGAGAAGTTAAAGGCCCAACGTCCGAGAGGCCACTGGAAGCAGGAATCCCAGTGACAGCCTTTTCTGGGGTTGTAGAACTGTCTGTGTGGGAAGAAAGGAGTTTGTTTTGCTGTTGTTGTTGCTGCTGGTGTTGATTTGCTGAACATTGTGGCCATGCTATATTGCCAGAATGGATGGCAGCCTGCTCCGAACACATATTTAAGTTGTGTTGGTTGTTAACACAAACAATGCATTTTACCAAATCTGACTCTGAGCTGTATCACATTCCCCAGTACCTTAACAGTCAGTGCTGTGGATTCCATGTCTTGCATTCAGTTCAGATTTCTCACAGCTATTACAAAATAGAACATACAAAACATCGAACAGTACAGCACAGGAGCAGGCACTTTGGCCCATAATGATGTACCAAACCAATTAAACTGAACTCTTCTGCTGACACAATGTCCATACCCTTTCACTTTTCTTGCATTCAACCGCCTATCAAAATGTCTGTTAAAAATCCCTACTGTTTCTGCCTTCACCACCACGCCAAGCAGTGCATTCCAGCCACCCACCACTCTGTGTAAAAAAAACTTGCCCCTCACATCTCCTTTGAAATTAACTCACTCTCACCTTAAATGCATGCCTTCTAGTATTAGATATTTTAACCTTGGGGAAAAAAGGTGCTCTACCTATGCCTCTCATAATCTTATAAACTCTATCACATCCCCCCTTAGCCTCTTCCACTTCAGAAAAAACAACCCAAGTTTGTCCAACCAAAATAAATCTGGGAAAGATAAATCCCATTTATCTTTCTACAGACCATCCCAAATCCAGCTGACATAGGCCTTCTGTTTGATTGGGACCTCTGTTCAGATGTTAATCTTCCCTCCATCATTTGCATGATTTATATCCACTTCTATGACAGCATCATCATCCATCCTCATCCTTGACTCTTCCCTGCGGGAATTCATCATCCAGCTAATCAAGAAAAAGGTGACTGAAGTGTTGTGTCTGTACAACGACACATCAATTAAGGCACACACTTGAAGAAGTTAACATGTATATTCACTTTGCAGAGAGAACAACAGATCAATGGGCATGAGTAAGTTACCAGTCAATAATTAGTGCTAAAGGGGAGTCACTGCACCAAAAGAAATAGATCCAAACATTACACTTCCCTCTCTTTAGATTAATGTAACATAACACTGCATAGGTAACAAAACATTCAATTCCCTGTTAACAAACCATAGTGTTATTGTGAAAAGCAAACACGAGGAAATCTGCAGATGCTGGAAATTCAAGCAACACACACAAAATGCTGGTGGAACACAGCAGGCCAGGCAGCATCTATAGGGAGAAGCACTGTTGACGTTTCGGGCCAAGACCCTTCGTCAGGACTAACTGAAAGGAAAGATAGTAAGAGATTTGAAAGTAGGAGGGGGAGGGGGAAATGTAGCCTCTACCCTGATGCCATGAACATTGACTTCTCTAACTTCCGTTAATGCCCCTTCTCCCCTTCTTACCCCATCCCTGATATATTTAGTTTTTTTCCCCCTCCTCTCTTTTTTTCCTCTCTCTTTGCCCATCACTCTGCCTGTTCTCCATCTCCCTCTGATGCTCCCCTCCCCCTTTCTTTCTCCCTAGGCCTCCCGTCCCATGATCCTTTCACTTCTCCAGCTCTGTGTCACTTTTGCCAATCACCTTTCCAGCTCTCAGCTTCACCCCACCCCCTCCGGTCTTATCCTATCATTTCGCATTTCCCCCTCCCCCTTCTAGTTTCAAATCTCTTACTAACTTTCCTTTCAGTTAGTCCTGACGAAGAGTCTCGGCCCGAAACGTCGACAGTGCTTCTCCCTACAGATGCTGCCTGGCCTGCTGCGTTCCACCAACATTTTGTGTGTATTGCTTGTTATTGTGAAAGCATGTTTGTATGACTAACTTCACTATACTAAAGATCCAGTCTTCTGGATGGCACTTTCTTTCAGGTTAGTGCCGCTGGACCAGCGGAGTGGCATCAGGCTTGGCAGGTGTCTTGTTATAGACAATTTTCCCTGCTGCAGATGTCATGTTGCTGTTGGTGACATGATCATCACTGAGAGGCAAGTTCGGTGGCTGTATGTGTCTGTCTTGTTGGATACAGTTGACTCAGGTGTGTTCTTTGGCTGAGCATCCAGTATCTGGTCCACATGATGTTTCCGTGTATGATCTCCAACATCCACTGTATACAGCAGTGGTCCAGTTCTTGGAGCTACCCTACCGGATGTCCACTTTTCTTCTTGATAATCACGTGCTAGGACTTCCTGTCCAACCTCAAAGCTCCTTGCTGATTTACCTGGCAACTGACTGAACTGTTTATTCCCCATAAATTTGGTTTCAGGAGGTCTATGCAAAATCTCAGATTCCTGCTCATGAACCACATCGGTCTGATTTGTCATCATATGAACAGAGTTCCAATACACAAAAAGGAAGTTGTCCACCTTGTGCTGTAGAGGAATCTCCTCCTTGTCCCTAGTTTTAATGGACTACCTGAACATATGGACAACCCTTTCAGCTAACCCATTTGTTACTGGGTGGTGAGGAGCTGACTTGAAATGTTTGATGCCATTTTTCATCATGAATAGGCTGAACTCTTCAAAAATGAATTGTGGTCCACTGTCACTCAATTTGTTCTGGTAGCCATTTCTGGAGAAGATAGTCCCTAGAGCAGAAACAATCTTTTCTGATGTAGTTGACTTCACTGGTATGACCTCAGGCCATTTCGAATGAGCATCCACAACATTCAGAAACATGGAGTTCATGAATGGCCCAACAAAGTCAACATGCACTCTTTGCCATGGTGAAGACAGCCACTCCCATGGGTGTAAAGGTGCCTTTGGGGGTGTATTTTGAACTTTGTGGCATCCCAAGCAGATTTTGGTCAAGTCTTCAACTGTCGAACCTTTCTTGGCCACCACGCGTAGCACCGGGCGAAACTCTTCATCTTGACTGTACCTAGGTGTCCTTCATGCAGATTCTCTAAAACTCTGATGCGCAGTTTAGAGGGAACCATCACACGAGATCCACACATCAGCGTTCTTTGACATACCAACAGTTGGTCTTATCTCACTGAGAACTTTGGAAACGTAGGATTACCATGAGCTAGCCATCCTTGCATGGTGATGTCATAGACTTTTGACAATGTCAGATCATTCCTCGTATTTCAGAATTTGTTACTAGTAGCTGGTCCACCAATTCTGTGTGGAATTCTTCCACTGGGTCACAAAATGAAGACTTTTCTTCTTCAGTTGACAACAGTGGAAGATGTGGCAAGCTGTAGCTGACATCATTGGATTCCCTTCCTGGGATTAAAGATGGACACAAGGGGCTGGTGGTTTGTCACTAGAGTAAACTTGTGTCTGTAGAGGTAGGGGTACTCTCCATACGAGATTAAGGGCCTCTCAGTTGATCTGTGTGTAGTTGCATTCTGCGCTCGTCAGTGATCTTGAAGCAAATGTAATCAGGCATTCATGATTATGTGAGCTTCTTCTCAGCACACCAGTTTCTCTCACATTCCAAAGATGGACGGACTCGGGTTAGGAAGTTGTGGGCTTGCTGTGTTGTTGTGTTGATGCCAGAAGCACTGCGACATTTGCGGGCTGCAACCAGCACAATCCTCTGATTATGTTGGTCATTGATGTAAATGATGCATTTCACTGTATGTTTCAATATGCATGCAATAAATAAAACTAATCTTTAAATCTTAAGCAAAAATCAAATCTCAGTAATGCTACCATGAAATGATTGGATTATTGTCCCAAAAAAGGAAAAAAAAATTCTTTCAGGGAAATCTGTCATCTAGAGGAAAGGGCTTGGACAATTAGAGGTAGACAGTAAAAATGCCAGCATCTCTCTCAACAGCCACCATCCATGAATAATTGAATCCAAATAAGGAATTATTGGAAGCCACTTGTTTTTATCCACTGTTGTATAATTTTAAACATTTCTATAAATTCACCCTGTTATCAACTAACTAAAGGCCTCAAATGTTCAGGTTGTATTTTCATATTCATAATTCAACACCGTAATTCAAAATTTTAATAATAGGCAACATCCTAACTATATATCTTCACTATCTACTATTACCTAACATTCTTCATCCATCAATTCAAAATTGAACACAGTACACCTATTGTGCTCAAAGACTGCGTAACATGTAGGGCAGCAATGTGTAATACAAGAGAAGACAATTTTAGGGAGATTGCATAAAACTATAGGGGGCATGTCAGAGGTATCTTTCTTTTAAACACAAAGTGCGTTGGGTGCGTGGAATGCCCTATCAAGGGTGGTGGTAGAGGCAGATACATTAGGAGCATTTTAGACTCTTAAGACAAATAATGAAGAAAAATGGAGAACTATGTGGGTTAGATTGATCTTGGAGTAGGTTAAAAAGTTGGCATAAAATCATGAGCCAAAGACTAATATTACATTTCAGTTATTTATTCTAATCCTTTTACCACAATACCTAGAAACTGGAATGCTCACATTCCCTAGAGGTGCTGCATTTAATGGACTGAGAGACTGGTCTCCTAATCTCTACAAAACAAAAAGCACACAGCTCTACATTTTCATAAGCACAGCAGGTGGCCCTAGCAAATGTGAGCTGCTATGTTATATTTTAATTTGGGCCCTTATTTTTCAAAAAAAAAGCACTAAGTGAGCCAGGTATATTCAACAGTAGACTAATCATATTTACATTAAGTTTACAGTGACTAAATGATTTCAAACTAATGTTTCTAAATCTACAGCCTCAGTATCCAGCCTCTCTTTGTGCTCCCAACGTGCTGACAGCTGGCATCGTAACCAAGGCAACAGAGTTTCGGCAGAGGAAGTGGCACTTGGCAGTCAGAAAATGGAAGAACAAAACTTCAAATGCAGCAGCTGAAGACTGGATCAGTTTATGACAATTGGCAATGACAAACATAAGAGCTGAATTTTTCATTCACCCTCAGATTATACAATTTCAATACCCACAAATCTTCTTCATTTCACTGTCTTTCACCCCTTCCCCAAGTATAAAAGCACAGAACGCCTTCTCAAACTATTCACTTCTTCAGAAATTTGCTGGCAACAGTCAAAGCAAATGTATTATCAAAGTAGGTATTTGTTATTATATACTACTTTGAGATTCATTTTCTTGCAAACATTTACAGGAAAATAAAGTATGATGGAGTTTTCAGTACATTAACAAAGTCTGACAAACAACCAATGTGTAGAAGATGACAAATGGTGCAAATAAAAATAAATAAATAAAACCGAGCACCCGAGTTTGTAGAGTTACTGAAAGTGAGCCCATAAGTTGTGGAACAACTTCATGTTGAGGTGAGTGAAGTTATCCCTACTGGTTCAGGAAACCTGATGGTTGAAGGGTAATAACTGTTCCTGAACCTGCGGAATGGCACCCAAGACCCCTGTACCTCCTTCCAAATGGTAGTATCATGGGCTGGATGGCCTTCATAAAGTAAACAAATTGAGTGTTTTAAAAGTTTAATTCTGCAAACTGAAATCTACAAATGACAGAAATTACGTTTGAATTATACCCATGTATGTACATGAGCTCCAGGTAGTAGTGCTGCTACCTCACAGTACAAAAGACCCAAGTTCAATCCTGGCCGTGGGTACTGTCATATGCAGTTCGCACATTTTGTGAACTCATGGGTGCTCCAGTTTTTCTCCCACATCCCAAAGACGTGTATGTTGAATGGCCGCTGCAAATTCCCCAGTATATAGGTGATTGGTAGAAATCCAGAACAATAGTGTTGATGGGAAAGTATGGCACTGATGCAAATAAAAAAATGGGATTAGTGTAGATGTTCAGCATGAGCAGTGGGCTAAAAGACTCGTTTCCTTGCTGCCTCTCTCTCTATGCTGAGCTTCACAGATATGAGCGCTAAGGCTTCACAAATTGGAACTAACTCATGCTTGAAGCAAGAGCAGAGATTGCTGTAGAGAGAGAGCACCAACTGAGGCAACTTCAAGCCCCAACTCAGGCAACTTCAAAGAAAAATGATCAGGTACACTGATCTGGATAAGATCACAACACCTCCAAACACCTGAGAGCATGAAATACATAGAAAACCTACAGAACAATACAGGCCCTTCAGCCCACAAAGCTGTGCCGAACATGTCCTTACCTTAGAAATTACCTAGGGTTACCCATAGCCCTCTGTTTTTCTGAGCTCCATGTAGCCATCCAGGAGTCTCTTAAAAGACCCTGTCGTTTCCGCTGCCATCAGCAGCCCATTCCACGCACTCACCACTCTGCATAAGAAAAACTTACCCCTGACATCTCCTCTGTACCTACTTCCCAGCACCTTATACATGTGCCTCTCATGCTAACCATTTCAGCCCTGGGAAAAAGCCTCTGACTACCCATACGATCAATGCCTCTTATACACCTCTATCAGGTCATCTCCATGAGATAGATTTATAAATGAGTTACAGCGAATCAAAATTGCAATTTAGCTCATCCAAAGAGCAGAGTTGAACTGCAATTTTATAAAGTCATCTTATCACTGCCTAACTAGAATCACAGTGGATCTACGTTTGTTTTCCCCAACCATGCCTTTCCTGTGCCACCACGCCCCTCTCTCATCTCTCACCTCTGCCTCTACTCGCCTCTCCATTGCTAGCAGTGATTGCTATTTAGAAAGGAAGTATTTAGTAGTTTCCTTTCTTTTGCTGCTCATAAGTAGTTGCGGTGCCTCAAGGCGGCAGCCTTCACGAAGGGCCCTCACCCATCCAGGACATGCCCTCCTCATTACTACCATCAGGGAAAAGGCACAAAAGTCTTAAGACCCAAACTCAACATTTTAGGAACAGCTTCTTCCCCTCCAACATCAGACCATGAACACTACCTTCGTATTCCTCCTTTTACATCTTTTTTTTCTGTAAACGGCACAGCAGGTTTGACAGGCCAAATTGCCTAATTCTGCTTCAACGTCTTAAAGTATTCTACTGACTTATTGAAGTTTTCATTGCAAACACCTACCCATAAAGTATTAAGTTTGCAAGTGATAGCTTGAGCAGGTCAAATGTGATAACTGCACCAACTATCACAATGTTACAGTGTAGAATTGGTGCAACACAATTAACATTGACCACAAAACAACTGAAAATAGAACTTGCTGCATTGTCATTGGTTTCAAAACTAGCAAAAACTCGCCTGGTTTAGTCAGTCATCTCTCACTCAAGTGAGAGGATCAGTTCAATCTAGGATTCCTCTTTGCTAGATCAAATTCTTAGTTTTCTTAAGGTTGTCATATGCAGGGGTGGTAGTGGGGACAAGCTCCCACTACCTATTAAATGCTCCCAATGGCGTGCATCTCAAATAGCCTCTGACAACTAAGTCCACCTCCTAGCCTTCATGTTTGGCTTAGTTACTACAGCCTTAAAAGCAGTCACTTCGGTCAGATGGAGGCTTGGCAGCAGTGGATGTCAGCCCATCTCGGAGACGGAAAACTCTGATCTCAAGCCTCCACTACATCACGGCTATACCCACTCATAAGAAACGCCTTGTGACTAAACCCCAAGGAAAAAGCCAGAGCTGAAATCACTAAGGCAGACCGACGTTGAATTCAACACTGACGCCACTGGTGCCAAACTGCATCGGTCTCTGCTGTTCAGCAGCTGCATGGAGAGGAGGAACCTGCCGTGTGGACAACAGCTTGCTCCCTATATAGTACTGCCCTGGCTTGTGCATCGACTGAAATTTAAACACCTGGGACTCAATATCCATGATCAATGGAGGAGCTCAGATCGAAAATCTGTTGTGGGAGAATAACCTCAAACTTTGCAGTTCACTGCAAACCAGAACACCATGGTTTTAGCCTGACTGGTGACACGCTGTAAGGAGCAGAAAGCATTGCTCACAAGCCTGAGTGTAAACTGATAAAGGAGGACTCTGTAGGGTTGTCCTGCAGGGATGCTGTAATGTTGAAGATGCTTAGGCACACAAGATACACTGCCTGTTCAATATCAAACCTCTTTATTTGCAAAATTGCGAATATCACAACTAAGGATTTCCGAGGGATTACATTTTACTATCTTTCCAAATGATAATTTTTAAAAAAATATCTAGCTTAGTCACTGCAAGGTTCAACCTTCATACTATATACAGTCAGCTAATTATTTAAATGTCTGCAAAGTTACTCAAGGAAACACGACTCTTCATGCCTACTAATCCCTGTGCTTTTAAAAGCTTCAAACATCCAAGAGTGGTAATTTTGGCAAAACTATCATTTATGTCCAATTAGTACAGTACTTAAACTCACTTCATAAGATAGCAACATATCTAAATGTCTCGTCCATCATCTGAATGAAGGAACCTAAGATACTGACTGAGGAAAAAAAATCATAGAACAGTTTTAAAATTCACGTAAACTTCCAAGTGATGAGAGGCAAATTAATACCTGTAAATGTAACTGACCAATCTATGATCAATGTTACAAACTGAGAAGAAAAAGAATATTAGTAGAAATGAAATCCAATTCAGAGTACCGCACTTTAGGAGAAGATTCAGCAGAGATTTCCATGAAAACTTCAGCTCTGTCCTCAACCTACAGCACTGAAATTCATCAGCTATCTAAGTCGGAAAATGCTGATAGAAGCTCTTGGAGATTTGATAAAATGCTGCTAAGGATAAAGGTAAATTCAATCAACTGCAGCATTCAAGACATAGCTGAAGGAAAGTATTTTCAGGGAAATGGGGAGAGAGTGGAGGAAATGAAACATGTCAAGCTTGTTCAGGCACAACAATCTGGGAGCAAAAAAAGGAAATTTGTTGATTCAACACAAAGTAGAAATGGAGAAAACAATGAAAAAAACAAATCTTTAAAACTTGATGGTTATTTATGCCTGTTTGCAAAAATCTGAACAGAAAATTAAAAGGTTTGTGTTTAACTGAGCCACCAGTCTGAATTTTCCAAAGCTCTCTTGGTTCAGGATCAAGATTGAAAGTAGGAAAGAAAAGCACATTATTATTTCAGAAATGAGCAATAAGTGAACAAGGCAACTACAGGCCTACCAATTAATTATCTGTGGTAAAGGTTCATCTGGGACAAAATTATTGGGCAAATATCAACTGATCAAAGCATGTTAGAATGGAATTGTGCAAGACACATCATGTCCACCAGAGTAGAAGATCAGGATTTCCTTTCCAACAGATTAATTGGGCTGATAGGATCCCTTGGATATTACACAATTTAGATTTTAAGAACTTTTCATTAAAGCATGACTGAGAACCTGAGATCTTCAAACTACGTCCAATCCCCAAAACTGAACTGTACCACTGGGCAGTAAACTGGCGTGCTTGCGGGGTTGCGCTGTAGTGTAGCAGTTAGCGTAATACTATTACAACGCCAATGACCCAGGTTCAATTCCACTGCTGACTGTAAGGAGGTTGCATGCTCTCCCATGACTGCATGGGTTTCCTCCCACATTCCAAAGACATACAGGATAGTAGGTTAAATGGTCACACGGGTAGAACTGGGCAGCATGGGCTCCTGGGGCTAGAAAGGCTTGCTACTGCGCTGCATCTGTAAATTCAATAAATTATATTGAAATGCGATGTTGGGATCCATCCCTCCCTCCCTCCAGGGGACCCAACAATCAGGGAACAAAAATTTTGGAGTAGATTGCAAATGCAATTTACAAGTCAAATCTTGCCTCAAGGATGACAGCTTTGGGAAAGTGTCTTACAAACACATTGCTTAAGATAAGCATTAATTCTTGTCTCAATAAAATAAGTTAGTAATCACATTCCAACAGTCACTAATGCAGAGAAATAGTACAATTCACCACCCTATAATCATGTTCTTTCATGTCATCTCTCCAATGCAGGCCAGCTTGGATATCTCACATTTTTCTCTGATGATCAGCCAACTACTTCCAAATTTTTCCCCACCCTTCCTTGACATAAATCTTATTTCCCTAACCTTTGCTGTAATATGTAAAGAAATTCAATTTTATATTGTTGACACAGCACACACAATGTTGACATTACTTCCAGTTTTTGAACAAAGGTCTTGCTTATTTCTTTTTTCTTCTATTGTCAAGACTTTATAATAAAGTAATACAAAGACCAATAATACTAGAGCTAAAGTTCAATGGTTAAGGGTGAAAAGTAAAATGTTTAAGGCAATATGAGGGGGAACTTCTTCACTCAGGGGATGGGGCGGGTGTGGAATGAGCTGCCAGCAAAAGTGGTGGATGCAGGTTTGATTACAACATTTAAGTGAAATCGGGAGAAGTACATGGATGGGAGGGGTATAGAGGGTGCCAGTTGATGGGACTAGGCAAAATAGCAGGTTGGCACAGCTCAATGGGCCAAAGAGCCTCTTTCTGTGCTGTAGTACTCCGTGACCTAGGAGTACAGGTGCATAGTTCACTGAAAGTGTTCAGACAATTAGACAGGGCAATAAAGGGGGTGTTTGGCACACATACCTTCATCACCCAAAGGATAAGAGATAGGACATCAGGTTGCAACTGTTCAAGCTGTTGGTGTGCATTGTGCACATTTCTGGTAGCTTAGGTAAAGGAAAGATATCACTAAGCTGGAAAGGGTGCAGAGAATTTTCACAAGGATGTTACTGGGACTGGAGGACTCAAGTTATAAGGATAAGCTGGATAGTCAGGGGTAGTTTTCCCTGAGAGCATAGGAAGCTGAAAGGTGACCTTATAGAGGTTTATAAAATCATGGATGGTCACAGTCTTTTTCTCCCAGAGTAGGGGAGTCTGAAACCAGAGGACATAGATTTAAATTAAGAGGGATACAAATTTAAAGAGGAACCCGAAAGGCAACATTTTCCCGCACGTAAAGTGATAGGTTTATGACATAAGCTGCCAGAAGCAACAGAGGCATGTAGTTTGATGGTGTGTTTTCAGGCCAATTGAGCAATCTGGCGCTTTGCTGTCTCCGAAGGGGTTCGCGCAAAGTGTGTGGGCTGGAGATGGGGTGCAAGCCCACCACTGACCACTTCTCGCTGATCTCTAGTTTGATGCTGCCGAGTCCTGGGTCTTGGGCAAGATTTAATTGACGCAGTTGTGAATTGGACATTATCATGTGTTTCTGGCTGCTCTTTTTTTTTGTTGCTACTTTGGGCAACATTGATCAGCGCAGACTTTGGGCTCTGCAGCCTAAAGATAATAAACGACACAGAGCTCGACTGAACTGAACTGTATGTGTTTCGATGGTTTGTGATTTGGTGTTTTATGCTCCTTTTTTGCCATTTTGTGCTACTTGTTCTTTTTCTGCCCATTAGGGGTTGGGGGTGGTTTGATGTTTTTCTTTGAATGGATTCCATGATTTTCTTTCTTTGCTTCGTGACTATTTATGGGAAGACGTATCTCAGGGGTTGTATACTGCATACAGACTTTGATAATAAATGTAATTGGAATCTTTGAATATACAAACATCATTTCTTTAATGCTCCAGATTTCATTGTTAGTCCTCAGCACCCCCTTCATCTATTTAATAACCAATACAATCAGTTCCCAATCACTGCTCCCCCAGCCACCAGCAAACCCAAAGGAATTAACTTTTCCCAAAGCAGACATCAAAACACAAATTAGAGCCAAGTATTTCAGACACATTTTGTTCCCTGCTCTCAAGTGATTGCCAAAAGAAATGGAGGTTACTAGCACAAGCAATTCTACAGATGCTGGAAATCCGGTACAGCACACACAAAATGCTGGAGGAACGCAACAGAACAGGCGATACCTTTGGATAAGTATAAACAGTCGAAGTTTCTGACAGAGTCCTGATGAAGGGTCTCAGCCCAAAACATTGACTGTTTATTCCGTTCCACAGATGCTGCCTGATTTGCGAGTTCCTCCAACATTTTGAAGTTACATTTTTTTTCCTGAGGCCGTGCCTCTCTGATGTACATGAATTCTGATTTGGACACAGGTTAAATCCATGATAATTAAGTAGCCTGCACCAGACAGTAGTAGGTGAATTCAGAGTCCTGATCAAATGCATCAGGAGGTAACTTGCATAAGATGAGACAAATGAGTTAATAATTTCAAACCCGCAATTTGCATTATGGAGTTTCAGTAACTAGTGATACAATTGTGGCAGGATTAAAATTCCATCTCTTTGCCTTTCCACTCAAACACTATTCAAATAAATAGACAGCAATACCACATTACCTTTTTCTTAAAATTACTTCAAGATTTGAGGACAAGTGGATCATCCAGATTCCCAAATACAAATTTTTAAAGCCCTTCAGGCTGATCAACAGAAATTCACAAACAACCAGTTCACAGGCTGCTCTTTGGCTACACATTAGCAGGGTGAGGAAATAGACTAGACAAGAGCCTGGCCAATATAGTAGGACTGGATTTGAGGAGAAAATAATAATATGGTAATATATGGAATAGAGAGTGAAGTTAATAAATCAACTCCTTCCATCAACTGAATGACATTCTTGGTGAGTTCTCAAAGTTGACTTATGCCACTGTTATTTCCCAGATAAAAGATCCCAATCTGAAATGTTGCGTGTCCATTTCCCTCTACAGATGCTGTCTGCTCTGCTGAGTTCCTCGACCACTGTGCTTGTTACTCCAAGTTTCAGTGTCTGCAGCCTCATGTCTCCAGAATACTTTCCCTATCATATAGTGTCAGACTCCAATGGTGTACCTGGAAAGGCAACAAAACCATTTGAAGATAGAGGGTACTTAGATGAAATATGAAGTGTTGCTCCTCCAACCTGAGAGGATTCATCGTGGCAGTAGAGGAGGCAATGGACCAACATTCAAGAATAACAAAACCTGACCTTCAAGAGTTCTAATCCATCCATAAACGCACCATTGTAACCCCAGATTAGTAAATGACTTTCAAAAGTGTAAAATGTTAATTTCAGAAAATAATAAGGAATTGAGAGTTTCAAGTCCACTGAAACTATGCCAGCATCCTGTGGAGCAATGTATTTAGTTCTGTTCGGTCCCCAAATTCATGTTTTTTCTCCTCAAAATGCCCTCCCAATCCTCTTTAAAGCTCTGACTGTGTTTCACTATCGTCTCAGGCAGCAAGTTTCTAGTAATCACCATTCTTTGAATTTCTTTTAGTTTTTCCAACCACTCTGCTCTTCACTTTAAATGACTGCCCTTCAAATTTTGAACCATCTACTAATGACTTCTTCCTATTTACACTATCAAGACAAGAGACCACCTTCAAATCTCCTCACAAACTGATATCTCAATGTGGTTACCTTCCACAGATGCTTGCTGAGCTGCTGAGTGTTTTGAACATCTTCTGTTTTTATTTCAGATTTCTGGCATCTGCAGTTTCTTTTGATTTTCTTCTCCCAATCTTCTTTGCTTCAAATGGAACATTCTCAACTTCTCTTCATTGAAATTCCACATCCCTGGAACTCTTTCTTTAAATCTCTTTTACATGTTATCTAGAATCGTCACATCCTTCCTAAAGTGCCAGTCAGAATCAAAGCAATTCTTCAGCTGTGGTCTAACCACATTTCATAAAATTTCAACGCGGCCTCCTGGTTTCTTTGTAAATCAATACAGCTTCCATACAACTTTCCCAACCACTCTAGCCACATTCAGATTACCTAAAGTTATGCACCAGAAAGCAAAATGCTGGAGGAACACTTGTGGGTAGAGTTAAGAAACTCCAAGAGTAAGAAGAACCTGATGGGAATTACTTACAGACCTTCGAACAGTAGCTAGGATGTGGCTACAAATTTCAGTGGGAGATAGAAAAAACACGTCAAAAAGCCGTGTTATGTTAGCCAATATGCAGATAGACTGGGAAAATCAGGTTGATGCTGGATCCCAAGGGAGAGAATTTGCAGAATGACGATGAGATGGCTTTTTGGAGCAGCTGGTGGTTGAGCCCACTAGGGGATCAGCAACTCTGGATTGGGTGTTGTGTAATTTGGCTTCAATACGATTAGGTTCCAATAGGCAGGTTTTAATAGGTACATTTAATGTCAGAGAAATGTATACAATATATATCCTGAAATTCTTTTTCTTTGCAAACATCCACGAAAACAGAGGAGTGCTCCAAGGAATGAATGACAGTTAAAACGTTAGAACCCCGAAGTCCCTCCAACTCCCCCGCCACGCACAAGCACCGACCACTTCCCCTCCCGCCGCCCAACCCTTCAACGGGTGTACCTCAAGGTAAAGGAAACGGTGATCAGAGTATGATAGCTGCCATTTGAGAGGAAGAAACTAAAGTCAGATGTATTGGTAGTACAGTGAAGGGAATAACAGAAGCATGAGAGGTGAAGTGGCAGAAAACTGATTGGAAGGGACACTAGCAGGGATGACAGCAGAGCAGCAGTGTCTGGAGATTCTAGAAGCAATTTTGAAGGTGCAGGATAGATACATCCCAAAGAACAGGAAGTAATCTAAAGGAAGGATGACACAACTGTCGGTGACAGAGGAAGTCAAAGCCAACATAAAAGCAGATTAGGGGGGCATATAATAAAGTAAAAATTAATGGGAAGTTAGAGGATTGAAATTTTTTTTAAACTAACAGAAAACAACTAAAAAGCCCATAAAGGGGTAAAAAGATGAAATATGAAGGTAAGTTAGCCAATAATATCAAAAATTGTTTCAAAAGTTTTTACATATAATGGGGGGGCAAGGAAATGGTGGACAAACTGATTAAGTATTTTGCATCAGTCTTCACTGTGGAAGACACTACCAGTATGCCAGAAGTTTGAGGATGTCAGGGGGCAGAAGTGAGTGCTTGGGAGTGCTTGGGAAGAGGTCTGAAGGTAGATAAGTCACCTGGACTTGAAAGGTTCTGAAAGAGGTAGCTGAAGATACTGTGGAGGCACAAGTAATGATCCTTCAAGAATCAATAGATTCAGGCATGATTCAGGAGGACTGGAAAATTGCTACTGTTACACCACTCTTCAAAAAGGGAAGGAGGCAGAAGAAAGGAAATTATCGGCCAGTTAGTCTGACCTCAGTGGTTGGGAAGATGCTGGAGTCAATTGTTAAGGATGTGGTTTTGAGATATTTGGAGGCACATGACAAAATAAGCCAAAGTCAGGATGATTCCCTTCAGGGAAAATCTTGTCTGTCTGACAAATCTGTTGGAATTCTTTGAAAAATTAACAAGCAGGATAGACAAAGGAGAATCAGTAGATGTTGTGGACTTGGAATTTCAAAAGGTCTTTGACAAGGTGCCACACACAAGGCTGCTTAACAGGTTGAGAAGCCACAGTATTACAGGAAAGATTCCAACATGAATAGTGTTGGCTGATTGGCAGGAGGCAAAGAGCAGGAATAAAGGGAGCCTTTTCTGCTTGGCTGCCGGTGACTAGTGGTCTTCCAAAGGTGTCACTGTTGGGACCATTTCTTTTTATTTTTGTTGTATGCAAACAATTTGGATGGTGAAATTGGTGGCTTTGTTGCAAAGTTTGCAAACGATACAAAAGATAGGTGGATAGGCAGGTGGTATTGAGAAAGCAGAGAGGCTGAAAAAGGATTTAGACAGATTAGGAGAATGGGCAGAGAGGTGGCAGATGGAATACAGTGCTGGGAAGTGTATGGTCATGCACTTTGGTAGAAGGAAAAAAAGCATAGACTATTTTCAAAATGGGAAGAAAATTCAAAAATCCCGAGATACAAAGGGATTCGAGTGTCTTTGTGCAGGAATCACTAAAGGTTAATTTGCAGGATGTAAAAGATGTGCTGACTTTGGCGACGGCTCAGGGGAGGTTCACAAGAAAGATTCCGAGAATTAAAGCGTTGTCATATGCACAACGATTGAAGGCTCTGGGCCTATACAAACTGGAATTTAGAAAAATGAGGGAGTACCTCATTGAAACCTATTGAATATTGGAAGGCCTAGATAGAATACTTGTGAAGAGGATGTTTCCTTTCAAACGTTTCAAAAGGTACATTTAATGTCAGAGAAATGTATACAATATACATCCTGAAATTTTTCTTTGCAACCATCCACAAAAAACAGACTGCCCCCAAAGAATGAACGACAGTTAAATGTTAGAACCCTAAAGTCCCCTCCCTCCCACGCATAAGTGGCAGCAAACAATCCCCCCTCCCCCCACCAGCATTAAAAAAAAGCATCAGCACCCACCACCGAGCACTCAAGCGTGCAAGGCAACAGCAAAGACACAGACTTGCAGTATTCCAAGGACTACACTGTTCACCCGGTATTCGACATACCACAGGCTCGCTCTCTCCCCCTAATAATGGAGAAAGAAGTTCTTCCAGCAAGAAGGGAGACATAACAAACAACTCGCTGGTTTACGATGTTAAAAGTCTTTCAAGCTCTGTGCCCAAAGATCTCGGGTCTCTGGGCACACAGCCGTAGATCTTCTGACGACACAGCCATCTCCTGCCATGACACTGACTTCTGATCCACCCGTCACCAGAGCCATGAGATCTCAACCCACGAAGGCGAGCTGTGCTCTTAGGCCGAGCCCTTGGCGTGCCGAACAACGGCCAGTTGTGAAACCCCAAGAGGGGGTCCCATTCCCGTAAAGAACTGTACTTTGGTGAGGGTGTCAAAGATCAGAGGGCACAGCCTCAAAATAGAGGAACGTCCGTTTAGTACAGGGATGAGAAGGAATTTCTTCAGCCAGAGAGTGGTGATTCTGTGGAGTTCTTCGCCAGGTCACTGGACGCATTTAAGGCACAGGCTCTTGACTAGTCAGGATGTGAAAGGTTATGGAGAGAAGGCAGAAGAATGGAGTTGAGAGGGAAATGGATCAGCCATGATGAAATTGTGGAGCAGACTTGATGGGGCGAATGGCTTAGTTCTGCTCCCATGTCTTAGGGCCTTGACTACAACAATTTAAAAAACTGATGCAAACCAATTCTACAAATAATACAAATTAAGCACTGTTGCACTATAAAAGCTGTTTGTTCATGACCCAAGCAACACACCCAAAATGCTGGAGGAACTCAGCAGGCCAGGCAGCATCTATGGAAAAAAGCACAGTCGACGTTTCCAGCCAAAATGTTGACTGTGCTTTTTTCCATTGATACTGCCTGGCCTGCTGAGTTCCTCCAGCATTTTGTGCGTGTTGCTTGGATTTCCAGCATCTGCAGATTTTCTGATTTGTTCCTGACACAAACTATTTAGAATATAGATAAATCATATGATATAAAAAAACACCTATCAACTTGCACAGAGAAATAAGATTATTTAATTCCCTAGTGCCATTAAACTTAAAATAGACTCATTAAAACGTTTTCCTGTGAATTGATTCCAAATTATTGCATCCATTAGCCCACCTGACCACTTAAATATTTATCATTGTATGCAGAGTACTTCCTGACATTTGCCCTAAAAACACTGAGTAACAATTTGTACAGTTGTATCTTTGATCAGTGATTAAGATTCCATCATTCCATAACATTGTGTCCTATACATCTCTAATCAAATAAAACTGCATTAAACACAAAAATCTAATCATGTACATTTGTCTAAATTTGACGGACCTGCTTTAGAATGAGAGATGTAATTCAAAGTCTGAATTTTCATTTTACATCTTAATTTTAAAGAGTTAGGAACACTAAAGAATTCTTGCAAAAATAATTTTGCCCTGTGAGTAATGGGCATTACCTGTTTAAGGTAAATGTTGAACGCTGACAAACACCACTGATATGACAATGCTTTGATACCAAATACACACAAGCCACAAAAGACCTGCTCACAATTAGTAACCGTGCCCTTTGATTTACTGTCATTAGCTAAATGACTTCCAGCTAAGAGCTTGGCAGTAATGCACTTCTTTTGATGATTATGTTCTTTGTCACAGCATCAGGGGTGATGGAGGGGAAGAAACAGGAAATTCACTTCACACTTCCAAACTTCAGTTTTGTATTACGAGCAAATCTTCATTTTTTTTAAAAAGAATGAATTTCTGATGTGACCCCCTTTAATTCAGGTCAAACTTGGCTTCTGAGCATCCATGTACATTCTGCCTCATTCTGGTGTCAGGTGTTTTTCTCTTGGGCATGGACAACCTTTTAACTTCAAGGCAGATGTTTGATTGGTTTTATTATGGCCCCATTAAAATGTATGACTGATTTTAATCATCCATGTATCTGTACAATTTAGTTTTCTATGCTGTTTCCATATGCAGTACTATGCAAAAGTCTAAGACACATCTATATAGCCAGGGTGCTGAAGACTTTTGCACAGTATTGTATATTATGTCTTTCCATTTACCAAACAACACTTAATACTACTGAGCCAATATAAAGCTAAGTACTCTTACTTCTGTTTCCCAAACACCTTCACGTCTTAACCAATATAGAGTACTGTGCAAAGGTCCTGGGCACCCTAGCTATACATGTGGTTTAGACTTTTGTACAGTACTGTACTTGGGAGTCCTTAAAGGTCAACTTGCAGGATTCCCTAAAGGTTAACTTGCAGATTGAGTTGGTGGCAAGGAAGGCAATCAGAGTTGCAAAGGGACTTGGGAGTTCTTGCGCAGGATTTCTTAAAGCAGGGTCCCCAACCTTTTTAAACATCATTGACCCCTAGCATTAACCAATGGGTTGCAGGTTGGGATCACCTGCTAAAGGTCAATTTGCAAGTTGAATCGGTGGTAAGAAATGCAAATACAATGCTAGCCTGCATTTCAAGAGGACTGGAATTTTAGAGCAAGGATGTAATACTGAGGCCTCACGAAGTATTGAGAGCAGCTTTGAGCCCTTATCTAAGAAAAGATGTGCTGACATTGGAGAGGGTCCAGAAAAGGTTCACAAAATAATTTTGGGAGTGAAAGGGTTAACCAATGAGGAGTGTTTGATGATTCTGGGTCTGTACTCGCAGCAGTTTAGAAGAATGAGGTGGGGGGTCTCAAAGAAATATTGAAAGGTCTGGGTA
Organism: Hemitrygon akajei; assembly: GCF_048418815.1. Taxonomy (NCBI): domain Eukaryota; kingdom Metazoa; phylum Chordata; class Chondrichthyes; order Myliobatiformes; family Dasyatidae; genus Hemitrygon; species Hemitrygon akajei. The sequence goes on along the minus strand of NC_133130.1, from coordinate 116,444,248 downwards.
TATGGATGCCGAGAGGATGTTTCTGATACTGGGCTAGTCTAGGGCCTGAGGGCACAGCCTCAGACAAGAGGGATCTCCATGTAGAATACAAAGACAGGAATTCCTTCAGCCAAAGGGTAGCGAATCTGTGGAGGCTAATGCATTGAGTACATTTAAAGCAGAGGCTGATAGGTTCTTGGTTAGTAAGGGCATCACAGGTTACAGGGAGAAAGCAGGAAAAAGGGGATGGATATTTAATCAGCCATAACGGAATGGTACAGAAGAGTTGATGAACCAAATGGCCTAATTCTCCAATGTCTTATGGTCTTACATGGGGGCTTGTTTGCATATGTAAATATACAAATAGGTGTATTGCTAAATCCACGTTATGTTGTGTTACGTACCCCGTAACTTGGTCACTTACCAGCAAAGATAGAGAGGTCCATTGAAGTCTGATGATACTATTTTTAACAGTATTTATTGATAGAAATACACAAAAATAATATCAATGCAAACACACAGATAATATTCGTCGTCAATACTAAATCTAAAAGCGCGGGTATAATAATAATCAATAAGAAATAAGCTGTATCGTTGTCTAGGGGATAATGAATTGTCCGATGGAAATATATAGTTCGTTCAGTTCATACAGGCTGCCGCCGTTGGGGACCCTGTGTGGCAATTGTTGGAGATGGAGAGAGAGAAACGGGTTAAAACTTGCCCATTCTGTTTATGATGTCAATCCTTCGAGAGTCGTTGAGAGTTGAGTTCCCGTTGTTAGCTAAAAACCGTTTTTCCGTGGCAAAGGTCACCGATTCCGGGCAAATGGAAGCAGACGCACGTGGCCTTCCACCAGCTTTCGCTATTACGGGATTGCTAGCGTTTCTTCTGGTGCGTCTGAGGGGCTGTTCCCACAGACCCTCTTTTTATCCTGACTCACAGGGTCTCAGGTGTCAATCAGGTTGGGGATGATGCAATCCCTCCACCAACCTCCTCCTTGGTTCATTGCCTGGGGCTTTGATTGCATCGTACAGGATGCAATACACAAGTCCGTCTCCAAGAGACAATAGCCGGCATCAATGGGTCCGCCTCTCGGAGGCCAAGGCACATTCTAACGCCTTGTGGATTCTGCATGTCTTTCTCTCATTTCCTGGGTCTCCTGAATTGACTCAATAGTGATCTTGCGATTCTCACAAAGGAGGGGGCTACCCCGCACCCTTCGGCCCCTCAGAGCTGTGGTACATTCATAACAGTTGCAAAATTTTAAAAATATTTCTGCATTTTTGTCATCCCGTTTTGTGAAACAACTCTTCTTCCCCACTCTTATTGTGAGTAGTCAGAAGCAGAGAGAGATACAGCATGTTCATGAACTGTTTATCCCACTCCCATCAAGGAAGAGTCTACGTCACATCTACAGGCAGGACCACAGGGTCAAAGCAGTGACTTCCCCCAAGCCATTAGGCTGATCAACACCTCCACCTATTAACCCCCATCACCTGCTTTCTCTACATACAATAGGTCCATGTACAAAACAATTACTTGTACATTGTGTTTTATAGGATTGATTTTATATTTAAATGTAGTGTTTTTATGGTTATTGTATACTTGTGCTGCATTGGATCCAGAGTAACAATCACTTCAGTCTCCTTTACACTGATGAATGACAACAAACAATCTTGAACGGAAGTAGTCCCTTCATCCCATATACTGATCAAGTATTGTACACTAATTCTATGTTAATGCTTTTTGTTTTAATTCTCCCCACATTCTCAACAATTCACCCTAATTCTACCATTCGCCAACATACTCGGGGCAATTTATGGTGATCAATTAACCTACCAAACCCAGACAGAGACCTACTGGTTAGGGTTAGTGTGTTGGTGGCATGCTACATTGGCACCGGTGGCCTGGCAACATTTGTGGGCTGCCCCCAGCACAACCGTCACTGATCTGGTACAAACAATCTACACGTGACAAGTAAAGCTAATCTTTTTTTAATTCTCTTTATTCGATTTTTTAAGATAATTACATAGAATAGAATAGTGGAAAAATTATATATATCAGCCCACCCCCCCTCCCCTTAACCCTTCCCCCCTTAACATCCCTAACTAAAAGGAAAGAAAGAAGAAAGAAAGACTGCCTGGATATCGGAAGATCCCCACATGCTCCATGGAATTCAAAATAGCTTTAATATACAAATTTGTTTCTTTCCCCAGCTGACTAATAACTTAAATAAAGCTAATCTTAATCTAATCAATCTTAGTATCAGCAAATACTAAGCTGCATTAGATATTTAAAAACTGGCTTCATTTTCTCAGTGTAATTCACAATTCTACAAACAGATGAGCAAATCAGCTTACAACTTCTTCCTCTTAGCTGCAGGGTCTGGCATGGCTGACGAGGCCAGAATGGAATTCATAGTCTTCCAGCTGAGAAGAGGAGTGGGAGAACGCAAGGGGTGGGGTTTGGGTGGGGGCAGGTACAAAGCAGGAGCTGGGGCAGGTACAAAGCAGGAGCTGGGGCAGGTGTATGGGTAGTTTAGCAGCATATATTTGCATGTATTTGTGAATATTTGCCTCTCAAATCACTTGCATGTTATATTGCAGAAGTGGGTGGTCATTTCAGCAGTCTAGTGTCAGGCATGTAAACAAAGTAGCTCATGCAGTTGAATGAAATGGGTATGACGCAAGCTGTCTGGGAAGGGATTCCAATACTGGTTCTCTTATTTAAAGTGATGCTGGTATTTCTTCAGTGTCCCGAGGTGTCTGCTGTAGTTGTCCATGAAGGACAGAAGCATGAAAGAACTATGTCCACCAGAAGCATAAAAGGTGGCAGGAATCACTTGGGCTATGAGTGTCTTGCCAGGATTGCAGACTCATTCTCGACAAACATTTTTCTCACACCTCATGAACAAACTTACCACTAGAGTACAGCTAATAAAAAAAAACTAATGGGAATCTGATCATCGCCCCTTCATAATCAAATTCACACAGACTTAAATCATCATTGCTATGCAAATAGAGCTTTTGTATGCGCAGAGAAACCAAATTCCAAATAAAGGTCAACTCCCTTACTGAACCATACAGAACATTGCACTTACTGTACACCTACCAACTGCAAAACCATCAATCTACCACCGCTATACAACATAGCTCTCCCACAATGAGACTCTGGAAAATACAACTGCTTTGCAAAACTCAGGAGCCACCCCTCAATGAGGGCACACATAACTCAAGTTCAAGTTTATTGTCATTCAACCGTACACATCCACCAAATAAAACATCGTTCATCTGGACCAACGTGCACAACACAGTACATATCACTCACACACAACACAAACTAATATTACCACACAAAAAAAACAAATTACAAAATATATTCCAGAAGATTTGCATTTAAACACAAGATACATTGACAACACAAGTCAAAAAGTAAACAATATAACGCTACTGGTGCTTCCCACGTGATAAGACCTGAGTGGTGGTAGGAAGTTCAGTACTTTCACAGCCTGGGAGAGAAAGCTGTTTCCCAAACTAACTGCTCTTGGCCTAATGCTATAATACCTCCTGCCTAATGGTAGGGAGTCAAAGAGATTGTTGGATAGGTGAGAACGATCCTTAACAATACTAAGGTCATACATAGCATTCCTGATAAATGGATGGAAGAGAGCTGATAACTTCAGTCACCTCAACTCTGAACTGATTCCACAACCTATGAACTCACTTTCAAGGATTTCACACTCATCTTGTTAGGTTTGTTTGTTTGTTTATTTATTGTGTATTTGCACTGTTTGTCTTCTTGTATATTGGTTGTTTGTCAGTCTTTCTTTGTGCATAGTTTTTTCATTGATTTTACTGTATTTCTTTATTCTATTGTAAATGCCTGCAAGAAGATGAATCTCAAGATAGTAAGTAGTAACATATACGTACTTTGATAATAAGATTACAGGGAGAAGGCAGGAGAATGGGATTGAGAGGCATAATAACCAAATAACAATTACAGCATGGAAACAGCCCATCTCGGCCCTTCTAGTCCGTGCCGAACACTTACTCTCACCTAGTCCCACTGGCCCGCACTCAGCCCATAACCCTCCATTCCTTTCCTGTCCATATACCTATGCAATTTTACTTTAAATGACAATACCGAACCTGCCTCTACCACTTCTACTGGAAGCTCGTTCCACACAGCTACCATTCTCTGAGTAAAGAAATTCCCCCTCGTGTTACCCTTAAACTTTTGCCCCCTAACTCTCAACTCATGTCCTCTTGTTTGAATCTCCCCCACTCTCAATGGAAAAAGCCTATCCACGTCAACTCTATCTATCCCCCTCATAATTTTAAATACCTCTATCAAGTCCCCCCTCAACCTTCTACGCTCCAAAGAATAAAGACCTAACTTGTTCAACCTTCCTCTGTAACTTGGGTGCTGAAACCCAGGTAACATTCTAGTAAATCTTCTCTGTACTCTCTCTATTTTGTTGACATCTTTCCTATAATTCGGTGACCAGAACTGTACACAATACTCCAAATTCGGCCTTACCAATGCCTTGTACAATTTTAACATTACATCCCAACTCCTATACTCAATGCTCTGATTTATAAAGGCCAACATACCAAAAGCCTTCTTCACCACCCTACCCATATGAGATTTCACCTTCAGGGAACTATGCACCATTATTCCTAGATCACTCTGTTCTACTGCATTCTTCAATGCCCTACCATTTACCATGTATGTCCTATTTGGATTATTCCTACCAAAATGTAGCACCTCACACTTATCAGCATTAAACTCCATCTGCCATCATTCAGCCCACTCTTCTAACTGGTCTAAATCTCTCTGCAAGCTTTGAAAACCTACTTCATTATCCACAACACCACCTACCTTAGTATCATCTGCATACTTACTGACCCAATTTACCACCCCATCATCCAGATCATTAATGTATATGACAAACAACATTGGACCTAGTACAGATCCCTGAGGCACACCACTAGTCACCGGCCTCCAACCTGACAAACAGTTATCCACCACTACTCTCTGGCATCTCCCATCCAGCCACTGTTGAATTCATTTTACTACTTTAATATTAATACCTAACGATTGAACCTTCCTAACTAACCTTCCGTGCGGAACCTTGTCAAGAGCCTTACTGAAGTCCATATAGACAACTTCCACTGCTTTACCCTCGTCAACTTTCCTAGTAACTTCTTCAAAAAAATTCAATAAGATTTGTCAAACATGACCTTCCATGCACAAATCCATGTTGACTGTTCCTAATCAGACACTGTCTATCCAGATAATTATATATTGTTACGAATGTGATGCAACTCTGAGGGGCCGAAGGGTACAAAGTCACCCCCTCCTTTTTGAGAATCGCAAGATCGCTATTAATTCGGGTCTGAGACCCAGGAAATGAGAGAGAGACGTCCAGAATACACAAGGTTTGGAATGTGTCCTGACCTCAGCGAAACGGAACCACTGATAACGGCCATTGTCTCTTGGAGACGGAATTGTGTATTGAGTACTGTACTATTCATTGAAACCCCTCAGGGGACGACCAGAGTGGGCTGGTTGAGGGATTGCATCATCCCAACCTGATTGACATCTGAGACCCCGTGAGTAAGGATAAAAGAGGGGTCTGGGGAACAACCCCTTTAGACGCACCAGGAGAAACGCCAGAGATCCCGTGACAGCGTTTAATAGCGACAGCCGGTGGGGGCTCGTGTGTGTCCTCCCTTGCCAGGGTAGCGGGCTTATCACGGAAGAACGGTTTAGCTAAAGGAGAGGCCACAAGTGAACGGCCACACCAACGAGACTCCGACGGATCGAAATCATAAAAGGAAAGCCGGCAAGTTTTTTCTCCAAATCTCTCTCTCTCTCCAACCACTGCAACCCAGCGGTCCCCAAAGGCTGCAGCCTGCATGAACTGAGTGAACTTTATATTTCCATCGGACAATACATTATCCCCTAGACAATGATAGAGCTTATTTCTTATTGATTATTATTATACCCACAGTTTTAGATTTAGTATTGACGACGTATATTATCTGTATATTTGCATTGATATTATTTTTGTGTATTTTTACTAATAAATACTGTTAAAAATAGTATCATCAGACTTCAACGGACGTCTCCATCTTTGCTGGTAAGTGACCCAGTTACGGGGTTCGTAACAACGTGGGGCCTCGTCTCAGGATTTGATACCAAATTGGAGGGCCAGTGAATCGGGCTTTTAAGTCCAAACTTGGATCTGGTTGCGCGGGTAACCTGACGGGAAACCAGCAAAGATGGACGTAGACGAATTCATAGAAAACCCGACTCTGGAGGCGCTAGAGGCTGCCACAAAGTCGGACTTGATAAATATTGCGAAAGGACTAAATCTCGCAGAGGTGAGGTTGTCGATGAAAAAGCGGGAGGTGCGGAGGGCCATAATTCAGCATTATATTGTGAAGAATGTGTTTTCGGCTGAGGTATTGGAAAATATCCCTGAAAAGGTACCAGCTAGGGGGACGGCTCAGTTAGAGTTGGAGAAATTAAGGTTGGAACATGAAATTAAGTTAAAACAGCTGGAAGCAGCTGAAAAAGAGCAGGAAAGAGCTGAGAAGCAGAGGGAGCATGAAATTAAGTTAAAACAGCTGGAAGCAGCTGAAAAAGAGAAGGAAAGGGCTGAAAAGGAGAGGGAAAGAGCTGAGAACCAAAGGGAGAAGGAGAAACAGAGGCAACATGAGATGGACCTGGAGAAGTTAAGGCAAGAGCGAAGAGCTCAAGGGCCAGACCGAGAGGAGAGATTTAATGTTAGTAGGGAGTTTAGGTTAGTACCTCCATTCCAGGAGACAGATGTTGATAGTTATTTCTTGCATTTTGAAAAGGTGGCAATGAGTCAGAAGTGGCCCAAAGATCAGTGGGTGGCGTTGTTACTAAGTGTGTTAAAAGGGAAGGCACAACGGGCATATGCGGCGTTGTCCATGAAGGAGGAGTCGTCTGAGAATTATGAGAAAGTAAAGGAGGCCATTCTTCGGACCTACGAATTGGTACCTGAGGCCTATAGACAAAAGTTCAGAAATTTAAAGAAAGGGTGGAATCAGACGTATGCAGAGTTTGCCTATGAGAAGGCTGTGCTCTTGGATCGCTGGTGTGCAGCAGAAATGGTGGAAGAGGATTTTTGGCGTCTCAGGGAGTTATTTCTGATTGAGGAATTTAAAGGTTGTGTTTCGGATGATATCCGGATGTATTTGAATGAGAAGCCGAATAAGTCCATATCCGAATTTGCTAGGTTCGCAGATGAATATGCCCTAACCCACAAGACAAAGTTTTCCTCGAATAAAAGTTACCAGAAAGACCGTGGGAACGGTAGAGAAAGCCCGCCGGCTGAGGCAGAGATTCAGCCAGGAGCTAGCGGTAAAATTAAGGAGGAGGAAAGGCAAGACGGCAGCAGAGGTCCTGGCTTGACCTGTTTTAATTGTGGAAAGGTGGGTCATATGGCATCTCAGTGCCTTGCTCCGAGGAAGGAGGTAGGAAAAGGGAGAGCAGCAGTCCCTACAGGATGTATTGTGGTGATCAGTAAATCGACGAGAAAGCCCCAGGTAGACAGAATACGCGAGGGGCTTGAGAAATTTATTTCAGAAGGAACCGTGTCTGTGAAAGAGGGAGACACACCAGTTCCAGTGCGGATCTGGAGAGACACTGGAGCTGAGCTGTCATTGATTCGCAGTACGGTACTAGATTTTGGTCTCAAGACTGGAGAGGTAGCTTTGAGAGGCATAGGAAAAGGGACAGAAGCTGTGCCTTTGCATAGGATCATTATAAATTGAGAGCTGGTATCTGGACCAGTTGAAATAGGGGTGCGATCAGAATTCCCGAGAACTGACGTAGACCTCCTTCTGGGTAACGATTTAGCTGGTGGTGACGTTTGGTCGGCCATGGAGCTGACGAGCCAGCCTGTAAGTGTTGAGGACCCACCCCTAGATTCCAAGATCTCTCCCGCATGCGCGACCACTCGCAGCATGTCGAGAAAGGCAGCTGAGAAAGAGATCAGTATCGATTTGGCTGAGACGTTTTTACCGACCCTGTACCAAGAGAGGTTAGGGGATGGTAAAACAGAGAATAGGGAGGTGAAAGAGAGTAAGGGAAAGGAGGTAGACCTGCCCTTAGCCAGGAGGAAATTTATAGAGGCACAGAGTAAAAATGAGAAACGGATAAGGCTGTTAGAAGGTCCAGGGTTGGACATGGATGATCTGTCTGGTTTGACAGAACAGTTTCAAGAAGTTGAAAATATTAAATGTGTTCCCGATAATGAAATGAGGGCAGTCCTAGATGAAAAGGATGCCATTACCTTGAAGAAGTCTGCTGGGTTGGCAGATGAGGTTGTCTCAGCCCGCAGGGTGGAGTTTACTCCGGAAGGGAGTTGCCCACAGAATAACTGGGAGGATCAGGGGAACTTAGAATTTGAAAAGGGTACGGGTATTGAAAGCCTGGAAGAGGCAGATGTCCCGTTTGAGTGTGTTCAAGATGTGGATGCACGTGGTACTGAACCTAGTAATGGAACTCAGAAAAAGTCTTGAGGTATTTGATTCAGTTGAAAAGGAATGCAGTCCTTGTGGGTCAGATGGACTTGGTTCAGTGAAAAAAGGGTTAGCCTTGGTACTAGTGGGAAGTGAGAATTCCCAGTTGTTTGTGTTCGAAGGTGTGTTAAAAGTTAGTGAGGAGATAAAAGGTGGTGAGGTGAATATTATTATTGAAGGAAAAGGGAAAAGTGTAGTTCCGAAATTGAATGAAGAAAATTTAAAGTCTGGATTGGTGTCAGAAGCAGTAGCCAGGCTGAAGGGACAATGGCCTGTTAACACGGTGCCTGCGAATCAATTACAGGTTGATTTGGAATGTAAAGGTGCCCCACACGCGATTGTTATTCAAGAGTGTGCTGTGAAGAAGCAGAGTTTGAAATGCTGTTTGGACAAAGAGGGATCACTTACAGATCTTAAATTGAAAACTAATAGAATGAAGGGTCCTGAAGATAAAACTAACGACTTGCTTAAAAATAAAGAATTGGGTGAAAATTCAGCAAATGGGCTACGTTTGGAATGTATAACTGTATTACTCTGTAGTGAAAAAAAACTCTTTTGTATTGTGTTAGATTCTGAAATCCTGTAAGACTCTGTATTAATTAATTTTTACCTGTGGTAAAAATCTTAGAAGGAAGGGGGTGTTACGAATGTGACGCAACTCTGAGGGGCCGAAGGGTACAAAGTCACCCCCTCCTTTTTGAGAATCGCAAGATCGCTATTAATTCGGGTCTGAGACCCAGGAAATGAGAGAGAGACGTCCAGAATACACAAGGTTTGGAATGTGTCCTGACCTCAGCGAAACGGAACCACTGATAACGGCCATTGTCTCTTGGAGACGGAATTGTGTATTGAGTACTGAACTATTCATTGAAACCCCTCAGGGGACAACCAGAGTGGGCTGGTTGAGGGATTGCATCATCCCAACCTGATTGACATCTGAGACCCTGTGAGTAAGGATAAAAGAGGGGTCTGGGGAACAACCCCTTTAGACGCACCAGGAGAAACGCCAGAGATCCCGTGACAGCGTTTAATAGCGACAGCCGGTGGGGGCTCGTGTGTGTCCTCCCTTGCCAGGGTGGCGGGCTTATCACGGAAGAACGATTTAGCTAAAGGAGAGGCCACAAGTGAACGGCCACACCAACGAGACTCCGACGGATCGAAATCATAAAAGGAAAGCCGGCAAGTTTTTTCTCCAAATCTCTCTCTCTCTCCAACCACTGCAACCCAGCGGTCCCCAAAGGCTGCAGCCTGCATGAACTGACTGAACTTTATATTTCCATCGGACAATACATTATCCCCTAGAAAATGATAGAGCTTATTTCTTATTGATTATTATTATACCCACAGTTTTAGATTTAGTATTGACGACGTATATTATCTGTATATTTGCATTGATATTATTTTTGTGTATTTTTACTAATAAATACTGTTAAAAATAGTATCATCAGACTTCAACGGACGTCTCCATCTTTGCTGGTAAGTGACCCAGTTACGGGGTTCGTAACAATATACCATTTCTAAGAATAGTTTCCATTAATTTACCCACCACCGACGCCAAACTGACAGGCCGATAATTGCTAGGTTTACTCTTAGAACCCTTTTTAAACAATGGAACCACATGAGCAATACACCAATCCTCTGGCACCATCCCATTTCTAATGACATTTGAAATATTTCTGCCAGAGCCCCTGCTATTTCTACACTATCTTCCCTCAAGATCCTAGGGGATATCCTGTCAGGACCTGGAGATTTATCCACTTTTATTCCTTAAGCGCCAGTACTTCCTCCTCTTTAATCATCATAGTCTCCATAACTTCCCTACTTATTTCCCTTACCTTACACAATTCAATATCCTTCTCCTTAGTGAATACCAAAGAAAAGAAATTGTTCAAAATCTCCTCCATCTCTTTCGGCTCCACACATAGCTGTCCACTCTGATTCTCTAAGGGACCAATTTTATCCCTCACTAGCCTTTTGCTATTAATATAACTGTAGAAACCCTTCGGATTTATTTTTACCTTACTTGCCAAAGCAACCTCGTATCTTCTTTTAGCTTATCTAATTTATTTCTTAAGATTCTTCTTACATTCTTTATATTCCTTGAGCACCTCATTTACTCCATGCTGCCTATATTTATTGTAGATATCTCTCTTTTCCCTAACCAAGTTTCCAATATCCCTTGAAAATCATGGCTCTCTCAAACTTTTAACCTTTCCTTTCAACCTAACAGGAACATAAAGATTCTGCACCCTCAAAATTTCACCTTTAAATGGCCTCCATTTCTCTATTACATCCTTCCCATAAAACAAATTGTCCCAATCCACTCCTAAATCCTTTCACATCTCCTCAAAGTTAGCCTTTCTCCAATCAAAAATCTCAACCCTGGGTCCAGTCCCATCCTTCTCCATAATTATATTGAAACTAATGGCACTATGATCACTGGACCCGAAGTACTCCCCAACACATACCTCCGTCACCTGACCTACTTCATTCCCTAACAGAAGATCCAACACTGCCCCTTCTCTAGTTGGTACCTCTATGTATTGCTGCAAAAAACTATCCTGCACACATTTTACAAACTCCAAACCATCCATCCCTTTCACAGTATGGGCTTTACAGTATAAACCAGCCATGATGGAATGGCCAAACAGATTCAATGGCCTGAATGTTCCAATTCTGTTCCCCTGTATTATGGTCTTAATAAGAGCATTTTTAATTATTTGAATTCTATTTTACAATATATTGCTTGAATTTCTCAGTAATCTTGCCAAGCTAGGACATTTAAAAATTAAAATAAAACATCTCAATAATAAGCCTAACATGCATTCCTTCCAACTCCCTCAGATCAGGAGACTCCTCTGAAAGCCAACACTGAATATCCTGTACAAAACAATTATTGTGCTGGACCTCAACCATTATTGCACATTCAGTGATAACAATAAAATTAAGAAAACCACGTGTGGTCATTAGTTTTACAGAGGAACACGGCTGTACTCAAGGCAATGAGCAATCATTATAAATTGGAGGCATGAAATCCAAATTGAAAAAAAAATGCAATAATACCGTGTTGTGCTTTAATTAAGTCTTGTACTAATTTACCAACATTTATAGTTTCTTTCTGCTCTAATTTTTCACTGCTATTGTGATCCTGGGAAACTAGCCCGGTGGGACTACCACTCAGAAATTTCTCTGACCTCTGTGATAAATTACAAGAAAATGGACTGGTCTTAATAGGTTTCACACAGCTACTTTCTGAACTCAGTTACATGAAAGTGTTTTTCCTTAGGGAGGCAGAACTAAAACAATTGCACTCTCATGTGGATCTACAAGCAGCAATGATCAGTCTCCAGCTGGACACAACTCCTCCCCGAGCCACAAAAGGCACATTGAGCTTCAAGATAGGAAAAAGAGTGGATGACAAAACATACGAGCCAACAAGGTAACTGGGTAATAAACTAGAAGCAGGGAGCAACTAAGCAACCAAACATATGTAACTGTAGGGCATAAACATGTTGATGTAACATTATAGGCAAGAATAGTGAGAGATACCTTGAATTGTTTTCTAAATCAGGGATCTAAAAAAAGATCCAAAAAACAATAAATAAAAGAACAAACCAATAGATTTAGTAAAGTGTACAATTCTACCATTTTCAAATTTCTCACACATTAGTTATAATTTGACACAATTATTTATTTCGCATTCTCTTTGGTTTATAACTTATGCACTTTTTAATACCAAATATGAGACTCTGCTTCAATGTATCAGATATTGACAAAGCTAATCTTTGGATTATGAACAGAAAAGCACTGATATTTAAAGATTTTTTTCCAGAGTGATGTTCACATCAGAATCAGATTTAATATCCCTGGCATATGTTGTGAAATTTGTCGTCTTTGCAGTAGCAGTGCAATGCAACAGAAAAAATATATAACGGTCATGGGTTCAATGTCCATTTAGAAATTGGGTGGCAGAGGGCAAGCAGCTGTTCCTGAATCAATGAATGCGTGCCTTCAGGGTTCTGTACCTCCTTCCTGATGGCAGCAATGAGAACAAGGCATGACCTGGGTGATGGGGGTCCTTAATGATGGACACAACCTTTGTGTCCATCATCACACAAGTGAATCCCTTGCTCAAAAGTACACAGTAACAGATAGCAGGGATTAATTTTTATTTTATTGAATCCTGATGAAGGGTCGCTTTCCACAGACCTGCTGAGTTCCTCCAGGATTTCTTGTGTGTTGCTCTGGATATCCAACATCTGCATAATCTCTTCTGCTATTTTATTCATTTTGGGATCTGGGCATCACCAGCTATCCCTAAATGGCTTTGTGAAGGTGGTAGTCAGCCATTTCCATGAACTGCTGTAGTTCCTCTGACTAAAGTTTTCTCGGTGTCTTTGCATGGAGACGCTGGGATTTAGACCCACTGATGAAGGGCTAAGTTGTAATTATGTGCAACTTGGAGGAGAACCTACACGTCTCCCATGTTGCCTTTGTTCTTCTTGATGATCGTACTCACAGGTTAGGGAGGAGGGAGTAATGGGCAAGTACTACAGATCATTTGCAGACCACAGCCAAATACACTAGTGGTGGAGCAAATCAATGCTTGGAATGCTTGATGGATGCCAATCAATGGACAGCTTTGCTCTGAATACAGTTGAGAACTGATAGCACTACACTGATCCAGTAAATTGGAGGAAACTGTTCCTAATTTGTGCCTTGGGTGTTGGGAAGCAAGTCACTGGCCACAGGACAGTCAGTTGCCAACCTGCTCAGATCTCAGCTGGTCCAATTGATTTGCTGACTCCCAAGACATTAACGAATGGGGACTCAAGTCAAGATTAAGTGACCACCTGGCACTTCTGTGCTGTGAGTATCACAGCCACTGTGAGCTCCTGCCTTAACGCTGTCCAAGTTGTATTGTGTGCAGGTCTGGGTGCTCCACTTACTAAGCAGTTTTGAAAAGAACTTAACAAATACAGCAATGGTAATATCAGAGTTCATAGATTTATGATGCATAATTCACAATTATGTTATAAAGAATACAGCTTTCAAATATCACTTTAAGCTATATATTATTTTCAATTATATTATTAAACAAACTGGGTTGTTTTTCTTGGAACAGCAAGAGATGCAGATCTAATGCATTGACCTTCAAAAACCTTTGGCTTTCTAAAAATTCTCAACTTCTGAAAATAGGAAGAAATTACAAGAACACTTATACAGCTCGATTAATTCAGTTTAGAAACAGAATTAGTCTACAGGCAGATAGCAATCAGTGTATACTAACATGCAGTTGGAAGGAAAAGTGCTCTGATCCCAAAGAGTTCATTTTGAGAATTAAGATGCTGCATGCAACAGTTTAAAGTAGTATTTCAAAATTTTGCTCTCATCTAACAACTGGGTGACTCAGAAGTCTCTTTAAACCCGCAGTACACTGGAAAACATATCATCAGCAAGCAAACTAGCACTTATCCAAAACATGGATTAGACCTTACCTGGCATCTCCTTTGCTGAGGTTTGCATTAGCTGGAGTTAGGATGGTCTGATTGCCTTCCACATCCACAATACATTTGGTCTTCAAATCAATCTCTAAAATGAAGAAAAATTATGCATTATTTACTAAAACAGATGTGAGACTGAAATAAAACTCTTTGAGGTCCAAAGGATAGACTCTCAATCTTTGGTAATGGTATTTTAAGGAATCCCCAACATAAAAGGATCTAAAATGTATTCTATAAATGCAGGTGATCACTTTCCTATTATGTGACCACACTTCATTCTATGATCTGCATCTCATTATGTTCTCGCATGCACTTCCTACGCTCTTTGGGGTGGCATGATAGTGTTGCAGTTAGTGTAATGCTTTACAGTACTAGCAATCAAGGTTCAATTCCTGCTGCTGTCTACAAGGAGTTAGACAGGGTTAGTAAGTTGTGGATATGCTATCTGGGCACTGGAAGCACAGGGACACTTGTGGGTTGCTCCAGTACATCCTTGGACTATGTTGCTTGTTGACATAAACAAAGCATTTCACTGCATGTTTTGATTTTTTAATGTACATGTGACAAACACAACTAATCTTTATCTCCATCTTTCTCACAGCAGAATACACTGTGTCCTTATTACTGACTCATATTCCATTCAGCTCATTGAAACTCCCTACCTCATCTCTTCACCTTAACCACATCTTTAGTCTTCATGCTTTTTTGATTTTCCTATTCCTAATTTGCATGTTTTTTGTACAATTTCTAGTCTTGATAAATTTCTGGGACCTTACGAGATTAGAGGCACACAAGAGGTCTATAACAATCCTTATATTTAAAAATAAAGAATCGCTACCATCCAGGCCATACTCTCTTCTCACTTCTGCCATCAAGCAGAAGGTACAGGACTCTCAGATCCACACCACCAGGTTCAGGAACAGTTAATACCCTACAACCATCAGGCTCCTGAACTGGGAGGGATAACTTCACTCACCCCAACACTGAACTTAGTCAACAACCTATGGACTCACTGTCAAGGCTCTACAACTCATGTTCACAGTATTTTTTTTATTATTTGCACAATTTGTCTTTTGTTCATCTCTAAATGCCAGCAAGAAAATTAATCTCAAGGTACTGTACAGTAACACATATGTACTTTGCATTGAATTTCATTTGACTTTGAAAGAAAATTCAGTACTCTTTCAAATGCAGCACCAAACTTATCCTGTTAGCAGCAAAGCAAAGCATTCAGCCTCTGCTGGGATCATCCAACAATGATGCAAGAGTTAATACAGGTCCCAATGCAACATTGGCTATGGAATGAAAAATTGAAAATGGGTTTGCACTCCTGAACTCCAAGGCCTCTTGCACTTAAGATGAAGATGCACATTTAGATTTCACTGAGGATAGGATCAACGGCATCACCTTCAAGTACAAAATCATGAGAATCATAAATAAGGTGAATGCACACAGTCATTTTCTAAGGGAAACTCATTCAAACACTGGAGGGCATAGATTTAAACTGGGACAGGATAGACTTAAGAGACCTAAAGGAAAAGTTTTTCACATATGGAATAAACTGCAAGTGTTTGAGGCAGATACAATTACACTTCAAAGACATTTGGGCAGATCACTCTGGCTGTCCTTATATTTAAAAATAAAGAATCCTCACCATCCAGGCTATACAACCGTGGGTGACTAGGGAAGTCAAAGACAGTAAAAAAGCAACAGAGGGCATACAATATAGCAAAAATTAGTCAGAAGTTAAGGGGACTCACAGAAGGCAACTAAAAAAGCACTAGGAGAGAAAAGATGAATTATGAATGCAGCCTAACCAATAATATCAGAGGGTACCAAAGGTATTTTCAGATACATAAAGTAAATAAAAGAGAGGCAAGAGTGGATACCAGACCACCAGAAAATGATGCTGAAGAGGTAAATAAAAAATGAGGACAAAGAAATAGCAGACAACCTTAAGTATTTTGCACCAGTCTTCACTATGGAAAACACCAGCTGTATGCCAGAAATTTGAGAATGTTAGGAGACAGGAGTGAGTCTCGTTGCTATTACTTGGGAGAAGGTACTTGGGAAGCTGAAGGGTCTGAAGGTAGATAAGTAACTTGGACCAGATGGACTACACTCCAGGGTTCCAAAGGAGGTGACTGAAGAGATTGTGAAAGCATTAGTAATGAACTTTCAAGGATCATTAGATACTGGAATGGTTCCTGAGGACAGGAAAACTGAAAATGTCACTCCAGTCTTTAAGAAGGGAGGGAGGGAGACAGAAGAAAGGAAATCACAGGCCAGTTAGCTGGACATCAGTGGCCAGGAAGGCAGTGCAGTCTATCATTAAAGATGAAGTTTAAGGATACCTGAAGGCACATGATAAAATAGGCGAAAGTCAGCATGGTTTTCTCAAGGGGAAATTTTGCCTGACAAATCTGTTGGAATTCATTGAGGAAAATACAGACAGGATACACAAAAGAGAGTCAGTGGATTTTGCTTATTTGGATTTTCAGAAGGCCTTTGAGACAGCACTGCACAGGAGGGTACTTAACAACATAAGAGCCCATGGTATTACAAGAAAGGTACTAGGATGGATAAAAGATCGGCTGACTGGCAGAAGGCAAGAAGTGGGAATAAAGGGGCCCTTTTCTGGTTGGCTGCTGGTGACAAGTGACGTGCCACAGGGGTTAATGTCTGCACTGCTTCTTTTCACGTTGTATGTCAATAATTTGGATGATAAAATTGATGGCTTTGTTGCCAAGTTTGCAGACAATATAAAGATAGGTGAAAGGGCAGGGAGGCTGCAGAAGGGCATAGACAGATTGGGGGAATGGGCAAAGAAGTGGCAGATCAAATATAATGTAGGGGAGTGCACTGTCATGCACTTTGGCAGAAGGAGTAAAGGGGTGGACTATTTTGTAAATGGGGAGCAAGTTCAAAATCAGAGATGCAAATGGACTTGAGAATCCTTGTGCAGGATTCCCTAAAGGTTAACTTGCAGGCTGAATGGGTGGTAAGGGAAGCAAATGCAATGTTAGCATTCATTTAGAATACAAAACCAAGGAAGCAATGCTGAGCAACACACACAAAATGCTGGAGGAACCCAGCTGACCAGGAAGCATCTATGGGAAAGACTAAACGGTCAACATTTTGGGCCGAGACTACAGGACTGATGAAGGGTCTTGGCCCACAACATCAACTGTTTACTCTTTCACAGAAATGCTGCCTGGCTTGCTGAGTTCCTAAAGCATTGTGTGTGTGATGCTTTGGATGTCAAGCATATACACATTTTCTCGTGTTTGTGGGGAAGTGACTGGCATTAGTTATTTGCCCATATTGGGTATTTGGAAACATTGAAAACATTCCTAAAATTTCTGAACACAGAAGTACAAGTTATCAATCCAGGGTGCAACAGTGCCACTATGGAAACCCACAATCCACTGTTTCTGACTGGTTCAACCTAAGTTACCTAAGCTCAGAGCAAGTTTTTCTTGGAAATCTGGAAACTCATAGACATATGTAAACATGCATTGGTAACCATCAAATCTGCAGGGGGCATAATTTTAAAGTGTTGGGAGGAAAGTATAAGGAGAAATGCCAGAGGCAGGTAATTTACTCAAAGTGGTGGGCGCCGGGGTATTGGGAGAGGCAGATACATTAGGGATATTCAAGAGATCGAGGTAGGCACATGGGTGAAAGGGAAACAGAGGGCTATGCAGGAGGGAAGGGTGCGATTAATCTTGAAGTAGGTTAAAGGGTCGGCACAACATCATGCTGTACTGTTCTATGTAAATCAATGGGTCAATGGCCAATATCATTTAACGTGTTCTATGAACCTGAATGAATACACCATGGTTGCCACGGATTTATTAAAACAGTTGTAGACCAAGTACAAAAGACCTGCTTGTGATTTCTTTAAAAATTTCCAATAGGGTACTTCCGGTAAGATGGCGATTGCTTAGCTGCTCCGAACTTTTGTTCCGATATTGTCGCTATCTTTGCACTAAATGTCTCCATTTTTTAAACCTTAGTTAGGAACTTTTTTGGTTTCTTTTACTTGCCTGTGAACACATCTACCTTACAATGTCTAGCAAGAGTTCTAAATCCGGGAGAAAGGAAGTTCCGGTTCTGTCGGCTGAGACCCTCGCTGCGCTGGAACAACTCCGAGACGATATTTTAAAGGAATTTAGAACCGCTTTCAAACAGCTGGAAGCCAAACTGGATCGGATCAACGATAGAGTGGACGAACATGCTGAACACTTATCTCGCATCGATTCGACTTCTGAAGATTTAGAAAGTCGTGTTCGATACTTGGAGACTCTCTGTTCCAGCCTAGAGGAAAAATGTAACAAACTCCTTTCCAAAATAGTGGATCTCGAAAATCGCAGCAGACGTTGTAACCTCCGAATTCTTGGGTTGCCAGAGGCCACCGAACAGGGATCAACCGTGAATTTTTTCGCCGAGTTTCTCTGTGAGATATTCAGGTAAGATTTGCTTCCGAACCCACCTGAGCTCGAAAGGGCACACAGGGTCTACGTTTCCCCCGGAATTCTGGGCTCCTGCCCGCGACCGGTAATTTTGTGCTTTCATCAATACCAGGTAAAACACCGTCTGATTATGGAGGCACGTCGCAGAGGTACTTTTACTTTCCAAAATACAATAATTCGCTTTGTGGAAGATTTTGCACCCCAGACCTTAAAGATGCGCGCTGAGTTTAAAGGCGTAATGAAAGTGCTTTATGATTGTGGTTTTAAACGTCTCTTCGCACTCCTGCCGATTTACGAATCACGCTTAATACTGGAAAATATAAGTGGCTTAAGTCAGTGAAGGAGGCTGAGGCATTTGTGGCAAGTCTTCCGGCTATCCAGTCATCTTCGGAACCCGATCGGACCTCCTAAAATGGTGGATAAGTACTTCTCGTAGTAAAATTACTTTTTCTGGACTCAGACTTTACTTGAATCACTCAGACATTATTCATTGAAACTCTAAGGGCTGTTGACAATCTCTCCCTGGATTTGGTGTGTCTTTTTTAAATAGACATTCTGTGCTTAATGTTTCCCTATGGACGTTTAAATAGTACTTGTGTAATCTATTTTATTCTTGTATAACTTTATCTATAGAGTTCTACAACTGACTCTAACTTGTTTTGGAGGTTTGAAGTCTTTATTGAAGGCCTCCCTGTTTGTTGGTTCACAGTTTAATTGCTGATTTATTTTTATTTTTATTTATTTACTTTTTTTTTCTTTTCACCTTTTTTTAATCTTTGATTTTTTTTCTCCTCTCTGTAAATGGTTGATAAGTACTCTTCTTGAATTTATAATTTTCCCCTTCCTCCCTTTTTTTTCCCCTTTCTCTTACTTTATTCTTCCATAATTTTTCGTGGGTAGGTTAGTTTTGGTTTTCTTCCGATTTTCTCTGTATTAAGTTTTATATTTCTGCAGAAGATGTTCCAATTTGTAGTTATGTTTTCTAGTGCATAAACTAGTTACTATTTGCTATAGTATTTATACGGAACTGCTGTTAATGACACAGATCTGGAAGTTATATTTGGGTTAATTTTTTTGGTAGAGCTAGCTGCTTTTTTTGGTAGCCGCCTAGTTTTGGGTTGTGTGGGTGAGGTGGATTTTCCAGTTCCAACATCACTCACTGTATTTATTGTTTTTCTTTATTGCTCAGGACATGTTTATGTTTTGATTTTACGAATCTATGTTTACATTTCTGCTCCCAGACTGCTATTGTATTGCTTGACTTTTTATATGCCTGCTGCCTTTTATGCATTAGTAATTGATAATGGCTAGTGCACTTAAATTCGTGAGCTGGAATGTAAAGGGATTGAATCACCCTGTTAAAAGGAGGAAGGTATTCTCACATATTAAACAACTCAAAGCTGACATTGCTTTCCTCCAAGAAACTCATATTCGTTGTTTTGATAACTCCTGGCTTCTGTCAAAGTGGGCGGGTCAGCATTTTCATTCATCCTATGCCGCTAAAGCTAGGGGAGTCTACATTCTTATTAACTCAAATATTCCTTTTGAACTCCATAATAAAATATCTGATACAAATGGCCGTTTTATTATTGTTTCTGGTAAACTATATAACACTAAAGTTGCACTAGCAAACCTGTGTGCCCCCAACTTTGATGATGTTAACTTTTTTGAACGTTTTTTTTCCTCACTACCAGACTTAAACTCATACTCTCTTATACTGGGTGGTGACTTCAACTGTTGGTTAGATCCTAATCTGGATCGATCGTCCTCTGTTACCAGATCACCTACTAAATCTGCCTTAGCTATCCAATCGTTTCTCTCTAATTTTGGTATCTCTGATATATGGCGTTTCCTTCATCCTACTGAGAGAGATTATTCTTTTTTTTCACATGTTCACCATACCTTCACTAGAATTGACTATTTCTTACTCGACAACCAACTTATTCCATTTGCCTACTCTTGTGACTATCAGAGTATACTGATTTCTGACCATGCCCCAATTACTCTCTCTCTGAACTTTCCTGGTCTCTCTCAGAGGAATAAACACTGGTGGTTTGATTCAACTTTATTATCGGATGATGATTTTCTAAAATTTATTAAGGATCAGATTGTGGCGACCCAATTACTAGCTCACTCGAACCGGCTGACAATTAGCCAGAGCCAGAGACAAAGGGAGATAGCCTCAAGGGGTTTCAGTTACGTGCCTCTCGAAGTATCAGGTGGGGGAGACAGGCTTTAAAGCAAGACTGTGTTTTTGAAATAAACTGATTCTGTGGCTGCAGTTAATCGACTCCGTGTCGTAATTTCAGCGCTGCGCGTAGCACCCCGCTACAAGATAACCTTTTATTTTAACACTAATACATCACCTGAAATGTCATCCCAGATTGTCTGGGATGCCATGAAAGCATATCTGAGGGGTCAAATAATCTCTTACACAGCAAATCTCAACAGAAGATCCTGTGCAGATCGATTAGACCTCATTAACCAGATAAAAGAATTGGATCAACTATATGCTCAAACTAAGAACCCTGAACTATACAAGAAGCATGTTGAACTCCAAACTAAATTTAATCTTCTGTCTACTCAACCTGTCGAACGCCAACTTCTCGAAAGCAAGAGTCGCTTTTACATTCATGGGGATAAGTCTGGTAAATTTCTAGCCAATCAGCTGAGGCGTTCCAAAGCCAAACAACATATTACAAAGATCCGGAAGGAGAGCGGAGACTTTACATCGGATCATTTAGAAATTAATGACGCATTTAAAAATTTTTATTCTCGGCTTTATTCCTCTGAATCTTTGAATGACAATATCTCTGTTGATCAATTTTTAAAGAATCTGAATATTCCCTCACTTTCATCTGATTTTAAAGCCAAACTTAATGCGCCTATATCATCAGAAGAAATATCTTTTGCAATCTCTGCACTATCCTCAGGAAAATCTCCTGGACCCGATAGGTTCCCTGTAGAATTTTATAAATCATTCTCTTCACTTCTTTCTCCTCAGTTACTTTCAGTATTATCTGACTCGTTTAATTACGGCAAATTGCCACCCTCTTTCAATGAGGCATCTATTATTCTTCTATTAAAAAAGGGCAAAGACTCAACAGAGTGTTCCTTGTATAGGCCGATTTCTTTGCTCAATGTTGATGTAAAGATCTTAGCTAAAGTTTTGGCTCACAGATTAGAAACCGTTATTCCCTCCATTATCTCTGATGACCAATCAGGTTTTATTAAAAACCGTCTCCCTTTTTTTAACATTCGGCGTTTATTTAATATCTTATACTCACCTCCAACTGGGATTCCTGAATGTGTTATTTCCCTCGATGCGGAGAAAGCATTTGATCGTATAGAGTAGAACTACCTTTTTGCAGTCTTAGAAAAATTTGACCTTGGTCAAAGTTTCATCTCTTGGATCAAATTGCTGTACCTGTGTCCTACTGCTTCTGTTTTAACTAATTTTCAGAAATCCCAGGTATTTAATCTCAAACGTGGCACCCGTCAGGGATGCCCCTTAAGTCCCTTTCTCTTCGATTTGGCTATAGAACCTTTGGCGATAGCATTTCGAAATTGTCCTAAATTGACCGGGATTTGGAGAGGGGGTGTTGAGCATAAAGTTCCTCTTTATGCTGATGAATTATTACTCTTTCTCTCAAATCCATCTACATCCTTACCTCTAATGTTTTCACTTCTTGACTAGTTTAGCCAGATCTCTGGCCATAAACTTAATTTACATAAGAGTGAACTTTTCCCAATTAATAAAGAAGCACAAGAACTAACATTTCGTGATCTCCCTTTTAAAGTAGTCCATAATCAATTTACTTATCTTGGAATTACAGTCACAAGGAAGTTTAAAGATCTCTTTCATGAAAACTTTGCCAATCTTTCATATACTATAAAACAGAGTCTGGTACAATGGTCACCTCTATCTATGTCTTTGGTAGGTCGTATTAATGTTGTTAAAATGTATGTTCTCCCCAAATTCTTATACTTATTTCAATCTATCCCAATTTTTATTCCTAAATCTTTTTTTGATTCCTTAGACTCTATTATTTTGTCATATCTGTGGAAGAATAAGCACTCTAGAATTAATAAAATCCATCTCCAAAAATCTAAAAAAGAGGGTGGCATGGCTTTACCTAACTTTCGTTTATATTATTGGGCAGCTAATATACGTTGTGCTACCTTTTGGTCTTTCTTCCACGGCCAACCTGAGTGCCCTAATTGGGTGACAATGGAGTTGAGCTCCACTAAAGAATTATCTGTCTCTGCACTTCTTGGCTCTGCACTCCCTAGTAGTCTGTCCAGATTAATAGCTAATCCTCTTGTTAGACACACTTTGCGTATATGGGCTCAGTTTAGGAAATGCTATGGTTTCCATGGCTTTTCCGTTTCCAGCCCTATCGTACATAATCACCTTTTTTTTACCTACTATGTACGATTCAGCATTCCATGTTTGGTATAGGAAGGGCATTAGACATTTTGAAGATCTTTTCATTGATAATCGCTTCGCTTCCTTTCAGCAGCTCTCTGTTAAGTTCAATCTGCCCAATGCTCATTTTTTTTAGATATCTCCAAAATAGACACTTTATTGCTCCTTTAATTCCTAACTTTCCTGAAATGCCTGCGAAAAATGCTATGGACTTATTTCTTTCCATTAATCCACTAGGTAAAGGTTTAATATCAATTATTCGAGATAAATTAGCAGCCTTACGACGGGCCCCTGTGGATAAAATTAAAATGGCCTGGGAGCAGGATTTAAATACCTCCTTATCTGATGAGAGCTGGGACTCGATTCTCAAATCGGTTAACTCAACCTCCCTTTGTGCTCGCCATTGCCTTTTACAGTTTAAGATTGTTCATAGAGCCCATATGTCTAAATCTAAACTATCTCGATTCTACCCTAACATTAGTCCGCTCTGTGATAAATGCAAGAGGGGCGTGGCCTCTCTCATTCATATGTACTGGTTCTGTCCTAGCTTGGAGAAATTTTGGAAAGATGTCTTCACTACGTTATCGTATATTCTGAATCAGCACCTAGAACCAAACCCCTTAATTGCCTAGTTCGGTTTCTGGAGCGAGACAGATTTACGTCTGAGTTCGACCAAGTGCCGAATATTATCCTTTGCCTCTCTCCTGGCTAGACGCTTGATCCTCCTTAGATGGAGAGATGTTGCCCCGCCCACCCATGCTCAATGGCTTAACGACATTATGGCCTGCTTGGACCTCGACAAAATTCATTATTCAGTTCTTAATTCGGATCTAAAGTTCCATAAGGTCTGGGGACCTTTTATCGAGTACTTTCATAACCTTCCTCTTGACTAGGGTTTTTTTTTCTTTTCAGTCCCTTGCTTTCAACTCCCTTTTTTTTCTGGTAGTAGGCATTACTATCCTCTGTTGCTAAGTGTATTCACAGTCTGGGAGTTTGATTGTCCTGATTTATATTCTCTATATTGTGTTGTGGTTGGTCTGGAGTTTTTTTTTGTGTTGTGGGGCTTGGGGAGGATACCAAGTTTACTTGTCTTTAATTTAGGTGCTTTTTTGTTAAATTCTCTTCCTTTGTAGCATATTGTCATTGTATGCTTAATTTTGCACTGTATTAATGTTCCTTATTGTGATTTGGGGTTTTTTAATTTGTAAAATGTATAGAAAAAACTAATTTAAAAAAATTTTAAAAATAAAAAAATAAAATTCCAATAGATTTGTCAGGTAATATTTCCCCTTAAGGAAACAACGCTGACTCTGGCCTATTTTGTCATGCGCCTCCAAGTACCCTGAAACCTCATCCTTAAAAACCAACTCCAAAATTTTCCCAACCATTGAGGTCAGGCTCACTGGCCTGTAATTTCCTTTCTTCTGTCTCTCTCTCCCTTCTTGAAGAGTGGAGTGACATTTCCAAACTTCCAGTCCTCCAGAACCATGCCAGAATCTAATGATTCTTGAAAGATCATTGCTAATGCCTCTACAATTTCTTCAGCTACCTCTTTTAGAACCCTAGGATTTAGTCCATCATGTCCAGCTGACTTATCCACCTTCAGACCTTTCAGTTTCCCAAACACCATCTCTGTAGAAATAACAACTGCACTCACTTCTGCCACCTAACACTCTCGAACTTGCGGCATACTACCTCAGTGAAGACTGATGTAAAATACTTAATCAGTTCATCCGTCATTTCCTTGTCCCCTGTTACTATCTCTCCGGCATCATTTTCCAACAGTCCAAATGTCTATTCTCACCTCTCTTTTACTCTTTATATATCTGAAAATACTTTGGTATCACTTTTGATATTACTGGCCAACTTACCTTCATCTTCATGGTTTTTATAACATTTTTTTTTAAGTTGCCTTCTGTTGGTTTTTTAAAATTTCCCAATCTTCCAACTTCCCACTAATTTTTGCTCTATTGTATGCCCTCTGTTTTGCTTTTATGTTGGCCTTGTCTTCCCTTATCATCCATGGTTGCGTCATCCTTCCTTGAGAATACTTCCTCTTCTTTGGGATATATCTATACTATGCCTTCCGAACTGCTCCCAGAATATCCAACCACTGCTGGTATGCCCTTTCAATCAGTTTGTTGTCAGTTCCTCTCTCATGTCTCTGTAATTCCCTTTACTCCACTGTACTACCAATACATCTGACTTTAGCTTCTCTTTCTGATATTGCAGGGTGAATTCTAGGTAGATACTTTATTGATCCCAAAGGAAACTAGCATCACAGTAGCATTACAAGTGCACAGAGATAAATATTAGAAGAGAAGTAAGAAAGAATAAAAATAAGTTACCACAAACAGTCGAACAGGAGGGGGTCATCACTTCCCCGGCTAAAGTTGACTCATTATAGAGCCTAATGACCTCATACAGCGCTCTTTGGAGCAGCACAGTTGTCTTAGTCTATTACTGAAAGTGCTCCTCTGTTCAGCCAAGGTGGCATGTAGAGGGTGAGAAACACTGTCTGGATTTTCTGTGGGATCCTTTGTTCTACCACAGCCTCCAGTGTGTCCAGTTTGACTCCTACAGAGCCACCATTTCTAATCAGTTTATTGAGCCTGTTGGCACCAAACTTGTTGATGCCATTGCCCCAGTACACCACTGCATAGCAGATTGCACTGGTGACAACAGACTGGTAGAACACGTGAAGGACAGGTTTGCATACTCCAAACAACCTCAGTCTCCTCAGGAAGTAGAGGTGATTCCGGCCCTTCTTGTACACAGTGTCTAGGTTGGTGCTCCACTCAAGTCTGTCATCCAGGTGCAGCCCCAGGTACTTGTCTCACCACATCCACATCCTCACCATCAATAGTAATGGGGAGCAGTATCGGCTTAGTCTTCCTAAAGTTCATCACCATCTTTTTTGTCTTACTGATATTGAGCTGTGGATGATTCAGCTTGCACCATTTGACAAAGTCCTCCACCAGGACCCTGTATTCATCCTCCCATCCTCCTTCTATACACCCAACCACTGCTGAGTCATCAGAGAATTTCTGCAGATGACATGACTCGGCGTTGTATCTAAAGGTATACAGGGGTAAACAGAAAGGGAGTCAATACAGCCCTATGTGGGGGTCCCAGTGCTGCTTATAGCCATGTCCGACACACAGCTCTGAAGCCACACATACTGTGGTCTGTCAGTCAGGCAGTCCATTATGCAGGATACAATGGAAGTGCCAATCTGCATTGGTTGGAGCTTTACCCCCAGCAATGATGGCTGTATAGAATTGAAGGTACTTGAGAGATCGAAAAACATGATCTCACAGTGCTGTCCTGCTTATCCAAATGGGAGTAGGCTCTGTTCAGCAGGCAGATGACAGCATCATTGACCCCATTGCACTCCTGGTAGGCAAACTGCAGGGGATCCAGGGCTGATCTGACCAGGGGTTGGAGGCAAGCCAGGACCAGCCTCTCTCAGGGCTTCATGATGTGCAAGGACAGGGCCACTCGTCGATAGTCATTCAAGGATTCCAGCTGGCCCTTCTTAGGTACTGGGACCACACAGTTGGGTCCTTTCCAGACCGAGACTCAGATTGAAAATGTGCTGGAAAAATCCACATAACTACTCAGCACATGATCACATTATGATCACCATTTCCTCAGGATTCCTTTACCTTAGGCTCCCTAATCAATAATTGGTTCATTACAGAGCATCCCAACTAGAATTGCTGATCCCCTTGTGTGCACAACCATACACTGCTCCAAAAAGCCATCTCAGAGGCACTCCACAAATTCTCTCTTGGAATCCAGCATTAAGTTGATTTCTGCAGTCTATCTCCATATTGAAAATCCCCATGACTAATGTAACATTGCTTTTTCTATTTCCCACTGCAATTTGTAGCCACATCCTAGCTATTGCTTGGAGGCCTGTAAATAACTCTTATCAGTGACTTCTTACCCTTGCAGGTTTTTCCATTATTTATGTTTGGTTGAAGGATTATACATCTTCTGATCTTCTGCCATCTCTTTCTACCTTGATTTCATTTTTTTACCAGCAGTGCCACTCTTCCTCCTCTGTCAACCCATTTTACATTTATGACTGTGAGGCCAAGTACAGCTCCAATGCCATATACAAGTTTGCTGACTGTCATAGGCTGAATCAAAGGTGATGATAAATCAGCCTATAGGAGGCAGATTGAGTGGTACCACAACAAGAACCTCTCACTCAATGTCAGCAAGACCAAGGAGTTGATTATTGACTTCATGAGGAGGAAATTGGAGGTCCAGGAGCCAAACCTTATTGGAGGATCAAAGATGGAGAGGGTCAGCAACTTTAAATTCCTCGGTGTTATCATTTTGGGAGACCTGTCCTGGGCACAGCAGGCAACAGCAATTTCGAAGAAAGCATGACGGCACCTCTACTTCTTAGGAGCTTGCAAAGATTCAGCATTTCTAAAACTTTGAGAAACTTCTATAGATGTGTGGTGGAGAGTATATTGACCGGTTGCATCACAGCCTGGTATGAAAATACCAATGCCTTTGAAGAGAAAAGCCTACAAAATGTCATGGATGTGGCGCAGTCCATCATGGGTAAAGTCCTCTACAACACTGAGCACATCTAAACAGTGCGATGTCATAAGAAAGCAGCACCCCTCATCAGGGACCCCCACCACTCAGATCATACTCTCTTCTTGCTGCTGCCATCAGGGAGGTGGTACAGGAGCCTCAGGACTCGTGCCACCAGGGTCAGGAACAGTATTACCCCTCAACCATCATATTCTTGAATGAAAGGGGATAACTTCGCTCTTCTTCACTTGCCCCATCACCAAAATGTTCCCACAACCTCAAAAGGACTCATTTTCAAGGACTTTAATTCATGTTCCCAATATTTATTGCTAATTTATTTATTAAGAATATTATTT
The DNA here is from genome assembly GCF_048418815.1 of Hemitrygon akajei. NCBI lineage: Eukaryota > Metazoa > Chordata > Chondrichthyes > Myliobatiformes > Dasyatidae > Hemitrygon > Hemitrygon akajei. Next base: position 116,416,384 of record NC_133130.1, on the reverse strand, counting down.
CTTATTTCTTTTTGTATTTGCACGGTTTATTGTCTTTTGCACACTGGTTGTACACTCAGTTGTTGCAGTCTTTCATTGATTCTATTATGGTTGTTAGACTTATTCAGAATGCCTGCAAGAAAACGAATCAGGGTTGTATATGGTGACATACGTGTACTTTGATAATAAATTTACTTTGAACTTAACTTTGAGCCTCTCTGCCATTCCATCAATGGGCTGAATGGTCTAATTCTGTTCCTATGTATTATGGTGTCATGTGCTATTTGTAAATGTCACCAGACCAGCAAACAGCACAAAAATAAACTTTTTAAACAAGCAAAATAATGTTACCAATTTCCGATTACACTTACAAAACCCAACTCCGGCAGCCTGAGAATTCTTCCACATATTATCTCATTCTCCAGTAATAGAACGTATAATGACGGGTTTTGTTCAATATCTGGGGATGAGCATCATGCTGCAAATGGGTAGTAATGTTCAATTATCAAATTTGCCCATTTGCTAGACAGTACACTGTGTGCGATAAGCTATTAGTAGCGAGACAATTGATCACCAAGTAATTTGCTAAAAAATGTCCTTGACCAGAGTTTTTCAGATGCAGCACGCAAAACTATCTTTATTTCATGGCCAACAGAACTTAATCCAATTGACAATTGACACAGGGGGAGCACAGAGAATAGAGAGAGAATGAGGCCAAGTATAAAGAATTTTTTTGGTATGTACAGGATATGCTGTAGGTGAATAAATAAACTCAGAGCCCGAGGGCATAAGTATTTGATATATCAACACACTGCAATGATGCAACTGGAATATTTTTGTGCCAATTTCTGCTACTTCTGTAGGCAGTGGCCAATAGCTTAAAACATCTCAGATTTTTACATAGAACAGTACGGCACAGGCACAGCTCCTTCAGTCCACAATCTTGTGGCAAACCAACTACATTAGTAATCAAACTAATTTCTTCTGCCTACACAATATTCATATGCTTCCACTTTCCTCACATTCACATGCCTATCTAAATGTCTCTGAAAAACTCCTAACGTATCTGCATCTACACCACCCCCGGCAGTGAAGGAAAAAAAGGAGCACGAGAGACAAACAAATTTGGGGGGGGGGGGGTGGAACAGAAACAGAAATACATATAAAGAGGTGGGGGGGAAACAAACATAGGATGATGGATCTGCTGAAGGGGTAAAAATTACATTGAACTATGCTTTACTCATTCAAATTAAGAATGTATACATTTTTGTTTGTATACAGGTAGCCACAAAGCAAGAAACTTGAAAGAACCCAATTAAAGAAAAAAATAAGACCAACACCCAATGCGCAAGAGAAAGGGGAAAAAAACAAATCTTGCAAACAATTAAAGAGAACAACAGCCCGGAGTAGCCTTGCTCAGTAGTTCATCGTATTAACAGGCATCGGGGCAGTCTTCATAGCCTCAGTGCCACGGAGAAGGGAGTGACCATTGCAGAGAGCCAGCAACATTGGCTCTCACTTCTACGCTTGATGGGTAGAATGGATTTCTTCACCCATAGGCTCTTTGTCCAAATAAAACCAACATTTTACTGGAAATGTTTAACAGCTAACGTAGAAACCATGGAGAGAAAGCAGGTTCTTCTGTCTGCCTGACCCGCCAGTGTTAATCATTTCTGTTTATCTCTGACCCTAGTAGCTCCAGTTGTTTTTTTTTAAATTTCAGATTTGCAGCATCTGTGGTATTTTACTTTGTAGTAAGTTTTCTCCCTCACCCATGCTCTCTCAGAGCTTAACACAATAGCACAGAAAAGGGAGAGGTTAAAAATAAATAAAGTTCACTAAAAGTTACATTGTACATTGTTAAAAGATCCTTTCAACTCAAATTTCATACTCAGCTTTTCATGAACTGGCTCTTGGACCAATGCTGACAGGTTCTTCCCTTCAATCATTCGGTTCTGTAACCAACTAGCACAACTTAATCTACATTATGATTACTTAGAAGCAGGACTTGGAAATTAAAGAACAGTTTACATTCCTAGAAACACACAAGATCCTGTAGGAACTCAGATGGTCAGTTGGCACATGTGAAGAGAAATGAACAGTCAACGTTTCAGATTGAGAAAACCATTTCTCTCCACAGATACTGCCAAACCACAAGCTCATCCAGCAAATTGTTTACTGTTCCAGATTCCAGCATCTGCACTCTCGTGTCTCTAATTCACATTCCTATTTGGACATTTCAGAAGACACCAATTCCATGCAGAACACAAGTCAGGATCTGAAAAATATTAAAGCAATATACAGGTTCATGCTGGCCACCTTGGTCCAAACACTGGGTAGCAATCTAGAAACCAAAACAGGCCCTCCACTGTTTACAAATGGCCAATTAAGGTACCGGTTATACATACAAGTGAGCGTGTGGGAGACCTAAAGCCTTGTGGGAACAATGCTCATGGCTGCATTTCTGACTTGCAAACTGTCCTGGTCACAAACAGCTCAGAAGACCAGAACACTGCTGTAACCTGGGAAGGACCTGCATAGGTTCCCTTCTTCAATCCAACTGCAGAGAGATCAAGCACTTTACCTGCAGTCAACTAATTTGGTGAAAAGTAGAAAATGGAATCACGTTCTATAGATCCACATTCCTCAGTTTGTCTCGGTGCTATTCAATTCAATTCACTTTATTTTCCAAGAGGAACTTTGTTTGTGCGGTGATAAAGACAACATCACAGATCTTAAGATGCACAACACCACACTACATTATAGTTAAAACACAATATAAAATACTCACAATAAATAATACTAAAAATGAATGTAATTTAAAATACAAATACAGATAATAAACCTGACTGTTTTTACTGTCTAAGGTGCTATGCATACTATATATTCAAAATTGGGTGTTGAGGCAGCGAATGGAGGAAGGCACAAAACTGGTTAAGTCTGTTCTGGTGTTGATGGGCAGGGACCTGTAGTGGTATCCAAATGGCTTGAGAGTGTAGTATGTGTGAAGTGTGTGTGTATAATGTCCTCTACTATTTGCTGAGCATTCTTTATTGTCCGTCTCATGTGGATGCTGCTGAGTGACTCTTGTTCCTGGCCAACGATTTTACTACTTATTCTTATTTTACAACAATTCTGTTGAGTCGGCTGAGGTTGATAGTGCCCATTAGTCTGAACCATGCCAGGATGCTGTAGGTTAACACTGATTCAATGAAGCATTTATGTATTATGTTGTTACAAACCAATGTTGCAATCAAAGCCAAGTCTGCCAAACCACATTGGATTGAGCAGAGAAACAAAAAGCCAGAGGAACTTCATGATGCAGGGTCTCAGCCCAAAATGTCAACTAATTAGTCTTTTCCATAGACGTTACCTGACCTGCTGAGTTCCTCCAGCATTGTGTGTGTTACTCTGGAATTTCTAGCATTAGCAGAATCTGTGTTTTAGATTGTGCAGAATCCCTGGCTAAAAACCAACTTAGTCTGGAATCAAAACGAAGCCATTTCAAAACAGAATGACATCTGCAATTGAAGTTTTGCAACTGGAAGTGAAGCAGCACAGATCCAGATGACATGCATCTAAGAATATGATAGTCAGGAAGATCAAAATGAGACATTAAATACACTCCAAAATCTTTAAAGAAGGAATTGCTGAAGAATGAAAAGCTGAAAAATTGTACATCTTATTCAATAGAGAAATCCAACTTTGACATTGTAAGGCAATCTAGCTAAATTTTGAGTCACGATCAATGTATTTAGTATGTACAAGCAAATCAAGGAGACAATGTTTTTGCTAAAGCAATATTTGTCTTAACAATCAAAACAACTTACTGTCTGCAGTCCAGGACTATGGCAGCTAACAGACGCCTGGATGCTGCCTATCAACTTCAGATCAGCATTTAATACAATCATCCCTCAGAGGCTGGTAGGTAAACTGTCCTCGTTGGAACTCAACAACCCTCTGTGTAACTGGATCTTGGACTTCTTGATGGAAAGACCCCAGTCAGTCTGAGTTGGCAGCAACATCTCAAGCTCCATCACACCGAACACTGTGTGCTCAGCCTGCTGCTGTTCACCCCACTGGCTCACAGCTCCCATTCCAGATCCAGCTCAAACCGCATCACAAGTTCACTGATGATACAACAGTAATGAGTCAGCATACAGAGGAGGTAGAGAGAATGGTGAAGTGATATGAGAACAACAACCTGAAACTCAATGTGGACAAGACAAAAGAGATGATTGTGGACTTCAGGAAGACACAGTTTGATCTGCCTCCATTGCATATCAATGGCTCTGCCAAAGATAAAGTGAAGAGCACAAAGTTCCTTTATGTACACATAATGGATGATCTAACCTGGACCACAACGCCTCCTAATTAGTCAAGAAGGCACAGCAGCGCCTGAATTTTGAGGATTCCCACCCCCATTCTAACAACTTTCTACAGGAGCATTGTCGAGAGTGTCCTGCCTGGTTGCATCACTGTGTGGTACGGAAGCTACAGGGTATTGGACCACAAGACCCTACAAAGGAGAGTGAAAAATCTCCTACAGGATCACCTGGGTCTCCCTTACCTGTATTTTGGCATTTATCAGGACCTTTGTAGAAGGGTCCAAAGCATCTTTGAGGATCCCTACCACCCATCTAACAATAAATTTGCCCAACTACCATCAGGAAGATGGCACAGGAGCATCAGATCCAGGACTGTCAGACTAAGTAACAGCTTCTTCGCTCAGGCCATGCGACTAATGAATAACCCACCACCACTGAGGTCTCATCACAAGGACAGCAAGCTGTTTTCTGTACTGTTCACCTGTGCTATGCACTACACACACTTTGAATTGTATTTTATTTACTTATTTATGGTAATATTTAGTTTTGTGCACTGTACGCAATATACAATTTTTGGCTGCACTGTGGTCTGGAGAAATGCTTCTTCGTTTAGTTGTATGTATGTACAGTCAAATGACAATAAACTTGAACTAAGTTTAACAAAAAGGATATAACAAAGATTCTCTAGAACAGTATCAGAAATAAGAGGATGAAATTATTACTAGAATGAGGAAATTCATGTAAATAAAAAGAAAAACAATAAATAATAGGTACCTATTTTGAAAGTCAAATATTGATGGCATTTAAACTAACATTCTGTGCTTCACATGATTACCTGCTCAAGTTACACTAAACTGGCCTCAGCTATTTTGTATGGCATTCCTCATGACAATATGCAAATTGTTCTGTTATTAACTAAGCAAATAATGAGCTTCACTTGCCTTGTTGTTGAAACGAGGACAAAGTCCTCACAAGACAACTGAAAGAGAGAAAAGGACATATACAAAGTATTGTACAATGCAAGAATCAAATAACGCAGTCTACTTCCAACTTCACTTACCCAAAACCGTTTGCCATCTCTCTATGGTGTCCCTCCAAAGCATAGCTGCTCAGTCTGCTGTGTTCACATGACTGCACTGCTAGATTCAGTTCAAACCCAATCATCAAATTCACTGCTGATGAGACCAACCACTGTGGTGTCATTAACGATGAGAAGACAGTGTACAGAGAGCAGGTAAAGCATCTGGTACAATGGTGAGGGAACAACTCAAGATGGACAAGACCAAGGAGATAACTGTAGACTTTAGGAAGGCACAGGCTCCTCACTCCATGTAAAGAGTTAGGAGCATCAAGGGAGTGCACACAGTCCCTCAACACCACCTCTTTGGTCTAGAGAGCTCAGCAGCATCTCCATTTCCTCAGAGGATTGAAGCAATTGAGGCCCCCTGCCAGCACCACATTTCATCTAATTTTCAAAGGAGCACCATTGATGTCCTGACCAGTTGCACTGTGTGGTGCAGGAATAGCAGGACATCTGACCACAAGTCCCTACAAAGGATGGCGATGACTGCTGAGAGGATCACTGGGATTTGTCTTCCACGCATCGGGAGATATTCATCAGGAGCACTGCATACACAAGGTCCTTAGCATTTATCAATGAACCATTCCATCCATCAGTCTCTTTGACCCTTTACTATCAGGAGGTACCGTGGCACTGGAACAAGAACAGTTAGGATGGGAAAACAGCTTCTTCCTCCAGTCCATAAGACTAATGAACTCCCTACCATGACCCAGGACTAATCAAGTATGAAGAGCCAGTAGTGTTATACTATTTACTTTTTAAACTTGTCTGTAAATCCACTTTATTATTTGTTAATTTATTTGTGGTAATAATACTTTGTGTTATGTGAGAGATAGATTGACTATATTGTACATGTTAGTCCATTAAGTACGTTCTTTCATTTGGTGATAGAAGTGTACAGTTGAATGACAATAAACTGAACTTGAACTACACCACCTTCAGAGCAATACACACAAAATGCTGGAGAAACTCAGCATGTCAGGAGGCATCTATGGAAATGAATAAACTACCACTTTCAGCATATCTTCAATACAGACACACCCCAATCTCTTCATCTCATTCAAGATTCTGCTGTAAATAAAAACACAATCACTGGAAATACTCAAAGATCCATGAACCTTGTACTTGTAAAGGGGATTTCTTCTTTTTCTTTGTTACTGTGTATGTAATCAAAATGGCTTCTTTGTTTTGTTAAAAGTAGGAATGCTTCTTTGTTGCGAGAGAGTGCAGGAAGCTTGTTTGGATTAAAATTTACTAATAACGAGAATTGTATTCCTTTGTAAACCAATTGGGATTAATGTTGTTCTTTCTGCTGAGTCTGTAAGCTATTGTTGGCGGGCTTTTGGGGAGATCGGCGCAGGGGGTTGAGAGAGAGAGGACACGATGCTGTAAACTGGGCGAGGAACGGACCCCAAGCAGGGGTCCAAGGCCAGGATGTACCCCGAGGAGAGGAGATGAAGCTAGATGTGCTTGGTTGACCACTTCTGATGGTCCTAAGCTGCGAGTCAACAGGTTTGGAGGGGATCGAATGGTGGCCAGAAGACTTCAGTAATTGAGCTCCAACGGTTGTGCACGAAGTGGTTTGGACTTTGATAAGTTTGGCGCCTTTTCTTTATTTTTTTTCTTCATATACACTGTATCGTTATTAATCACTTAGTTATAGTAACCTTTATAAATTGTACTCATTTAATCACATATGGTGTCCTGTCTGTTCTTTGGCGAGGCGGGGACATCACACAGCATCCACACCAGCTGATTACCCAGTTTGGCAGGGCCGAAGGCTGCTCCCCCTAGACAAGAACGAGCTGAGCGAGCCTGAGGCGACCCAGGGGGTTACATACTGATAGAGCAAACATCATAACACTTACAAGAAAAAGTTTGTGAATCTTTGCAATCACCCTGTTTTCTACATTACTCATAAAATATGATCTTCAGTTAAGTCACAATAATAGATAAACACAATCTGTATAAACTAATAACATAAAAACAATTGTACTACTTCTCATCAATACTGAGTACACCATTTAAACAATCACAGTCTAGGTTCAAAAAAGGTATATGAACCTCTGGGATAATGCCTTCTACAAAAGATATTTGGAGTCTGGCGTCCAATCAAGGAGATGAGATTGGAGATGTGGGTTGTAGAGGTGCCCTGCCCTATAAAACAGACACACAAAGTCAGATTACTAATAGAACCTGCTCTTCTAAAGAAAGATCTGCTTATGCGAACCATGACTTGATCAAAACAACTTTCAGAGGATCTTAGATTTGTAGAGAAGCATGAAGCTGGAAAAGGCTAAAACAAAGCATTTTTAAAGACCTGAGTGCCCATCAGACCACAGTAAGAGAAATTGTTTACAAATGGAGGAAATTCAGTACTGGTGCTACTCTCTCTACGAGTAGGCGTCCTGCAAAGATCACACCAAGAGTACAACATCCATGGCTGAAGGAGGTGAAAAAGAACCCAAGGGTAATAGCAAAAACACCTGCTGAAATCTCTAGAACTTGTTAAAACCTCTGTTCGTATGTCCACTGTAAGAAAATACTGAACAAGAGTGGTATTCTTGGAAGGACACCAAGAAAGAAACCACTGCATTCCAAAAGAAAATATTGCTGCATGCCTCAAGTTTGCAAAAGACCACCTGGACGTTCCACAATGCTTCATCAAAACCTTAACCCACAAAATAATAATCTCTAAGAGAAGGTAGGCCCCATCCCCCCTTTTCCTTTGCTAATTGCAAAGTTTTGAGATGAACTCTAGGCCTTTAACCCTGCCAAATATACTTTGATAGCATCTTGTTCCATTCATTGAATTGATTTTGATTAATCTCTATTGGTAGGGTCTGAAAGAGATATAACAGTCTGGGCAGTATATTCATTTTAATAGACTCAATCCTTGAACTGAGACTGAAAAAAGGAATCAGGTTCCATCTTGCCACGTCTTCCTTAATTTTTTTTATATATAAAGGCTGATAATTACATTCTGATAATTTTGCCAAATCTTTTGGCATAATGATGCCCAAATATTTGAAAGACTCTGTGTGCCATGCCCAGGGGTATCGACTTTCAATTTCTCTTGGTGGGCTATAGTAATATGAAAGTAATTGGGTTTTATCTATGTTGATCTTGCATCCTGATAATTGACCATATTGTGAAATTGTGGAAATCAAAATGCAAATCATTATCATATTTTTTGGGATTACCCTGTTATCAAAAACTATTGGAGGGGGATACACAATGCCCTACAAGACATCTTTAAATGTGAAATACCCTTAGAGAGTAAGACCATATATTTTGGATATATACCTCAAGAATGGTTGAAAAGAGATAAATATTTAATGAATATACTGTTGGTGGCTGGTAAAAAGACTCTTACTAAGAAATGGTTATCACAGGAGAGCCCAACTTTAAATACATGGATGGACATTACAATGGACATTTACAAAATGGAGAAGATAACAGCATCTGTTAATCATAAGCTGGAACAATTTGATTCATACTGGGTAAAATGGTTTAAGTACATAATGCCTCATAGGCCTGATTTTATTCTCACAAATCAATGAATCGGTTGTAAAAAAAAATTACTCCCTACTTGTACATAGTTCTTTCCTTTTGCTTGTTTTTTCTTTCCACTCTTTTCTACAAGTGTATACCTCAGATAAATACTTTGTGGAGATTTGTGACATATATGATTATATGATATATATGTACTATGTCTGAAATACATCTTATGGAAATGTTTGACGATGAAGTTCAACAAAAGAAATATTACAAAAAAAGAAAAACAAAAAGGAATTGAAGATGGCAACTAATTATTTTACGTGACAGGTAAATTTTGGAGTTAGAAGAGAACTTGATAACCTTTCCCAATATAAATGAAAAAGCATTAAAAGCGACTAAGTTCAAAAAAAATCTCTCGCATGTTCACTCTCTCCTGCACTCCACTTTTTATTTTTTAAACTCTGTCTGCAGGTACCTTTCTCAGCAACCATTGGCCTTTGTGTATAGTAGGGAAAGTCACTGACCTAAACACCAACTCTGCATTGAACAACACAACATGGATACCAGCCCCTCAGCCCACAATGTCAGCCATGAATTAAATTAATTCTCTTCCAACTCTACATGATCTACATCCCGCCATTCTTGCATATTCATGCATCTAACAGCCTCTTACACAAGACTGTCATATCTGCTTGCACCACTCCCCCAGTAGCCTGTTCCAGTCACCTACCACTGGTTATGTAAAAATACTCATCTCATACATCTCCTTTAAACATTCCACTTGATCCCATAAATACATGTCCTCTGTGTTTAATGCTTGACATTTCCACCCTGGCAAATGACTCTCTCTACCCCATCTATGCCTCTCATAATAATAAAATCCAATCAGGCCTTCAACACTCAAGAAAAAATAACCCAAGCTTGTCCAACCTCGTTCTAGCTCATGCGCTCTAATGCAGGAAGCATCCTGGTAAACTAGGGTGCCATGGCAGTGCAGCAGTTAGCTCAGGACGTCAGAGTTCAGAGTTCAATTCCAACACCATCTGCAAGGAGTTATGTTCCTCCCCGTGAACGCATGGGTTGCCTCCCAGTGCTCCGGTTTCCTCTCAATCCAAAAGATGTACGAGTTAGTAGGTTATTCAATCATCGTAACTTGTCCTGTGATTAGGATCAGGTTAAATAGGAGGGGTTGCCTCTAGCATGGAGGTAATGCATAGCTGTGTAGCTATTGTTGGTTGTGTCATGCCTCAGACAAGATTAAACTGCAACTCAAAGGCCTCACAGAAAGAAATGTAACTGATTCAGTACCATAGTTTTTTACCTAACAGGAAATTCTCTTCATGTCCTTAATTATGTTTATTCCTCAAACACACACCAAAGCAAACTAAATGGTCACTTATCACGTTATTGCCAGTATGTAATACATACCAGAATTTACTGTGGTTTCACGCAAAGCACAGGACAACATAACAGCGAGCAACAGTTTACAAGACAGTAGTGCAAACAGCCTTGAGCAATCAACAATTAGAACGGTCACATGCACAAATGTCAATAATCAAACTTAAATAAATGTGAATACATGAACAGATTCAATAATTATCAGCAGAACAAGGAAAGCAGGAAAGACCATCTAATGGATGTGGTCAAGGAACAGTTGGGCTATTACATCTGAATGAGTTTTGTTAAGAAGCTGGATAGCCACAGGAAAGAAGCATCAGAGATGACGTAGTCCTGGTGGTGATGGGACTTGTGGCGTCTCCCTGATGGCAATTTAGAGACTGCTAGGGTGGGTGGAAACAGCAGCAATTTTTTCAACTGTTTTCTTTGCTCTGGTAATGAATCTAGGTCTTTTAATGTCAATAGCTGACAACGACTGATCTTCTCCGCTGAGTGGACCACTTGCTACAGCCTGGACTTGTCGACGGATTAGGTAACAGGAAACCAAAAGGTGATAGAGGTGGTCACAACACTCTCAATGATGGCCGAGTAAAAACTCATCAGGATACGCACTGAGATGTTAAGTTTCCTAAGCTAGTGTTTGTGGTACACCAGCTAAGGGAACTTAATGCTGTTAGTGGTACAGCAGTACACAAGTAGCACACAAAATCAGTGATGACGTTTCAAGAAGGTTTGACTTTAAAGACCCAGTGTGAAATATACTTCTATTGCCTGGCACTGATTTAGCTATTTTCTAATAAAGTATAAAGCCCAACTGAGTTAAATGATCTATACTGTATTCCATATGCACCAAGTATTCTAAAACAGCTTCATTAAATTTAACAATTTAATCAGTTGCAACAACAAAGTATTCCCAGCAGAGGAAAGAAGGCACATGCACAGATATCAACGGCCAGAGTAGATGTTAGCTCCTACATTGGAAAGGATGCTCGACAATTGTGGCAGGGCTTGATTGTTATCACCTCTTATAAAGTAAAATCAAGCAACAGAGGCAAGAACAAGGTTTCACTTTCAGGTGGGATCAATGATCTTCTGTGCTTGTTTTGACAGTCAAAACATGGAGGAACCAACACAAACTCCACAGCCCCTGATGGCCTTGTGATTCCAGTCTGAGGCTGACATGCAAGCAGCCTTCAGGAGACTGAACTTATGAAATCATCTGGCCCAGACAGGGAACCTAGCCAAGTACTAAAACCATGTGCTGATCAATTGGCTGGAGTGTTCATTGAAATCTTTAACGTCTTGTTTCAGCTGACTAAGGTACCCACCTGCTTCAAGCAAGCTTCAATTATACCAGTGCTGAAGGAGAATGTGGTGACCTGCATCAATGTCTATCATCCAGTAGCACTCGCATTCACTGTGATTAAGTGTTTTGAGAGGTTGGTGATGAAACATATCAACTCCTCTCTGTAAAGCAACTTGGATCGGCTCCAATTTGCCTACTGACACAACAGATCCAGAGCAGATACCATCTCATTGGCTCTTCACTCAACCCTGCAACATCTGGATATCAAAGATGTATACATCAAGATGCTCTTCATTGAATACAGCTCAGTATTACCATCCCCTCAAAACTAATCAATAAACTTCAAGACCATGGCGTCAATACATCCTTGTGCAATTGAATCTTCGACTTCCTCACTTGCAAACCCCAGTCAGTTCAGATTGGCAACAATATCTTCTCCACAATCTCTATAAGCTATGGTGCACCATAAGACTGTGTGCTTAGTCTCCTGCCTACTCACATTACAACTCTGACGGTGAGGCTAAGCACAACTCCAATGCCAAGTTTGATGACGACACCAGTGGTGGTGATAAATCTGCATATAGGAGGGAGACTGAAAATATGGCTGACTGGTGTCACAACAGCAGCCTCTTACTCAATGTCAGCAAGACCAAGGAGCTGATTATTGATTCAGGAGGAGGAAACCATAAGCCAGTCTTCATCGGAGGATCAGAGATGGAGAGGGTCAGCAACTTTAAATTCCTTGGTGTTATCATTTCAGAAATCTGTTCTGGGCCCAACATGCAAGTGCAATTATGAAGAAAACATGGCAGTGCCTCTACTTCCTTAGGAGTTTGCAAAGATTCGGCATAACAACTAAAACTTTGACAAACTTCGATAGATGTTTAGTGGAGAGTATATTGACTGGTTGCATCACAGCCTGGTATGGAAGCATCAATCCCCTTGAAAGGAAAACCCTACAAAAGTAGTGGATATAGTCTAGTCCATCATGGGTAAAGCCCATCCCATGACTGAGCCCATATACACGGATCACAAGTAAGCAGCATCCATCATCAGGGACTCCCACCACCGAGGACATGTTCTCTTCTCACTGCTGCCAACAGGAAGGTGGTAAGGAAGCTCAGCACTCACTACCAGGTTTAGGAACAGTTATTATCCCTCAACCATCAGTATCTTGAACCAAAGGGGATAACTTAACTCAATTTCACTTGCCTCATCACTGAGATGTTCCCACAACCTATGGACTTACTTTCAAGGACTCTTCAACTCATGTGTTCAATATTTATGGCTTATTTATTTTGTTGTCTTTGGCACAATGGTTGAATAACCATGTTGGTGTGGTCTTTCATTGATTCTGCTGTGGTTATTATTCTATAGATTTATTGAGTACACCCGCAAGACAATAAATCTCAGGATTGCATATAGTGACATACATGTTCTTCAATAATAAACTTACTTTGAACTTTGAACAGATGGGGCAGAATGACAGGGAAAAAAAAGAGGATAACCACACTGAACATTAAAACCTTCCCTGGCTATGAAGAGCAAAAGTAAAAACAGAAACTGCTCCACCAGCTTTTGAGATTGCTAGAGAGGTTCCAGAGAAGGTTCACAAGAAAAATCACAGAAACAAAAGGGTTAATGTATAAGGAGCATTTGATTGCACTAGGCCTGTACTCATTCACTGGTGTTCAGAAAAAGGTGGGGGGGGGGGGGGGGGGGATTCAGAATCAGAATTAATATCACCGGTATGCTGCATGTCATGAAATTTGTTGCTTTGCGGCAGCATTACATAATAAAAACTATAAATTACAATATATACACATAAATATAAAAAGCACTATTTTAAATAGCATCATTTGCATGTTTGTGTTAAAAAAAATGTAATTCTTGTCACTTAGTTGGTGAGAAATCAGCAGCGAGAATTTAGAACTGTTTTGCTCACTGCGGTTTCAAGCTTGGAGATGACCGAATAGGCCAGGAGTGAAAATAAAATTATTTCACTACTTCAACAAGTAGGAATTATGAAGAATTTGAAGGTATCGATAATCATCTTGAATGTTACAATGAAAGTGAAGATTTGGAAGATGCAATCATCACATTAACGAATATGCAGGATCGGTGACTGGTTGCATAGGAAAATGCATCGAAGATGTTACTGTAATTAAACACTACACTGTCAGGGCAAACCAGAAACTATGGCTGACTGTAGAGGTTCATGCACTGCTTAGGGATCGGGACACTGCCTTCAGATCAGGAGATAGAACATCTCTAAGGTCAGCAAGAGCCGCACTCTCCCATGCCATCAGGAAAGCAACGCCCGAGTATGCACAGAAAATTCAAACACCTTTGTGACAACAGAGACACATGGCACATGTGGTAGGGTATTCAAACTATAACAGACTACCTGCCCACCAAGCACGTCAATGACAGTGGCACACCCCTTTCTGTTAGAACCAATGTCTTCTATGCACGATTTAATGCGTTGAACGATGTGACATTGAGGAAAGCCCCTTCTTCTCCCTGAGGAATGGATACACTCTCTGGCTGCAGCTGGTAGCTGAGCCAAGGGCGCTGAGTAGGCTACGGTCAATTATGGAAAACTCTGAACATCCTCTACATAGCACCATCCAGAGACAGAGAAGCAGTTTCAGCGACAGGTTACTATCGATGCAATGCTCCTCAGACAGGATGAAGAGGTCAATACTCCCCAATGCCATTAGGCTTTACAATTCAACCGCCAGGACTTAAGAACTTTTTAAAAGCTATTATTAATGCTGTTTGAGATAGTGATTTAGATGCATATCATATTTTTTTACTGAGTTAAGTATTGTATGTTATTAGTTTTGCTACAACAAGTGTATGGGACATTGGAAAAAAAGTTGAATTTGCCCATGGGGATGAATAAAGTATCTATCTATCTATCTATCTAAACCCAAGCAAAGCTGCGGGGCCGGACAACTTACCTGGTCAGATGCTGAGGGACTGTGAGGATCAGCCAACAGAAGTATTAACTGACATCTTTAACATCTCTTTGAAACAGTCCACTGTCCCTGCAGGCTTCAAGGCAGCCACCATTCCGAGGCCCAACAGAACAACGGTAACTGGCTTAAACAATTATCACCCCAGCAGCAATGAAATGAAATCATGAAATGCTTTAAGCAGCTAGTAAAGGATCATATAAAATGCCATCTTCCAGCTGCAATGGACCCTTTCCAGTTCACCTACCACTCAAACCAGTGCACCGATGAAGTCATAGCCTCGGTCCTCCACTCTGTCGTGCGCCACCTAGAAAACGATGCCTCATAGCCCTGGATGCTGTCTATCAACTTCAGATCAGAATTTAATACAATCATCCCTCAGAGGCTGGTGGGTAAACTGTCCTCTTTGAGACTCAACTCACCTCTCTGTAATTGGATCTTGGATTTTTTTTAAAAAACAGAACGGCCCCAGTCAGTCTGAGCTTGCAGCAACATCACGCTGAGTGCTGGTTTCCCTCAGGGTTGTGTGCTCAGTCTGTTGATGTTCACTCTGTTGACTCACGACTGCACTGCCAGATTCAGCTCTAACCACATCATCTAGTTCACTGATGTTAGTAGCTGGCCTCATCAACAACAAAGATGAGTTTGCATAGAGAGAAGCAACAACAACCACCAGAGTCTCAGCATTGACAAGATAAAAGAAATGATTCTGGACTTCAGGAAGGCACAAGTTGACCACCTTCCATTGCTTGCACATCAATAGTTCTGCTGTGCCAAGACTGAAAGGCACAAAGTTCCTTGGTGTACAGGTAATAGACTATCCCACCGGGATCCACATCACCTCCTCTCTAGTCAACACGGCATAGCAGCGTCTTCACTTTCTGAGGAGACTGAAATGGGGGCTCCCTGCCCCCATTCCAACAACAGGTGCACCATCGAGTGTGTCCTGTCTGGCTGCGTCATTGTGTGGTACGAAAGCTGCATGGCAACATCCAACAGAGGAGAGTAAAAACCGCAGGGAGGTTTTCCCATTCCCATTATTTGTGACATTCACTTGGAGCACTGCAGACCAAGGGCCCCAAAGCATTGCTGAGGATCCCCACTACCATCAGGAAGGAGGTACAGAAGAATCAGGGCAAGGACCGTCAGACTGGGCAACAGCTTCTTCCCTCAGGCTGTTATACTAATGAACACCCTGCCCTGCCACCACTGAGGTCTCATCAATAGGT
The DNA here is from genome assembly GCF_048418815.1 of Hemitrygon akajei. NCBI lineage: Eukaryota > Metazoa > Chordata > Chondrichthyes > Myliobatiformes > Dasyatidae > Hemitrygon > Hemitrygon akajei. The sequence goes on along the minus strand of NC_133130.1, from coordinate 116,400,581 downwards.
CAGCGACCTGCCTACTGCATACTGTACAGTTTACCTGCACCGTACTGTGTGCAGTTTGAAATAGATTTTATTAACTTATTTATGGTAACACTTCTGTTTATGTGCTCGATATTATAGGTTTTGTGGCTGCACTGTGGTCCAGAGGGACATTGTTTCATTTGGTCGTAAGCAGTCATATGACAATAAACTTGAACCATCGAAAGTATTGTATGAAAGCTAATTTTATTCATTTACAGTCAATCAAAAAAAACATGGCAGTGTGTTGGTTGTCTGTTGTATCCAACAACGATAGTGAAAATTGTATGGGAGAGTTTTTAAAAGTGGAAAAGCTGATGCATGGGACAGTTCGAGTCCAGCTCCAGCGGTATGAGTAGTCGTCACAATCTGGGGTCTTCCTTGGTTGCGGTGGATAACCATGACTTCTACTTCTGTGCCTTAACATGCCCTTCACTCTCCAAGTGCCGCAGAGCTGCCTTAATGGCACTGGATCTCACCCGCTCAGTCCAGTGGAGAAGACTTCACGTGCTAGAACAGAAATGTCCCTATTTCACCAGGGTCTGAGGCCCACCAGCTGTCCTCACCAGGTTTAGCGCACCTGGCGAAGCAGCGTACTGAGTGCATGCAAACAGCGGCTTGGAGCCACAGGTGAGACCAGAGTGTCTAGTGGGGACCAAAGGTGAAGGAGCTGCCCTGGAATGGACACAACTAGCCTCTTCACCAGAGGTGCTACCCCTCCCTGGACACCCCAGACAGTATTAAATTATTAATTATTAATATTAATTAAACAGTAGTTCAGAAAGAGAGGGGGAAAAATACTGAGTGTCATGGTTTCATTGTCCATTCAGAAATCTGATGGCGGAGGGGAAGAAGCATTTCCTGAAATGCTGAGGCTCCTGTAGCTCCTCTTTGATGGTAGCAATGAGAAGAGGGCACATCCTGGGTAAACAGGTCCTTAATGATGGATGCTGCCTCTTTAAGGCACCACGTTTTGAAGGTGCCCCGATGCTAGTATTTGGTTTGTGTGTGTCCAGTATCTCACCAAAACACTGAAGTTTCATCAAGCACTGAAGAGATTTGTAATTAGAAGACAACAGATGGTGAAATTTGCAGAAACAGGCCACATATCATCATCTAGCATGACCATATTAGCTCAAACCCACTTCAGGCTCAGCATTAGTCGAAGTCAGAGTTAATTGCTAGTTCTATAGTATGTGAAATTCTAAACTTAGAGATAGATCCACCCATTTCCATTGATTTGAACCTTCCCCCAGCGCAGGGCAAGACAAGCAGCTTGAGTGATGGCTACAGACTCAGTAAAGGAGGTTAAAGGTCATGAAGAGTAGAGGATGTAATAGCACAGAATATAACTGATTATACCATCACCATTACAATACCAATTAAGTGATAACGTTGTCCAGTTTGCTTTGGAGTTCAGCAACTGTAACACAAAAGTTATTACAAACAAAAGAAAATCTGTAGATGTTGGAAATCCAAGCAACACACACAAAATGTTGGAGGAACTCAGCAGGCCAGGCTGCATCTATGGAAAAAAAGTAGAGTCAACGTTTTGGGCTGAGAACATTCGGCAGGACTGGAGAAAGTAAAAAGATGAGGAGTAGATTTAAAAGGAGGGACACCTCCCTCCCCTTTCTTGATCTCACTGTCTATCTCTGGAGACAGCTTATCTACTGGTGTCTATTATAAACCCACAAACTCTCACAGCTACCTGGACTATAGCTCATCCCACCCTGTTACTTGTAAAAACACCATACCCATCTCTCAATTCCTCCGTCTCGCCACAACTGCTCTTAGGATGAGGCTTTTCATTCTAGAACAAAGGAGATTACCGGTACCTCCTTTTTCAAAGAGCAAGCTTCCCTTCCTCCACCATCAACGCTGCCCCCATCCACAGCTCTTCCATTTCATGCACATCTGCCCTCATCCCATCCGCTCGCCACCCTACCAGAGATAGGGCTCCTCTTGTTCTCACCTACCATCTCACCAGCCTCCGCTTGTAGCACATAATTATCCGAATCTTCTGCCTCTCCAACGGGATCCCACCACTAAGAACACATTTCCCACCCCTCACTTTCTGCTTTCCACAGAGACCCCTTCTCACTGATCTCCCTCCTGGCACTTATCCTTGAAAGCAGAACAAGTGTTACACCTGCCTCGACTCCTCCTCCCTCACTACCAACCAGGGCCCCAAACAGTCTTTCCAGGTGAGGTGACACTTCACCTGTGAGTCTGTTGGGTCAAATACTGTGTCCGGTGCTTCTAGTGTGGCCGTAGTGTGACATACGTTGGGAGACTGCTTCGCTGAGCACCTACGCTCTGTCTACCAGAAAAAGCGTGATCTCACAGTGGCCACCCATTTTAATTCCACTTCCCATTCCTATTCCAATATGTCAATCCATGGCCTCCTCTACTGTTGCGATGAGGTCACAGTCAGATTGGAGGAACATCACCTTATATTCTGAACTCGGTAGCCTCCAACCTGATGGCATGAACACTAATTTCTCAAACTTCTGCTAATGGCTCTGCCCCTACCCCCTTCACCATTCCCCATCCCCTTTTCCCTCTCTCACCTTATCTCATTGCCTGTCCATTGCCTCCTTCTGGTGCTCTTCCCCACCTTTTTTTGTTTCCATGGCCTTCTGTTCTCTCCTATCGGACTCCCCCTTCTTTCACCAATCAACTTCCCAGCTCCTTACTTGGTTCCCCCCCCCACCCCCAGTTTCACCTATTGCCTTGTGTTTCTCCCTCCCCTACCTTTCAAATCTACTGCTCAGCTTTTTTTTCTCCAGTCCTGCCGAAGGGTTTCAGCCTGAAACTTCCACTGTACTTTTTCTCCACAGATGCTGCTTGGCCTGCTGAGTTCCTCCAGCATTTTGCGTGTGTTACACAGAAGTTATTGTAGCTTTTGCAGGACTATAAAGCTCAAGGTAAATTTATTATCTCAGTACAAACAGTATACATCACCATATACTGCCAAGAGATTCATTTGCTTGTGGGCATTTGCACTACAAAGAAATACAATAGAATCAATGAAAAACTACTTAAATTACAACTGACAAGCAACCAATGTGCAAAAGAAAAACTGTGCAAATAAAGAAAACAACTGAGACACTCTGACAAACAGATCAATCATACTGAGAACTCAGATGTTGAGTCATTAAAAATGAGGCCACAGGTTGTGGAATCAGTTCAGTGTTGAGGTGAGAGACACTGTCAGAGTAATTATAAAAATTCTGATATCTAGACTATCGAATATGAGAATGTTCCATGGCACTAGTCGAAGTAGTGCTCTCCTCGTCTATAGTTTCATATTGATCTCTTAATTAGCATCACTGAAATACAGGCTCAATCTCAAGGAGTCTGTACAACTTTGTGTGCTACTATATGACAACAATGACCATACCACCAAAGTATTCATTTAGAGAATGATTTACGACACTCTGAGTGAACAAACACAATTTCATTCCTCTTCAAGTGTAATGTTATAGCCAAGAAATTAGAAATTCGTAATGCATGGGAGCTTAATGCCTCTGTCAGCATTTGGGCACAGATCAATCAATTTTTGTCTGTTGAAGCTGACTTGGTCTTTTCAGCACAGAAAACAACAGTCTATTTCTTTGCAAACTGTCTAATTCTGCCTGGAAAAATTCCCTGGAATCTCACATCACACTCAGCAACTTCATTAAAAGATGCCTTGCTACACTGGCTCCACAGCAAAATCAACTGTAATAGTAGAGTGCAGTGAAGACTGCTGTTCTAAATACAAAGTAAATCAGTTCAGTGTTGAGGTGAGTGAACTTACCCACGCTGGTTCAGTAGCCTGATAGTTGAGGGGTAATAATTGTTCCTAAACCTGGCGCCATGGGACCAAAGGTTCCTGTACCTCCTCCTTGATGTCACCAGTGAGAAGACAGAACTGCCTGGATGGTGGGGGTCCTTGATAATGGATGCTACTTTTTTGTGGCAGTGCTCCTTGTAGACGTGCTCAGTGGTGGGGAGGGCTTCTCCTGTGATGGGATGGGCTGTATACACTACTTTTTGTAAGCTGTGCATTGAAACATATTGGACTGAACTAATGTGTTTAGTGGAATAGATATCCTCATTGAGTATGCCACAATCATCAGTGCAAGTGGAAAAATTCAGGGACAGATCATTTTGCAACATCGTGATCATTAACTTTCACATTTTAAGCCTCTAATTTAGTTTGTATATGATATCTTTATTTCTCTCCATTTCTCCCTGCTACTTATTTTTCATCTGTAAAATACTCTTGGCACCTGACCTCATTTGAATTGTTTGTAGCAGGGGACACTCAATCTGCAACAGCAGACTTCACGCAGTTTTAAACCAAACAATAGAGTACAATAGTTCCAGGTCTAATCCTTGGGCTGAGGTATGTAGCCCAATCTCAAAAGCTAATAAAATAGCAAATCAGGGAATGCTCCAAAAGCTATTAGTGTCCATAATGTCATACTTGAGGATAAAATATTTTAAACCTGTTCTGGAGAAATCAGAATTATTAACACTGACGTACAATGGAAAATTTGCTGTTTTGCAGCAGCATTTCAGTGAGATACTTATTAAAAATATTTTTAAAATGTAGTGCAAGAAAAAGAAATAATGAATCATGGATCATTCAGAAATTTGAAGGGGGAGGGTAAGGAGCTATTTCTGAGTCACGTTGTACGGATTTTCTGGTTCCTGTACTTCCTCCCCAAGATGGGAAGAGACCATGACATTGTGATGGATGGTACCTTCTTGAAACACTGCCTCTTTTAGATATCTTCAGTGCTGGGGAGGATTGTGCCCATGATGGAGCTGGCTGTTTCTCTAACCCTTTGCAGCCTCCTGCGATCCTGTGCATTTGAAGCCTCCATACCAGATGCTCTCCTCAGTACATCTGTAGAAATTTGCGAGTTTTGATGTCATACCAAATTTTCTCAAAGTAGAGCTACTGGCGTGCCTTCTTCAAGATAGCACTGATGCATTTGGGCCCCAAGATAGATCCTTTGAGATGCTAATATCCAGGAAATTGAAGCTGCTCAGCCTTTCCAGTGCTGACCTCTCACTGAGGTCTGGTGTGTGTTCCCTCAACATCCCCTTCCTGAAATCCACAACCATTTCCTTTGTTTGCTCATGTTGAGTGAGAAGTTGTTGTTCCAACACTACTCAACTAGCCGAACTATCTCACTCCTCTACATCATTCATCAGCATCTGAGATCCTAGCTATAGTGGAATCATTGACAAATTTATAGATAGCACTTCAGCTGTGTTCAGCCACAGAGTCTTGAGATAAAGTAGTTAATAGAAATGTAAACATGGAAAATCACCCAATTCCATCAGCAAACATTGACCAAAGCAACAACTTCCACAACTAAGCTACTACTAAGGCACATAATTCAACTTCACTACGTGTGATTATCTGGGGCGCCGCAATCGCGTAAAACTATTGCAGCACCAGTGACCAGGGTTCAATTCCACCGCTGTCTGTAAGGAATTTGTATGTTCCCCCGGCAATGTGTGGGATTCCCCGGTGTGCTCCAGTTTCCTCCCACATTCCAAAGACATGCAGGTTAGTAGACTAATTGGTCACATGGGTAGTGTGGGCACACTGGGCTGGAAGGGGCTGTTACCATGCAGTATCTCTAAATAAAAGATAGGAAGAAATAGTGAGAACCATGCAGCGCAGAAACAGGCCCTTCAATCCAACTCATCTAGGTTAACCAAGATGCTTATCTGAGCCGGTTCTATTTGCCTGTGTTTTGCCCATAATCCCTCTAAAACCTTTCCCATCCACGTGCCTGCTGAAATATCTTTTTGATGTAGTAATTGTACCTGCCTCTACAGTTTCCTCCAGCGGATTGCTCCTCATACCACCTGTGTGAAAAAGTTGCCTCTCAGGTCTCTCTAATTCTTTCCTCTCTCTTTTTAAATCTGCGCCCTCTGATTTTAAATTCTCTTAACATGGGAAAAAGACAGTTACTGTCCAACTTGTTTACACCCCTCATAACTTTATACTATAAAATCACCCCTTCACATCGTACACTCCACAGAAAAAGATCTGGCCTATCCAGCCGCTCCTCACAAAGTGAGCCCTCCAATCCCAGAAATGTCCTTGTAAATTTTTACAATACCTTTACCTGCTTAATGCCATCCTTCCTCCAGCTGAGGGACCAGAATACTCAATATACAAGCTTTGAGACCTCACTCGCTTCCAATTACAGCGGACAAGGCAAGGTGCCAAATATTGCAAAATACTTTAGGCTTAAGCTGCCATCTTGATTCACATGCAAAATATCATGCAAACAATGAGCCTTGTGCTGATGATTCACAAAGTACTGCCATGTTCATTAAAAGGTATGGAATATAAAGCATAACATCACAGTACTGTAACGTGGTGTAGAAAGCATGTAATGTAGATATAGAAGGCATAAAGTGAAGGTATATAACTTCACTATCTCGAAGCCTCGAAACAAGACCATAAGACACAGGGGCATTCCCGCCATTCTGCCCCTACTAACCAAGAACCCATGAGCTTCTGCTTTACATATGCTCAATGACTTAGCCTTTTCAGCCATCTATGGCAATGAATTCCACAGATTCACCATCCTCTGGCTGAAGAATATCCTCTTCAGCTCTGTTCTAAAGGTGTGTTCTTCTATTCCTACTTATTGTTAATGCCTATGAGTGAAGAAAGAAACTGAATGGGGGAAAAAATGTACACTACAAAAATTACCTGAGCTTCAGTTTTCCTTTCATTTGGTCATCTAATTTTCTAGATTTCCTCTAGTCATCACACAGTTAAATACTAAATTAGCAACCCAAGATTTCAATTGTTGGAAAATTAGGTGGTGTCACTAATGTAGTGTCTGCCCACAAACTATCAGACTCATTGAATATAATTAAGTGATTGAAAGCTGTTAGATTTAGTTAAACAGTCATTTAGAGAAGTGATTCATCACCCACAAAATGGAGAAGGAACTCAGCATCTCTGGAAAAGAGTAAACTCTCAACATTTCAGGCCAAGACCCTTCTTCGGGATTGGAAAGGAAGGGGAGAAGTCAGAGTAAGAAGGCAGAGGGAGGGGAAGAAGTTGTACAAGCTGGGAGGTGATAGGTGAAACTGGGAAAGGGGGAAGGGGTGAAGAAAAGAGCTGGAAAGCTGATTGGTGAAAGAGATAAGAGATTGGTGATCGAAGATAGACTATGGAAGAAAGGGACGGGGGGGAGAGCACCAAAGTGAGGCAATGCACAGGTAAGGAGATAAGGAGAAAGATGGAAACAGGAATGGGGAATGGTGAGGGGTGGGGGTCAATTGCCAGAAATTCAAGAAATTGATGTTCATGCCATCAGGTTGAAGGCTATCCAGACAGGTGTTGCTCCTCCAACCCAAGTATGGCCTCATCAAGGCAGTAGAGGAGGCCATGGACTGATGTGTTAGAATGGGAGGTATAGCCCAGGTAACCGTGAGAATCAGGGGGTTTACAAAATATATCAGTCAGTCAATAGACTGTCTCCAGAGATGGAGACAGAGAATGAGAAAGGGGAGGAAAGTGTCAGAAATGGACCACGTAAATTTGAGGGCAGGGTGGAAATTGGAGGCAAATTTGATGAAGTCAATGAGCTCATCATGGGAGCAGGAAGCAGCAGCAATGTAGTCATTGATGTCTCATGGGAAGAGTTGGGAAGCCATACCAGTGTAGGCTTGGAACACGGACTGTTCCACATAGCCGACAAAAAGGCAAACATAGCTGGGATCCACACGAGTGCCCTCACTATCATTCAGGGCCCCAAACAGTCCTTCCAAGTGAGGTGACACTTCACCTGAGAATCTGTTGGGGTCACCTACTGTATACGGTGCTCCCAGTGTGGCCTCCTGTATATCTGTAAGACCCGACGTAAATTGGGAGACTGCTTCGCCAAGCAGCTACACTCTGTCTGCCAGGAAAAGCAGATTTTCCCTGTAACCACCCACTTAAATTCCACTTTCCATTCCCATTCTGACTCATCAGTCAGACCTCCTCTACTGTTGCATTTAGGCTACACTCAGGTTGGAAGAGCAACACCTTTTATTCTGTCTAGGTAATCTCCAACCTGATGGCATGAACATCAATTTCTTGAGTTTCTGGTAACTGTCTTCCCCTCTCCTTTAGCACTCCCCTTTCCCATTTCCTCTCTCACCTTATCTCTAACTGCACATAATCTCCCTCTGGTGTTCCTCCCTTTTCCCTTTCTTCCATTGCCTTCTCTCCTTTATCAAGATTCTCCCTCCTCCAACCCTTTACCTCTTTCAACTTCCCAGCTCTTTACATCACCCCCTTCCCCTCTACTGGTTTCACCTATCACCTGCCACCCTGTACTTCTTCCTCCCTTCTCACTCTGAGCTCCCCTTCCTTTCCTGTCCTGAAGAAGGGTCTCAGCCCAAAACATCAACTATTTACTTTTTTCCATAGATGCTGCCTGGCTTGCTGAGTTTCTCCAGCATTTTGTGCATGTTGCTTGGATTTCCACTCAATCTATGCCTTTTATCATTTTTTACACCTCTAACCTCTCATCCTCCTTTGATTCAAAGCTATCCTCATAAGACAGGTTCTCAACAAAATTCAGGCAGCTTCCTGGTAAATCTTTTCTGCACCTTCCCTGGTTCAGATGTCTCCTGACTGGTTGCAACATGGTCTGGTTTGATAATTCAAACGTGCGGGAACATTGAAAACTGTAGAGTACTGAACTCTGCCCAATACATCATGGGCACGTCTCTCCCCATTATTGGTAATAGCTACAGGAAAGCAATGTCTATCATCAAAGATCCTCACCATCAGGCAATGAATGCCCTCTTTGCTATTGGGCAGGAGGTACAGAAACCAGAAGTCCCAAGCCTGGTTCAAGAACAGTTAATTCCCTTCGATCATTAGGTGTTTGAAACAACCAATTCAGGAGAACTACAGTGCAGCAACACTTTGACCAATTTCACCACTTTGCGCTAAAATGGCCATTGCTTTATTAATTCTAATTTTGCTATTTCTTGTAAAAATGGTTTATAATTATGAATTGATGTTTTTCTTGAGAATGCTGCTTATTTGATGTTCTGTGCCTATGATGCTGCTGCGTTTGTTTGCACCTGTGCATACATGTACTTGTGTAGATAGCAATAAACGCGACACATAAATCCAGGAGATTCTGCAAATGCTGCAAGTCTTTCGCAACATAGAAAATGCTGGAGGAACTCACCAAATCAAGTAGCATCTATAAAGATGTGTAAAGAGTCAACCTTGCACAATAAACTTAACGTTTATTGCTCCACATTCCCGGCATCCAGTATTTGTGTTTGTTAGCAACTCACAACCAGAGAAATAAAATATTTATGAAGCAGTACTCAAGCACATCAAGCAGTATCTTAACATCGCTACTGTGCCTCAACTCCCTCCCTCCCTCCCCTCTTAATGAATGAGCTCTTGCTCTCTGGGGAACCCCAGATTTCTTGATTTATCACGAGGGTCATAACTGATTTCTGGTATGGCATTGGCATGAGCAGACCTATTGCAAAGTCCACACAAATTCAGCATGAGTCACTGGCCAATAATCACTGTCAATTTCCTGACCACATATTTTTGAAGAGAGTTTTAAATTTATATGCTGCCTTCCAGATCTGTACCAGGCCATCCAAAAACACCTTACAAACAATGAAATATGTTTTGAAGGTTTGTTACCTTGTAGTCAATTTATACAAATGGTTCCCACAATGACCAGATAATCTATTTTTAGCAAGGGTGAGTGAGGGATAAGTTTAAACAATGCCAACCCATTTACCCATTAGGCCATGGAAATTCCCCGCAGTGATCTCTGAAAAAATGATACAAAGCCGTGAACCGGCACAGTATCAGAGTAATGCTTTGCAACGTTAGCAACTAGGGTTCAATTCCCACTACTATCTGTAAGGAGTTTGCCCGTTCTCCCTGTGACTATGGTTTTCTCCGGGAGCTCCAACAACGTTTGGGTTAGGGTCCAGAAGTTTTGGTCATGCTACATTGGAGTCCAAAGCATGGCGATACTTGTGGGCTGTCACTAACGTATCCTAGGACTGTGTTTGTTGTTGATGCAAAATAAGGCATTTCCCTATATGTTTTAATGATTTGATGCACAGTATATGTGAAAAATAAAGCTAATCCTCATCTTGGAATTGAGCCTAACCACCTTCCTGAAGAACACAGCAGTAATAACAACTCACACGTCGTAATTTGCACCTTTAAATCCCACTGTTCATTATTAGTAGCTTCAGAAATGTTCCACATTATTGCCATAATGAAAGAATCCTGCTTGTGTTAAACTGATCAAACAAGTTACACAATTCTCATAATTTCCCATCATGTAATTATCAGTCAAACCCAGAATAATTACAATGCAGGAGTGATTTCCTTAACATCCTTAAATTAGCACATTTACTGACAATTCAGCTTACCTGCTGAAAAAAATCTGAATAATAAAACTTGTATATGATGTTTCCCAAACCTTTGCTAATTCTTTGGATTTCAGCCCATTAAAAATTACACTGATGGCCCTCAGTAGTTGAAGGTACCACCAATATTGGGCAGCAAGGTAGCATAGAGCTTAGGACAATGCCTTATAGTACCAGCAACCTGTCATCAATTGCTGCCACTGGCTGTAATTGTTTATATGTTCTGCCCGCGACTGTGGGTTTCCTCCCACATCCCGAAGTGGTACGGGTTAGTAGCTTAACTGGGCAGCATGGACTCGTTGGGCCTGAACTCTGTTAACCATGCTGAATTTCTAAATACAATATATTCAGTAACCGATATTCAAAATATCTTGTTCGAGGCAAAATTAATCAGTGATCATCATAAAGAAAGAAGGGCGGAGAAAAACTAACAAAGAAAATCAATTAGATTATTATTTATCTCTTCTGTCCAAGTCCTTGAACAGTGGAGTCAAAAAAAAAGCTTAGTGCACATTTTCCAGCCACGATGGTGTATAGAACCAGAAGACCAAGCTTCAATTTCATATTTATACTTTTCCTGTGAATACTGCTTATCTCATGCTACATGTCTACGATGCTGCTGAGGGGAGGGTTTTCTTTGCGTCTGTGTGTCCATTAAAAATCAGCTTTAATTGTCAGATTTTATTTGTCAAAACATACAGTGAAATGTGTCATTTGCATCAAATCTGTGAGGACTGTATTGGGCAGCCATCACGTTGCCACACTTGAGTGCAACTCACCGACACTAATCGCAGAGTATCTGGAATGCAGGAGGAAACCCACATGGCCACTGGGAGATCATAAAAACTCCTTATAGACAATGGCAAGGATCAAACCCCGACTAGAGGCTGCTGCATTGTAAAATTATTGCATTAATCATATTACACTCGACTTGGACAACAATAAAATGTCAGATATTTGGTGGAAACTATCAAGAACTGAAACAAGCCTCATTAACAGAATTCCCAACACATTGTTGCAAGGAAGAGTTTTTAAAAGTGCAATTGGATGATTTGGAGTTCATTTCCCATTTACCCCACTAAAGACTACTGTACACAATGCAGCTGATGGGGTAAGAAAATAACTGCTGCAGTCAGCTGAGGGCTTTGGTGGGGTGGGGGGTAGGAGGAGGAAAATACAAAATAAAACTAATGTCAATTCAGCCAGTAGTTCATAGGCAGTATCAGAAACCTGTTAAGACTGGTAAACATGAGGGGGAAAAAGGAATAAATATTTCACCAGCACTGATTTGTGGTGTTGATAACAGTACAGGAATGCTGCCTATACTTAACAAGACTGCACTTCTGAGACAAGAGCCTTCTGACGCTGGAATCTGGAGCTAAATACAAAGCTCTGAAGGAGCTCAGTGGATCAGGCAGCATCCACAGAGAAAAATGGACAATCGATATTTGTGTTGAGACCCTTTACCTGGACTGGAAAGAGGGGAGATTGCTGGTATGAAAGTTGGAAGGAAGGGGTGGAGTAAGAGCTGGTAGGTAACAGGTGGATCCATGCAAGGGGGAAGTCATAAGCCAATGGGTGGGGGGGGGGGGGGATGAAAAGAAAGAGGACTGCCCCAGCACAATCTTCAGCTGTATTGGTTGTTAATGCAAACAACACATTTTACTATGTTTCAGTGTGCTTGTAACAAGTAAATCTGAAGTCAGAATCTGGAAGGTGACAGGTGGAACTGACAAAGGGCCGAAGCTTTAAATTAATCCCTCACTGAAACTAATTTGCATTCAAAAATATCATCCTCACCACTGAAACACTCTAATCTCAGTATCTGGGCTCAGATTAAAATCAATGAAATAGTAAAATCGTGAAGGAACCATCCTTCTTTTCTCCATAAATACCTCCATTATTGCCTCTACATCAATAAACCCTAATGCCTTATCTATGACCTTATATGTGACTTATTAACTTTTACTTGTTAATTTTTTTTCAGCTCTTGCTCAAACTCAGCAAGCACAAATGACAAGTAACACAAATTCCCGCTTAACAAGACCACATTTTGGATATTCAGAAAGGGACATCTAATGTCAATTCTACTTTGCTAATCAGACTCTCAAACACTCAGACCGTCATGCAATAAGTTGTTTTACACTTGTTACTTATTTTTTTAATTTGACCAGCTTGAAATTTGTTGGATTACCAGATAGAAAAGGGCAGCTTTTAACATTATTGTCACAGAGGAATCAGGTGAATCTTGATTCAGAATGTCAAGGTCAGTTATAAAGAGCAATGGGAGATGTATGCAAATAAATTAACTCATATTTCAATAAATTCCCTGAGTGTCTGTGTGGAATGCTCAAGATTTCATGATGCACATGTACGGCAAAGGGCTAATAATCCCAATGTAATGATGACAAAGAGTTTCCAGGCAACTATTAATGGAAATAAATTCTGTGCATGCAGAGCATTGTGAAGAATTAATACAGATTTATCACCAGTCAAAGCAAAGTAATTCACCTTTGCTCACAGTCCTGCCTCAACAGATGAAGAGTTTTAAGTCAGATGAGAAAAGTTCACCGAACTGATACAGAATGAGTGCTCAGTTAAACTACAATGGCATTTACAGCAAATCTCTGAATGGTCCATCAACACCATCTAATTTCTCGTCCTTTGCGTTATTTATTTATTTCTGTAACTTTTTAATGTATTGCACTGTACTGTTGCCACAAAACAAATTTCACAATATACGCCAGTGAAAATAAACCTGATTCTGATACCAGACCTGTAAAATGAGGACTTCATTATGAACTCTGTCGGTGAACCCTCCGGAGAAAACATCCCAAGGACATTCTCAAAATCTCAGGGGAAATCTATCATCTTGGAATACGGAGGAGTATGAATAAACAAATAGCTGAGGCTTTATACAGCATTGATCAGACTGCATTTGGAGCATAGTGAGCAGTTTTGGACTCCTTATCTAAGAAAAGATATGCTGGCATTGGAAAGGGTCTAGACGATGTTCATGAGAATGAGGATACGAGGAGCACTTGATGGCTTTGGGCCTGTACTCATTAAAATTTTGAAGCATGAGAGGGAATATTAAACAGCCAAGATAGTGAATGAGAATAGGATGTTTCCTGTAGTAGGCGAGTCTAGGACCAGAGGGCACAGTCTCAGAATATGTGGTGGTGAATCTGAGGAATTCATTGCCATAGACAGATGTGGAAGCCAAGTCATTGGGTATATTTAAAGCAGGGGTTAATAGGTTCTTTGTTAGTCAGGACATCAAAAGTTACAGGGAGATGACAGAAGAATGGTTTTGAGAAGGAGAATCAATCCGCCATGATGGAATAGCAGAGCAAACTGAATGGGCCAAATGGCCTAATTCTGCTCCTATGGCTTATGCTGTTATGGTCTAATATGCGGAAGGGCAAGCAAAGATGATCCTGAACATCAGGAAGGTCATTCGAAGATGAAATTCATGCAGTAACAGCATATAACAGTGCAAGCCAACCATCCAGTTGTCTTATCAATCTGCAGCATGGTTAGGCCTTATCACCACAGGGCTAAGATTTGGACCAAAGCAATGCATCCTCAACCTTGCTCAACGAGATAAAGAAAAGATGTGAAGGAACTCTTTGAGGAAAAACCAGGAGTTACTCCTAATGACCAGCTTTAATCAACAACCCATCAGAAAACTGCCAAGTCATTATCACACTCCGCTAGATCGGAGGGAGTTACTTCCATATGCGCACAGCAGCATTCTGAGCATGCTTCTGTTTTTGCAGAGTGCCAGGTCATCGTTCTCTGAAGTATACGATGGGATGGGCCTTACATTCCACATCTACAAGAAAAATACCCTCTACCTATCTGCCCCCACTGCACCTTTAATAACAAAGGTTCACAACAAGATGCTAAAAACGTGGAATTCAAATTGTATCTGCAGAGCAATTTCTCGGTGACAGCGAATGTTAATGGTAAATCTTACCAGTGCCTTCACGCCATCAGCTAACTGAGGGAAAGTTACTTGAGGGTTAAGATCTCAGACCCAGCACAAAAATCATGGCCTTGAAGTAGCTTTGATCCCGCCCATTCAATAGGCTTGTGAGACCTGTATTAACAATGAAAAGCACTTCAAGGCACTAGAAAGATATCTGCACCAACATCATTGCCACAAAACTCTCCAAGTTCACTATCAGTGACACATCCCACACGGACATACACAGTGCCAAAGCCCCAGTTACACTCAGTTGGGTGCAACGGGCAAGCACATTGCTCAGAAACCCAACACCAGGCAAGAGATTACCAGGTGGTCAGAGGAAAAGATTCAAGGATGTCCGCAAAGCCACCTTGGGGGAAAAAAATGTAAGACCCCCACTGTACCTGCTGGCATTGTCTGGCCCATGAAAGTTCAGAGGAGAAGGAGCATTACCAAGGATCTTGATTTTATTCATTCACAGTACTTGGAAGCCACCAACTTACAATTATTCACGCATCCACCCATCCCATCAGGCACTTTCTGCCCCATCTATCCCACAATGACTTCATCAGTCACTTAAGAACCAAAAACACTGGAGATAAAGTCATCCTCAATCACAACAGATTACCCAAATTAACGGCATCATAATTGTGACAGTTTATCCAAAAAGTAGTTCAACTAATGTGAAGTATTTAGAAACTCTTGGCTCATGGATGGTGCAAGAAAAATGCAGTTTAGTCTCACCTTTGTACGTGTGGGAGTTTGACGTGCCCAAATCAATACTAAATTTCACTACAGCAGAAATAAAACCAAACTCATTCAGTTACTAGATGCTTTGGCATATCACAAAGAAGTGAAAAAACATGTTAATGCCATCTCTTTCTCTCTCATTTTGAACTGAAGAGTGTTTACAATGTGAGCAGTTGGGCAACATCACAGTCAACTTTTTGTCAAGAAGTTGCTGACTTGGTGTTTCTGATGCTGAAAACACCACAGTGTTTGTTTGCAAGCTGTTGTATTCTCCCTGCACGTCTCCAGCAACTCTTTGAGATGATGCCCCTGCAGCACAGTCTTTCCACATAAATAAGATCATCCAGAATATTTTGTATTATTTTTATTTAAATAAAATCTTGATGCCAACGTATGCCACTACCAGCTTGAGAATATGTCAGCATTTGCGGCTGACCCAATGCAAGAGGAGGACTGCTGCATGCTTGTTCTTGCAGAAACTTAGCTCCAGGATAACATCCCATGAACCATCAGTCTTCAGGCCATGACATTCAGAGACTTGTGCTAACCTTATTTAGTGACAGCATGTGCTGTGTGCGGCTGGATGTAGTGTGATTTGCACATTAGCCCTAGAGCAGGCGCTCTTAACCAGGGGTCTGTGGATAGATTCCAAGGGGGCAGAGTCTGTGCACTTTGATGGGAAGAAATTTACATCTTTAATTTCACCAACCTCAAACTGAAATTTAGATTTTCCATCAATTATGAATGTAGACAACAAACCACGCTTCATGTGACTTTGTCACCAATAAAAATTGCAGATATTTTCATATCAATACTGTAAACACAAAATATTGTTTATGGCACGCTCGTCACTACTTCAAAATTAAGGCAGTTGTTAGACCTGCAAATGTAATCACAATCTCTCTGACTGTCTTGTACAACGTAGTTGGACAATGATCGGGCAGCCCTGCACCAGGTAGTCGTTCAGTCACCAAACGGTGAAGTCACCTGCTCCCTCATTTATGACCCAGACACCCATGTTGCTCTCCATTATTCCCCATCTACAATTGCTTGTCGGTCAACGTGTAGAAAGTGGTGAGTCATTTTTATTGTCTGTTAATGTTTTGCAAAACAGGACAGTGCAATTGAGAATTCTTAACACTCTGTAAGGCCACTCAGCCTTCTGTAATACCAAGAGTCTCCACATACAACAATAGCCAAATTCCAGGCAGGGCATGACACCCGAGCTACTGCTGTAATCCTCGAGTCTATCTGAGTATCTAAAAGCCATTAGAAGTGTTAAAACTTCGGATAATTTATAAAAGCTGTCTTATCTTACTTATGTGGCATACAAATTTCTTGAATATCTTACACTTCACTTAGTTAACATACAGGTTACTTAGTTCTTTGCAGATTTATCAAATTACTTAAAAATCATACAAAAATACTGAGTTTCAAAAAATGTCATTTGAATCAAATATTTTATTTCAGCTTTATTTATGTTATATTTGTTGCCGACCCAATGGAAGCTGAAATGTTGAAGAAAAGGAAGTATGATGACAACTATGGTTTCATATGCATTAATGGACCGAACAGGACAAACAGCAGTGTTTTCTGTGCAGAAAAATTCTTGCGAAAAAGGTATGAAGCCAGAAAAACTGGAAGAGCACCTCACACAAGTCCATTCTGAAAAAGGATCTAGATTCTGTTTTACTTCTGTGAAGAAATTTCAATTCAACAATGTTGGGACACTTCCAAAACTTGTGAATCTGCCATTTCACAAAACATTATCTTGAAGCATCCTATAAAGTTGCTTATCAGATTGCCAAGCAAAAGAAGCCACACACTATTGGAACACACACAAAATGCTGGTGGAACACAGCAGGCCAGGCAGCATCTATAGGGAGAAGCGCTGTCGACGTTTCGGGCTGAGACCCTTCGTCAGGACTAACTGAAAGGAAAGGTACTAAGAGATTTGAAAGTAGTGGGGGAGGGGGAAATGCGAAATGATAAAGGACCAGAGGGGGTGGGATGAAGCTAAGAGCTGGAAAGGTGATTGGCAAAAGTGATAGAGAGCTGGAGAAGGGAAAAGATCATGGGACAGGAGGCCTCGGGAGAAAGAAAGTGGGGGGGGGGGGGGGGGGAGGAGCCTCCCACCCCATGATCTTTTCCCTTCTCCAGCTCTCTATCACTTTCGCCAATCACCTTTCCAGCTCTTAGCTTCATCCCACCCCCTCCGGTCTTCTCCTATCATTTCGCATTTCCCCCTCCCCCCACTACTTTCAAATCTCTTAGTATCTTTCCTTTCAGTTAGTTAGTCCTGACGAAGGGTCTTGGCCTGAAACGTCGACAGTGCTTTCCTTATAGATGCTGCCTGGCCTGCTGTGCTCCACCAGCATTTTGTGTGTGTTGTTGTTTGAACTTCCAGCATCTGCAGATTTCCTCGTGTTTGCTCTTTAAACACACTATTGGTGAGACTTTAGTAAAGCCATATGCACTGAAAATGGTGGAGCTGGTTTGCGGACTGGAACAGAGGGAAAAACTGGAAGCAGTTCCCATATCAAATAACATGATACGATCTAGAATAGTTAATATTTCTTTAACATTTTGGATCAGATCATTGAGGCATTAACAGCCTCAATTCCCATTCAGTATGCAACTGGTTGAAAACTACAGACATATCTCAATGTAGTCAGCTCCTTGTTTTTGTTCATTATGCGCATGCTGACGCCATCAAAGAATTCTTATTTTGGAAACTACAAAGGCCGTCGATGTTTCAGAAATGGTAAAGTTTTTTTTGCCAAACAAAACTTTGACTGTAAAGAAAAACTTCATACCCTGCAGAGATGGAACTCCTGCGATGCTTGGTATTGCATCTGGTTTTGCTACTTTACTGAAAAAGGAAGCTCCTCACGTCGCCGTCACTCTTATTTTTTTTTTACACACAGACGTGCACTGGTAACAAAGACTCTTCCAACAACCTTGAAAGAAGTTTTGTCCACAGCCATAAAAGACATCAATTTTTTTTAAGATGCAGGTCTCTGAATAATCACAGTTTTAAAAGACTTTTGTCAACAAATGGGTGCAGAATACGAAGTGCTTCTCTACCACACAGAAGTTTGCTGGCTTTCCAGAGGCCAAGTCTTGAAGGGCTTGTTCAAACTAAGGACAGAAGAAAAAGAAACCCATTCTTGGAACAGTTTGAAAATAAGGACTGTATCCATGGGTTGGCTTACCTGGCAGATATTTTAAACCATATCAATGAAATAAATCTTTCAATTCAAGGCCCTGAAATCACTGTATGGACGTTACTGGAAAAGTACAAACTTCCTTGGCTGGGCTGCAGATAAGGAAGAAAAGTGTAGAGGCTGACATCTTTGCAAACTTTCGAATGCAGGAGGAAGTGCTTTAAATGGAGTTTATATACAAAATTCTCTGTCAATTTCTATGAAGGGAGTCATCTGCAAACACCTGCAAACACTTCAGAACTCTTTCAGAAGTTACGTCCATTTTGATGGTATTAAAGATGAAACATGGATTCGCAAATCTTTTCTTTCTGATATATACTGTATTGAAGAGCAAACATGAGGAAATCTGCAGATGCTGGAAATTCAAACAGCACACACAAAATGCTGGTGGAACACAGCAGGTCAGGCAGCATCTATAGAGAGAAGCACTGCTGAGGTCCTGACGAAGGGTCTTGGCCCGAAACGTCTACAGTGCTCCTCCTTATAGATGCTGCCTGACCTGCTGTGTTCCACCAGCATTTTGTGTGTGTTACTGTATTGAAGATGTTGATCTAGCCAAAGATTGGTGGTCTTTCATTGATCCTATTATGGTTATTATTCTATAGATTTACTGAGCATTTCCAGAAGAAAATGATTCTCTAGGTTACATATATACTTCGATAATAAATTTACTTTGAACTTTGAGATACACTGCAGAATGCCACCTTCAGGCCCTTCGAGCTGTGCCACCCAACAAACCCTAATTTAACCACAGGACAATTTACAATGGCCAATTAACCTTTGAATCAGTACACCTTTGCACAGTGGGAGGAAACTGGAGCATCTGGAGGAAACCTATGTGGTAATAGGGAGAACATACTCCTTACAGAGAGCAGCAGGAATAAATGTATAAAAGTGAATAAAATTAACTTTGGCACTAATTTATCATTGTCAACATGTACAGTGAGAAGTATCCAGACAGATCATACTATAAACAAATGCTTCAAGGTAGTAAAAAGTCAGTTAAACCTTTTAAAGCTTATTACAATATTGTAAAATGACTCATTGACTTCTAGTACCTAACGCAGAACTCATCCAGACACGGAGAAGGGCGAGGGTGGGGAGCGAAAGGGAACAAAACTGAGGTGTACAAAGTTTTAAGAAGCAACGTGAGAAACGTTTCCCTTCAGGTGAAGTTGCGGGATGCAGATTTAATCTGTTTTGAGACAGTTAGTTAAAGATTTCAGCAAGGACAACATCAGTACCAGTGAGGGTAAAAACAGAAAGGTCTGAGCACAACTTTTTCCACACAGGGAGTGGTGGGTACATGAAATGGGCTGGCAGGGGAAGTGGTAGAGATGGGTGCAATTATAACAGTGCATGGATTGGAAAGATTTACAAGGATAAGGGCTGAAAGTGGGGAAATGGGACTAGTTCAAGTAGACAACCTGGTTGGCATGAATGAGCTGGGCCAAAGGGCCTATTTCTGTGCTGTATTACTCTATGACAAGTTGGGACAAGAGGCCCGTTTCCTTGTATATCTTTGAGGAGAATTAATGGCTGTTGTGAAGCACAGTATAGTTGGAGGCTTTTAGATTCTTAGTGAACAGTTCTGAGGTAGGAGGCACCTTCTTCAAAAGCACACACTGTATCTCTGAAAAGCTCACGCGTGTGATTGAAGAAGATTTAAGCAAAGTTGGCCTGAGAATACAGAGCACACAGGAATAGTAGTGGAAGCACTCTTCAATCAGAGATGTTGTAATCCTTGGTAGCACGGTCATTACTGCAGTGCTTTGCAGTCACAGATCAGGGTTCGATTCCTGTCACCGACTATAAGGAGTTTGTACATTCTCCGTGACCCTGTGCATTTCCCCTGGGTGCTCCCACATTCTAAAGATGTACGGGTTAGGGTTAGGAATTTGTGGGCGTGCTATGTCCGAGGCACGGCATCATTTTTGGGCTGCCCACCAGCACACATTCAGACCATGTTGGTCGTTGATACAAACAACGCTTTTCATTGTATGTGTGATCCTTTGGGTTGCTTCGATTTCCTCCCACATTCTAAAGATGTACGATTAGGGTTAAGATTACTGAGTTGCCGGCATGCTATGTTGGTGCCAGAGGGATAGCAACACTTGAGCCCTGCCCCTAACACGATCCTCAGACTGTGTTGGTCATTGAAGCAAACAATGCATTTCATGTGACTAATCTTTAATCTTTACATTTGGAGGGAGAGAAAGAAGTGAAATTAATATATTTTTTCACTCCTTTGTGACAAGCCAAAGCAGACAGCAACTAGTTGAGTTTGATTTAATCTCTGCTGAGTGAAATTGGTACAGAGGTAGGAGTATCATACTGAGTGGAGCAGAGGGCAGTACAACTCGTAGAGACGCTGTCTCAATGTGCCAGAAACCTGGGCCCAATCCCGACCTCCAGTACCATCTGAGCGGAGTTTGCACATTCTTCCTGTTATTCCAGTTTCCTCTCACATCCCGGAGACATGTGGGTTCAGAAGTTAATTCGGTCACTGTAAAATGGTCTCTGTGTGCGGGTGGGTGGTTCCTTGTGCTCTTCTGCTGAACACTGTGGGCATGCTATGCCAGCACTGGAATGTGCAGCGACACTCGCAGGTCATCCCCACTGCTGGTCGTTGATGCACACGACACATTTCACCGTCTATTTCAATGTACACATGATAAATAAATGGATCTAAATCTGGTAATTGCCCCTACCGTGTAGGGAAGCTGTTGAAAATGTGGAGGAATTAAGAAAAGGATTGAATGCAAGATTGGTGTCAATGATTGGCTGATTGGTCTGTTTCCAGGCTGTACCTCTCAATGTCCCTGTGACTCAAATTAGGAAGGACTGCGAGGAACAAAGTTTAGAATGCGTGTCTGTGAAAGTACAAAATATATATTGGTCTATCACAGATGCAAACGGCAGTGTAGAAAAGAAACTCCTTGATGTCAGGCACACGGGATCCTTGTTCTCGTCAGCCAGGTCAGGGAATGTAAGAGCAACAAGGTTATAGTTCAACTGTGCATAACAGTTTAACCATAACCACAAATGGATGACTGTGTACAGTTCTGGTCTTCACACTGCCAGAAGGACTGCTCCGGAAAAGGTGCAGCGCAAATTCGCTGGGATGGAGAAATTTCATAGGCTGGGATTGTTTTCTTAGAGTACAGAGGTAAGGAATGAGAGGGGAACAATAAGTTAAGAGCCCATGATATTACAGGAAAGACACTAGCATGGATAGAGCATTGGCTGATTGGCAGGAGGCAAAGGGTAGGAATAAAAGGAGCCTTTTCTGGTTGGCTGCTGGTAATAGAGGTGTTCCACAGGGGCTCGTGTTGGAATTGCTTCTTTTTTACATTGTATGTCAATGATCTGGATGATGGAATTGATGGTTTTGTGGACAACATGATAGTAGGAAGGGGCGAGTAGTATGGAGGAAGCAGAGAGGCTATAAAAGGACTTGTGCAGACTAGGTGAACTGGCAGATGGAATACAGGGTCAGGAAGTTTAAGGTCATGGTCTATAATAGAAGAAACAAAAGCACAGACTATTTTGTAAATGGAGAGAAAATTCAATATTCCCTAAAGGTTAGTTTGCAGATCGAGTCTGTGGTGAGGAAGGCAAAAGTGATGGTAGCATTCATTTCGTGAGGACAATCTAAAAGAAAAGGTGTAATCTCGAAGCTTTACAAGGAACTGGTGAGACCTCATGTGGAGTATTGTCAGCAGTTTTGGGCCCTTATCAAAGAAAGGATGTGCTGACATTGGAGTGAGTCCAAAGAAGGTTCACGAAAATAATTCTGGGATTGAAAGGCATATCATATGAAGCACACACAAAGTACACTGCAGATGCTGGGGTCAAAGCAACACGTACAACAAGCTGGATGAACTCAGCAGGTCGGGCAGCATCCGTGGAAATGAGCAGTCAACATTTCGGACCGAGACCCTCGTCAGGACTGAAGAAGGAGGGGGCAGGGGCCCTATAAAGAAGGTGGGAAGGAGAAGGATGGTAGGTGCCAGGTGAAAAACCAGTAAGGGGAAAGATCAAGGGGTTGGGGAGGGGAAGCAAGGAGGGGATAGGCAGGAAAGGTGAAGAAGGAATGTAAGGGGAAAGCACTATGTGTAGTAGAAGAAGGCAGAATCATGAGAGGGGTGATAGGCAGCTGGAGGAGGAGGACAGAGTGAAAGTGGGATGGGGGAAGGGAGGGGGAGGGAATTACCAGAAGTTAGAGAATTCAATGTTCATGCCAAGGGGCTGGAGACTACCCAGACGGTATATGAGGTGTTGCTCCTCCAACCTGAGTTTGGCCTTATCACGGCAGTAGAGGAGGCCATGTATGGACATATCCGAATGGGAATGTGAAGGAGAGTTGAAGTGGGTGGCAACTGGGAGATCCTGTCTGTTGTGATGGACGGAGTGGAGGTGCTTGACGAAGCAGTCCCCCAATCTGCGTCGGGTCTCACCGATGTAGAGGAGGCCGCACCGGGAGCACCAGATGCAATAGATTACCCCAACAGACTCACAAGTGAAGTGTTGCCTCACCTGGAAGGACTGTTGGGGGCCCTGAATGGTGGTAAGAGAGGAGGTATAGGGACAGGTGTAGCAATTACACTTGCAGGGGTAAGTGCCAGGTGGGAGATCTGTGGGGAGGGACGTGTGGACCAGGCAGTCACGGAGGGAACAATCCCTGCGGAAAGCAGAGAGGGAAAGATGTGCTTAGTGGTGGGGTCCTGTTGAAGGTGGCGGAAGTTGCGCAGGATAATATAATGGATCCAGAGGCTGGTGGGGTGGTAGGTGAGGACAAAGGGAACTCAGTCCCTGTTGTGGTGACAGGAGGATGGGGTGAGGGCTGAAGTGCGGGAAATGGAGGAGATGCGAGTGAGGGCATCATTGATGACGGCAGAAGAGAAACCACAATATCATATCATATGAGGAGTGTTTAATGGCTCTGAGCCTGTACTCACTGGAATTCTGGAGTGAAAGGGGTGGGAAATCTCATTGAACTCTATCGAATGTTGAAAGGTCTCGAAAGAGTGGATGTGGATCCTATAGTGGATGAAGTCTAAGACCAGAGGACATCCATTTATCCATTTAGAAAGGAGACAAGGAGGAATTTCTTTGGCCAGAGTGGTGAATCTTGGAATTCTTTGCCACAGGCAGCTGTGGATGACAAGTCTTTATATATAATTAAGGCAGAGGTTGATAAGATTCTTGATTAGTCAGGGCATGAAGGGATATGAGGAGAAGGCAGGAGAATGGGGCTGAGAGGGAAAATGGATCAGCCATGATGAAATAGTGGAGCAGACTCAATGGGCCAAATTCTGCTCATATATCTCATGGTCTTACAGTCTAATAAAACTGGGGTGTAAAAAATTGTGAGGGGCAAAGATAAAGTAGAGAGCAAGAAGCATTTTCCTTTAGTACAGTTGTCAACCAGAGACCATAGGTTTAAAGGTTAGGTGATATACAGGTGACTTGAGAAACATTCCCTCTTACCCAGAGGTTGTCTGAAACCTGGAATACAATTCCTGGAAGCAGGTATTCTCACAGCATTTAACCAGCATTTGGATTCCCACGAAGCACTATGGTACACAAGCATATCCTTGCCAGTAAATACTTTGCAAAGCATCACTTAGAAGATACTATAAAGTTGTGGAAAATGGTCTTGTGGTCGGATGAGACTAAGTTGGAACATTTTGGACATGTATTCTGCATCAGCCAGGAGGTATGGTGATGTTTTTCAGTAGCACAAACTGAAAATCTGGTCAGGATTGATGGGAAGAACAATGCTGCTAAATACAGAAAGATCCTGGATAAAAACATGCTCGCCTCTGACAAAAAGCATGAACTGGGGAGAAAGCTCATCTTTCAGCAGGACAACAACCCAAAGCACACTGCCAGAGCAACTACAGGATGACTTCAAATGAAGAAAACTGATGTCCTTGAGTGGACCAGTCAAAGTCCTGACCTTAACCCAATCAAACATCTCTGGCAAGACCTCAATATTGCTGTCCTCTGCCACTCGCAAACTAACCCGGCTTGAGCAATTTTGCAAGAAGGAATCTGCAAATCTTGCAACATCATATTGTACAAAGTTAATAAGAGATTTATCCAAAAAGACTACCGGATTTAACAGCTACAGAAGGTGGCTCAACTAAGTAAAGCTTTACAATTTTCCCCTGTTGTTTGGGCCTCTACTCTGGGGATAAAAAGGAGCATGTGATTCACAAAGAAAAATTCTCAGTTAAATTGATCTGAATCCCTAGTTGTAATACTCATTTGTGTACAAAGGGTTGGCGGCTGAATATTCTTGCGAGACATTGTATACATGTGCAACACACACAAAGTGCTAAAGGAACTCAACAGGTCCGGCAGCATCTATGGAAATGAATAAACATTTTGGGTCGAGACTTTTCTTCAAGACTGGAAAGGTAGAGGCTGGATGCCAGAATGAAAAGGTGAGGGGAGGGGAAGGAGGACAGCTAGGTGGTGATAGGTGAAGGCAGGTGGGCAGGAAAGATAAAGTGCTGGATACGGAGGAATCTGTTAGGAGAGCAGAGAGGACAATAGGAGGAAAGGAAGGAGGGATCCAAGGGGAGGTGAACGGCAGGTGGTAAGGCGTCTTAGTGAGGAATAAAAGGCAAAACAGATTAGTTTTTTGGGGTTTTATATTTACTTTTTAGCTGGTTTGGCACAACATTGTGGCCAAAGGGCCTGTCCCTGTGCTGTACTGTTCCATAATCGTATTTGGATAGGTGGGGACTGATTAGGGAGAGTCAACATGGCTGTGTGTGCAGCAAGTCATGTCTAACAAAGCTTAGAGCTTTGCAAGGAAGTTACCAGGCAAGTTGAAGAAGGCAAGGCAGTGGATGTTGCTTACATGGACTGCAGCAAGGCATTTGACAAGATCCCACATAGGAGATAGGCCAAGAAGGTTGAGTTGCTTGGCATTCAAGATGAGGTAGAAAACTGGGTTAGACATTGGCTTCACAGAAGAAGCCAGAGAGTGGTAGTGGAGGGTTGCCTCTCTGACTGGAGGTCTGTGACTAGTGGAGTGCCGTTTGTCATTGATATTAATAATCTCGATGATAATGTGGTAAACTGAATCAGCAAATCTACAGATGACACCAAGATTGGAGGTGTAGTGGACAGTGAGGAAGACTATCAAAGCTTGCAGTGGAATCTGGACCAGTTGGAAAAAATGGGCTGAAAAGTAGCAGATGGAATTTAATACAAACCTGTGAGGTATTGCACTTCGGTAGGACCAAACAGGGTAGATCTTACACAGGGAATGTTAAGGCACTGAGGAGTGCAGTCGAACAGAATACAGAGTCACAATTCCTTGAAAGTGGCATCACAGGTAGATAGGGTCATAAAGAAAGCATTTGGCACATTAGCCTTCATAAATCAATTTACTGAGTACAGGAGTTGGGACATTATGTTGAAACTGTAGAAGACGTTGATGAGACCCACTTTGAAGTATTGTATAAAGTTCTAGTCACCTACCTACAGGAAAGATGTAAATAAGACTGAAAGAATGCAGAGAAAGTTTACAAGGATGCTGCCAGGACTTGAGGACCTGAGCTTTTGGGAAAGGTTTAAGAGGTTAGGACTTTATTCTCGAGAACAAAGAACATTGAGGGAGGATTTGATAGAGGTATACAAAATTATGAGGAGTACAGATAGGGTAAATGCAAGCAGGCTTTTACCACCGAGGTTGAGTGAGACTAAAACTAGAGATCATGGGTTAAGGGTGAAAGGTGAAATGTTTAAGGGGAACATGAGGAGGACCTTCTTCACTCAAGAGTGGTGGGAGTGTAGAACGAGCTGCCAATGAAAGTGATGGATGCGGGGTTGATTTCAACATTTAAGAGAAATTTGGATAGGTACTTGGTTGGTGTGAGGGCAGGCCAATTGGACTAGGCAGATCAATAGTTTGTCATGGTGCAGTGTTCGAGAACTCTGTGCACAGGATCAGGAAAGCTGCAGAGTTTGTAAACTGAACCAGTTCCATCATGGGCACAAGCCTCCCCATCATCGAAAAGCAAAGCCCCAAGGCGGCGACCCACATCACCCAAGACATATTCTCTTCTCATTACTACCATCATCAGGGAGAATGTACAGGAACCCGAGGGTGCATACTCAGTGATCTAGGAACAGCTTCTGTCACTCCTCAATCAGATTTCTTAATGGTCCGTGATCCCATAAACACGGCCCCACTATTCTAATCTTTTTGCACTAATCGTTTTTGTATATACATTGTTATAGTAATCTTTAGTCTATTTTATGTATTGCTGCTACAAAACAACAAATTCACAACATATTCTGGTATGGCTCCATAACCTGCTTTAGTACATTGGGATGGCTTGGCTTAAAAAAAAATCAATGCTTCTGTTGTACACTCAAAGTGGAAGTGATGCTGTGTAAGCTTCAGAATGAGCAATAAGGAGAAGTCGAAAGGCCTTTAAAGCAGGCAAGGACCACAGTTTTGGCTGTCAAGTGTCACTCCTGCAAATATCTTGAAGGATTTCACTAAAGCACTATGTAAATACTAATTTTTGTTTCGGTACAAGGAGTACAGGTGGAAATATATTTTGATTTAAAATTCACTTCTTTGGAATTTGCTTTTGACTACTGGCTCGTCTCCCATAAAGGAGAATTTCTGTTGGATTTTTGGCCTGTGACACATCGTTCCTCCTTACAATTTTTAATTAAAAGAGACAAAAGCTTCAGCAGGAAATCTCTGGTCAAAGCACAAAAGCAACTTAGTCAGCTGAGGAACTGTATAGTTTTTCCATTCACAAGGAAAAGTGTTGCAATCAGGAAGAAATCCTGTTTCTTTTACGCATTGTTAAAAATTAAACAGAAAACAAACACAAAAAACGGGGATGATCAAAGCCAAATGTGAAAAGCTTCCAGATGTACAGATAAATATAAGAAAGCAGATCCTGAA
Organism: Hemitrygon akajei; assembly: GCF_048418815.1. NCBI lineage: Eukaryota > Metazoa > Chordata > Chondrichthyes > Myliobatiformes > Dasyatidae > Hemitrygon > Hemitrygon akajei. Next base: position 116,373,211 of record NC_133130.1, on the reverse strand, counting down.
ACCAACATGGACTTCTGGCTCATACGACTGCTAACAATTGTTTCAATTCCATAATTTCAACACTAGGAAAGGAACTTTAGCAGGGCAGAACTCAAAGGACACAAACCCCTCAAGTTTAATAGCCAGAATCCAGTCAGCAGGTGATCAACAGAAACAGAAACACCTTCTATTCATGCACTGACTCAGCTTACCTTCGGGTTTTTTTCTTCCTCCACCCAAACTTTTAAAATAAAACCCTTCCTCCCCCCCCCCCAAACAATAAATTGATACGTCAGAAACTATTTAACTTATTGCAATTTCAGACATTTAAGTGTGACTTTGTGAATCGAGGCAGTAATTTTAGTCGAGTGCTTCGTTTCTCCTATTTAAAAAAAAATCAGCAACGCAATCGTCTTTGCAAGCTACATTCAATGCAATATTTATGAAGATTACCGAAAGTCATTTAATATTTTAATTATACGCGGACTCATCAGGAGAGGGCAAACTTTGTATGGTGAAGGACACTCTTATAAGCCTAAGCCTGGCTTTTCCTCCTACTAACGTGAACAAATCAAAGCCAAGAGGAGGATATAAAGCGGGGCAAACGATTCTCGACGGTGATAACGTGGAACATCTACCTCTCCTGTTCATGGGGCGAATCCTCACCGCCACCTTCACGTTGGACTCGGACATGTCGCGGCTGGCACGATATGAGGCTCACAGCTCCCACTCCAGACAGAACTTTTCCTTCAGCCCTTCTTTCAAAGCAACCGCACTGAGTTTAAAATAAAATATAAAACTGTACAGAAACTGGACCACCAATGATTTAAACGTCGTGGCGGCGGCAAACTCCCAACTTTTGCCTCCTGAGGTGATTTTATTTCCTCTCCTCCGGTTCACCTGTTCCGTTGCGCGAGTTTTAAGCCGTGACCCTTCGCCATGACAGCGGGCGGCGAACCGGAGGCCGGCGGCAGAGAGAGGGGGGAGGAGGGGCGGCTGGAGGGGCCGAGCTAAAGACTTCGGCTATCTCCGGAGGACCGAAGGCTTCGGCTGTTTCCGGAGCGGAGGCGCGGGCTCGGCTGTCTCCGGATCGGCCGTTTCCAGGGCGGAGAAGTGCGATCGGCTGTTTCCGGAGGGGACGCGTGGAATCAACGCTTCCGAGCGGAAAACGCGGGATCAGCTTGTTTCCGGGGAGAGTCCCGGGATCGGCAGTTTCCGGAGGGGAGTCCGGGATCGGCTATTTCCGGAGGATATGAAGCGCTGGGGCGACACCGTTCGGTAATTTCCGGAGATTAGAAATGCATTGGCATTTATTGGGTTATGTACGTGTATTGGGGGTTGACGGCGTTTAAAATGGGAAAAAATACTGTGGGCGATTTTCTTTCTGCAAGCTTTCCAGGATGTGAATCATAGGCTTGCAAACATGAAGGTGGCTATTCAGCCCATTCACTTAGTACAAGCATCTAGCAGAATAAATCTCATCCCCCGCTTTGTCCACTTACCCAGTAAATTAACAATTCTTATTTTCCTTTATCTGTTCATAAAATCCGCTTCCCTGTTATTCAGCCTGGGCTTGGACCGGGAAGCAGGCACCGACAGGGTAAATAGCAACAAAACATTGCCCTTAACAAAAGTGCCGATAACCAGAAGGCAGAAGACTTTTAAGTTAAAGACAACGGAGGGAATCTGACACATGGACACTTTACTCTTTTCCACGCGCAGAAGAAGACTGGTTTTGCTCGGATGCGACTGAAAATTGGAACGCTGTACGAGAGGGCATGTGGGCATTCTCACAACGTGCAGATTCTTGAATCACCAGCGTAGGGGGCTACGAGCAGAATGCCAGATAATCAGATGATTTTCAAGTATAGGGACAGGATTAGACTACTTGGTGAACCGAGCCTGCTCCATTTCCCTCTCGGCCCATCCCTTCATGCCCTGACTAATCAAGAATCTATCAACCTCTGCCTTGGCCTCCACGTTGCCTGGGGCAACGAATTCCACAGAATTCTTCTTAAAGAAATTCTTCCTCATCTCTGTTCTAAACAGACGTCCCTCTACTCTGATCCTGGACTCTCCCACTATAGGACACATCCTCTCCACATCCACTCCATCTAGACCTTCCAATATTCAATAGGTTTCAATAAGGTTCCCCCACTCAGTCTTCTAAACTCTGCTGCGTACAGGCCCAGAGCCATCAAACACTCCTCATATATTAATCCTTTCATTCCTGGGATCATTCTCGTGATCCTCCTCTGGACCTTCTCCAATACCGGCACATCTTTTCTTAGACAAGGGTCCCAAACTGTTCACAATGCTCCCTTTAGCCCCACTCTTTGCCTCCTGCTAGTCAAGTCAATTGTCTTGCATCTTCCCTGCAATATCGTGGGCTCTTATCTTGTTAAGCAGCATCGTGTCAATGGACTAATGAAAATCCAAGTAAAGAACATCCGTCTTTATGTATTCTGCCTGTTGGTTGATGATCAGCAGGGACACGAGGGACAAAGGGACTGCTTCTTATCTGTTGAAGACTGCCAAAACAAAGACCTCACAGTCTACCATTTACTTCCCAATGCTTTCACCCACACGTGCCATTACTTGCCTGTCATTTGAGTAGCAACACATCCCAGGCTCCCAATCTGGATGAGCCTTGACCTTCCGTTGAACCACGACTCGACACTCATTACTCTCTGCTGGTTCTTCCCGTTTCTGCACACGTGCAGATGACACCAAGATTGGGGACGTAGTGGACAGCGAGGAAGGCCATCATGGCTTGCAGAGGGATCAGCATCAGCTGGAAAATGGCAGATGGAATTCAATGCAGACAAATGCAAGGTTTTGCACTTCAGTAGATCCTACACAGAGAATGGTAGGGCACTGAAGAGTCTGGCAGAACAAAGCAATCTGGAAATACAGGTGTAAAATCATTGGCAGTGGTGTCACAGGTAGGTAGGGTCGTGAAGAAAGCTTTTGGCACACTGGCCTTCATAAAGTATTGAGTACGGGTGCTGGGATGTTATGTTGAAGTTGTACAAGATGTTGGTGAGGCCTAATTTGGAGAATCGTAGGCAGTTTCAGTTACCTAACTACAGGAAAGGCATGAGGTTGAAAGGATGCAGAGAAAATTCAGAAGGATGTTGCCAGATCTGGAGGACCTGAGTTAAAAGAAAAGATTGAATAGGTTAGGACTGTATTCTTTAGAATATAGAAGATTGAGGGCAGATTTGATAGAGGTATACAAAATTATGATGGGGTAAATGCAAGCAAGCTTTTTTCCACAACCAGCGATCGTGGGTTAAGGGTGAAAGGTGAAAAGTTTTAAGAGGAACTTGAGGGAAAACTTCACTCAGAGGGTGGTGAGAGTGTGGAATGAGCTTCCATCACGAGTGGTCCATGTGAGCTCAAGTTCAGTGTTTGAGAAGTTTAGATGGGTACATGGATGTTAGGGATATGGAGAGCTCAAGTTCAGTGTTTAAGAGAAGTTTAGATGGGTACATGGACGATAGGGATACGGAGAGCTCAAGTTCAGTGTTTAAGAGAAGTTTAGATGGGTACATGGATGATAGGGATATGGAGAGCTCAAGTTCAGTGTTTAAGAGAAGTTTAGATGGGTACATGGATGATAGGGATACGGAGAGCTCAAGTTCAGTGTTTAAGAGAAGTTTAGATGGGTACATGGATGATAGGGATATGGAGAGCTCAAGTTCAGTGTTTGAGAAGTTTAGATGGGTACATGGATGATAGGGATACGGAGAGCTCAAGTTCAGTGTTTAAGAGAAGTTTAGATGGGTACATGGATGATAGGGATATGGAGAGCTCAAGTTCAGTGTTTGAGAAGTTTAGATGGGTACATGGATGATAGGGATACGGAGAGCTCAAGTTCAGTGTTTAAGAGAAGTTTAGATGGGTACATGGATGATAGGGATATAGAGAGCTCAAGTTCAGTGTTTAAGAGAAGTTTAGATGGGTATATGGATGATAGGGATATGGAGAGCTCAAGTTCAGTGTTTAAGAGAAGTTTAGATGGGTACATGGATGATAGGGATATGGAGAGCTCAAGTTCAGTGTTTAAGAGAAGTTTAGATGGGTACATGGATGATAGGGATATGGAGAGCTCAAGTTCAGTGTTTAAGAGAAGTTTAGATGGGTACATGGATGATAGGGATATGGAGAGCTCAAGTTCAGTGTTTAAGAGAAGTTTAGATGGGTACATGGATGATAGGGATATGGAGAGCTCAAGTTCAGTGTTTAAGAGAAGTTTAGATGGGTACATGGATGATAGGGATATGGAGAGCTCAAGTTCAGTGTTTAAGAGAAGTTTAGATGGGTACATGGATGATAGGGATATGGAGAGCTCAAGTTCAGTGTTTAAGAGAAGTTTAGATGGGTACATGGATGATAGGGATATGGAGAGCTCAAGTTCAGTGTTTAAGAGAAGTTTAGATGGGTACATGGATGATAGGGATATGGAGAGCTCAAGTTCAGTGTTTAAGAGAAGTTTAGATGGGTACATGGATGATAGGGATATGGAGAGCTCAAGTTCAGTGTTTAAGAGAAGTTTAGATGGGTACATGGATGATAGGGATATGGAGAGCTCAAGTTCAGTGTTTAAGAGAAGTTTAGATGGGTACATGGATGATAGGGATATGGAGAGCTCAAGTTCAGTGTTTAAGAGAAGTTTAGATGGGTACATGGATGATAGGGATATGGAGAGCTCAAGTTCAGTGTTTAAGAGAAGTTTAGATGGGTACATGGATGATAGGGATATGGAGAGCTCAAGTTCAGTGTTTAAGAGAAGTTTAGATGGGTACATGGATGATAGGGATACGGAGAGCTCAAGTTCAGTGTTTGAGAAGTTTAGATGGGTACATGGATGATAGGGATATGGAGAGCTCAAGTTCAGTGTTTAAGAGAAGTTTAGATGGGTACATGGATGATAGGGATATGGAGAGCTCAAGTTCAGTGTTTGAGAAGTTTAGATGGGTACATGGATGATAGGGATACGGAGAGCTCAAGTTCAGTGTTTAAGAGAAGTTTAGATGGGTACATGGATGATAGGGATACGGAGAGCTCAAGTTCAGTGTTTGAGAAGTTTAGATGGGTACATGGATGATAGGGTTATGGAGAGCTGTGGTCCAGGTTCAGGTTGATGGGTTTGGCATGGACTAGATGGGCCAAAAAGCCCGTTTCCGTGCTGTACTTTTCTATGACTTCATTATGAATGGAGCTTTTCCTCCTCTACTTTGCACCATTCTGTTTTGTGCTCATCCTTACATTCTTAACATGTAAACTCTTCATTCTGTCAGCTTCATGTGAGCAAGGGATTTAATTTGACCCTGGGTAATATGGCAATAAATGAAGCTAACTAATCCACAGAATTTTTCAGAAACATCATCAGGCAAAAGGCAGAGAAAGACAAATTTGAGAAGGAATTCCATACTCACCAAAAATCTTTTAATTTTTAAATCCAAAACTTTTTGAATGAAAAGTTGTACTTGCATATGGTGGAACTTATCACTAGAGGGCAGCAAAGACAATGCACGGATGGGTATTGGTGTTGGTTTATTGTCGTCACCTGTACCACGATGCCCTGAAAAGCTTGTCTTGCACACTGCTTATATAGATCACATCACTACACAGCGTAGAGTAAGGAAGAACAATAACAGAATGCAGAACAGTTGCAGAAAAGTGCAGTGCGAGTGAACAATAAGGTTTAAGGTCATAACGAGGCAGACTGTGGGGACAGGCCTCTATCTTGTATTAAAACCGTGGATTAGGCGCTGTCCTTGAGCCTGGTGGCATGTAGTTTCAGGCTTTTGTACCTTCTGCCCAGTGGGAGAGGGGGAGAAGAGGGGTGAGTGGGGTCTTTGATTACGGTGGCTGCTTTACTGAGGCAGTGGGAAGGTTAGAGAAGGGTTATTTCCTGAAAGCTGTCCGCAAGCTAAATTTTGTAAAACTATCCATCTCATATTTTACTTCCTGTTATGTAAACAGATACACAAACACGCAGGGAAACAAAAATCAGGTTTAATATCACTGGCTCATGTCCTGAGTTTTTTTGTTGTTTTGCAACAGCAGTACAGTGCAATACATTAAAAATTTATAAATTACAATAAGAAATATATAGAGTTTCTATTTTGCTCCCCTTTTGGATTACTTGTTTTGTGTATACAGGACTCCTTAAAGGTGCCCAGGATAGATCCTCAGAGATGTTGACACCCAGGAACTTGAAATTGCTCACTCTTTCCACGTCTGACCCTCTATGAGGATTGGTTGTGATCCCTCATCTTGCCCCTCCTTAAGTCCACAATCAGTTCTTTGGTCCTACTGACTTAAGTACAAGTTTATTGCTTTGACACCACTCACCTAGCTGATATATCAAGTCAAGTCACTTTTATTGTCATTTCGACCATAACTGCTGGTACAGTGCATAGTAAAGATATCTTGCTCCCGTACATTGGAATATACCCTCTGTAAACTCATTAATGAATACCACTAATCATTATTACTATCCTGAAAAAATCTTTTAAAATTTACAGACTAATTTCCATAGTCAGGTTTCAGTCAGATAGATTTCTGTAATTGGGTAAGATTACAATATGCACGGGAATTGTTTTAGTGACCTCTCTGCCATCTGGTGGTTATGCCAGGAACCACAATATCCCCTTGAAATCTTAAATGCTTCGTTCACAGAGTGAAAAAAAGACCATAGAACCACAAGATCTAGGAGCAGAGTGAGGCCGTTCAGCCCATCGACTGCATTCAATCATGGCTGATTTTTGTTCATCCCCATTCTTCCACCCAGAACCCAGAACACTCTCACCAATCAAGAACCATCAATCTCTACCTTAACTACATCCAATGATTTGTTAGGGAGGTAAGCTGCACTCAGTGCGAGGAAGATCAAGGAATTTATTGTGGATTATAGGAAGGGGACGTCACGGGAACACACACCAGTCCTCATTGAAGGGTTAGCAGTAGAAATGATGAGCAAATTCCAAGTTGCTGGGGGTCAACACCTTTGAAGATCTATACTGGATCCAACATATTCATGCAGTTACGAAGAAGGCACGCCAGGGACTTTATTTCATTAGGTGTTTGAGGTTTAGTAAGTCACGAAAGACTCTGGTAAATTTCTACGGCTGTACTGTGGGGAGCATTCTGACTGGTTGCAATACCGTCTGGTGCGAAGGCTCCGATGTGTAGGATTGAGAAAAGCTGCAGAGCGTCAGTCAGCTCCTCTGGGCACAAGTCATCGAGGATATCTCTGAAGGGTGGTGTTCCAAGAAGGTGGCATTCATCATTAATGCCTCCCACCACCGCAGACATGCTGTCCTCTCATTACTGCCACCAAGGAGGAGGTGCAAGAGCCTGAAGATGCACACTCAAACGTTTTGGGACTATCTTCTCCTCCTCTGCCACAAAACAATGAATTTCACAACGTATGCCGGATGCAAGATTCAGATTTACTTCTCACGTGCACATCGAAGCATACACTGAAGTGTGTCCTTGGCGTCAGCAACCAAGGGTATGATCGGGGCAGCCCGCGAGTGTGGCCACTCATTCCACAATGCCCGGCAGGAGAACAGAGAAAACAACAAACAACAAAGCAACCCCAGCGAATCAAGCCCCGTTCCTCCCTCCCACCCGTGCAAGTAAAGAGTCCTCCAGCCTCCAGCAGACTCGCAGACATTGACTTCGCCACTGGACTCCCAGACAACGGGCCTCGGTGATAATAAACCTAATTCTGATTCTTTGTCTGGTCGAAGCGGCTTCAGACCCCACAGTAATAACTCCCAACCAAGGGAAGCAGTTAGTTCAGAAGTACCTCAGGTCTGGAGCTGAGTCTTTGCTCCACCATCACATCAAAACCAACTCCCAGTCTAATTTAGAAAAAGAGCTAATTCAATCTTGCCTTAAAATCTGAAATCAAACCAAGCAAAACTTGAAATTGCACAGAATATCCATTAGCAATCTTTATTTGAAACAATGACATTTAACACAATGAATTAACTGTACATTCACAACAAAAATGAACAGTGCTAACATTTAATATCTGCACCTGCTTCATAAAATTCCTACATTGTTTCATATAAAGTCAAATATATATGAATTTGGCATCACCTCTGGAATCACTTCATGCCTTGGTCCCAAGTCTTAGCTGACGTAGTACTATCATAGTCTGTCACCATGACACCCACCGGGACTGCTATGCCCTCCCCTCCCTACCCCAAGGCGGTGAGGTTCACTGCTCTTCGATTAGCCAAGTCAGCGTGCACCAAACCCAGGAACCTGCTCGACCACTTCTCAACTGCTCCCTTGCCAAGCAAGCCCGTCCGGTGACTCACCAGCTGGTCTTAAAGGAACAATTGCAGGGGTTTTGATATCCACCCAGATGGTGTATCCACTGGTTAATCCTTCCTTTATAACACAACCCCCATCAGCCCAGGAAGCAACCCAGTAAACTTAGAACCACAATGACCAAGGTACAGAGAGCCCTCCCCATCAGCCTACCAGCACCTCACCTGGATCCATGCCAGCTCTTACTCCTCCGTTTCACTCCTCTTATACTGGCTACCTCCCCCCTCTACTTTTTCAGTCCAGATGAAGATTCTCAACCCAAAATGTCTAATCTGCCACCACAGATGCTGCCTGACCCATTGAGTTCCTCCAGCTACCTAAGTACTCCACGTTTAGTCTCCCCAAAACCCTTGTACAATTATAAAAAAGGCTCCCCCCCATCCTGGTAATTCTTCCAGTGAAGACTAAATCCTAATCCCGATGGTAGAACCGCAGAACAAATGGATCAGGCTTTTGCTGCCTCAACTCAGCACCGAGAGTTCTGGGTCTCGGTCCGCCTGAAACCCAGAAGCTGAAAAACTCAGGTTCTGTTTTATTTATCACGTGTATATCGAAACACACAGCCAAATGCGTCGTTTGTGTCAAGACCGCTAGCGCTCTGTCACCACCTGCCCAACTCAACAGTAAGCACAGAGGGGAACAGTCAACCCTTCGGGCCAAGATTTGATCACAGGTCTCGGCTGGAAACGTGCTGTTCCTCCAGCTGCTCTGGGTTTCCAGCCCCTGCAGAATCTCACGTTACAGTGAGAAGGTCCTGGGGGTAGGAGGCCTGTCGGTGTGTGTAACGTTACAGTGAGAAGGTCCTGGGGGTAGGAGGCCTGTCGGTGAGTGTAACGTCACAGTGAGAAGGTCCTGGGGGTAGGAGGCCTGTCGGTGTGTGTAACGTCACAGTGAGAAGGTCCTGGGGGTAGGAGGCCTGTCGGTGTGTGTAACGTCACAGTGAGAAGGTCCTGGGGGTAGGAGGCCTGTCGGTGAGTGTAACGTCACAGTGAGAAGGTCCTGGGGGTAGGAGGCCTGTCGGTGAGTGTAACGTCACAGTGAGAAGGTCCTGGGGGGTAGGAGGCCTGTCGGTGAGTGTAATGTTACAGTGAGAAGGTCCTGGGGGTAGGAGGCCTGTCGGTGAGTGTAATGTTACAGTGAGAAGGTCCTGGGGGTAGGAGGCCTGTCGGTGTGTGTAACGTTACAGTGAGAAGGTCCTGGGGGTAGGAGGCCTGTCGGTGAGTGTAACGTCACAGTGAGAAGGTCCTGGGGGTAGGAGGCCTGTCGGTGTGTGTAACGTTACAGTGAGAAGGTCCTGGGGGTAGGAGGCCTGTCGGTGTGTGTAACGTTACAGTGAGAAGGTCCTGGGGGTAGGAGGCCTGTCGGTGAGTGTAACGTCACAGTGAGAAGGTCCTGGGGGTAGGAGGCCTGTCGGTGTGTGTAACGTCACAGTGAGAAGGTCCTGGGGGTAGGAGGCCTGTCGGTGTGTGTAACGTCACAGTGAGAAGGTCCTGGGGGTAGGAGGCCTGTCGGTGAGTGTAACGTCACAGTGAGAAGGTCCTGGGGGTAGGAGGCCTGTCGGTGAGTGTAACGTCACAGTGAGAAGGTCCTGGGGGGTAGGAGGCCTGTCGGTGAGTGTAATGTTACAGTGAGAAGGTCCTGGGGGTAGGAGGCCTGTCGGTGTGTGTAATGTTACAGTGAGAAGGTCCTGGGGGTTGGAGGCCTGTCGGTGAGTGTAACGTTACAGTGAGAAGGTCCTGGGGGTAGGAGGCCTGTCGGTGTGTGTAACGTTACAGTGAGAAGGTCCTGGGGGGTAGGAGGCCTGTCGGTGAGTGTAACGTCACAGTGAGAAGGTCCTGGGGGTAGGAGGCCTGTCGGTGAGTGTAACGTTACAGTGAGAAGGTCCTGGGGGTAGGAGGCCTGTCAGTGTGTGTAACGTCACAGTGAGAAGGTCCTGGGGGGTAGGAGGCCTGTCGGTGAGTGTAACGTTACAGTGAGAAGGTCCTGGGGGTAGGAGGCCTGTCGGTGAGTGGGAGTGGGAGGAAGGGGGCTCGCTTTGCTGCTGTTGTCCTGCTGAACATTGTGGACATGCTGTGTTGGCACCAGACTGTGTGGTGACAAACGGGCTGCCCACTATGCGCCCTCAGGTTGTGTGGGTTGTTAACGCAAACGACGCACTTCGCTGCACGCACAGCCGATACATAAATAAATTTGAATCTGAACTAGAAAGGCCACAACAGGAGCAACAGCAAACCTGTTTCCACACGCGAACCGAGACAGGGCAGGGCAGGGGAGCCTGAGAAAGTTGGGGAGAGGGAGGTGGAACAATCGTGGATGGGGGAAGGAGAATAGATCCTACAAGACTGGCGACCAAATTGCAAGGGCAATTCATCGAGGAGCATCTCCACGGAACTAACATCAGCGTAAACAGGTATCCACAGGCTTCATCATGACAGCAGGTGATGAGGTAATACTGCTAGACCAAAGTCCGATTGCTTGGACAACGATCCCTCAAAATGTCTCACCCGTAGATTTTCTTCAAAAACACATTTAAAAAGCGAAATAGGAAACCAAAGGCTTTTTTAAGAATACATTAAAAACTCTGACAATCCCCTTCCCCTTAAAAATATCCAAGAACTGTCAACGTCAATTATCTCACATAAACTGTACAAACATGAAATGTTGCTGGAAGTCTGAAGAGGAAACGGAAAGGTGGAAATTCCCAGCGAGTCAGGCAGCATCTGTGGAGAGAGAAAGAGAGTTAACACGTCTTCAGGTTAGTGAGTGTTAGCCCCTTGAGCTGGGATGAGCAATGGACAGAAATAGAATGTGGGGAAAAAGAGAAATTGGTAGGAATAAAAGCCAATAAATCCCAGGGAACTAATACATGAGGCAATAACGAACCAGCACCAATACCAATCTACGTCGGGGCAGAGTTGCTGGAACCTGGAGCACCAGAGGAACTTAGTGGGTCAGGCAGCATCTCTGGAGGGAAATGAAGAGTTGATGTCTGGTCAAGACCCTTCATTGGGACTGACCTGCTGAGCCCCTCCCGCACCTGGCGAGTCTCAGCAATAACCTACATCGTAGTGCTTTGGAAGGGATGGTCACACAGAAAGCAAATGCCCTTGTTGTCATCTTCCAGAATTTCAAAGATTCTGGAATTGACCAGAATCAGTAGGGTAGAAAATGTGATCCCACTATTTTAAAAAAAAGGGAGGGATGAAAACCAGGGAGTTACCAGCTTGTGCTAACAGTTGATCATGAAAATAATATTTAGCAGATTTAGCAAGGAAAATCATTTTTGAACACAGAACACGGAACATTTCAGCCCACGATATTGCACTGACCTTTTAAGCTACTCCAAGATCAATCTAACCCTTCCCTCCCACACAGCCGAAGCACTGACTGTACTACTTCCCTCCCCACCCACCCCCCCAAGTACTCTGTGGATGTGATTAATAGAACCGATAAAGAGTGAACCAACAGATGTGGCATATTTGGATTTTCAGAAGGCTTTGGAAGCTGGGAGAAAAGGTTGTAGCCAGCAGAACTGGGGGAACATACTGGCATCTGCCAAGGATTGGTTGTTGGACTGCAAGCAAAGAGGGCCTTTGCCCGCTGCTGATCAGTGACCAGAATCCGTATTTGGGTCCCAACTGTTCATGATCTTTACCACCCACAATCTAGATGAATCATGCAGGAGGTTTGAGGGGCCACACGCCATAGTAATGCTCCAATATTTATTGTTCTTTCATTAAAGATAAGTTCTGATGTAAAGACATTAACTTTGCTTCAGTCTCTGCAGATGCTGCCTGACCTGTTGAGTATTTTCAATAGTTTTTGTAAAATTTTACTACACAAACATCTCACTTGGTGGGGTTTAATGAAACCAGTCAAATGCCAGGAACTTGGCAAACCTAACCTAATACTGACTGGTGGTTGAATGCAGGAATAAGAAGGGTGATTGATAAGTTTGTGGCCTAAGGTAGAAGGAGTCCGTTTTAGAAAGCCCAGCACATTTATTTTTCAACATAATCCCCTCCTACATTGACACACTTAGTCCAGCGGTCGTGGAGCATACGGATCTTGGACCTCCAGAAAGTGTCCACAAATGGGTGATTGACAAGTTTGTGGCCTAAGGTAGAAGGAGATGAGATATCCAGCTCTTGTTACATGTACGTGCAGGTAAACTCTGAGTCATTATGCAGAAAGTTTGAAGTTAATAATTCATCTCCTTCTACCTTAGGCCACAAACTTATCAATCACCCCGATGAGTTATGAAACTCATCGCAATGAAAGGCCTAAGCAAAGAGATTATGCAGATCCCGTAAATCCAAATGCTGGAGGAACTCAGCAGGTCACGCAGCACCAATGGAAATGAATGAACAGTAAACGTTTCGGGCCGAGGCCTTTCATCAGGCCTTCAGATCTTACATAAATATTGATACAAACTGTTAGTGTTTTGTAACTCTAAAACATTACATTAATTAAAAAATAAGATGGGGTCCGAAATGTGAGTCTAATATCGTATTTTATTTTAAGCAAGGCACACACATATCACGTGGTAGTGATCAAGACGTGTGCAGTTCACGTATTGTTACTTATAACCTGTAGTGAATTATTTAAACAAACAAGAAAGCTTAATGAAACAATATATTTACAATATTAGTCAAATATTACTGAAATATTAAAAACACAAATATTAACCTCTGCTTGGCTATAAACACCAACTCAATATAGGATTCATCTAAACTAATGCACTGTATACTATATAATACAACAAAATATCACCACCACAGCATAGTAAATTTTAAGTTGTCCCTAATCCTACTACTACATCAACTCAGGCCTAGGGGGCCAGCATCGGACACGATGATGGACTCTCCACTCCTCCCTCTCCCTCATCAGTGTGTTCAGCTCATCTACATTAGCCGTGCCGCTATCTTCTAGGAGCGTGTTGACCATAGTCTTGGGAGGGCGCCCGGGGCTCCTCCTCCCATGCTTGGGCTCCCATGTGATGACTAGGCTGGCAGGTAGCTCAGGGTGGCATAGACGGTACCCCACGAGTTGCAGTCTTCTTGCCTCGATTTTAGTAGTGAGCATTGATAGGTCGTCATAGAGCTCGACGTTTGTCGTGTGCTGTTGCCAACTCACGTCAAGAGCCATCCGGAGCATTCGTGTATGGCAACCATCTAGTGACTTTCGCATGGTCTTGGTGAGAGTCCACGTCTCACATCCGTATGTGAGAACGGACTCTATGACTGCTATGAAGATCCTCTTTGAGCCTCTGGTCAGGTTCAACCTCCAGATTTCCTTCATGTCGTTCACAGCCCTCCTCGCCAGCGCCTTCCGTATCTTTATGTCCTTCTCCGAACTCATCATTTTTGACCCGAGGTCCCATTCAGGTCTAAAGAATGAATCGCTGTGGAGGATTTCTTACTCTTGTGGACCAACATCTTTCCCAACAAGGGGGAGTCACTCTGCTTGGCAAGTGAGACTCGTGGCTGTGAAACAATCTCAGGATCGAGAGTCTCCTCCATGCTGACTGCAGGAGTTGATTTTAGACTCTGGACCAACTGGGTGATACAACGTAGATATGTCTTATTCCATTCCATTTCAGGAATGACTGAAACTGTTCCACCACAAACTGTGGTCCATTGTCAAGGCAGAGAGGCGTCTCAACACATCAGCAGTGTGCGAGGATGTCGCGGAGACTACGGGGAACACTGCCGGCCACTTCGTAGCTGCATCCACGACCACCTCGGAATTTGTGCCCATGAATGGTCTGGCAAAACCCACATGAATCCTCGGGCAGGTCAATGTAGGCGATTCCCAGGGATGGACAGGCACTGCTGTTGGCATCTTCTGGATGTGTGGACATCCTGAACAGGGCATGGCGAGCTGCTCAGTCTACTGATCTATTCCAGGCCACCAGACGAAGCTTCGCACCAGTGTTTTCATTTTCATGGCACCTAGGTGACTGGCACGTAGCTCCTCCAACACTTTAGCTCTGAGCTTTCATGCTACAAAAACTCTCAGTTCCCACAGAAAGCAACCTTCATCAAGGGTGCCGGTAAAAATGGGGGAACTGGAGTTTCTGCTGCACATTCCAGTCATCTTGGGTTCTTCTCTGGTTTCCCTTTTGACCATCTCTGCTGCTACAGGGAGATTTCCCATTTGTGTTATGGAGAATACGTCCAGAGGAATATCCTCTTTTGTAAATGTTTCCAGTATTTCCTTTCCCAAGGGCAAACGGGACAATCCATCAGCATTTCCATCAATAGTCATCATCTTGAATTCAATCTTTTAGTTGTGTCCTCCAAGAAACAGAGCTGATTCATGCTGCTGTTGTTACTGGAACACCCTTCTGTGGATTGAAAATGGACGCCAGTGGTTGATGATCAGTGACAAGGCTAAACTCTCTCCCATACAAGTACTGGTTGAAAGGTTTTAGACCCCACACCAGATTCAAGCCCTGTCTGTCAGTTTGTGCCTAGTTTTTCTCTGTAGTGGGAAGGGAACACAATGCAAAGGCTATGGGGCATTCACTTCCATTACTCGAACATGTGACATGACCGCACCAATCCCATAAAGCGAGACACCGCAGGCAAACTTCACTTTACGATGTGGATCATAATGTGTGAGTGTAGTGTCTGACGTCTCCATTTCCTTTGCCTTTTTGAAACCACCTCACACTGCTTTGCTCATTGCCACGTCTTCCTGATCTGCAGTGATGAGTTCAAGGACTGCAGCACAGTAGCCAGGTTTGGCAGGAACCAGTAGTTGACAAATCCTAAAACTGACTGCAACTATAACTCGTCCTTTGGCCTTGGAGCATCCGCCACTGCTTAAATTTTCTCAGCTTGTGTAATCCTTGTGCGTCAATGTTATGACCGCAGTAAGTGATGCTCGGTTTAAAGAATTCACACTTGTTGTGTTGTGGCCTGAGCCCATCATCTCCTAATCTTTTTAACACTCTCCTGAGGTTCTGAAGATGTCCTCGTCATCCTTACTGCTAACAATGATCGAATCCAGGTAATACTGAGTGGCTGGGCGGCCTTGCAGCACCTGGTCCAGAGCTTTCCACCAGAGTGCACGTGCAGATGCATTATAGTGACAAAGCCCCTTGTGAGTGCTTATGGTGAGAAACACTTCGGACTCTTCCTCCATCCCCAACTGTGGGTCTGCCTCAGCTAAGCCCATGCTGAAGGGTTTTCTTCCAGAAAGGTGTTCAAAGACATCCTCGATCCCAGGCAGAGGGTATTGATCTACTTTCAGTACTAGGTTGACGGTTGCCTTAAAATCGTCACAGATCCAGACACAACCATTCTTCTTGGCCACTGGGACCACTGGTATTGCCCATGGGCTCCAAGCAACCTTGGAATAAATTCCTTCAGCCTCCATGTGACCTAGCTCACTGGCTACTTTATCACAGATGGTATCAGGAACTGGATGGGCTTTACAGAACTTGGGTGGGGCATTTTCATTTAACTCTATTTTACCCTCGATATGTTTGAGTTTTCCAATGGCATCCTTGAATGCTGCTGTGGATCATCCAGCACCTTTCCTAGTTCTCTTTCAGTTGACTCTCTAGCAGGCGAAGTGGCATGCAAATAGTGGATGTACCTCCAACCAAGTTGTAGTTGTCTCCTTGGCCCTTTATTACTTGCCGTCTTGTTTTTACCATATACTAGACCAATGTGGCTTGTTGGTAGTTGTATTTCACTGTTACAAATGTCATTCTCATGGGAATCGTCTTTTACCTGGTATAAGTTCTTAGTTGGACACCTGCAGATTTCACCTCAGTATCTTTGAAATGCCGTTCAAGCTCATTTTGTGGAATGGCTGAAACAAGCTATTTTTAATTAATTTGTCATTCACTTCTGGTGTCAGCCATATTGCTTGTCTATTACTATTTCCACATTTTAAATCTCAAGACCTTGCAGTCCTGTGTTGGTCTCATCATTATCAGATTGTTCATCAACAGCATGCAGATTTGAAACTGCAACGCGACTTTTTAACTTTTTCTCTTCCCTGTACAGTCCATTTATTTTTGTCTGTCTGCCATGCTCTTTATATATCAATTTTCAGCTTTAAACCTGCATTGGTCTGGTGTATATGAGCCCCTGCCACAGTGGTAACACAATTTATTTGGGCCAGACTGGTTTCAGTTTAGTTGCTGCAATTTTGTTCACAGTCAGTTTCATTCCTGACTGCAACTCAATCGCAGTTTCCGCTGAAACAGCGATTTCAACTGCTCTTTTAAATCTAAGCTGTGCTTCAGTTAAGAGCCATTTTTGAATGCTTTCTTGTAAGAGTCCACAAACTAAATGATCTCCCAGTGCACCATTAAGCCCATTAATGAACTGATAATGCTCAATCTCTTCAATTCAGCCACGTGCACTGAAATGGACTCCCCTTAACTTTTGATTCCTCTCTTAAAACCAAAGTGTTCTGCAATCAATGGTTTTGGTTTTAAATATTTCTGCATTTTGGCTGGCTTGGTTTAAGTAGTTACACTTTGAAGCAAACTGTATGCCTTTAAACCCATGGACACAGCAAAATTGGCACCGACTCGTCATTGGCGATTTAATTTGCTTTAAATTACTGCTCAATTTGCTCAGTATACATGAGCCAGTTATCCGTTTTGTAATCAAACTCGGCAATCTTTCTGATGTAGCCAGCCATTTCTGCTCTTTTATTCATGATTACTTTCACCCGGTACTCGCTGTTTATGAACCTGTGAATTCTTCTGCTTTCTGCTTTTTTTAAAAACGCGACTGTCTCTGCAAGGACTACTCTGTTTTATTACTCAACTGTTCCTCACTGAATCTGTTGCTTGCACTACAAGAAGTAGGCAATCGTCTCAGGTTCATTTTAAAAATATCCCATTGCCACTGTTATGTTTTGTAACTTCAAAACATTAAACTAATTAAAAGAAAGTCACCGAAGTCTGAAATGTGAGTTTAACGTGCCGTTTTAATTTAAGTGAGGCGTACATGTATTACTGGGGAGCGTCATGCCCAAAGCAATTCATGTACTTTCATATATAGGCTGTAGTTAATTACTTAAACAAACAGGAATACTTAATCAAACAGTATATTTACAATATTGCTCAAATATTAAATACACAGCACAATCCTTGTTCCGAACAGCAACATTTTTTATCTGTGCACATTTAAACAGTGAAATCAGACCCAGAGTCACTTTCATTTAAAATAAAGTACAAATTACCGGTAGTTGATACTCATGAAGCACTACAGCACTGAAAGTCCCTTCAGCCCATCTAGTCCAGGGCAACCTGATCTTCTGCCAGTGCCATCTACTTGCATTGGGACCACATCTCACCAAACCCCTCCCATCCACATCCTATAAAACTTATCTTGTGTTATAATTGAACCCATATCCACCACTTTCACTGGCAGCTCGTTCCATACTCTCAACCACCCTCTAAGTTCCCCCTCATGTTGCCCTTAAACATGTTACCTTTCACCCTAAACACATGGCCTCTAGTTCTAGTCTCACCCAATCTCAGTGGAAAAATCCTGCGAGCATTCTCCTTATCTATATGCCTCATAATCTTGTACATTTCTTTAAGATCTTCCCTTGTTCTCCTGCGCTCCAGGAAGTAAAGTCCTAACTTATTCAACCATTCTCTTGTAACTCGGGTTCTCAAGTCCCTGCAACAGCCTTGTAAATTTTCTCTGTACTCCTATAAACCTTATTGGCATCTTTCCTACTGGTAGGTATAGCCACTCGCTTTGAAGAGGTCGCCTGAAAATCCCAGCAACAGCCTTGTAAATTTTCTCTGTACTCCTATAAACTTATTGGTATCTTTCCTACTGGTAGGTATAGCCACTCGCTTTGAAGAGGTCGCCTGAAAATCCCAGCAACAGCCTTGTAAATTTTCCTGTTCGGCACTAGAATCCTGCAGAACACTCTGAGCTAAAAACAGAAGTTAAACAGCCACTAGAGACATAGGAGATTGTAGACGCTAGAATCTAGCTGATCTACAAATTTAACTCCTTTACGTACCCAATCCCCCAATTTTGGATTAATTCGGGATGAGGAAAAGAAACATAAAGGTCAATTTTGCAATATTGCTTAGATAGAGAAATAACTTCAATGGATCGTGCTTCTGTCAATTTATTAGGTTGTAAATTAAGTTTTTAAAACTTTAGAAACTGTTGAGAAAATAGACTTCCAAAAATGTTTCAGTACAGAACACGACCAAAACACATGTGTCAATGTGGCTGTCTCAGTTTTACATCTGTCACACTGACTACCAACATTAGAAAACATTTTAGACAGTCTCTCCTTTGTCAAATAGTAACGATGTACAATTTTAAATTGAATCAAAGAGTGATTGGCACAGATCGAAGAAGAGTTAACCAACTTCAAAATCAGCAACCAATCTTCTGTTATCAGGGTCATGTTAAACTCTCTCTCCCAATCTTGCTTAATCTTAAGTGAAGGGTAATAGTGCTTTTGTAACAATAAATTATAAATTTTCCCAATAAAACCCTTCACTAAAGGATTCATTTTAAAAATAATATCTAACAGGTCAGAATCTTGTATATATGGAAAATTACTTAAGTATTTTTGTAAGAAGTGTCTGACCTGAAGATATTGCGGGAAATGTGAATATGTAAGAGAGTATTTAGTTACTAATTTCTCAAAAGACATCAATCGGCCATCTTGGAACAGATCCATGAAGGAATAAACTCCTTTATTCCCTCCAGAAAAGAAAGGTACGATCACTTAATGAAGTGTTTAAATAAATTGACAGTTTTATTTTGTATAATTCCTCAATATATTCATAGTATTTCACCATCAGACCAACATGTAATTGCATTTGTTACATTATTGGCCAGAAGGGCTATTTTGTTGAAATGGAAAGATGTTCTGCTCCTACTTTGATACGATGGTTTTCTCAGGTGATGTTATGTCTCAGTTTGGAGAAAAATCAGAAGTCGAACGTTTGATCCTCGATTTGATTTTGAGAAAAGGTGGGGTTCATTCACCCGCCACTATCATCTGATTTGAGTTAATTAATATGGTTTCCTTCCGATTTTTCTTTAAGTGGATTTCAGTTGGCGGACTGATGTTTTTTTTAATGGAAGCTTGTATGATGATTAGCTCCGGGGTTGTGCTCCCAATGGGGGTTTTTTTGGGGTTTTTTTAGTTAGTAGTGGTTCTTCTTTTCCCTTCTTTTTTTTCAAAAAAATATTCTTAACACTTTATTTTCTCTTATTATTATTGATATATTGTTTAGTTTTGTTTGCTGCCGGGATAATCAAGGACAAGACCCACCCAGCCAACACACTTTTTGTCCCACTTCCCTCCAGGAAAAGGTTCAGGACCACGAAGATCCGTACAGCCAGATTTGGGAACAGCTTCTTTCCAACTGTGATAAGACTGCTGAACAGATCCTGACCCGGATCTGGGCCGTACCTTCCAAATATCTGGACCTGACTTGCACTACCGTACTTTCCCTTTTCTATTTTCTAATTATGATTTATAATTTAAATTTTTATTACATTTACTTCGATTTGTACTTCAGGGAGTGCGAAGCGCAGAAACAAATATCACTGTGATGATTGTACGCTCTAGTATCAATTGTTTGGTGACAATAAAGTATTTGTATTTGTATCAGTTATTTGCCAATTTAATTCCTTATTGTATAAAATGACATATTGACTTAATGTATCTTTTTTTTGTTAATCTTCAATAATAATTAATAAAAAGATTTTAAAATGAAACGAATCATGCTTGTGAGGGGCCACCACTTACCCACACTTCTACAGGTGAACCTCTCTGCTCTCACTGATGAGTTTGTAAGTTTCCAATTCTCTGTATTTCTTCCTTTTCGATGGATCTTCTTCCTCAATCTGTCAGAACCAGAACCAGAATTAGAACCAAGTTTATTGACACACGACTTGAAACTTTTGTTTTATGTCAGCAGTACAGTGTAAGACATTGAAAAAACTACTCTAGATTGCAATAGAGAGAGGAAAAGTGAGCTCCATTCAGAACTCTTTCGGCAGAGGGGAAGAAACTGTTCCTAAGACATTGAGAGTGCGTCTTCAGACTTCTGTACCCCCTCCTTGATGGTAGCAATAAGAAGAGGGCTTGTCCTGGATGATGAGGATTCTTCATGATGGATGCCGCCTTTTTGAAGGATGATTCTGGAGTTAATGAACATGTCGACCAACACAGTCGCTTTGAAACTGCTGGAGTTTTGGGAGCAAAATGCCGTCACTTGGTTTTGGATTAATGGGAGGCCCAATTCACGCTGTGAGAAATCACTGCTGACAACACCAAATGTTTCTATGTGGTAACGTCGCTCAGTAACTCTACGGCTGTGAGAGTGGTGAGGCCACTCGAACACCCACCTAGACACGATAATTACCGATCACCGAAAACTCACCTTTTACAAACTTTCGGACTATCGGAGTCTGACCGCGCCAAACAGTTGCTCTCCTTGCCTGGCCTTGGCGATGCTAGGTTGTCAGAGCTGATGGCCCACATGCTGCTTCTCCTGGGAAATCACCACCCTTGTTTTATTTTTAAAGAACTCTTCATGCAGCAAATGCCTGATGAAGTTCACACATCCCTCACCAATGTACCTGAGAAGGTCTATCGGGAACTTGTAAAATGGCTGACAGTCTACACTCAACTAGGCAGCGATGCATCATTCCCCCTCCTTTCTCTACCTCAATAAGCCCAGTCAGCAAGGCCCCCAACATAATGGCACATGCAACTACAAAGCAGACGACGCCAGGCCTGTGGTTTTACCACGCCTCACTTCGGTACGAACGCTAGGAAGTGCCGACCACTTTGAAGTTTCGACAGTGCCAGCTCATCGGGACATCGGAGGTCTGTGAACACCGTGGGTTCCAGCTGCCACGGTCATCCACCGTTCATCACAGATACCCTTTCAGGGCAACGTTTCCTGTGTGACACAGGTGCTCAAGTGAGTGTGCTGCCAGCATCACCTACTGATGAGAAGGCAAAGAGTGACAAACCTCGCTGGTTAGGCCAGTGGCAGCAGGATCCAGACGCAGGACACAATGGGTGACACTCTGCTTCAGTGGGAAACACTACACATGGGATTTCATCCTGGCTCACTGCAGATTCCCAGAGTACCCACGGGCTGTTAGTCAATCTGAAGAACTGCCGGCTTGTGGCTGTCAAGGACTTTGGGTCGTTACCCTGCTCCCTCAGAAAATTCCCCTCGACTACTCGGTCAAGTGCATGCTCCATCCCATCGGAGTTTACTCGATTGCTGGGTGAACTCCCAAACCTCACCAAGCCCACATTCTCCACTACCATCACAAAACAAGGGGTTGAACACCACATTCCCACAACTGGCCTGACAGTCCGTGCCCGCGAGCGTAGACTGGACCCAGAAGAGCTGGCAACCACGAGGCTGAGTTTGCCAACGTGGAAAGGCTTGGCATTGTACGCTGGTCCAACAGCCGCTGGGCTTCACCCCTCCATAAGGTCCCCAAGTCCGATGGTGGCTGCCACCCATGTGGCGATTACAGACACCTTAACGAGGCCACCACCCCTCATCGTTACCCAGTCCCACACATCCAGGTCTTTCCAACACATTCAGACAGAAAGTCAAATTTTTTCCCAAAGTCAATGGGGCTCTGTGTTAAAAGACTGAGATTTGCTTTATGCTTAGCTGATGACATACTGGTTGCCAGTGCATCGAAATGTGAACACGTATCTCATCTCCGCACACCTTTCCATTGCTTAAGCCAACACGGGATGATTATTAACCCTGCTAAATGCCTGTGGGAGCTGTCAACCATTGACAGAAGCTGCGAAACCCCTCCCATCAAAAGTAGTGGCTATTATGGATTTCCCACCGCCCCGCACTACTAAAAAACTACTGGAGTTTTTACATAAGGTGAATTTCTATCACCACTTCATTCCGTGTGCTGCTGAGCTTATGCTCCCCTGTACAGTGTGCTTGAAAGCAATAACCCTAATCAAGTGCTTGACTGGTCAGTGGACATGATGATAGCAAACGAGCTCTTTCTAACGTGACCCTACTGGCACACCCACTCCCCAACGTACCCATAGCCATTGCTTCTGACACCTCGCGTGGTGTCGTGGCTGCGCATGAGCAGCTGGTCGGAGGCCTGTGGCAACCACTGGCCTTCTTCAGCCGGCAACTCTATCCCCCGAAGGGAAGTCTGACTGTGAGCTTCTCGGTCTCCGTCCGGCTGTCTGCCACCTTCCTTTTCGTCCAGAGGGTTGCCATTTGTTCACCACAAACCCCTCATGCACACGATGGCCAAAATATCAGACCTTTGGTCTGCACGGCAGCAACACCACCTAGCCTACATATCTGCGTTCACAACTGATGTACAACATATCAATGTGGAAAAAATAATGCCTTGGCTGATTGCCTCTCACGGCCAGCCACTGAGGCCATACACATGGGGGTTGACCATGACAACATGGCAGCCGACCAAGTTATTGATCCAGATATCTGGGTTTACCAAACAGCAGTCACAGGCCTGCAGTTGGCTGACGTTAAGTTCGGGGAAGGTGGGGTTTTTCTCCTGTGCCCTCGTCCCATTGTGGCTGCAAAGTGGAGACTAACTGTTTTCAACTGCGTAGGTGACCTCTCGCACCTGGGCCAGAAGGCCTCACAAAAGCTGGTTGCACTAAAGGCCTTAGAAAGGCCGTGCTTGATTGGACTGTAGTCTGTGTGGAGTGCCGGGAGGCAAAAATTAACCCTCACGTTCAGGCATCAGTGGCACCTTTTGCAGTCCCTGAGTGACAGTTTGACCATGTCAACGTGGACCTTATTGGTCCTCTTCCCCTCTCCCACGGTTTCACGCACCTCCTTACCATGGTGGACCTCACTACCAGCAGGCCAGAGGTCATCCCTCTAGCATCGACGATGGCACCAGACACGGCTCGGGCTTTCGTCGGCACTGGGTTGCCCGGTTTGGTACCCTTGCTGATATTTCCTCTGACCGCGGTCCCCAATTCATTTCGGACCACCGGGCTGCGATGGCCCAGAACCTTGTCGTTAGGCTACATCACACCGCGGCGTATCACCCACAGTCCAAAGGCCCATGTGAGTGGTTTCACCGTTCCTTAAAGGCAGCTCTGAGGGCCTTCCTGACTGGTGAGTGTTAATACGAGCGTCTCCCATGGGTCCTGCTGCAGCTCCAAAAGAGGTCCTGCAGACCGAGATCTGGATCATTCCGCTGCCGTGCCCCTGGCATTACAACATGACCATGAACGTGTCAAGGCCCCTCTAGACGAGCCAGAGGCACCTGCGGTTCCTCCACCCATAGAACACAGGGCCCGGGCCTGGTGGCTCACCTGTGGTTTTTAGCACGCTTTTGTTGTGTGGGTTTTACAGATAAAATGTGTCATGGGTTTTGTTAAACATGCTTTACTTTCTTTGCAGAAACCTACACTATCTTCTGCCCAATTGGAGGGGTGGGGGAAGAGGACAGAATGTATAGGGTGGGAGGGGTCTTCGATTACGCTGACTGCTTTCCCAAGACAGCAAGAAGTCTGGTTTCTGTGATGTGTTGAGCCGTGTCCACAATCCTCTTGCAGTTTCCTGTCACTTCGACCACTGCAGCTGGCATACCAGGCCGCTGAGCGACAATAAAAAACTACTGCAGGTCAAAGGGAATATGCCAAATTTCCTCCAACTCCTGAGGAAGTTGGTAAGCTTTCTTAGCCACAGGGTCCATATGGTTGGAGAAGGATAGGACCACAACCTTGCCATGGTTTGGAGGCTGGCGGGCCTCAATGACCCAGAGAGCTGTGTTGGCTGGAGTCAGGGCTTTGTCCTTTGGTGTTGGTAGGGTCACCCATGCCAAACGGGTTAAAGTGCAGAGGCCAGACTACGAGTGGCCCACTGATCCTCCAGGTTCAGGGCTGCAGCTCGCGGTTAACAACCCTGACTGGTCAAACCAAACTGTCAGGGAAACTGCATGAAGAATCCTTCTACGTCTGAGCGTGACGGTATTCCCGAGCCTCCATCCAGGACCTGTGTGACTCACAGTAGTGAGGGAAGCACGCCAGAGAGGGAGGGTCTTTACTGCTGCCCTAAGCATGTGATGTGATGTGATGTGATGGGGAGAGGGGAAGAGGGAGAGAAGGGGAGAGGGAGAGAGGGAGAGAGGGGGAGAGGGGGAGAGGGAGAGAGGGGGAGAGGGAGAGAGGGAGAGAGGGAGAGAGGGGGAGAGGGAGAGAGGGGGAGAGGGGGAGAGGGAGAGGGGGAGAGGGGGAGGGGGGAGAGGGGGAGAAGGAGAGAGGGGAAGAGGGAGAGAGGGGGAGAGGGGGAGAGGGGGAGAGGGAGGGGGAGAGGGGAGAGTGGGAGAGAGAGAGGGGGAGAGAGAGGGGGAGAGAGAGAGGGAGAGAGGGAGGGGGAGAGGGGAGGGGGAGAGGGGGAGAGGGGGAGAGAGAGAGTGAGTGAGTGAGTGAGTGAGTGAGTGAGTGAGTGAGTGAGTGAGTGAGTGAGTGAGTGAGTGAGTGAGAGAGAGAGAGAGAGAGAGAGAGAGAGAGAGAGAGAGAGAGAGAGAGAGAGAGAGATTTAAAAATTTGATGTGGTCAGGAGCATATGCACTGCCCCCCCCCCCCTTCCTGAAGTCAATAACCAGCTCTTTAGTTTTGTTGCCAGTCAGCTGAATATCCTATCTCTCTCCTCCCACCTTATGAGGAATGTCTACGGCACAGTCGTGGTGTAGAAGGGGAAGAGGGTATAAACATCACATGCCTCCTCAGCCCCCGATACCCAACTCACCCGGTCCACCATGTCGTTCTGCCCACAGGGGCCAATCCCACGAAGAATCATTGCCACAACGAGGCAACGGATGGAGAGGATACCCTCCACTGTGGCCAGCATCATTGATGGGATCCATAACGCCAGAGTGGTATCCTGGAAAGGGACAGAGAGGGAGAGCTGTCAGATCAAACAAAACACAAGACTTACCAGCAGTCATAGAAAACTGGATCAGCAAAGATTTGGGGTGCAGTGGACAGTGATGAAGGCTATCAAGGCTTGCAATGGGATCTGGACCAGTCTGAAAAATGGCAGATGGAATTTAATGCAGACAAGTGCTATGCTTTGTGAGGACAAACTAGGGTAGGGCTCACACAGCAAATGGTAGGGTACTGAGGAGTGTGGTAGAACAGAGGGGTCTAGCAACACAAAGCAATGTCATTGGTAGTTAAGGTCATAAAGAGAACTTTTGGAACATTGGCCTTCATAAATCACAGTAGTGAGTACAGGATTTGGCATTTTATGTTGAGTTTGTGTATGATATTGGTGAGGAATAATTTGGAGTATCGTGTGCAGTTCTGGTCACCTACCTATAGGAAAGATATCCATAAGATTGAAAGAGCAATCAGAAGATTTACAATGACGTTGCAGAGGCTTGAGGACCTGAGTTATATAGAAAGATCGTATAAGGTTGAACATTATTCCCTGGAGTGTAGGTACAGGCAGACAGGGTTGTAAAGAAAGCTTTTGGCACTTTGGCATTCATAAATCGAAGTATTGAATACAGGAGTTGGGATGTTTTGTTGGAGTTGTGTAAGATGTTGGTGAGTGTAATTTGGAGTACTGTGTGCAGTTTTGTTCACCCACCTACAGGAAAGATGTCAATACGAGGGATCTGGACCAGCTGGAAAATGGCAGATGGAATTTAATGCAGACAAGTGTGAGGCGTTGCACTTCGACAGGACCAGCCATGAAAAGGTCTTACGCACTGGATGACAGAGCACTGAGGACTGTGGTAGAACAAGAGGGATCTGGGAGCACAGGTCCATAATGAATGGAAAGTGGTGTCACAGGTAGACAGCGTTGTAAAGAAAGCTTTCAGCACACTGGCCTTCATAAACCAATGTCCTGAATACAGGAGGTGGGATGTTTTGTTGAAGTTGAATAAGACATTGGCGAGGCCCAAGTTGGAGTACCGTGCGCAGTTTTGGTCTCCCACCTATGGGAAAGATGTAAATAAGGTTGAAATAGTGCAGAGAGAATTTGCAAGAATGTTGCCGGCTCTGGAGGACCTGAGTTATAACGGAAGGATGAATAGGTTGGACTTTATTCCTTAGAGTGGAGAAGAATGAGGGGGATTTGACAGAGGTATACAAAATTATGAGGGTATCGATAGGGTAAATGCAAGCAGGCTTCCCCCCTGAGGTTGGGTGGGATTATTAGAGGTCATGGGTTAAGGGTGAAATGCTTACGGGGGAGCTTTGTAGTCAGAGGGTGGGGTACTTGTGTGGAACGAGCTGTCAGCAGAAGTGGACGACGTGGGTTTGCTTGCAACATTTAAGAGAATTCTGGAGACGCATGTGGATAGGAGGGATATAGAGGGCTGTGATCCAGGTGCAGGTCAGTTAGAATAACAGTTCAGCATGGATGAGATGGGCCGAAGAGCCTTTGTCTGTGCTGTAGTTAGTCGATGACCGCTGTGGGAGTAGACTTGGAGGGTCAAGCACCATTCTCTTATCTTCATATTACATACCACTGTGCAACGGTCAGTTACTTACGTAGATGCGGGTTGTATCAAAGGGGCAGTTGTCGATTGTCATCGACCTGCCAGAAACAGCTGGCACCATGGTGGAGTTGCAGCCGGAGATCAGGTTCCTGCCTCCTTGAGATACGGTCAGTACAATGGCCAGAATCAGCCCAGCAGCACAGGCCAGTGACGTCAACGTGTTTAACAGAGAGCTCACCAACAGTCCCCAGTGCTGTGGAGAGAAAATCAGAAAGTTAGCAAGATCAGTACACACAGGACTCCAATAATTACCCCTACCATGACGTTTCAGGGACCAGTTGAACAGCTCACCTGCCTCAGCATTCATCAGAAAGCCACAGACCATCAGTACAGAATTAGGCCATTCAGTCTACTCCACCATTCTATCACGGCCGATTTATTTTCCCTCCTTTACACATTATTTTCCCCATTCTTCCACCTTCTCCCTGTAACCTTTGACGCCCTTACTAATCAAGAACCTATCAAACTCTGCTTTAAATATACCCAGTGACTTGACCTCCACATCCATCTGTGGCAAAGAATTCCACAGATTCACCACCATCCAGCTAAACAGATGATATCGAACAGTACAGGCTCATTGGCCCATGTTGTCGTGCCAACTCTTACCTACTCTACGATCAACCTAACCTTCCCCTCCCACATAATCTTCCATTTTCCTTTCATCCATGTGCCCACCCAAGAGCCTTTTAAATGTCCCGAGTGTATCTGCCTCTCCCACTACCTCTGGCAGTGTGTCCTATGTAATAACCACGCTCTGTGTAAAAAACCTGCCTCTAATATTCCCCCTCCACCTTCCTCAAAACACCTTAAAGTTATTCTCCCTTGTATTAACCACTTCTCCCCTGGGGAAAAGGTGCTGGCCGTCCATTCTATCTATGCCTCTTATCATCGTGTGCGGTCTATCAAGTCACCTCTCATCATCCTTTGGTCCAAAGAGAAAAGGCCTTGTCCTATCCTCACTAGACATGCTCCCTAGTCCAGACAGCATCCAGGTAAATCTCTAGACCCTCTCTAAAGCTTCCTATAATGAGGTGACCAGAACTGAACACGATATTCCAAGTGTGGTCTGCCCAGGGTTTTATAAAGCTGCGACATTATCTTGTGGCTCTGGAACCCCATCGCCCGACAGGTGAAGCCCAGCACACCAAACAGCTTCTTAGCCAGCCTGTCAGCTTGAGGGGTCTATGGACGTAGACTGCAGGTAAACTGACACAGTGAAGTGAAGTACAATCAGCTAGAGCGGTAGGTTCAGTGGAAGAGAACAACGTGTGAGGACATGAATATTGCAATGTGACAGCGATGGATCTATGATCTGAAAGAGTAGTGGGTGAGGTGAAAGAGTGCCTTCAGTCTGTGAAAAAATGTTCAAGTTCAAAGTTATGATCAAAGTACACGTATGTCACCATATTCTACCCCGAAGATGCATTTCCTTGCGGGCATTCACAGTCAATACAAAGCAGCACAATAGAATCAATGAAAAACTACACACAGCAAGGACGGACAACTGGCGTGCAAAAGACAACAAACTTTGCAAATACAAAAAAAAAAGAAAATCATAAATTAACAAAATAAATAAGCAATAAATATTGAGAAGATGAGTTGTAGAGTCCTTAATAGTGAGTTCATAGGTTGTGGGAACAGTTCAGTGTTGAAATGGAGTGAAGTTATCCCCTCCGGTTCAGGAGCCTGACGGTTGAGGGGTGATAACTGGTCCTGAACCTGGTGGTGTGAGTCCTGAGGCTCCTGTACCTCCTTCCTGATGGCAGCAGTGGGGTTCCAGATGAAGGATTCTCCTTTCCTGGGATAGCACTGCTTGTAGATGTGCTCAATGGTGGGGAGGGCTTTACCTGTGATGGACTGGGCCGTATCCACTAGTTTTTTTTTTTGCAGAGTTTTCAAGTTTGTAGGGGATTTAAGCAAACAGAAGAACATCTACAGATGTTGGAAATCCAAGCAACACACTCAAAATGCAGGCCAGGCAACGTCTTTGCAAAGGTGTAACCAGTCGACACTTTGGGCCGAGACCCTTCATCAGGGCTGGAAAGGAACGGGAGAAGTCAGAGTAAGAAGGTGGCGGAAGGGAGGAAGAAGACAGGTGATAGGTGAAACAGGGGAGGGGTGTAGAAAAGAGCTGGGAAGATGATTGGTGAAGAGATAAAGGGCTGGAGAAGGGGGTGTCTGATAGGAGAGGACAGAAGGCCATGGAAGAAAGAAAGGGAAGGGGAGGAGCACCAGAGGGAGGTGGAGGGCAGGTAAGGAGATAAGGTGAGGGAGGGTAACAGGAATGGGGGAAACGGTGAAGGAGGGGGCAATAAACAGAAGTTCGAGAAATTGATGTTCATGCCATCAGGTTGGAGGCTACCCAGATAGAATATAAGGTGTTGTTCCTCCAACCAGAGTGTGGCCTCATCGCGACAGTAGAGGATTGACATGTTGGAATGGGAATGAGAAGCAGAGTTGAAAGGGGTGGCCACTGGGAGATCCTGCTTTTTGTAGGGGACACATCGGGCAAGGTAGGCTGGAGTAGAATAAAGGATTTTACGACTGAGTGTTCGAGAGGAAATACCAAGAATGACCCGAGAAAGAGTGAAGACGTCAGCACAGATGAGACACAGAGCCGCTGGGC
Source organism: Hemitrygon akajei (assembly GCF_048418815.1). Lineage (NCBI taxonomy): Eukaryota > Metazoa > Chordata > Chondrichthyes > Myliobatiformes > Dasyatidae > Hemitrygon > Hemitrygon akajei. Next base: position 116,343,703 of record NC_133130.1, on the reverse strand, counting down.
TGAACAGTCAGGTCACAATGGAGCATTCAGTCCTTTAAAAGTAGTTGCCAAATCTGGAACAGCCGATCATACCCAATAAGTCATTCCTTCCAAAATCTAAAGACAAAAATGGACATCAGGACAATGACAATGGGCACCGGGAACTAATAAAAGGAATAGAATAAGCTCTGCTGGTTATTGAAGTATTAAGGGGTATAATTTAGCAGAGGTCTGCCAGAGATAAGGCATTAACTCATCGGATTAGTAACAGATGCAGGAGACCACACCTTATGCAAACACCAGACTTGTTGTGCAATATGGCTGGGATAATGACACCATCAATATCACACTATTTATAGAAGGCCTGTTCACAGTTTCAGTTCAGAGTGCACAGGAAACAACTTTGCACTTACCAGCCTTACTTTGAGCAGGTTTCGTGAGACTAAGATCGCAATGATCCCACTTGCAATACTCTGTTCAATTAAAGAGAATAAAAGTTAGCCATGCCTCAAGTTAACCCAAACCCCAACCCAAATCAAAAAAACACAAGAAAAGTCTGCAGATACTGGAAATCCAAACCGTCACACACAGAATACTGGAGGAACTCAGCAGGTCAGGCAGCAACTATGGAAATGAATAAACAGTCGACATTTCAGGCCAAGTCCTGTTTATTCACGCCCGTAGATGCTACCTGACCTGCAGAGTTCCTTCAGCATCTTGTAAGAGTTGCTTTGCAGCAATGATGTGAGACCATGCAAGAACCCCGACAACGCGTTGGAATGTGTACCCCCAGACATGCATGGATTCCGCACAGCGCACACTAAATGCTGGAGCAGCTCAGGCAGCATCTATGGAGGGGAATAAAAAGTTAACGTTTCAGGACAAGTCCCTTTATCCTCTCAAGGAGTTATCTTTGCAACCTCTAGCTGATGTTGGAGAGGACTGAAAAGACAGCAAGGATATTTATTTAGAGATACAGCATAGTAAGAAGCCCTCCCTGCCCAACAAGCCTGCACCACTCAAGTACTCCCATGTGACCAATTAACCTGCTAACCTGTACACGTTTGGACTGTGGGAGGAAACCAGAGCACCCGGTGGAAACCCACACAGTCACAGAGAGAACATACAAACTCCAAAAGACCATAAGACGGGGGAACAGATGTAGGCCGTTCAGCCATTTAGCACCAAGTCTGCTCCACCATTCCATCATAGCCGATCCATTTCCCTCTCAACCCCATCCTCTCACCTTCTCCCCAGAACCTTTCCCAGTGCCCCGGTCAGCATTTGTCAGTTAGCAGAGTGAGTATCACTAAAATTGAAAAGGCCATTATTATTAAGTTGATGCTAGTGGGAATTTGCTCCTAGCTTCCCGCCGCCTTAACAGGGATAGAGTTCCCCTTGTCCCTACCTACCACTCCATCAGCCTCTGCATCCAACACACTGTCCTCAGCAAATTTTGCCACCTCCAAAGGGATCTTGCTCCCAAACCGATCGTTACCTCCCCCCCCACCCCCACAAGGATTGCTCCTTCCTCATTTCCCTTGTCTATTCGTCCTCCCCGCACTTATCCCTGCAAGTGTTCGAAGTACTACACCTGCCTATTCACCTCCTCCCTTGTCCCTGTGAAGACCCCAAACAGTCCATCTAAGTGAGGCAACACTTTGTCTGCAAATCTTCCGCGGTTGTCTATTGTGTCCAGTGCTCCTCCATATTAGCGGGAACCGCTTCGTTGAGCACCTCCGCTCCGTCCTCCACCAGCAGGGCTTCCCAGTAGCCGAACATTTTAATTCCCTTTCCCATTCCCGTTCTGACCTCCTCGTGTGCCACGATGAGGCCACACTCAGGTTGGAGGAGCAACACCTTATATTCCATCTGGGTAGCCTCCAACCTGTTGGCATGAATATCAATTTCTCCTTCTGGTAAAAAAAAAACTCCCTCCCTCTTCATCTATTCCACACTCTGGCCTCTTCTCACCTCCCTATCACCACCTGCTGAGTCCCTCCTTCTTCCCTCTCTCCTCCAGTCTACTCTCCCCTCCTATCAGATTCCTTCTTCTCCAGCCACCTTTCCCACCCACCTGGCTTCATCTATCATCTTCCCCCTTCCTTTCCAGTCCTAAAGGAGGGTCTCGGCCTGATACATCGACTGTTTATTATTTTCCGCAGATGCTGCCTGACCTGCTGAGCTCCTCCAGCGTTTTGTGTGCGTTGCTTTGGATTTCCAGCATCTGCAGGATCTCTCATGTTTAAAGTAAAGCTACTATTTACTTATTTGTATTTAAGGAAATCCAAAGCAACACACAAAGTGCAATATTTGAGGTGCTGCTCTACGTGCAGCGGATGAGGCCCTGGACCGCCACAGCACAGTGCGAACAGGAAGTGGAATTATTGCGGCCGGCACAGCGGGCGGAACAAAAGTGCTCGACAAACCGGTCCCCTAAGCTGCTCCAGAAACAGCCAGTACAGAATCACAATCAGGTTCATCTTCAATGGCATGTCATGAAACTTCTTTTGTGGCAAGACCAAAAAAAAAATTCTAAGTTACAATATGAAATGAAACCAATACGTTGTGTGTAAGAGGGACAGTGAGGTGGTGTCTATGGGCTCATGGACAGTTCAGAAATCTGATGGCTATGGGGAAGAAACATTGAGCGTGGATCTTCAGGCTCCCTGATCATAGCAATGAGGAGAGGTTATGTCCCCAGATGGGTACGGCTTTTTCAAGCACATTTGCTGTGCCTGTTGTACCAGCTTGGATATCCCGGTTGCCAGCCAGTTTAATTTCACTTTCCTTTCTCCCTCTAACACAACTGTCCACGGCCTCATCCACTGCCGGACGAGGCGAGATGCAGATTAGTCTCCGCCAGGCTAACGTAAAGGGGACTGCATGGTGGTGGGGTCACTGCAAGAAATAATACCGATGCACTTCTATTCTCTCACCTCGTGAAAACGTCTGGAGGTTCTAATACACCAATTCTCCTTAGAAATTCAACAGCCAAACCCCAGGCAGGAAGATGTTACTTGCATTGGGAGAGCAAACAGAATGACTCACCAACAAACCAGAGATGACAGAAATGATGTTGGCCACAGAGTACTCAACGGTCACCTGGTCCTTGGGCTTCGAGATGTGCCTGAGGATTGTACCGTGGACAATAGCGCCAATGATGAAGTTGATGTGCCCAATGAAGATCAGGGCGATGCCCTTCCTCATCAGCTGTCGGGGCCCACTCTCTTTATCTGTTGGGTCATAAGAAACCTCCACTTCAGTTGTAGAGCCACACAACACGGAAATGTTTTATGGACAACATCAAAATCAGCCTGAAGAAATTCAACATCACATCTAAAAACTGTGGGGGCATTGCACTCAATAGATGCCCTGGGAGGAAATCTGTCCGAGAGGGAGCTGCACTACATGACAGCGACCTCCGCCACTCTACAGAGCACAAATGGCAGCTGTAGGACAGAACAACCAAAAGACCCGGCCACCACATCATCTTACCCACACTGTGGGTCCTGGCTGGGCCCGTGCGGGCACCCGAGGAGAACGTCTTACTCAACTCGAGTGCTCGCACTGTTACTACAACCTGGAAGCCGGCCCTCAGCTCATCCTATCCACACTGACCACTGCAACCATCGGCACAATGTGGGGACGGGTCAGATGCCAAGAAAGTGCAATGCAAATACCAAATGGCAGCTGGATGCTGGAGAGAAGAGTGCATGCCAACACCAATCATATTTCTCCCCCAATGCAGAGCTACAACTAGAATACATTTAGTAACAGAATGAATAAATAGAATAGGGAGGAGGTACAGGAGCAGGAAGATTCGCGCTCAACACTGCAGGAACAGCTTCTACTCCTCTGCTATCAGACAATGAACTCACGAATAGTTCCTCTTTTTGCACTATATATTTATATACAGCACCTGTAAGAAGAATTCACCTCCCCACCCCGCCCCCCACCCTTGGAAGTTTCATGTTTTATTGGTTTACAACATTGAATCACTGTGGATTTAATCTGGCTTTTTTGACCCTGATCAACAGAAAAAGACTCTTTCATGTCAAAGTGAAAAAAGATCTCTACAGAGTAATCTAAATTAAATACAAATATAAAACACAAAGTAATTGATTGTTTAAGTATTCACCACCTCCTTTAATATGAAATAACAAATCATCACTGGTGCAGCCAGTTGGTTTTAAAAGTTAATTAGTTAAATGGAGATCACCTGTGTGCAGTCAGGGTGTTTCAATTGATTGTAGTAAAAATACACCTGTGTCTGGAAGGTCCAACTGCTGGGGAGTCAGTATCCTGGCAAAAACTACACCATGAAGACAAAAGAACACTCCAAGCAACTCCGTGAAAAGATTATTGGAAAACACAAGTCAGTAGATGGATAAAAGAAAATTTCCAAGTCACTGAATATCCCTTGGAGCACAGTTAAGTCAATTATCAAGAAATGGAAAGAATTTGGCACAACTGTAAATCTGCTGAGAGCAGGCCATCCTCAAAAACTGAGTGACCGTGACTGTGCAAGAAGGAGACTAGTGAGGGAGCCCACCAAGAGACCTATGACAACTCTGGAGGAGTTACAAGCTTCAGTGGCTGAGATGGGAGAGACTGCACAAACAACAACTGTTGCCCGGGTGCTTCACCAGTCACAGCTTTATGGGAAAGTAGCAAAGAGAAAGCCACTGTGGGAAAAAAATCACATAAAATCTCAGCTAGAGTTTGCCAGAAGTCATGTGGGAGATTCTGAAGTCAGCTGGAAGAAGGTTCTATGGTCAAATGAAACCAAATCTGAGCTATTTCGCCATCAGACTAAATGCTACGTTTGGTGTAAGCCAAACACCACACATCATCAAGAACACACCATCTCTACCGTGAAGCATGGTGGTGGCTGCATCATGCTGTGGGGATGCTTCACTGTAGCAGGGCCTGGAAGGCTTGTGAAGGTAGAGGGTAAAATGAATGCAGCAAAATACAGGGAAATCCTGGAGGAAAACCTAATGCAGTCTGCAAGAGAACTGTGACTTGGGAGAAAATTTGTTTTCCAGCAAGACAATGACCTTGAGTATAAAGCCAAAGCTACACAGGAATGGCTTAAAAACAACAAAGTTAATGTCCTGGAGTGGCCAAGTCAGAGTCCAGACCTCCATCCAATTGAGAATTTGTGGCTGGATTTGAAAAGGGCTGTTCACCCATGATCCCCGTGTAATCTGACAGAGCTTGAGCAGTTTTATAAAAAAAGAATGGGGGAAAATTGCAGTGTCCAGATGTGTAAAGCTGATAGAGACCTATCCACACAGACTCAGACTGTAATTACTGCCAAAGGTACATCTACTAAATACTGACTTGAAGTGGGTGAATACTTATGCAGTCAATTATTGTGTTTTATATTTGTAATTATTTAGATCACTTAATTTGACATGAAAAGTCTTTTTCCATTGGCCAGTGTTAAAAAAAATCCAAATTAAATTTGCCGAGATTCAATGTTATAAAACAATAAAACATGAGGGGTGAGGGGTGAATACTTTTTATAGGCTCTGGAATATACTCAATGGCCACTTTATTAGGCACAGGAGTAGCCACTGAGCTGAGTGTGTGTTCATGGCCTTCTGCTGCTGATTACACTCCTGAGAAGAACCTTTGTCACCATGTTTTATAACACAGGTTATTGACTATAATCCAAGGTACACAAGTACTAGGAGGAAGGTTTCACTGTTCATTAGATCAGTTTATATGCCTGATTAACAGCCCTAATCATTCTGCTGCCCCATTACCAACTCCCCAACTTACACACACACACACACACACACACACACACACACACACACACACACACACACACACACACACACACACACACACACACACACACACACACACACACACACACACACACACACACACACACACACACACACACACCTGGCTGCTGGTGTAGCTGAACTTCGGGGTGAGAGGTCCTGAGTTCGAATCCGGCCGGCTCCCTTGCACGCTCTCCATCCGTGCCTGGGTTGAGTGTCGAGCTAGCAACGCGAACCTCGTTAAAAAAAAACCTGGAGAGGGATGGGCTCTGCCAGGTTTCTGATGCCCGAGACACGCCGTACGATGAACAATCACCAAAAAGATTGGTGCAAACAGCTCGTCATGACGGCGCCCCGACGACTCCACCAGGAGTTAAGGGCGCGTGCGCACACACATAGCGATAGAGAGAGAGATAGATAAAGAGAGATAGAGAGAGAAAGAATTAATTAAGTAGTGCAAAAAGAGAGCAAAATAGTGAGGTAGTGTTCATTGTGTTCTGATGGCAGAGGTGGAGAAGCTGCAAGGGGCCTGCGTAGGGTTATGAAAATGGTGGAAATGTACATCATTCACAACCACCGACATGCAGCTGGGGTTCAATTTAAGAGGCTGGTCTGACATCACGATGTAATTATATAAAGTTCATGTTCAGGTTCTGGAACACCACAAATGAGTTGTTAGGGTTTTTCTTAAACATAAAACACCTCACATCATTTTATTTGCAAAAACCTACTCAGCCAGTTAGAATGCTCTCCACAGTACTCTGTAGAAATTTGCTGATGTCTTTGGTGACACATCAGATCTCAAAATCCAAGTGAAATACAAGCACTGACGTGCCTTCTTCATGAATTCTCTTGGTGATGAAACCATATTAGGATGAGTTTTGGATGCACTCAGAACTTGAGCATGCATAAAGTCATTTCCGCTCTTTGATGGCTCACTGGGTATATTTAAAGCGGTGTTTGATAGGTCCTTGATTAGTCAGGGTGTCGAAGGTCATGGGGAGAAGGCAGGAGATTGGGGATATTAATCAGCCATGGCAGGGTTAATTAAGGAATAGTGGTAAACTATGTCAATACTTGACAAAGGCAACAGTTGTCGTTGCAGGACCCAAGTTGTTGAGAAAGGTTTAATAGTTTAGACTTCATTCAACCATGAGTTAGAGGAGCAGAATTAGGCCATTTGGCCCATCAACACTGCTCCAACATTCCATCATGGCTGATTTAATTTCTCCCTCAAACCCATTTTCCTTCCTTTCTTCAGAAAGGGTAAGACAGGGGAACACCCACCAGTCATCACACACAGATCAGAAGTGGAGAGACTGAGCAATTTCAAGTTCCTGGGTGTCAAAATCTGAGAGGATCTAACCTGTCCCAACATACTGATGCAGGCAAGAGCGCGCCTATACTTCACCAGGTGTTTGAGAAGATTTGGTTTGTCACCGAAAGCACTCGGAAACTTCCACAGATGTACTGTGGAGAGCAGTTTGACTGGCTGCACCTCCATCTGCTTTGCTGGGGCTACTCCACAGGATCAAAGCCAGTTTCAAAAAGTTGTAAAATTAGTCAGCTCCATCATGGGTACGAGCCTCCATAGAATCCAAGATACTTTCAAGGAGCGGTGCGTCAGGGAGGCGGCGTCCATCATTAAAGACCCCCATCAGCAGGACATGCCCCCTTCTCACTGTTACCATCAGGAAGGAGGTACAGAAGCCTGAAGGCACACACTCAGCTTCTTCCCTCTGCCATCCGAATGGGCATTGAACCCATGAACACTACCTCACCACTACTTTGATTTCCATGTTCGCTCTACTTACTTTAGCTTAACCATTGAATATGCACAGATACAATTCAGTTTTTTGCCCCTATATTATCAGGTATTGCTTTGTACTGCTGCCACAAAGTTAACAAATTTCAGACATGTGCCGGTGATATTAGACCTGATTCTGATAACCTTTGCTGCCCTTACTTACCACAAATCTATCAACCTCCGCTTTACATATTCCCAATGACTTGTCCTCCACAGCCGCCTGTGGCAATGAATTCCACAGATTCACCACCCTCTGGCTAAAGAAATTCCTCCTCACCTCTGTTCTGAAGGGACGTCCCTCTATTTTGAAGCTGTGCCCTCAGGTCCTAGACATTTCCTCCAATGGCAACATCCTCTCCACCTCCACTCCATTGCTGGAGCACAGGAGTACGAGAGGAGATTTGATCGAAGGACATAAAATTATGAGGGGGATAGATAGGGGAAATACAAGCAGGCCTTTTTCATTGATGTTTTGGGGGGGGGAGAACTGGAACTAGAGGTCAGAAGTTGAGAGTGAAAGATAAATTATTTAAGGGGAACCCAAAGGGGAACTTCTTCATGGAGAGGGTGGTACATGGATAGGAAGGGTATAGAGGACTATGTTCCAAGTGTGGTTCGAAGTGACTCAGCAGAGTAACAGTTTGGTACGGACCAGATGGGCTAAGAGCCTACTTCAGTGCTATCTCAACTGTTTATTTCCCTCGACAGATGCTGCCTGACCTGCTGAGCTCCTCCAGTGTTTAGTATGTGTTACTCTCTGGATTTCCAGCATCTGCAGAATCTCTTGTGTCTATGATGTAAAGGGAGCCTTCGCTCTAACCATTCCTGCTTCTAAGTTCAAGGAGCAAAGTCTTCCTCCTTCAGCTCTGCCAACAACAGTGTGAAGGTTAATTCCCCAGGATAACGTGTTGAAGTACGAAGGAAAGTGGAGCAGGTTGGACCCTGCTCTCAGTGGCCTCTATTAGACCATCCATTTTGAGGTTTGATGTGCTGCATGCTCATAGAAGCTCTTCTGCACAGCACTGGTGTAACGTGTGGTTGTTTGAGTTACTGTCACCTTCCTGTCGGATTGAACCAGTCTGGCCATTCTCCTCTGACCTCTCTCATTAACAAGACATTTTCGCCCACAGAACTGCCACTCACTGGATGTTTATTTTTGGTTTTTGCATCATTCTCTGTAAACTCTAGAGGCTATTGTGTGTGGAAATCGCAGGAGATCAATGGTTTCTGAGATACTCAATCCACCCCATCTGGCACCAACAAACATTCCACGGTCAAAGTCACTTAGACCACATTTCTTCCCCATTCTGATGTTTGGTCTTGACCAACAGATGAACCTCTTGACCATGTCTGCATGCTTTTATTCATTGAGTTGCTGCCACATGATTGGCTGATTAGATATTCACATTAATGGGCAGGTGTACCTAATAAAGCGGCCACTGAGTGTATTTCTTATTGAAGGACAGAACAATGAGAGGTGATTTCAATGAATTGCAAGATTCTGGGCAGTCTTGACCGGGTGGTTGTGGAGAAGGCGTATCCCTCATGGGGAGACACCATGGTCCTGAGGAAGGGCCTCAACCTAAAAAGACAATTGCTATTCTCCTCCATAGATGCTGGCTGACCTGCTGAGTTCCTCCAGCATTGCGTGTGTGCCGCCTTGGACTTTCAACATCTGCAGAATCTCTCGTGTTTCCCTGATGCGGATGTCTTGAAATGGGCACCTAGCTTCAGGATAAGGAGGTGAGGAGCAGGAATTATTCTCTCAGAGGGCTGTGAATCTTTGGAATGATCGACTGAAGAGATGATTGTTGAATTTGCCCCAGGTAATTTAAATACCAGGGCACTGAGGGGCAACACATGCAGAATGCTGGAGGAACTCAGCCGCTCAGGTAGCATCTATGGAGAGACATAAACTTCCAGTGCACTCGAATGCAGCAGCTTCGACTGGGTCAACCGCAGGTGCTACTGTATCTCTTATGACTGCTGGACATAAAGAACGTAGAGTACTGCAGGTGCAGGGGCTACCGCATCAGCCAGTAGCTCATTGGCAGAGAGACTGAAGGAGCTGGTCTTGCTGCGGACCGTGATGCTGTCTGTGACAGGGCATGTCTAACAGCGAGAGACTGTCTTAGTTGCTTTCTTGTAATCGCAAGACCGGTGGTGTGGAATCCTGCAGGTCCAGCTCACTGGTTTATCGGCCAACGACGGGGGAGCTGCGTGACCTCGGCCGGAGCGGGTACCAGGCCTCAGGACGCGGTGTCGCCTGTTTGCAGCCACGTGGGGGGAGGTGTTGGAGTTGGGCGCGACACCGAGTGCCAGAGCGGCCACACTGGGGTCGGTGCTGGCCCTGGCCCCACTGGTCACTCGGCAGAAGGCCGACTGCAGACTGCAGCAACATTCATGGACTATACTTTTTTTGTATGACTGTATTTTACTGCTATCTCATATGTCCGTGTTACCTTATATGTGCTTTGTGCTGTGTGCTGTTGGCACTGTGTTTTGCACCTTGGCCCCAGAGAAACACTCTTTCACTTGGTGGTATTCATGCATGGCTGAATGACAATTAGACTTGAACTTGATCTTGAAGCAGTCAACGTTGGGCCAAGTTCCGTCATCAGGGTTATAGATGCCGCCTGACCTCCAGCATCGTGTGTGCTCCAGATTTCCAGCATCTGCAGAACCTCGTTTCTCCATCGAGAGGGTAAGCTGAGTGATCTCTGCTCTGCTGTCATCCCCATCAGCAACGACTAACAGTCTTAATTCTAATTACCGCTTATTTTAGAATACAAACAGACATACAAATAGTAAGCAAACTAAATAAAGAGCTGGAAAACTAAGCTAACAGGTGAATGAACAGCAAAGAATGTGAAGACAAAAGATGGCACCTCTGAAAAATAAGGAAAATCGCTTAGATAGAAATAAACTAGTTAATAGGCTACACAATTAAAACAATTACATCACGTGGGTAACGTGCTAATACTTAGCCAATGAAAAAAGAGAAAGGTGATACACCGTTAGTTTAGATGCTGTACCGCTTTCTGCCAATGAGTGGGGATGAACCACCACGTACTGTGAAAAGTACCTGAGTTTGTTAGGAAGGACAAATCTTATAAAACATACTATTTTTAAAAACAGTGGTTTCCAGTATAGTTAACATGCACAAATGGGACTTGTTTAGGTGGGCACCCTGCTGATATGGTCCAGTTGGGCCCAAGAGCCTCTATCCAGACTATATGATTCTTTCTCTTTCTACATGTCCAAGTATCTTTTAAACATCATAACTATACTTGTCTCTGGCAGCTCATTCCACATATCCACCAACTTATCTTTAAAAAAAAAGCATGTCCCTTATAAATCTTTCCTCTCTCACCATCAAACTGTGCCCTTTCATTTTAGATTCCCTTAAATTGGGTAAAAGACAGTGAACATCGCCTTATCTCCTCCAAGAGGACTGAAGGAGCCAGGTATTGTGTTGTGTGTTTGTTACAGTAGCTAGTCTCCTTACAGAGGTCGTGGTAGAAGTGAAGGGAATAAGCCAAGTACTCGATTACTTCATGGCAGGTTGTCGCCTGGGACCCAAAGAGGTCGTATCTTTGCTGACCACTTTCGTTTCAAGATTGTACACTTGCTAATAAAGGATCGAAATAAGAAATTTGACTCTTTGGAACAATCATTTCACTGGAGCTGAGGGCCGTGTCACGTGTAACAACCCTGTGTCGGTCGCAGGGTAGTAGCAACTGTCTTGTTTGCATTTTAGATCAGTTTTGTCACTACATTTTGTCAGCAGAGATTGTGACAATGATACCAAATGAACATCAGCACTCGGATGTGTCCGAGAAATTGGAAGTACCGGCCTGGAGGAGCCTGAGGCAAATAACAACCTTTTTTATTATTTCACCCTATGTATTTAGAATTGAAACACAGTTCTGAGGTGGTCAACATTGTTGTGTCCAACTGAGTTGGATAGAGAGATCTCTAATGGTGTTTGCCTGAATTATTCAACCCTTGTTCCTGTTGAAAAGCTGAAGAACTGAGGAATTGAATTTCCTTTGTTAAAGAGCTGAAATGAAACTTCCATTATTTTGTCTTGTTTGTGCACTTGGAAGACAAAATGAGTTCAACTGGAAGCAGTGACCTTGAAGCCAAGACTGAGAGAGAAATTAAACCATCATGGTCAGTTCCCTGGGGGGGAGAACAGGCTGTGGCTGCACACAAAGCTGAAGACAGTGTGCCTAATACACGTGAAGTATGTTCTGCAGCCGCTGGCAGAGCAATCCGCGTGTCTGATACCACATTAGAATGGGGGCCGATTTCGCTGAGTTAGACGCAATTCATTGGAGTTTGAGGGATAAGCACGACTCGGACAAGAAGTCAGAACAGCTTCCGAGAAACCAGGAAGAACAGGCAGAGCAACTTCGAAGGCAGATGGAGCAGCTGAAGTTGCAGGAAGAAATTACAGGCAAGAGTTAAAGTGCAAACACTAAGATGGTCGTAAATAAATTGCCCAATGAATTTCGAAAAGAATGGAGACTGGCAGTGTATAAACTGCAAGAAAGGTACAACCATAAGGTTACCGTCACTGACATTGTGGATTTTATCGAAAGGCAAGTAAGGATTGCTACACACCCAGTGTTTGGAAAAAGATACAAAGCTACATCACTGACAGTAAGTGAAGGTGTGCACAGAACTGGATCACTAATTGATTCTCAAGCTAAAGGAAGCTGTTTTGCCACTTCTGTGGCTACTGTGGAACGTGAAGCTGAAACTGAGCCTGGAGCTGATGTAGATTCATTATAAACCATGAATGAAGCAAACACAGCAGCGAGTACCACCCTGGTATCTACTGGCCTTAGAGAGGCTGGTGATCATGATTGTAAACTTCCAGTTCAGGTGAAGTCTAAGAAGAGTAACGAGACAATGGTAACTTATGCTTTTCTAGATCAAGGAAGTACAGCAGTGTTCTGCACAGTGAGCCTCATGAACAAGCTCAACCTGACAGCAAAAGGAACACCCATTCATTCTCTTATGCACCGTGGGCCAAGAGAAAGTTGTAAATAGCTACTTCATTTCAGGATTGGAAGGGACAATGAAAACCGCAGTGAACTGCCTGATGTCTACACACAGGAGCAAGGAGAACATTCCTCATCAGAGATCTTCAGGAATGGTCTCACCTGAAGCATGTTTATTTGCCAAAATCGAGCCACTGATGGGGGTGAATGTGTCAAAGATCGAGCCATTGCAACTGACTTGCAGTGTTAATGTTGGACTCTATGCAACCAGAACAATGGTGGGTTGGACCATTGAAAGGAGACGGGAAGAAAATTCGCCCAGCCAGAGCTGACAGTTAACGGGACTGCAGTGTTGTGCTTGGATTCAAGACAGATCTTCCTGAATGCATTCAAGAGGGGCAATCTGGTTTGGCAGGGGAGGATCACAATCCACCTGCTTACCATAGGGGGCATGTGTAAATGTTGAGATTTCACGTCTTGTGTCTTCACGCAACAGCTAACTGTAATTAATATAGTATAATAATTAGGGGGCTGGAATGTAGGAGGCATGCATCTTTTCTATCTGTTTTGCATATTGTGTTGCACGTTAGCCAGTCACGTTAGCGGGGGAGCGGTAAAAGCGAAGGGAATAAATTACGTAATCATGCTCACTTCATGGCTTGGGACCAGCAGAGGACACATCTTTGCTGACCACTTCGTATCGCTCCCAGGTTGTATGTTTGCTAAAGAATCGACTCTTCGGAGCAATCATTTGATTGGAGCGGAGGGTGCATCGCGCATGACAACACTGTAGCCATCGCAAGGAAAGCAGCAACTGTTTTGTTTTGATTTTGGATCAGTTTTGCCAAGACCAGGACAGCAACCTTGTCGTGGTACGGAGGCCTGCGTGCCTCTATGACCCGATGAGCTACACTGGCTGGAGTCAGGGCTCCTGGTAGGGTCACCCGTGCCAAACAGGTCAAAGGGTAGAGGCCAGATGAAGAGTGGTTCATCGGTTGTCCAGGTTCAGCTCGGGGCTAACAACCCCGACTGCTCAAACAGAACTGTTACGGAAACTACAATGAAGAACCTTTCTTCATCGGAGTGTGACGGTATTCCTGAGTCTCCACCCGGGACGTGCACGACTGACAATAGTGAAAACCAAGGACATGACTAGCACAATGAACACACTGACAGAGATGGAGGACCATCATTGCTGCCCTAAATGCCACCAGGCATAACTGGCAGTAAGTAAATTAATCATCCATCTTATCTGTAGTACACCCTCAAGATGTTAAACACTGAAATCAGAATCAGGTTTATTATCACCGGCCTGTGTCGCGAAATTTGTTAACTTAGCAGCAGCAGTTCGATGCTAGACGCAGTATAAAAGAACAAAAATAAGTGAATCAATTACAGTGTACCTATAATGAATAGATTAAAGAATGTGCGGAAACAGAATAATATATATTTTAAAAGTGAGGTAGTGTCCAAGGGTTCAATGTCCATTTAGGAATCTGATGACAGAGGGGAAGAAGCTGTTCCTGAATCACTGAGTGTGCACCTTCAGGCTTCTGTACTTCCTACCTGATGGTAACAGTGAGAAAAGGGCATGCCCTGGGTGCTGGAGGTCCTTAATAATGGACACTGTCTTTCTGAGACACCGCTCCCTGAAGATGTCCTGGGTACTGTGTAGGCTAGTACCCAAGATGGAGCTGACTAGATTTACAACCTTCTGCAGCTTCTTTCGGTCCTGTGCAGTAGCCCCCACATACCAGACAGTGATGCAGCCTGTCAGAATGCTCTCCACGGTACAGCTATAGAAGTTTTTGAGGTCACCCTTCAACCTCCTACAATCCAGGGTGGGGGGGGAGGGAGGGGGAAGAAATGACTGAATTGACCCAGTTAGCACAATGCTTTACAGAGCCAGCTGTAAGATGGAGATTCAATTCCTGAGGCTGCCTGTAAAAGAGTTTGTAATTCTCTCCAGGGCTGTGTGGGCCTCCTCACACATTCCAAACAAGTTAGGGTTAGGGTTAGAAAGTTGTGGGCATGCTTGTTGGTGCCAGAAGCACAGGGGCATTTGCAGGCTGTCTCCAGTACAGAAACCGGACCTTCGGCCCATCTGGCCCATGCTGAACCATTAATCTGCCTAGTCCCAATCGACCTGCACCCTGACCAATTTCCTCCAAACCCTCACCCATCCATTTCCGTATAAAATCTTCTCTTGAATGTTGAAATCAAACCCGCATCCAGCACTTCCACTGCCAGCTCGTTCCACACTCTCACCACCCTCTGAGTGAAGAAGTTTCCCCTCATGTTCCCCTCCACTTGGGGTCTGCCCCCAGCAAATCCTTGTGTGCGTTGGTTGAACAGATTCCGCTTTATGTTTTGATGCACGTGTGACAGATAAATCCAAATTCCGGAATCCTGTGCTACATTCCTATCCGCATCACGTATTTCACAGGGTCCACTGTGACACTGGCCCTCCGCACCTCGTTCTCCCAAATGTCACAGGGTCCACTGTGACACTGGCCCTCCGCACCTCGTTCTCCCAAACTTCACAGGGTCCACTGTGACACTGGCCCTCCGCACCTCGTTCTCCCAAATGTCACAGGGTCCACTGTGACACTGGCCCTCCGCACCTCGTTCTCCCAAATGTCACAGGGTCCACTGCGACACTGGCCCTCCGAACCTCG
Organism: Hemitrygon akajei; assembly: GCF_048418815.1. NCBI lineage: Eukaryota > Metazoa > Chordata > Chondrichthyes > Myliobatiformes > Dasyatidae > Hemitrygon > Hemitrygon akajei. The sequence continues at coordinate 116,328,423 of NC_133130.1, read as the reverse complement.
TTCTCCCAAATGTCACAGGGTCCACTGTGACACTGGCCCTCCGCACCTCGTTCTCCCAAACTTCACAGGGTCCACTGTGACACTGGCCCTCCGCACCTCGTTCTCCCAAACTTCACAGGGTCCACTGTGACACTGGCCCTCCGAACCTCGTTCTCCCAAACTTCACAGGGTCCACTGTGACACTGGCCCTCCGAACCTCGTTCTCCCAAATGTCACAGGGTCCACTGTGACACTGGCCCTCCGAACCTCGTTCTCCCAAATGTCACAGGGTCCACTGCGACACTGGCCCTCCGAACCTCGTTCTCCCAAACTTCACAGGGTCCACTGTGACACTGGCCCTCCGAACCTCGTTCTCCCAAACTTCACAGGGTCCACTGCGACACTGGCCCTCCGAACCTCGTTCTCCCAAACTTCACAGGGTCCACTGTGACACTGGCCCTCCGAACCTCGTTCTCCCAAACTTCACAGGGTCCACTGTGACACTGGCCCTCCGAACCTCGTTCTCCCAAACTTCACAGGGTCCACTGTGACACTGGCCCTCCGAACCTCGTTCTCCCAAACTTCACAGGGTCCACTGTGACACTGGCCCTCCGAACCTCGTTCTCCCAAATGTCACAGGGTCCACTGTGACACTGGCCCTCCGAACCTCGTTCTCCCAAATGTCACAGGGTCCACTGTGACACTGGCCCTCCGAACCTCGTTCTCCCAAACTTCACAGGGTCCACTGTGACACTGGCCCTCCGAACCTCGTTCTCCCAAATGTCACAGGGTCCACTGTGACACTGGCCCTCCGAACCTCGTTCTCCCAAATGTCACAGGGTCCACTGTGACACTGGCCCTCCGCACCTCGTTCTCCCAAATGTCACAGGGTCCACTGCGACACTGGCCCTCCGAACCTCGTTCTCCCAAACTTCACAGGGTCCACTGCGACACTGGCCCTCCGAACCTCGTTCTCCCAAACTTCACAGGGTCCACTGTGACACTGGCCCTCCGAACCTCGTTCTCCCAAACTTCACAGGGTCCACTGTGACACTGGCCCTCCGAACCTCGTTCTCCCAAACTTCACAGGGTCCACTGTGACACTGGCCCTCCGAACCTCGTTCTCCCAAACTTCACAGGGTCCACTGTGACACTGGCCCTCCGAACCTCGTTCTCCCAAATGTCACAGGGTCCACTGTGACACTGGCCCTCCGAACCTCGTTCTCCCAAATGTCACAGGGTCCACTGCGACACTGGCCCTCCGAACCTCGTTCTCCCAAACTTCACAGGGTCCACTGTGACACTGGCCCTCCGAACCTCGTTCTCCCAAACTTCACAGGGTCCACTGCGACACTGGCCCTCCGAACCTCGTTCTCCCAAACTTCACAGGGTCCACTGTGACACTGGCCCTCCGAACCTCGTTCTCCCAAACTTCACAGGGTCCACTGTGACACTGGCCCTCCGAACCTCGTTCTCCCAAATGTCACAGGGTCCACTGCGACACTGGCCCTCCGAACCTCGTTCTCCCAAATGTCACAGGGTCCACTGTGACACTGGCCCTCCGCACCTCGTTCTCCCAAACTTCACAGGGTCCACTGTGACACTGGCCCTCCGCACCTCGTTCTCCCAAACTTCACAGGGTCCACTGTGACACTGGCCCTCCGAACCTCGTTCTCCCAAATGTCACAGGGTCCACTGCGACACTGGCCCTCCGAACCTCGTTCTCCCAAATGTCACAGGGTCCACTGTGACACTGGCCCTCCGCACCTCGTTCTCCCAAACTTCACAGGGTCCACTGTGACACTGGCCCTCCGCACCTCGTTCTCCCAAACTTCACAGGGTCCACTGTGACACTGGCCCTCCGCACCTCGTTCTCCCAAATGTCACAGGGTCCACTGTGACACTGGCCCTCCGCACCTCGTTCTCCCAAATGTCACAGGGTCCACTGTGACACTGGCCCTCCGCACCTCCTTCTCCCAAATGTCACAGGGTCCACTGTGACACTGGCCCTCCGCACCTCCTTCTCCCAAATGTCACAGGGTCCACTGTGACACTGGACCTCCGAACCTCGTTCTCCCAAATGTCACAGGGTCCACTGTGACACTGGCCCTCCGCACCTCGTTCTCCCAAATGTCACAGGGTCCACTGTGACACTGGCCCTCCGCACCTCGTTCTCCCAAACTTCACAGGGTCCACTGTGACACTGGCCCTCCGCACCTCGTTCTCCCAAACTTCACAGGGTCCACTGTGACACTGGCCCTCCGCACCTCGTTCTCCCAAATGTCACAGGGTCCACTGTGACACTGGCCCTCCGCACCTCGTTCTCCCAAATGTCACAGGGTCCACTGTGACACTGGCCCTCCGCACCTCCTTCTCCCAAATGTCACAGGGTCCACTGTGACACTGGCCCTCCGCACCTCCTTCTCCCAAATGTCACAGGGTCCACTGTGACACTGGACCTCCGAACCTCGTTCTCCCAAATGTCACAGGGTCCACTGTGACACTGGCCCTCCGCACCTCGTTCTCCCAAATGTCACAGGGTCCACTGTGACACTGGCCCTCCGAACCTCGTTCTCCCAAATGTCACAGGGTCCACTGCGACACTGGCCCTCCGCACCTCGTTCTCCCAAATGTCACAGGGTCCACTGTGACACTGGCCCTCCGCACCTCGTTCTCCCAAATGTCACAGGGTCCACTGTGACACTGGCCCTCCGAACCTCGTTCTCCCAAATGTCACAGGGTCCACTGTGACACTGACCCTCAGCACCTCGTTCTCCCAAACTTCACAGGGTCCAGTGTGACACTGGCCCTCAGAACCTCGTTCTCCCAAATGTCACAGGGTCAACTGCGACACTGGCCCTCCGCACCTCGTTCTCCCAAATGTCACAGGGTCCACTGTGACACTGACCCTCCGCACCTCGTTCTACCAAATGTCACAGGGTCCACTGTGACACTGGCCCTCAGCACCTCGTTCTCCCAAATGTCACAGGGTCCACTGTGACACTGGCCCTCCGCACCTCATTCTCCCAAATGTCACAGGGTCCACTGCGACACTGGCCCTCCGCACCTCATTCTCCCAAATGTCACAGGGTCCACTGTGACACTGGCCCTCCGCACCTCGTTCTCCCAAATGTCACAGGGTCCACTGTGACACTGGCCCTCAGCACCTCGTTCTCCCAAATGTCACAGGGTCCACTGTGACACTGGCCCTCAGCACCTCGTTCTCCCAAATGTCACAGGGTCCACTGTGACACTGGCCCTCCGCACCTCGTTCTCCCAAATGTCACAGGGTCCACTGTGACACTGGCCCTCAGCACCTCGTTCTCCCAAATGTCACAGGGTCCACTGTGACACTGGCCCTCCGCACCTCGTTCTCCCAAATGTCACAGGGTCCACTGTGACACTGGCCCTCCGAACCTCGTTCTCCCAAATGTCACAGGGTCCACTGTGACACTGGCCCTCCGAACCTCTTCTCCCAAATGTCACAGGGTCCACTGTGACACTGGCCCTCCGAACCTCGTTCTCCCAAATGTCACAGGGTCCACTGCGACACTGGCCCTCCGCACCTCGTTCTCCCAAATGTCACAGGGTCCACTGTGACACTGGCCCTCCGCACCTCGTTCTCCCAAATGTCACAGGGTCCACTGTGACACTGGCCCTCTGAACCTCGTTCTCCCAAATGTCACAGGGTCCACTGTGACACTGACCCTCCGCACCTCGTTCTCCCAAATGTCACAGGGTCCACTGTGACACTGACCCTCTGCACCTCGTTCTCCCAAATGTCACAGAGTCCACTGTGACACTGGCCCTCAGCACCTCGTTCTCCCAAACTTCACAGGGTCCACTGTGACACTGGCCCTCCGCACCTCGTTCTCCCAAATGTCACAGGGTCCACTGTGACACTGGCCCTCCGCACCTCGTTCTCCCAAATGTCACAGGGTCCACTGTGACACTGGCTCTCCGCACCTCGTTCTCCCAAATGTCACAGGGTCCACTGTGACACTGGCCCTCCGAACCTCGTTCTCCCAAATGTCACAGGGTCCACTGTGACACTGGCCCTCCGAACCTCGTTCTCCCAAATGTCACAGGGTCCACTGTGACACTGGCCCTCCGAACCTCGTTCTCCCAAATGTCACAGGGTCCACTGTGACACTGGCCCTCAGCACCTCGTTCTCCCAAATGTCACAGGGACCACTGTGACACTGGCCCTCCGCACCTCGTTCTCCCAAATGTCACTGGGTCCACTGTGACACTGGCCCTCCGCACCTCGTTCTCCCAAATGTCACAGGGTCCACTGTGACACTGGCCCTCCGCACCTCGTTCTCCCAAATGTTCTGGCCTTTGCTTATCCTTCCTTTGAAGAAGACTTTACTGCAGCTTATTTTTGCAATGGGGCAGCTTTGCAGATCTTGTTCCTTTTATACATTAAAGGCATTTGAGAAGCATGTGGATTTACGTGACAGTAAAGACTAAAATGGGGAGGGGTGGGTAACCTGGACAGGTGTTACCGCAAAATTGGATCCTACAGGATCAGAACGGAATTGGTTAATTATTGTCACATGTACTGAGATACAGTGAAAAGCTTCTCTGGCATAATGTTCATACAGAGCAGATTACGACACAGGACATCGAACTAGAATAAGGTAAAACAGAATTGGTTGCAGAATTACATAGAACATGCAACACAGATAACAGTAAGATGCAAGATCTTGCTGAGGTGAGGTTTGTGTCAAAGCACCCTCATCAACCCAATCTTAGGAAACGCAACAGTTTTACCCAGTGACAAAGGAAGCCGGGCGACACGGAATATTCTCCCATTCCTGATCAAACAACTTGATACACAAAGCAAAATTTCCCAGTGGGGAACGAAGAGCGCAGCTGATCTGTGTTGTAAACAAAACTGTGAAGCCTCTCGCTGTTGCTTTCACACTGTCAGCCGCTTGGTTACGTTTCGAGCACCACAGATCAGAAACTCTGCTCTTTAACCCCCTGTCGTATTTATAAAAGTAACTCGTTACATTGGCGAAGGAATTGCTCCGCATACAAAAGTTGAGGGCCGGGCTTGAAGTCAGGGGGGAGTGGCTCAGCCTGCCCTCGTTCCCTCCAGGGTACTCACCGAAACCGCACATGTCGCCACTGCTCCGAGCCGCGACCCCAGGGAACAGCCGCCGGTCGCCGCCGCACCTTGACCAGGTAGGTACCGTGCTGACGTCACCGCTCACCGCGACGCCGGAAGTGACCCCGGAGAGCCTGAAGCCACTTCCGCAGAGCGGAGTACTGGCAGAGCGGAGTACTGGCAGAGCAAGGCGGTGGAATGGGAGACACCGGCCGGCGGAAAAGCACTGGCAAAACATCACCCCATCTAATTCTAAAGGCAGAAACAGAATTGAAGCTGACGCAGATGGAAGTCAAGAGACAAAATGCAGATACGGGAAATCGAAACAAAAACTCAGCTGGTCGAGCAGCGTCGGTGGAGGCAAAGGAACTGTCCACATCTGGGATTGGGACCCTACATCGGACTGAGAACTGAGAGGGGAGGTGTCCGGTGCAACGAGAAGGGGAGTCCAAAATGCGGTCGAGTGGCACCAACTCTGCATTTTCCAGTTTCAGATAACCCTCCTCTTCTGATCCACCTCATGTTCTTTACTACCACCTTCCCCACCCGTGCCTCCCAAAACATCACCACCAATCTTTGTCACTCTTCTTCCACCCCCCATCCCATTCACATCTCTGCTATCTAGTAATAGCAGCCCTTTCAGTTCCTGCTCATCTCCCACAAAATCCCGGAGTTGTCAGCAACCTTCACCCACCCTCTCCATCTGATTCCCATTACTTTACTCACTGGCTGTCTGCTGTCATCTGCTTCTGTTTCCCCACTCCACTCCCCTCTCTCCTCCACCCGGTGCCATCATCAAGCACCTGTTCTCAGTCCACCAAGGCTAATTCCTAGGATGGATGGGCTCCCCCATCATAAATGGTTTTTATATAAGTGCTTAGAAGAATGAGGGTAATCTCATGGAAGCACAAAATCCTAAGGGTATTGGTGTATTATTGTCACTAATACCAAATGACAAGGTTGCCTTGCACACTCCATCGATGCTGCCTGACCTGCTGAGTCCCTCCAGCTGCTCTGGGTTTCCAGCATCTACACAATCTCCTGTGTTCATTCTTTTCCGCATTGGTTGTTCGTCAGTCATTACCTATTCATACAGTGCTCACCATAACGTTTTATTGTATTTCTGCAATACAATTTGTAAAACTAATTGCAAGGTAGCATATGGTAAATATATCCTTGTTTGAACTTTGAATATCATATTGAAAGGTGCAGCAGACTGGACTGATTCCGTTGGTCTAATCTACATTAAAAGATATAGTTTATTTTATTTTACACGGCTATTAAATGGAATAAGGCCATAAGACATAAGAGGAGAATTAGGCCATTTGGCCCATCGAGTCATCTCCATTTGATCATGGTTGATTTGTTTTAATCCCTCTCAACCCCATCATCCTGCCTTCTCCCCATAACCTATGACACCCTTACTAAACAAGAATCTATCAGCCTCTGCTTTAAATATACCCATGGCCTGGCTTCCACAGCCATCTTCAGCAATGAATTCCACAAAATCACTACCATCTGGCTAAAGAAATTCCTCCTCAGCTCTGTTCTAAGTGACATCTTTCTGAAATTCCTAAAGAAATTTCTCCTCAGCTCTGTTCTAAGTGACATCTTTCTGAAATTCCTAAAGAAATTTCTCCTCAGCTCTGTTCTAAGTGACATCTTTCTGAAATTCCTAAAGAAATTTCTCCTCAGCTCTGTTCTAAGTGACATCTTTCTGAAATTCCTAAAGAAATTTCTCCTCAGCTCTGTTCTAAGTGACATCTTTCTGACCTTTAATTCTAGACTCTCCCATTATCGAGGCCTCGCAGTTTTCATGAGTTCCTCCTCATTCAGTTGAGTAAGTAGATGGAGTACGTAGCATTAAGTTCGGGTCTTCAGTAGATTTAGTCATATTAACCTATCCTAAACAAATAATCTCCAACTGAAAAGCACTGCAAATTTGTATTTCGGCATGCTCACTGTGATCCAATGCATGAAATGCGGCTTAAATCAAGCACATCCCTTTTATCTGGTTGGACCTTCCCTTGCATGGATTATAAATTCCGATCTCACTCAGCCCTTAGTAACGAGATACATTCAGCAGAAGTGTTGACTGTTTATGACTTCAGGGTGTCTCTGCTGGCAGTCAGGTAGCACACAGCATCGTGACAATGGACAGGTGACATCTTTGTGAAGTGAGTCAACACACAAGATAGAGAGAACAGCTCAGCCCTTTTAATGATGCAATGGCATCCTTGACAGCAGAACACTCTGCTGCTGTAACTGAGCACAAAGCCAGACCTGTAAATACGTCCGACAGTGCGGCACCCCCTCTGAACTGCACTGGCTCCGTGCTGACATGAGTTCTGTGCCAGAGGAGGAAGGACTACAAAGAACCAGTTAATGCTAACTCAATAGTCTCTGACCTCGTGTGCCTGCAAAACGAGCCAGGAAGAGGAGTGGTTGTACTGGGGAGAATGAGAGGGTGTGAGCAAAAAAAAACTACATTCATCATAACTCACCTTTACCCAGCATTAAACCCAGGCAATGGCCCAGCCCATCAAGATTGACGTGTACTGCACGCCCTCTGAATTTGTAACAGTTTATTTTGTGTTCTGCTATTTTCCTTTGTTCTCGCTCAATGGATGTTGAAATGACTTTTTTTTCAGTGTACAGTTTTTGCCTGTACCTCAGTACAATGTGGCAATAATAAATCTATACAAGGATCGGTCAGTAAGATGCATAATGTTCAGTTCTGGACTCCGAGCTAAACACAGTCTAATGGCTCAGCTCATCACCAACTTACAGGTGTATCCCAGTAATCCCTTTAGTGACAGGTTAGATCGCTCCCCCCCCCATGGGAATTTTGCAACAAAAAAAATAATCACAGCATTCCTTTTAACTTATTAATGTTTTGCCAGTTCAGCTTATTTCCTGTGCAACTGTTTTACCAGAATTGCCCAAGGTTTATCACTGTACATGTGAACTTTGGCTGTGTATGGAGGCATCACTAAAGATATCAGCCCAACCTAATGTTAAAACAGATATAATGAAGCAGTCACAAGCGTTCCTTTCATTCATACATATGAATCACTATTTATATTGCAAAACAAAACCATCCCAGAGACCTTTGCAAGAGGGTTATCAAACAAAAACTCACACCATGCCCCAGAAGATACCAAGATAGGTAGTCAAAGGCTTCACCAAGCATTGTGAGAGTTAGATAACGAGAGGTACAGGAGCCTGACAACCCACGCCTCAGGATTCAACTACAGCTTCTTCCCCACTGCCATCAGGATCGAGAACAGACCTGCAAAACCTGGTCATTATTCAAGACTATTTTCACCCTTTCTCTCTCTCAATCTGTCACCATGTTTATTTTGCTGTTTTTTTTTGCCCATGTAATTTATTTATAACTTGCTGATTGAAGTTCACGATAATTTACAGTATGTTGGTCCTCATCTTCACCCTGCCCACCCCAGACATCCTCTCTTCTCACCTCTCCCACTTTGTAAAGTTACAAAAGCCCGGAAGCATGTACCACCATCCTCAAGGACAGCTTCCACCTCACTGTTGGATTACTGAATGGTCTCCTAGACAGTAACACCCTTGAGCTCAGTCTCCTCGGCCTTGATCCTGCCTTGTGCAGCTGGATCCTGGACTTCCTGTCAGATAGCTGGCAGGTGGCAAGAGTGGGCTCCCTCAACTCCACCCCTCAGGGCTATGTCCTAAGCCCTCTCCTTTACTCTGTATACCCATGACTGTGTTGCCATCCACAGCTCCAATCTGCTAATTAAATTTGCTGGCTGATGCACTATCAATAACTCCAAAATACTGGAAGTAGAGTAAATACTGAAAGGCTTTTATTAGCAGTAAAACAGACCACGTCCGTTCCGGATGACCGCCCTGGACTGTGGGAGGAGCAGTGACACAATCACCTTTATCCAGGGGTCTGTGGGAGGAGCCACAGGAGCTGTCAGCAGGGGGTCTGTGGGAGGAGCCACAGGAGCAGTCAGCAGGGGTCTGTGGGAGGAGCCACAGGAGCAGTGGGTCTGTGGGAGGAGCCACAGGAGCAGTCAGCAGGGGTCTGTGGGAGGAGCCACAGGAGCAGTCAGCGGGGGGTCTGTGGGAGGAGCCACAGGAGCAGTCAGCAGGGGGTCTGTGGGAGGAGCCACAGGAGCAGTCAGCAGGGGTCTGTGGGAGGAGCCACAGGAGCAGTGGGTCTGTGGGAGGAGCCACAGGAGCAGTCAGCGGGGGGTCTGTGGGAGGAGCCACAGGAGCAGTCAGCAGGGGTCTGTGGGAGGAGCCACAGGAGCTGTCAGCGGGGGTCTGTGGGAGGAGTCAGCAGGGGTCTGTGGGAGGGGCCACAGGAGCAGTCAGCAGGGTCTGTGGGAGGAGCCACAGGAGCAGTCAGCAGGGGTCTGTGGGAGGAGCCACAGGAGCAGTCAGCAGGGGGTCTGTGGGAGGAGCCACAGGAGCAGTCAGCAGGGGGTCTGTGGGAGGAGTCACAGGAGCAGTCAGCAGGGTCTGTGGGAGGAGCCACAGGAGCAGTCAGCAGGGGTCTGTGGGAGGAGCCACAGGAGCAGTCAGCAGGGGTCTGTGGGAGGAGTCACAGGAGCAGTCAGCAGGGGTCTGTGGGAGGAGCCACAGGAGCAGTCAGCAGGGGTCTGTGGGAGGAGCCACAGGAGCAGTCAGCAGAGGGGCGTGTCCAGGCAGATTTACATGGTTTACCACACTGACGCTGCTACATTGATTGGCCTTATGTCAAATAATAACGAAGCAGCCTACAGAGAAGAGATCATCACCCTGACACAGAGGCGCCAAGAGGACAATCTCTCTCTCAATGTCGCAAAAACAAAGGAGCTGGTTGTGGATTACAGGAGGAACGGAGACGGGCTAACCCCTATTGAAATCAATGGATCTGGTGTTGACAGGGTGAACAGCTTTAAGCTCCTCAGCATCCACATCACTGAGGACTTTAAGTGGTCTGTACACACCAGATGTGCGGGAGAAAATGGCACAACCATCTGAAATGAAAGAGGCACTGTTGACGAAGTTTGGTATGGGCCCCCAAATCCTAAGAACTTTCTACAGGGGCACAATTGAGACCATTCTGACTGGCTGCATCACTGCCTGGTGTGGGAACTGTACCTCCCTCAATTGCAGGGCTCTGCAGAGAGTGGTGCGGACAGCTATTGGAGTATAAAAGTATAAATTTTGCTGTGTAATCAAAACTATGTAGTCAGTTTTGAAAATTGCTATTTGCTATGCATGTACCCAATTTAGTAGGAGAATGAAATCTTAAGAATGTAGAAGACAATGGTGTGTTAATGAGAGGTAGCTAAGAGATGTAGATTAGAACATGATTAAGTCAATGGGTAGAAACAATAGTGGCAGGATGTACTTGTGATACACAACTATAGACCGATTACATATGCTAATGCAACTGGACCAGGAGATTGCTATAAAAAATGCTGCGTCCAAAGGATCGGTGGGCAATCAGCGACTAGTTCAATGACTGTCTCAGCTTTGATTTGCAAATTAAAGTTTAACCCTTCTTGAAGAATCTTCTCCATCTCCTGGTCATTTGTGGCGCACGAGAAACCACGACACAGCCCAGCGTATCTGTAGGTGTGAACTTCCCACTATTCGGGATACTTACAGAGACAAGTGTGTAAAAGGGCCCCGAAGGAACATTGGGGACCTGAGTCACCCCAACCACAAACCGTTCTAGCTGCTACCATCCGGGAAACAGTACCGCAGCATAAAAGCCAGGACCAACAGGGGGACAGCTTCTTCATCCAGACTGATTAATTCACGCTGATGCAATTGTATTTCTATGCTATATTGACTGTCCTGCTCTACATTCTATTTATTACAAATTACTATAAATTGCAAATTTAGACAGAGATTTAACTTAAAAATTTTTACTCCTCATGTATGTGAAGGATGAAAGTAATAAAGTCAATTCAATTACAGAGAGCAGAATTGGGCCAATTTGGTTCATCGAGTCTGCTCTGCCATTGTTGTAGTATTTCAGTGGAGTAAAGGAAATTACAGCGGTATGAGAGAGGAGTTAGCCAAGGTAATTTGAAAGGAGATGCTGGCAGGGATGACAGCAGAACAGCAATGGTGTGAGTTTCTGGGAAAAATGAGGAAGGTGCAGGATAGATGTATTCTAAAAATGAAGAAATACTCAAATGGCAAAATAGTACAATTACGGCTGACAAAGGAAGTTAAAGCTAACATACAAGCAAAAGAGGGCATAAAACGAAGCAAAATTAGTGTAAAGACAGGATTGGAAAGCTTTTAAAAGCCTACAGAAAGCAACTAAAAGAATCATTAGGAAGGAAAAGATGAAAAATATTTAGCCAGCAATATCAAAGTGGATAATAAAGGCTTCTTCAAGTATGAGAAAATAAAAGAGAGATGATAGTGGATATAGGACCACTAGAAAATGAGGCAGGAGAAATAATGTGGGGGGGGGGGCGGCGGCAGGGAAATGGCTGATGAATTAAATGAGTATTTTCCATTAGTCTCCAGTGTGGAAGACACTAGCAGTGTGCCAGGTGTTGAAGGGTGTGAGGGAAGAGAAGTGAGTGCAGTTACTATTACAAGGGAGAAGGTGCACAAAAAGCTGAAAGACCTATGGGTGCTTAAGTCACCCGGACCAGATGAACTGCACCCTTGGGTTCTAAAGGAGGTAGCAATAGAAAGTATGGAGGACCATGGAGCGGCTGATAATACAGAATCTGAGGCCACAAACCAGGCACGCCCAGGATCCTCTTCAGTTTGCGTATAAGGAGAAGGTGGGAGTGGAGGATGCTATCACGTATTTGCTGCACAAATCACTCTCTCACCTAGAGGGGGTCAGTTGTGCTGTGAGGATTACATTCCTTGACTTCTCTAGTGCCTTTAACACCATCCAGCCCAAGATCTTAAGGCACAAACTAACGGAGATGGGAGTAGACTCTCACATGGTGGATTGGATAGTGGACTACTTGACAGATAGACCTCAGTATGTGCGGTTGGGAGACTGTAGGTCTGACACGGTGGTCAGCAGCACAGGAGCGCCGCAGGGAACCGTACTCTCTCCGGTCCTGTTCACCCTGTACACATCAGACTTCCAATATAACTCGGAGTCCTGCCATGTGCAGAGGTTTGCTGATGACACGGCCATAGTGGGGTGTGTCAGGAATGGACAGGAGGAGGAGTAGTATAGGAAACTGATACAGGACTTTGTGATATGGTGCAACTCAAACTACCTGCGTCTCAATATCACCAAGACCAAGGAGATGGTGGTGGACTTTAGGAGATCTAGGCCTCATATGGAGCCAGTGATCATTAATGGAGAATGTGTGGAGCAGGTTAAGACCTACAAGTATCTGGGAGTACAGTTAGACGAGAAGCTAGACTGGACTGCCAACACAGATGCCTTGTGCAGGAAGGCACAGAGTCGACTGTACTTCCTTAGAAGTTTGGCGTCATTCAATGTCTGTAGTGAGATGCTGAAGATGTTCTATAGGTCAGTTGTGGAGAGCGCCCTCTTCTTTGTGGTGGCGTGTTGGGGAGGAAGCATTAAGAAGAGGGACGCCTCACGTCTTAATAAGCTGGTAAGGAAGGCGGGCTCTGTCGTGGGCAAAGTACTGGAGAGTTTAACATCGGTAGCTGAGCGAAGGGCGCTAAGTAGGCTACGGTCAATTATGGAAAACTCTGAACATCCTCTACATAGCACCATCCAGAGACAGAGAAGCAGTTTCAGCGACAGGTTACTGTCGATACAATGCTCCTCAGACAGGATGAAGAGGTCAATACTCCCCAATGCCATTAGGCTTTACAATTCAACCGCCAGGACTTAAGAACTTTTAAAAAGCTATTATTAATGCTTTTTGAGATAGTGATTTAGATGCATATCATATTTTTACTGAGTTAAGTATTGTATGTAATTAGTTTTGCTACAACAAGTGTATGGGACATTGGAAAAAAGTTGAATTTCCCCATGGGGATGAATAAAGTATCTATCTATCTATCTATTAGTAATGATCTTTCAAAATTCATTGGACTCTGGCATGGTGCCAGAGAACTGGAGAACTGCAAATGTCACTCCACTCTTTAAGAAAGGAAGAAGGCAGCAGAAAAGAAATTATAGACCAGTTAGCCCAACCTCAGTGTTTGGGAAGATGTTGGAGTCAATTGTTAAGGATGAGGTTATGGAGTACTTGGTGACACAGGACAAGATAGGACAAAGTCAGTATGGTTTCCTTAAGGGAAAATCTTGGAATTCTTTGAGAAGATTACAAGTAGGATCGATAAAGGGGATGCAGTGGATGTTGTATATTTGGACTTTCAGAAGGCCTTTGACAAAGTGCAACACCTTACCAAGTTAAGAGCCCATGGTATCACAGGAAAGTTACTTGCATGGTTAGATTGGTAGGAGGAATACTGACATGATTGGTAAGAGGAAGTGAGTGGGATCCTTTTCTGTTTGGCTGCCAGTGACTAGTGGTATTCTGCAGGGATCACTTCTTTTTATGCTGTATATTAATGAGTTAGATGATGGAATAGATAACTTTGTTGCAAAGTTTGCAGATGACATGAAGATTAGTGGAGAGACAGGTAGTACTGAAGACTTGCAGAAGGATTTAGATTAGGAGAATGGGCAAATGAAATACAATGTTTGAAAATGCATGGGCGTGCACTTTGTTAGAAGAAATGAATGAGCAGACTATTTTCTAAATGGAGAGAAAATCCAATAATCTGAGTTGCAAAGAGACTTGGGAATCCTTGTGCAGAAGACCCGAATGGTTAACTTGTAGGTAGAGTCAGTGGTGAGGAAGGCAAATACAATGTTAGCATTCAATAGGTCTTGAACACAAGAACAAGGATGTGATGCTGAGGTTTTATAAGGCACTGATGAGGCCTCACCTTGAGTATTGTGAACAGTTCTGGGTTCTTCATCAAGAAATGATGTGCTGGCATAGCAAAGGGTTCAGAGGAGGTTCATAAGGTTGATTCCAAGAATGAGAGGGTTGTCATACGAGGAACATTTGATAGCTCTGGGGCTATACTTGCGGAATTTAGAAGGGTGGGGTCGGGGGTAATTCCATTGAAACCTTTTGAATGTTGAAAGGTCAGAACAGTCAATCTGGAGAGGATGTTTCCCATGATGGGGGAGTCTAGGACAAGAGGGCACAGCATCAGGCTAGAGGGGCGTCCATGTAAAACCAAGATGTGGAGAAATTTATTTAGCCAGATCGTGGTGAGTTTGTGGAATTTATTACCACAGGCAGCTATGGAGGCCAGGTCGTTGGGTGTATTTAAGGCAGGGCTTGATAGGTTCTTGATTGATCATTGCATCAAAGGTTATGGGGAGAAGGCCAGCGAATGAGGCTGAGGGGTGCGGGGGGGGGGGAGGGGGAGGAAAGGATCAGCCATGAATGAATGATGGAGCAGACTTGACGGGCCAAATGGCATAATTCTGCTCCTGTGCCTTACGGACATCCTTATTTCTTGTTCTTGCACATTATTGTCTACTTGCACTACACTTTCTCTGTAACTGTTGTGCTTTATTCTGAATTGTTTTACCCTGTACTTCCTCAATATATTGTGTAATGAACCAATCTGTGTGAACAGTATCACACACAAAATGCTGGACAAACTCAGCAAATCAGACATCATTTAGGAAAAGAAATAAACAGTCCACGTTTTGGGCCAAGACTCTTCTTCAGGACTGAGAAGGGGTAAGACTCCAGAGTAAAAAGGTGGGGGAGGGGAAAGAGGATAGATGTAAAGTGATAGGTGAAGCCAGGTGGGTGGGAAAGGTCAAGTGCTGGATAAGAAGGAATCTGATAGGAGAGGAGAGTGGACCAGGGAAGGAGGAGGGGACCCACGGGGAAGTGAGAAGAGGTAAAAGGCCAGAATGTGGAATAGTGGTTGGGGAGGGGGGTAATTTTTTTTTTAAACCAGAAGGATAAATCGTTGATATTCCATGCCATCAGGTTGGAGGCTACCCAATGGGAACACAAGGTACTGCTCCTCCATTCTGAGAGTGACCTCATCTTGGCACAATAGACCATGGAGTGACACATCGGAACGGGAATTGGAATTAAAATGTTTGGCCAGTGGGGAGTTTCATCAGTGGCTGTTGGGCAGAGGTGCTTGACGAAGTGGTCCCCCAATTTACGATAGGTTTCAGAGGAGCAACAAACGCAATAGATGACCCCAACCGATTCGCGGGTCAAGAGTTACCTCGCCTGGAGTGATTGTTTGAGGCTCCTGAATGCGGGTGAGGGAGGAAGTGAATGGTCACGTTTAGCACTTAGGCCTCTTGAAGGGATGAGTGCCAGGAGGGAGATTCATGGGGAGGAGTGAATGAACAGGGGAATTGCAGAGGGAAGGAGATATCCCTGTGTAAAGCAAGACCAGATACTGTATTTTAGAGTTAGAAGGTTGAATGACATTCCAGGGAGGAAAAGAGGTATCCGAAAACCACAATACGACTGTCAACTTAAAGTGTTGTCAAATTTAAACCTGACTTTAGCTTAAAAAGCACGGGAGTGGTGGTTAAATAGAATGGTCCATGGTAAGACAAGGTATTCTTTTTGCCAATGAGTTTATCAGTGCCCATCATTGTTCTAAACTCCACAAGGTTGAATCTTTGCAATCAATGTCGCTCCGCAACATGTTCAAACAATGGAATTTAAGAAAGAAATTTGAACAGTTGAACTTACCACAACTTTATCAATACATCACTTGATAAATAAAACTACGGGATTTGAAGTGCAGCGGAATCCCTGCTATAATTGCGAAAGACTGCATGTGTGGATAAAAATCAGGTTTATTATCATGTACGTATGTTGTGAAATTTGTGGCTTTGTGGCATTAATACAGTGCAATACATAAAATAAATTACAATAAAAAATTTTTTAAAGCAAATCGTAAGGTAGTGTTCATGAAATCTGATGGTGGAGGGGTAGAAACTGTTCCTGAAGCAGAAAGAGTGCATTTTCAGGCTTCTGTACCACCACCTTGATGGCAGCAATGAGAAGAGGGCATGGCCTGGATGGTGAGGGTGTTTCATGACAGTCGCCACCTTATTGAGGCATCCCATGTTAAAGATGTCCTCAATAGTGGGAAGGCTAGTGCCCACGATGCAGACTACAAGCCTCTACAGCTTTTTCTGATCCTATACATTGAAGCCTCCACCAAGCAGTGATACAACCAGTCAGAATATACTTTTATTCAAATAGGCCAGCATGCTTTAAAGCAGGTAATTACGGACTTGAGTCTAAATATCAGAGCTCGGGAAATTAGTGGAGTAATAACTAAAGGATATGATTAATCTGCATTTGGGAAAGCAAAGGTGGATCAAAGAGAGTCAACATACTGATATACTGTAGCTTATATTGAGGAAGAATTCCATCTAACCAATTTACCTGAAGGAGATTAAGTGTAGTCCAGGTGGACTTCAGAAAAATAAGTTTTTGACAAGGTCCCACATAGGGTCCAGAGCAATTTTGATCAATAAATGTCTGAGTAGATGGAAGAGGGAAATGACTGTTTTTGCAATGGAAAGCCTCTGTCCAGTAATGTACCACAGAGACTTTTTGCTGTGTTTTCACCGGATGCGAATTTAGGAAGCATGAATCGAATTATTGTCCCTAACTGAAATGATATGAGAATTGTTTTACAGCAATAGTATAAGGATACATGTTTGCAGAGGACAAAAATTGACCAAGATGTTGACAGTGTGAAGGATGGTCTTTGGGTACAGACTGCATTGATTGCTGCTAAAATGGGTGCAGAAAATGGCAGATGGAATTTAATCCCGATAAGTATGAGATGATGTGGATCTGTACTGTTGGAGTCTCGAAGAATGAGGGATGTTTTGATTGAAACATATGCTAAGGGGATCTGGCAGGGGAGATATTAATATGTTTCCATTGGTGGTATAGTCTCAAACTAGGGGATATTATTTCAAGTTAAGGCGACAGTCATTCCAAGCTGATGTGCCAAGAAATTTTCACTCAGAGGCTGAAGATTATCTGGAATTCTCAACCCCAAAGGCATAGGAGCAGAATTAGGCCATTTAGCCAACAAGTCTCCTCTGCCATTCCTCTCAATCCCATGCTCCTGTCTTCTCCCTGTAATCTCCTATTTACTTAGATGTTTTGGAGGAACAAAAACATGACATATGGGGCAAGCACAGGAGTTGAGGCCAAGAGCCAATTTGGCCCCAAGTGCATAGAATGGTGGGGCTGGCTTGGGGGGGGGGGCGGTTAGGTGGCTTGTTCGTGCAATTATTGCATGTCCTATGAAGAGGTAGTCAAAACTGAGGCACATGGATAGTGAGAAACTTTCTGCAGCTCAAACAGATATAGAGAACGTGCACTTAAGAAGGGATAATTGATTTAAAACTTTATGAAGTTCAAAGACACTTGTGTTTTAGCCTGCACTCTTAACCTCTTGAATGTCAATCATTTGTGGGGCTGGGAAGAAAAGTACAAGATAGCTTTTTGTAAATGTAATCTCTCTGGAGTACAAAAACCCCAGGCCCAATAAACAATTGTAATTCTAAATAATTCATACATAATCTTACATGAATGTGATGTCCAAAACTCACTGCAAACCCATGGTTTAAATACAGTGAGATGAAACAAAATACTTTCTGGGACACATGGGAACTAAGAGGAACACCTTAATTGTCACCTGAGATTAAAAGTTCATGTATTTAACTGTATCTAGCAATTAGCATGCAATACAGCATGAAATCTGTTGGAAGGTAAGAAACCAGAACAGGTCTGAAGCCAATAGCTATTCTGGTAATGAAACTTGAATGGAGCATGAACAGCCATTGCTCCTTTCTCTGAAAATTCCATACAACATGGAAATTTGCTCTAAATGCTTATAGTGGGAAACAAAGCTCAACAAAATGCAAAAGCCGTTTAACTGACCAATTTAAAAATAAGTTAAATTCTTCCATCCCACTTTCAAAGTTGTATTTATATTTACATATGCATTTAAGTAGGTGTTTTGATGCAGTAATAACTAGTATAAATTAGGGTACTGCAAGGCATCACCCCATCATGGAAAGAAAAAATCTCCTATATTTATTTGCAAATACATTCTCTCCAACTATATATAACTCTTGAAAAGCAACTAGATTTTTTGACCCCTCCTCAACTAACTCTGATTACTCAACACTTCTCCAAACTCTTTCTAACTTGCCCACCTTAATTTTTGATAGACAAAAGTTAAAATTCATGCCCGATTTTTCTTTGGAAATGAGATAGAGAGATGGAAAGCCAAACTTGAAGATAGTGTAAATGTAGAATGTGTAATAAACTGAAAGTCTTGCATTGTTAATACCCAGCACAGATCATCAAAAACCCATTCCCCACTCAATTACGTTAATGAGAAGGTGATGCAAATGTGTGTCATAGTAGAGAAGCAGACACATTCAATGGATTCTTTGTGATACTTCGTGTACCTAATGTGGCCACTGAGTGTATGTTTGTGGTCTTCTGCTGCTGTTCCCATCCATTTCAGGGTCCAGGATTCAGAGATACTCTTCCACACACCACTGTTGTAATGTGTGGTTATTTGAGTTACTGTCACCTTGAATCAGTCTGGCTGTTCTCTGCCTCCCTCATTAAAGTGTTTTCACTGCAGCTCACTGAATGTTCTTTGTTAATTTTTTGCACCATTCTCTGTAAACTGTTAAGAAAATCCCAGGAGATCAGCAGTTAGAGATACTCAAACCACCCTGTTTAGCACCAACAATCATTCCACAAAGTAACTTGAATCACATTTCTTCCCCATTCTGATGTTTTGTCTGAACAAAACCTCTTGACCAATACCTGCATGGTTTGATGCAGTGAGATGCTGTCACATAATTGGCTGATGAACAAATGTACAGGTGTATCTAATGAAGTGGCCACTGAGTGCACAGTAGTCCACAGATCACACCTACAACAAATCATTGCTTTGTTTTGTGAAACATTATGCAATTAAAACTGGAAGAAGTGATATTAATGTTCTAAAGTCCCAGAATCCACTGCTTGGATTTGCCTCACCTTTGAATTGCTCAATATGAAGATAGTAGGAAGTGTACATTTCCCAACACTAGCATCCAAATCAGCTCAAAAGGAACTCGATAGATAGGCGACCCAAGGTCCAAACCAATGTTACAATGTTTGAAGGAACTAAAACTGATCCCAACTTACTATTTTTCCCTTATGAAGGAAGAGACTTTAAGGAAAAGATACCCAGCACATTCCACATTGTCAGTCTGTGTGTTTTCCATTGATTCTATTGTATTTCTTTCTTCTGTGAATGCCTGCAAGGAAACAAATGTTAAGGTGGTACACTGACATACAGTACTGCACAGAAGTCTTGGGCTCATGTAACTAAATTCTGTAATGTGAAGATGCTATCAAAAATAAACGAAAAGTTACTGAGTATCAAAAAGTGCTATGAAGTGCAGTAAACAGTAAAAATCAAATAAGTATCTGGTGTGACCACCCTTTGCCTTTTTCTGGGTACACTGTCGGCTGGTAGGTTGCTCCAAGCACCTTTGAGAACTTGCCCCGGTTCTTCTGCAAACTTTGGCTGTCTCAACTTTCTTTTGCCTCTCCAGGTAATCCCAGACAGCCTTGATGATGTTGAAATCAGGGCTCTGTGGAGGTCATACAATATGTTGCAGACACCTTGTTCTTTTTGCTGAAGTTATTTCTTTATGACCTTGGCCACGTGTTTAGCATCATTGTCCTGCTGCAGAATGACGTTGGGACCAATCAGACGCCTGCCTGATGGCAGATATTGTGCAATGGATGAGAATCCGCTTTAATTTCCCAACATTGAAGATTCCGTTAATTCTGACCAGATCAATTCCATTTGTAGAATTGTAGCCCCAAACCTGCAGGGAACCTCTGCTGTGCTTCGCTATTGACTGCAGACACTCATCCATGTAGTGCTCTCCAATGGGCAAACTGCATTGTTTGAGCCAAAATTTCATATTTTGACTCATCAGTCGAGAGCACTTGCTGCCATCGCTCATCTCCCTAGTCTTTGTGCTTTGGTGAGAAGTTGAGTCTTTTGGCTTTGTTTCACTTTGGAGCAATAGCATTTTGGCAACAACTCTTCCATGAAGACCACATTTGACAAGACTTCTCCAGGCAGTAGAGGGATGTACATGGGTTTCAGTGGTTTCTGTGAGTTCAGAGCTCATAGCAGTGCTGGACTTCTGATTTGGAAGGGACAATATGGTGCATCTCCCACCTACTGCACTCCAATTCAGTGGCTGACCACTGTGTTTCTGGTCCTCAGCTATGCCTATTTTTTTGTGTTTCTTCAGAAGACCTTGGACAGCACATCGTGAAAGTCCTGTAGGCCACCAAATGTCTGCTTGGGCAGACCGTGCTGATACAGGATGACCACCTTGTGTCTTGTTGCAATGCTCACTCTTGCCGTGGTGTAAAAACCGACAATTTGAAGGCTAAACTGTCGTATCTTTTAGTCTGACTACCCTTTTCCAAGTTTAATTCCTTCTGCAATGGCTCCAGTTAATCAGTTTAGTTCATTCAACTCAGGATGGAATTGGTCATTAACATTCAGTTTGTTATCTTTCTTTAATCATGCACAAGGCTCTGTAACTGCAAAGTAATCAAGTATTTATTTGAAAGGTGGTCTATTACTTAATATGTTGTTTTCTTTAAAGAAATACAAAAAATTTGCTCTTTTCTACTGACACTAATGCAGAAGAAAAAACATCTAAAACAAAATTTCTATAAAACTCTGGAGTGCCTAATACTTTTGCACAGTAGAGTGTGTACTTAGATAATACATTTAATTTGAATATTCAGAAATAGATAATACTTAAACAGTGCAAGAGGTTCACTTACAATCATTTGAGAATGAAAATATCTGAACATGTATTCTCTCTTCACAATTTATTGCACCTATATCTTATGCTAATAAAGCTAAATAGAACAAAATGTCCCAGTTTTTGTGGGGTAGATTGTTTATAATACACTGACTTGTGATGGTTTAACTTAACTCACCTTGCATCATGCTGTAAGGCAGTGGATTAAATAATGCATTGAAATACAGAATGTGGCCAAAATTCACAAAGCTACTGCGACCCATTCTTTAGATACAAATGGAAAAATAGGTATGATAAATGTTTCTGCTAAGTTAACAATGGATAAAAGATAAAAAGGTTTAGTTTGTCACATGTACATTGAAGCATCTTAGCAAACGCCTGTTGTTTGCTGTTTGTTGTTGTGTGTCAATAATTAACAGCCTGAGGATTGTGCCTTATCACGAGTGTTGCCACACTTTCGGTGACACCATAGCATGCTCACAACTCACTTACCCGAACAGTAAGTCTTTGGAATGTGGGAGAAAACCAGACACCTGGAGAAAACTCAGTCATGGGAAGAACATGCTATCATCACACAAACCAATCTTCTATCCTTGGACTCACTTTATACCGCACGCTGTCGGAGCAGTGCTGCCAGGATAATCAAGGACAAGAACCACCCAGCCAACACACTTTTTGTCCCACTTCCCTCCGGGAGCAGGTTCAGGAGCATGAAGATTCGTATGGCCAGATTTCGGAACAGCTTCTTTCCAACTGTGATAAGACTACTGAACAGATCCTGACCCGTATCTGGGCCGTACCTTCCAAATATCCAGACCCGACTTGCACTACCTTACTTTCCCTTTTCTATTTTCTAATTATGATTTATTATTAAAATTTTTATTATATTTACTTTGATTTGTACTTCAGGGAGTGCAAAGCGCAGAAACAAATATCACTGTGATGATTGTACGCTCTGGTATCAATTGTTTGGTGACATTAAAGTAAAGTAACTCCATGAAGTGGTGGGAATCAAACCTCAATGATTACTGCACTGTAAAACAATTGCATTAACTGCTACACTACCATGCCGCATTCAGCAAGCCTAAAGCAGCATGATAGCAAAATTGTAAACATATCAAAATGATGAAGTCGCCTAACCTAATAATCCACAGATTAAATTTCAATTTAATTCACAGCATTAAGAATTTAAATGAAGTTAATCTTGTCTCTGTGCTAGATCCACAAAATGGTTGACTCTCGCTCGGCCTCTGAATTTTGGAATGGGCAACCTAACTCATTCATTTCTTGTGCATGAATCAAAGCAGCGATAAAATGAAAACATAAAAATAGTTGTTCCCCTCTGCGCTTTGGGCAGCAACCTTGATGTTTCTTTAGCATTCATCTATTTTTTTTAAACGAGGCTGAGTTACTAGCTCAACACTCAACCCAGCACAGTGTGTGAAAGGAGTTGGTCAGATTCAAACCCAGGACCACTCACCTCGAAGTACGGTGCAGATGCCACTACACCACCAGCCGGTGGTAAATGAATAACTTGAACTTTAATCTGATAAGATGGTGGCACGTTCAGGCGCAGTGGACTCTCAGGGGTCAACCAAAGGTGCCTTTTGTTATCTTTAAACGTCAGCTGTACAATCACAGGACAATGCTGGACATTAAGAAATTCAAGTACTACAGGTCTACCCCATCAATAAGCTGCTCGTTGGCAGAGCTACAGGAGCTGGACTTGGTGTGGACCATGTTCCTGCCTGCTACAGGAAGGCATTGGAATTGACGCATGAAGGCAGCGTGCAGTCTAACAGTGATGCTTCTCTTGCAATCTCAAGACCACAGTGTACATTGGTAATATAAAATGCTGCAAGTCCTTTTCCCTTGTTTATTGGTGAGAAGATGGCAGGGGAGCTGTGTGACCTCAATTGTGGTGAGGACTATGCCTCAGCATTCCAAGACAGGAGACACCGAGGCAGTGCAGCACACATCCATGCTGAGTTGAGGGTTGGTCCCTCCCATTGGTGCTGCCTCCCGGTGTTCAACTGGTGGAATGACAAGCTGGATTGTGTGATGATACGTTTGTCTGCAGACAGCTGAGAACTGCTTGTTCTTGCCAGTAACACTGATGCACCATCAATTTATAGGATATGTCACTCAGGGACTTGGGCTATATATTGTGTGACTATGTTTGCTTGCTTTCTTAAATACGCCTTGAGCTGTGTATGATTGTTCTCAGTGTGTTTTGTATCTTGGCCCAGGAGGAACACTTTCATTTGGCTTTATTCATGTATGGTTGAATGATAATTAAACTTCAAATTGATTAAAACAAAATGTACAAGGTACTTGCCGTTGTGTTGGATTGTTCCACAGAAATAATTACTCAATTCTGCAGTTAAAATCTCATTATTCAGCCAACTACTTTGCAAAATACATTGAATAGGGTTATACAGCCTGATTAATTTCTTGTTCCTCAAAGGAAAACCCTCCACCATGCTGAAAGGACTACTGAAATAAACAGTTTTTTTTAAAAAAAGGTACTTTTTTCTAAAGAGAGCCATAAAATTATTGTACCCATTGGTCCTCGGTGTATTCGGAAAGTAATCATTAAATTTCTATTGTGTAACACAAGTTACTGAATTTTAAAAAAGCAAGCAGTTTATATTACAAACATGAAAGTACATCTCTGCTGCAAAGTAGCATGACATGGATTTTAAAACAATTTATAAAGTTCAAAGACACTTAGTGTTTCAGTCTGGACTCTTAACTCTTTGAGCGCCAATTATTTGGGGAAAAGTAAAGGACAAGATAATCTTTTGTATTTGCAGTCTCCCTGGGTGCCTAAAAAACAGGCCCAATAAACTATTACAAGTCCAAATAATTCATGCATAATCCAACATCCATGTGATTTCCAAAATCATTGCAAACCCATTATTTTAAATTCTGTGAGATGAAACAAACAGATTACCGGTATATGCCACTACGACTGACAGGAACTGTTAACACCACCTCAATTGGTAAATGAAAATAAAAGTTCAGCAAAGAAACAAAGTTTGTTTTCTGTTTCAAAGGTAAATGGAGGTGAAATCAATGCAACTTATCAAGTGTTGGGGGTGAGAGGGGCAAGGGATAGGAAGTTGATTGCATAGCATGAGAACTGGAACTTTAGCTCTGTGTCAATGCTATCATGTACAAAAGTACTGAAGAACATACAAGTTTAATTTGTGCATTTGTAGGTTAAATTATCCAGTGTAGCTCCAAATGGGACACTAGTCTTACTAGCTTAATTTCCAATAGAAATCTGAATGGAATTGAGATTTTTGTACAATTCAGCGCTACCTGTTCTTAAACAGGCTAAGTTGTAACTTTATACAATATGCTGAACCAAAAGTTGTAAAAGACAGATCACATGGTGATGGGGTAATACAACTTCACGGCTATGAAACAGAGCCTCAAGCTGTATCCAAACTTAAGTATCACTTGCTGATCAAGCACAAGATGGTTAGCACAACCTACACACTCAAAGCAGGTGATTCAGGAGTCCACACCCATGAAGAGGAAGGGCATGCAATTTATGATTGCCAGGTTCCACAAATGGAAGAATGATTTTTACATTCAGTGATTGTCTAGAAACTGGTTTGCTTCAACCCCACTCAATGGAGTGATTTATTTAGTGGTCAACTGTGTAATCCCTGTGTAATACTAATCTTTCAATGATTGGCTTTGACATATTAGCAAGCTGTTAATTGCCCTATTAATTATCTGACTCAAGCAGGGTGACAGAGCTTAAGGCTACATCCACAATACATTGGATAAATCAGTAACCGAAGCATTTCTCTTCGTTTTTACCCTCCATCCACACTAAAACAGCGTTTTTGTCCCCCGAAACTGCAGATTTTCAGAAACGTTCTCCAAAGTGTGTAATTTTGAAAACGCCACTCGGGCAGATCAGTGTGGATGGGGTAACCAGAGAAATCTGAAAATGCTCTCAGACGGCAGTGTGCCATTTCATTGTTTTCTTGAACGCAACCTAACAATTTCAGAACAGATGGCAACGAGACTAAAGCCAGAAGAGTTAGAAATGTACTCACTAAATACTTTGACCCATAACTTACTGACTAAATAAGTATACCCACTTTGCCCTGTTTTCTGTCCTTGCTTGTATGAAGGTGGTTTCCCTATTTATGCAAGTACTTCTCTGACAATAGATGTGTAACAGCCTAAAGTAACACTGTATGGAAATAGATAATACTGATGCAGACATGTTTTACACATTTAACAAGGTGCTTTATTAATGCAACAGACTGTCAGTTTTTCAATGTTCGTCGTCAGCCGGGTCATACTGTCCGTGAACTCCCTGTCAGTTGCCTCCATACGTTCCAGTATTTGTTTTTTTAAAGTTTTAAGTCCTCCTGCACGAGAGCCAACAGCTGCCCGTCATTTATGTTTTTCTAGTCTGTAACTGAACAAACACGCACTGTCTTTCACAGCGAGATTCGACTCAAAACATGTCGCTTGCTTTTAGTAAATGTGTCCTGCACAGTAGGAGGAGATTCGCCAAAATATCCGTTTCAATGTAGACAGAGATATTTTTAAAAACACAGTGTGGACGCCTATCATTTTTACGTGAAACCGGCATTTTCAAAATTATCCAGTCTAGTGTGGATGTAGCCTAAATGTAAAAGTCTATTTGCACAAGGTTCGTTAACTGAAATCACATCTTCAGTGTTTGGACATCAAAGTTTTTGAACTGATTCCCCAAGAGCTCCACAGATGACAAGCAAAAGAATTTTGTCTCTTCTCTCCACCACCCCCCAGCCCCACGTATGTCTATGCATGAACTGTGACAATTAGTGCAGATACATGGCCTACTTTTCAAGTTTTTAGTATTACAGCATGATTGAGCTTCCTGCTATTCAACCATTTATTTACAGGAACTACATGACAGGAGCAATCGAGAGAAACATTCATGAATGAACTCCAAAGAGATAGCTTGCTGCACAATTCAGAAGGGTGAATAACAAAGGAATAGTCACACACTGCTTTTTCGGTACAATATATTTGCTTCAGTGAATGCTGCATTAAATGCAGTTTGGGCTTTGAACAATGTCACAATACAGTGGTTTGCCATTCTCCAAAAATTAGAGATCCCAATTATACCCAGGCTCTCCTGACCCAGCCCAATATTTTTTTTCTTTATAACAATTACCAATCTCAGTTCCCTTTATCTCAAAATTCCATTGTCTAAATGCAGAAAGGGTTGAAAAACATTCCACACTTATACCAAAACTATAACTAAAATGACAAAATGCAAGACAATCAGAAATGGTTACTGGCAAATTGGTTTTTGCAAGTGGAATTGACCCTTCATGATACTTGCAAACCAAAACAACCAATTGTGCTTATTATTAGCTCACTGTACACTATTTGGCTCAAAATATAAGACACAAAATACAAGTCACCTCAACTTCCTTTGGCCAACAGACCTTACAGAAATACATGGCTAACAAATGTTTTACTAAATGTGCCATGACAAAAGAACCATCAGAACTATTACACAACCTCAGCCGCACAACCCAAAGTAATACATAATATGGAGTACATAACAGTATCAATGCTCAACTTTACAGACTTTACAGCTTTAAGGGGAAGAGGAGAAAGAGATTGGGAATATTGGGAAGGAAGGCTTCAATAAAGCATTCAGTTTAAACAAAGGCAGCCCCGGTGTATCAGCTGAATCTTCTCAAGACTTGTAACTGACAAAGAATTTTTCATTTCTGGATCAGGCATTCTAGACACTTTAAAGCAAAAACAGTACACCTGATTTTATGTTTGATCCAGAACAATTCATCCAACTTTGACTAACCACTCAAGTACACTAAACTGGTGAAGTAAAAAGATTAGATCATTTGCTGGTTTAATGGCCATCACATTCCCCACTTTCATGTGCACAAAAGCTATGCCATTAAACAAGTTCAACACTGAAAAATAGTGGGAACTTTCATAGACATGGCCTCTTAAATGCATTTGTAAGAACACTGTCATTTAAAATCACCGAGCATTCTGGATCTTGAAAAACAAATTTGCAAAGATTATACAACAGAAGAAACATGCACATTACTGGCATATATAAAGCGATACAAAAGTTCACAATAACATAGCAAGTGATTCTTCACTCGGTGCAGACCTCGCACAGTCTCCTTCACAGTCTCCACATTCAGATTAAACAGCCTCTTTCCCTTCCCCCCACCATCCCAAACCCTACTTCCAGCCCGCCTTTACCTCAGTACAGAGAAAAGCGCCTTTCCAATGTGGCAGCGCTCTGCAAGTCTTACTGCTAAATAAAATACGATAGTCACAGGGTGAAGCACAGATGGGACATAATACTGACAACAGAACTTTTCAGTGGTGGGATGTTCACCATTTGTAAATGGGGAACTCAACATCACCACACTACGACATGCAATTGAGCCTGTGGCTTCCTGTGATATCCCCTTTCGTCCATTGAAGACTGGTGATGAAGTAGTTGTACCACACAATGAATCTGTAGCTATGAAGAGACTGTGACATCGGATAGGGAACCATTCCGATTATAGAAGAATTTGCTGAAGGCATCTTCAAGCAAGGTGGTTAATCGACTCTGATCAATCTGTTCAAAAGATGGGAAGAAGCAATCATGATCAACACAAAAATGCCATAAAACTAAAACAAAATTTTCATATTTATTCAGAAATTTAGCACAGTAATAGCCAAACAAGCCCGTTCCACCAATTATACCCATATGACCAATTAACTTGTTTGGATTTGGATGCGGTCACAGGGAGAATGTACATACTCCATACAGACAGCGGTGCAACTGAACCCAGGTTGCTGGTGATGCAATAGGAATAATGCTAACTGCTACACTACCATGCCAACCCAGTATCTTAATTTACTTTCCTCCATTTTAAAAAAAGGCAACTTAATTGCCTATTTAATGACTTGCATTAGTAAACAGCAATCCCAGTATAATTTCTACCATATAGCCCTCCAGATAATCTTGACTATTCCAAGATTTAAACACGGAGTGCACTATCCCAGAAGTGGCAGAGAATAGACTTCAATCCCAATCTTGGTGCTGTCTGCCTGGAGTTCACACATTTCCTCTTGTTTTCCCTGTGAGTGTATGGGTTTTGTCTGCTTGCTCCAGTTCTCTCCCACATCCTAAAAGTGTGCAGATTAATCATTCACTTGAAAATGCTCCCGTGTGCAGGCAAGTGGTAGAATGGGGGGAGGAAGAGGAGCAGAAAAATGAGATCAGTGTTGAAGGATCCACTTCTACTGTATCTCTCCAGGGCCATCTAGTTTCTCCTAAGAATTGAAAATTGCAACATGACAAAAATACTGAAATGTTTATGCACATGCCCAAAAGTATGAATGATAATGGATTCTGGTTCAAAAAGTGATTTGTATCAAACTTTGCACAACTGTCAATTAACCATCTCAATGAAATTGAGTGGTGATATTAATAGTCAATATAAAGAACTTACAAGAGAGAACAACAGAAAGATAATGCTGTGTAGACATTTCAAAATTTGAAAAGCAAAATTAAGTCACCTACCTCACTGATAAATCCCAACTGAACAAGTTCTGCTGCCAGCTCCTGGCAGCTCTCATCTATAAAGAAACATTAGCATCAATATTACTGACCGTACTTGGACATCCAGTATTCACATGTTTAGTAATCATAGCTAGCCTGCTCTTTTTGGAGCAACACACACAAAATGCTGGAGGAACTCAGCAGGCCAGGCTGCATCCATGGAAGAGTACAGTCGACATTACGGGCTGAGACCCCCAGTATTTTGTATGTGTTGCTTAGATTTCTAGCATCTGCAGATTTTCTCCTGTCTGCTCTTTTTGAATTCTGTATTTCTAAACATAACTAATAGGTTTTATTTTCTTCATTCATGAAATATTTATAACTTGTTAAAAATAATCTTGTGAGTTTTAAGTCCTTCAGGCAATTTACAGTGTTTCATCTTACAAGTTTTGAAATCCAGTTCTGACTACTTGAGCCCAGAGGCTGCACATTGTTTTTATTGGAATTACTAGTTGGTTTTCATTGATGTCACTGATAATCTTGACTATTCCAGGACTTAAACCTGAAGTGCACTATCCCAGAACACAATGGTCTCCAAAGGGGAATAAACTACAAATCAATATTTGCCCTCACCACTAAATTACTTTCTTGAACTGGTAATTTAAATTTTGTAACATCAAATAGATCTTGGGCATCTTTGCAAAGAACCAAAATCTTCATTTGCACAAAGCAATGATCAGAATAATACATACTAGGCAACAAATCACAGCTGAGGTGTCGGTTTAGCTTGTCTTCCAGTTTCAAGAGTAGAGTTAACTGAAGGAAAAAACAATCACATCAGTATAAATACCTCCTCTATCTTTTTCCCTCTGAACTTATTTTCCTAACAATGCAGCTTCAAAAATTCATCATCACTTTTTCCATTGACATAACAGGTTTTGATCCTGTGATATTTTGAACTGATCAGTTTATTTGCAATTTAAAAACTATTAAATGCAACAAATTAAAATAAGGGATTACTGGCAAAAATCAGCAATAGTGAGGCTCAATTTTTGTTCAATGTATGTTAACTGATATAACTTAGAACATTAAAAAAATAGAATCTATTGGCAGGACCATCTGAATTGCCAGATAGGTCCTACGCACATCTGGATTGACATGGGTAGAATGGGGGTAGATCTGGGAAAGATTCTTCATCAGTCTGTTAGAAAGCAAGTACAGGGTCACCTCCAACAGTCATCCAACAGATGTGCTAAGCACAAATGCTCTTGGGATATTCTTAACATCCACATTTTTATTTTAAAAAATGAATTTTGCTTCCCTGATACTTTGACACAGTTACTTTTACATGAAATACTTAAAATACTTATGAGTTTAAATAATTTTAGAGTTGATAAACAACTTCTAACTTTTAGATCAATCATTGTGGAAGATAGGGGGCAGATTTTTTTAAGCAAAAGGTTCTGATAGATGTTAATCAGTATATTAGTATTACTTTATTAGAATTTTGAGGCAAATGAGGATTAAGATAATCAGTAAATTGTGTATCAGTGGCTATATTCTGACAATGTGAACAGTGTCATACATAGAAAACAATTAATCGTCACAGAAAATGAATACACTGAAAATAAATATTTGTTATGATGAATACATCTGTACTTAAGCTCATTCGATGCAACATGCTTATTAACAATGAAAAAAGCTTACATGATGTTTGGCTCCTTCATCAACTGGCTCAATATTGCATTGCATCTGAACAACCTGAAAATCAAGTTTAAAAAAACAGGCTGAGAATCAGGTTTATCACTGACATATATCATGAAATTTGCTTCATGGTGGTCGTATACAAATATTACTTTAAAATCACACCAAAAATAGCAAAGATTTGGAATTACAAGGTGTGTTCCTGTACTATTCAGAAATCTGATGACAGAGCAGATGATATTCTTAAAACATTGAGTGTGGGTTTTTAGGCTTAATTAAACAAACAATTCTATTTATTATCTGAAACCATTATTGAAAAGCTTTCTCCTTCCCAATTCTGACAAAGGCACTCAAGAAGACATAAGTAAGAATAGGCCACCTGACCTACCATTTTGATAGACCAATGCAGGCTTCACATTCTCTATCACAGACCCTCCGTCCCAATGCCTTGAATTTTCAAATATTCAAAAGTTTTGAATATTTATCATGATTTGGCCTTCACAACTTCCATGGGTGAAGAAATTCTAAAATACCTTGACTATTGCCTTATCTTGAAACTATGCCACCCCGCTCCTCCATTTGAAAATCTCTGATAAAAGCATCATCTACTTTGGCAAGCCCCCTTAGGATTTTCTATGATCACCCTGAAACTTTTTTCAACAGATTTGCCTGCCCTGCTAATTTTCCAGCATTTTCAGATTTGAATATGAATGAATAGGAGTTGTTTGCCTCATCACTGTCATGATGAGGCCACACTCCGGTTGGAGGAACAACATATTGTATTCCATCTGGGTAGCCTCCAACCTGATGGCATGAACATAGATCTCTCGAGCTTCCGGTAATGCCCCCCCACCTCCCTTCTCCATCATTTCCCATTCCCTTTTCTCTCTCTCTCGCTCTCTCACCTTATCTCCTTGCCCGCCCATCGTCTCCCCCTCTGGTGCTCCTCTTCCCTTTTCTTTCTTCCATGGTTTTCTGTCTTTCACCAATTAGCTTCCCAGCTCTTTACTTCATCCCTCCCTCTTCAGAATTCACCTATCGCCTTGTGTTTCTCACTCCCCTCCCCCCCACCTTTTAAATCTACTACTCAGTTTTTTTCTCTCCAGTCCTCCAGAAGGATCTCAGCCCAAAATGCCAACTGTACTCTTTTTCATAGATGCTGCCTAGCCTGCTGAGTGCCTTCAGCATCTTGTGTGTGTTGATTGGATTGCCAGCATCTGCAGATTTTCTTTTGTTTGTCAACAAATACAAAAGATTACTGATTGGAACTAATTCGCTGAAATATTTGGAAAATCTAGGACTGAAACCACTGTAATTTGCTTCCTTTCCAAATCAATGCATAGTGGCTATGCACGTGAATACAATTCTCAAAGTGTACTGTATAGTGATAAAACCTGGCAAAAGATCTTCAGCAATTAGGAATAGACTACCATAGATGCCGGATTATAAGCCGCTACTTTTTTCCCACGCTTTGAACAGCTTTGAACACTGCGGCTTTTACTACGGTGCGGCTAATGCATGTTTTTTTTTCATGCCGCCAAAAACATTTTGCCTCGTTAACAGTAGACCAATAAAATTGATGAGTAGTTCACAGAGGTCCAATGAAATTGTACGATAAATCAAGTGCACTTTCACAATTAAATTATTGTAAATCAGTCATTTGTACTCACCCTCATCAACATGGAAAACACTCGAAGAAAAGCATTGTGCTGCCTTTATGGCAGTTATTTAATTTATAATATTTTCGCTTAGTAATTCATTTGTTAGTATTTTCTAGTTAAAGTTAGAAGTGTTTTAACTATATTTGTTTTCTGTACTACATCCCGGGATGCTATGACGTCACATCCGGTTTCGCCGCGTCTTGTGGGAAATACCGGTTTGCGATAAATGGGAAGGTGGGGGCGAGCGGCATTAGACCCGCACGAGAACACTGCTTTTAAGTTAAAGGCGATCAATAACTTTTCCTGGTAGGCTGCAGTATATATATTTTTTAACCAGTCGTTAGGAGATATTGGAATGTTGTTCGTGCACTGTTCAGTAAAAAAGTATACGCAACGTAATTTGTGTGTTACCGATACGTATGTATATTTAAAAGTAGCCGTGTTACAGGCATGGTTCGAAAAAAAGCATTTGCAATATGTATTTGTTTATGTTACCATACGGATTTAATTAAAAGTTAAAAAATCCTCACGTGTAATATCTTTCTGTGTAAATATCTCATATTACAACGTGGGACACCTGCGGCCTAAAATCCGGTGCGACTTGTACAAGTACAAAATTGATTTTCTTTCTAAAATTAGAGCCTGCGGCTTTTAATCAGGTGCGCTCTGTAGTACGGAATCTACGGTAACTAGATTTATAGTGCTGCTTTCTCAGCGCAGCTTCAATATTTCGTTGATAACAATCTGTCACCATGGGGAAACAACTAAAAGATTCAAGTGAGCCCATCATCACCTCTCATCCCATTGGGAATGAATAACAAATCTGACTTTGTCAACATAAGCATCACATCCAAAATGAGCATAAACAAAGTTTCTAAGGCTGCAATCTCAGCTGGAAGGCAATTTGGTCAAAGACTGGAACCTTTAAGGGTGCATGTAATTTCTTACCTTCCTGGTCTCCAGTTCTGCAGGTTCCGGCGTAGGTGTTTTCACAGACGGTGGGATGATGGGTGACGTTACAGTCTCCTGCTGCGGCTGCTGAGGCATGGGCATCCCGAATGCAGTCAAAGGATAAATACCATTCCTTCAGGTTGAAGTTAAAGATCAAAGGTCACTGATATAACACAGTATAGAAAACAAACTCCTTTCAGGTCATTCAACCTCATTTCTAAAATGAATAAACCTGGAATTTAATTTAAACTAAACTACTATAATTAAAATCAACCCTACTGTGGAATGCTTACCTCACATCCTCTAAAAATTTATCTAACTCCAGTGCAGGAAACTGGGAGAATCTGTGGGTGAGGGAAAAAAAGGTGGTCTAAGAAAACATGCAAAACATTGTTTAATTTGAAATAAATTCAAATGAAAAGTTTAAATCTCATGAATATATTAGGTGTCTAAAATACATATTTAAAAATGGCTTGTTAACTCATGTTTATATCCATGGATGCTGCCTGACCTACTGAGTTCCTCCAGCATTCTGTGTATATATATCTTCATATACTACCTTGAGATTCTGTAATGTATCAGGAAATTAGTAAACAATGATTCCCATCAATGAACTTGCACTTCATTGAGATGACTGCAGCCTGTCTGCAAATAAAGTGAAGGAATGGTACAACCAAAACTGAAGGTAAAAACTTAATTGTAAAATGAAATCAAATACATCTATAAAGCATCAGTAATGATTGGTGCAGATACACCTGGATTATACCTAGCATTTGTAGATATTACAACAGAACCTCACCCAGTTCAGACTGTGCATGTGGAATCAGGGTATCAATGTAGATTGAGAGTTGGGTGACAGAATACAGCAGGAACAAATTGGTGTGTTTGTTTGGCAGGAAGTAACTGGAGGCACAAGTATATCAGTTCAGTGCTGGTTCAGCAGAGACTCACAATCAATAAGGAATGTTTCAATTTTGTGTGGCAATTATGAAAGTAATATCAATGATTTACTTTCTGAATGTGCCGAGCATTGTGAACATGCTATGCTGGCATTCACTTGTGGGCTGCCCCCAGCTCATTCTTAGATGCATTCCACTGTACGTTTCAATAAACATGAGATCATTTCAGATAATAGTATGGATAACAGTTTAGCTGACTTGCAGAAGGCAAAGAATGGGAACAAAGGGGACCTTTGCTGCTCGGCTGTCAGGAACTAGTAGCGCTCCAAAAGGAAATATATGTGATAATTAAATCTGAATCTGTCCATAAGGACCAAATGTAACATTAAGTTTGCTGAAGACATGAAACTGCATGTTGTAAGGATATAGATACTGGAACAATGGTGGAGAAATGCATTAAGTTGAGCAGCATGATGGCATAGTGGTTAGTGTAATGCTATTACAGTGCCAGTGGCTCATGTTCAATTCCACCGATGTCTGTAAAGAATTTGTATATTCTCCCCTTGACTGCGTGGGTTTCTTCTGGGTGCTCAGATTTTCTAACACATTCCAAAGACCTATAGATTAGTTGATCACTATGGGTGTCATTGGGTAGAGCAGGCTCATTGAGTCCAAAGGGTCTGTAACCACACTATCCCTAAATAAATTTAAGTGTGGGAGGAAAGGAATTGTCAACATTTGGGGTTGAAACTCTGCAATGGAGCTTGCTGCTTGACCCAGAGTTCTTCTTGCTGATTGTTAGCAGCAATATCAAAATATGGGTCAAAATATCAAATTAGCTTAGCTCTTTTCAGTAGGGATAAAAAATGTTGGTTGTACCTGCCTACCCGATCTGTACTCCTTCTGCATCATGCTGGAAAATCTCTGTTAGAACTATACACCTGATCTATAAACCTTCTGCATCACAGTGGAAAATCTGTTAGAACTACATACTTGATCTGTACCCCTTCTGCATCACGGTGGAAAATCTCAGCTAGAACTGCAGTCATGTCCATGTTTTTTGTTATTTCTTCCAAAGCATTTTCAGGAATCATATCTACGAATGAGAAAACTGTATTAAAATCATATTCAGCCAATGAATTGAAATCCATTTCAATATAGCAAAGAAACTGTTCCAACAGTAAATTTAATTAAACAAAAGCAAACAGCTTTTCTTTATTTAAAGAAGTCAAAAGATATAAAGACAGTGCCATTCAAGTAAAACTCCTTTCAGAAAGGTGACAAAAATCAAGGAGTACTTGAGAAATTGCATGGCTCATGGGGCACCAGGACCCCCACATGGCAAAGTGGAAGCTTTGGGGTAGTCTACGTCTGAATATTTCTAGGGTCAATGATGCAGCTAGCTTCAAAACCAGGAAACTAAGTAAATGAGCCAAGGGACCAAGGTTGTGAAGGAGTAGTGAAGGGTAGGATCAAGGACCAGCTGATTAATAGTTCACCAGACTAGATGGTCTGAAGGGCCTGTTTCTGTGCTGCAATGTTCTATGATTCCAAGTGTTAACTTAGGAAATAATAACCAGACTGAAAGGAAAGGAGAATGTAAGAACAAAGATAAGACTAGAGGCTACAGAAATGTGCAAAAGGTACTGTAACCACACACAAATAAAAGTGTGACCTAACAGCCATTAGAAGGATTAAGATATTAATATTTGGGGGGGAGGGCAGGGTAAGGTAAGGAAAAGGAAGCTAGAATGATGAAGGAATGTCTCCATTAATGACAGTCTAAGAACAAGAAGATTGTCTATGGTCAGGAGACCAAGCTGAGGGAGTGTTTCGGATGACAATGAGAAACAAAAGCAATGAAGTCACTTATGGGACTAATAGCCAATTTTTTTCCAATCCAGATTTCACTATGAAGACTTTGCAAACTCTTAAATATGTTTAGAAGAAACAAAAGCAACAAGCTTATTTTACATTCATGACTTTCATGGATGTATAACACAAAGATGAAAGTAAATGCACAAAGGATGCACTGTGACTGTCTACTTTAGTATACAAAGCACTCTCATATCCCCCATCAGCTACCAGCTCTCGCTCTAAACTTTCCCTTCACCTTCTACTTTAAAGAGGGGGCGACCTCCCCCCTCTCCTTCAGTCCAGGTTAAGGTCACGACCCAAAATGTTGACTGTTCACTTCCCTCCACAGATGCTGTCTAACATGCTGAGTTATAAAAAAGTTAATTCAGGCAGAGAAGGAGTGGATTTTGAAATCCCAGCAAATGCAAAGAGAATTAGCCAAATAAAGTTTGTAAATGTGGATATTGAGCAAGTAACAACTATCTCAATTCTTCTCTTGCAAGATATGGCACACAAACCAAGCTCAATGAAAACAAAGAGGGTTACAGGCCTTTAAGTTGTAAAGAAACATTTTGAATTCTACTGCAAATTAATGTTTCACAACAAGATCAAGTCACATTTGATATATCAACTCAAAACATTTATCATTTTCTTCATTACTTGATCTGCTTATTTTTAGCATATTCTGTCTTTAGTTCAATTTCCAGATTTTAGAATTCAGTGCAGAATAAAAGTGTTACATGAATCAAAGATGATCATTTAAGTTTACATAAATACTTACGAGGATGACTGACAATACAATGTGCTGCTAACAACTTTAATGAAGGTACTTCAAATAGAGCTGGGTGAAAAAGTAGTTCTCGGGCAGTGGGACGTTTAACAGGATCAACCTCCAAACATTTTTGAATAAATTCCTGTCATGAAAGGAGTCAAGAGAAAGTGCATTTAAACCACTGATATTCAGTGGCCTATTATACTAGCTTCTTACCACTAGGAGCATATTATGAATAAGTGCTCTAATTCAGTAAGTACACCCTCAACTTTGGACTATACATTTGGCATAAAGTAACAATTCCCATTGTTCAGTCTTTTTATCTTAAACAATTCTACTACGCTGATTAAATTCTACCTTGTGTTTCAGAGTAACATTTCAAACAGTTCAAGCAGCAATGGGATTGGATTTTTATTTTGTGTACATGTACTGTAATGACTGATCATCTATACTCTGATTACCTCCAGTGTAACAGTCAAAGTTTTTGCACACAACAGCCACTCCACTGACTCATGATCATACCTAACAATTTTTAAAATAATACAGTATCAAGTATTGTCTTAAAGCATCCAAACGCTTCTACATCAGCTACAGTGCCTATAAAAGGTATCCCCCCCCCTCCTTGGAAGCTTTCATGTTTTATATTTTGCAACATTGAATCACAGAGGATTTAATTTGGCTTTTTGACACTGATCAAAGAAAAAAGACTTGTGTCAAAGTGAGAACAGATCTCTCCACAGTGATCTAAATTCATTACAAATATAAAACACAAAATAATTAATTGCACAAGTATTCACACCCCCCCCCCCCCCCCTTCAAGTGAATATTTAGTGGATGCACCTTTGGCAGCAATTACAGCCTTAAGTCTGTGTGGATAGGTCTCTATCAGCTTTGCAAATCTGGACACTGCAATTTTTCCCCATTCATCTTTATAAAACTGCTCAAGCTCTGTCAGATTGCATGGGGATCTTGAGTGAACAGCCCTTTTCAAGTCCAGCCACAAATTGTCAACTGGATTGAAGTCTGCACTTGGACTTCGCCAATCCAGGACATTAACATTGTTGTTTATAAGCCTTTCCTGTGTAGTTTTGTCTTTATACTGAGGTCACTGTGTTGCTGGAAAACAAATTTCCCAGGTCACAATTCTCTTGCAGACTGCATCAGGTTTTACTCCAGAATTTTTTGCTACATTCATTTTACCCTCTACCAGGGCCTGCTGCAGTGAAGCATCCCCACAGAATGATGCTGCCACCACCATGCTTCAGGGTAGGGATGATGTGTTTTTGATGATGTGTGGCTTACACCAAATATAGTGTTTAGTCTGATGGCCAAAAAACTCAATTTTGGTTTCATCAAACCACAGAACCCTCTTCCAGCTGATTTGAGGGTCTCCCACAGGCCTTCTGGCAAACTCTAGCTGACATTTCATGTGAGATTCTTTCCCCCCCCCCCCCCAATAGTGGCTTTCTCTTTGCCACTCTGCCATAAAGCTGCAACTCGTGAAGCACCAGGGTAACAGTTGTATGCACAGTCTCTCCTTTCTCAGCCATTGAAGCTTGTAACTCCTCTAAAGCTGACATAGGTCACTTGGTGGCCTACCTCACTTTTTACCCTTCTTGCACGATCACTCAATTTTTGAAGACTGCCTGCCATCTTCTTTACATTTCTTGATGATTGACTTAACTGTACTCCAAGGGGTATTCAGTGACTTGGAAATCTTCTTGTATTCATCTCCTTACTTGTGTTTTTCAATAACCTTTTCATTAAGTTGCTTGGAGTGTTCTTTTGTCTTCATGGTGTAGTTTTTGCCAAGGTACCTACTCACCAGAAGTTAGACCTTCCAGATACAACTGTATTTTTACTACAGTCAATTGAAACAACTTGTCTGCACACAGGTCTTCAAAACCAAATCTCCATTTATCTAATTTTGTGACATCTAAAACCAATTGGCTGCACCAGTGATGATCTGGTTGCCATATTAAATGGGGATGAATACCAATGCAATCAATTACTGTGCTTTACATTTGTAATTAATTTAGATCAGTTCAAAGAGATCTGTCTTCACTTTTTGTGTTGCACAGTGTCAAAAAAGTCAAATTAAATCCAGTGCATAATTCAATGTTGTAAAACAATAAAACACAACTTCCGGGGGGGGGGGGGGGGGGGGGGGGGGGGAGAGAGAAGAGAGCAAATACTTTTCATAGGCACTGTATCTTTAATGGAAATATCATACACATTAAATTAAAAAAAGCTTCACCAAGCAACACTGCTCAATCACTCAAAAAAAAAGTCATGGTGCACTTGTAAAGCAGATGATAAGTTCCTACCTATAGTATTTAACCAAATCCTTATGAATGAACACTTGAAAATACCCCACCCTCAAAAACAGTATATCTAAATAGTTGTTTTAAATTAGATTATGGCAAATATCCAATTGTTTCCATAGATCTGCAACATAAATCACTGATCTAATCTATTTCAAACTCACTAAACAGATTTCTGCCAAGTGCATGCTATAAAATGAGTCAGATAATATCAACCATGTCCTCAACCCGTGGCTGAAAAGTTATAGCCAATAAAGTCCCAGTACCTTGGAAACAGTCATGGCCAAGAAGAAATTAAATGAGAAAGCTGTTCTCAAAGTAACTTAATAGAAGTACTCAATTAACGCTTCTCAAAGTGGGGTGGTGGGCTGATCAATAACGAAAAGCAATGAACATAATACGGGAAATATACAAATTTTAAGTACATCATAAAATGTGTCTTTTACTAGCATATCATAATTATATTCTTTTGAATCAAGTAATCCAAATTAAATTTTGAGTGGAAAAATGTCACAGCAGTTGGCATTGCCATCTCACAGCTTTCAAGACCCAGTTTTGATCCTGACCTTGGGTGCTGTCACATTCCCTCATGACGTTTCTCCTGGGTACTCCGGTTTCCTCATGGTGCCAAAGCCATGCTGGTTGATTAACTGACTAAGTGTAGGGTGTGGCAGGAGAATCCAGGTGAGAAAACAGTTGACGGGCATCTACGATGCCAACTCTATTCAGAAGGTGTTAATGACTGGCTGTGTGATATTAAATTCACAAACAACTGCACCTTGCCTTAGAAATGCATGTCTCCATGTTAAGTAAGAACTTGCTGAAGAACACTTTACATCTTTCCACACATTTTAACCAACATAATAATACACTTACAAAAAAAATTAGTTAATTTAAATGAAGTGGAAATCTAAAATCTGAAACCACCTGATTCCATCACTGACATCTAGTCGTATTAGCAAAAGTAAAGTTCAGTACCATCACAAATGCCCTCATGCAGATTGAGTTTTCACGTAGCCTAATTGAAACGTGGTCTGATGAAACTACAAACAAAATGCATAGCTCACAACTGAGTGAATGAATGTTGTGCTTAAATTCAGTAAAATACGGCAATACATACTCTTTGTAGAGTGTCTTCAAGTAACTGAATTGCATTATTGATTGCTTCTTGTGACACATAGGATGAGTCTCCATTACCCTGGATCTCCAATACTGCCATCTAGAAGAGCAAAGAGTGACTGATGAATTCAGCCAAATTGGACAGTCTACTTCAACTAGTTGAAACTAAAGTACTAATGCAAAAACTATTTACGACTATTTGTTCATCTCCCTAATTTCCTTCAAATTAACAGCAATAAATCACAAGTATACTCCCATAAAAGGCACATCTCCCAATAAACAGCAATATCATAACCTGATCATAGTCCAAGATCACACTAGCATAAGTTTTCCAATTTCTTTCAGCAGCAGCTAGTATAAAAGATTAAAGACCAAAAGTTAAATTGTGAGTCTTACTTTAGCTGTTCTAAAAAACGTTAGTGCTGAAACATCTAGCAAGCAGCATAAAACTGAGTGCTGATGGAATGCTCACTCATCATCCATTCATTTGTGCCCACTGGGCTTTGAAGTTTCCACTGGCCAAGTTCAAATCAGACATGGCTTAGAAGAAAACTAGAAAGTGGTTTGGAACTTCACAGAATCAATTCATTTTTAAAGGGAGAGTTTCTTGTGTACAAAAGTGCCATCTGAGATAAATGTTGTTTTCTTCAAAAGTTTAGCTGCCCCCAAACAGAATTTCCCATTCCTCACCAATTGAGGTATGTATGTCCCTCATGATTTTATAAGGTAGATGGTTTCAAAATTACTTCAGCCAGAGGGTGGCAAGTCTGTGGAATTCATTGCCACAGACAGCACTGGGTACAGTGGCATGGAAAAGTTGGGCACCCCGGTCAAAATTTCTGTTACTATGAATAGCTGAGCGAGTAAAAGATGACCTGAGTTCCAAAAGGCATAAAGTTAAAGATGACACATTTCTTTAATATTTTAAGCAAGTTTACTTCTTTATTTCCATCTTTTACAGTTTCAAAATAACAAAAAAGGAAAAGGGCCTGAAGCAAAAGTAGCAACACCCCCTTTGGCAAGTATCACAGCTTGTATGCGCTTTCTGTAGCCAACTAAGAGTCTTTCAATTCTTGTTTGGGGGATTTTCACCCATTCTTCCTTACAAAAGTCTTCCAGTTCTGTGAGATTCTTGGGCCATCTTTCATGCACTGCTCTTTTGAGGTCTATCCACAGATTTTCGATGATGGGACTGTGAGGGCCACATGGCAAAACCTTCAGCTTGCGCCTCTTGAGGTAGTCCATCGTGGATTTTGAGGTGTGTTTAGGATCATTATCCTGTTGTAGAAGCCATCCTCTTTTCATCTTCAGCTTTTTTACACATGGTGAAATGTGTGCTTCCAGAATTTGCTGGTATTTATTCATTCTTCCCTCTACCAGTGAAATGTTCCCCGTACCAATGGCTGCAAAAAAGTCAAAGCATGATTGATCTACCTCCGTACTTAACAGAGGTGTTCTTTTCATGAAATTCTGCACCTTTTTTTCTCCAAGCATACCTTTGCTCATTGCGGCCAAAAAGTTCTATTTTAACTTCATCAGTCCACAAGACTTGTTTCCAAAATGCATCAGACTTGTTTAGATGTTTCTTTACAAACTTCTGACGCTGAATTCTGTGGTGATGATGCAGGAAAGGTTTTCTTCTGATGACTGTTCCATTAAGGTCATATTTGTGCAGGTGTCATTGCACAGTAGAACAGTGCACCACCACTCCAGAGTCTGCTAAATCTTCCTGAAGGTCTTTTGCAGTCAAACGGGGGTTTGATTTGCCTTTCTAGCAATCCTACAAGCAGTTCTCTCAGAAAGTTTTCTTGGTTTTCCAGACTTCAACTTGACCTCCACCATTCCTGTTAACTGCCATTTCTTAATTACATTACAAACTGAGGAAATGGCTACCTGAAAACACTTCGCTATCTTCTTATAGCCTTCTCCTGCTTTGTGGGCATCATTTATTTTAATTTTCAGAGTGCTAGGCAGCTGCTTAGATGAGCCCATGGCTGCTTATTGTTGGGGACAAAGTTTGAGGAGTCAGGGTATTTATAAAGCATTGAAATTTGCATCACCTGGCCTTTCTTAATGATGACTGTGAACAAGCCATAGCCCTAACAAGCTATAGCCCTAACAAGCTAATTAAGGGCTGAGCCCTTGGTAAAAGTTATGAGAGCTCAAATCTCTTGGGGTACCCAAACTTTTGCATGATGCTCCTTTCCTTTTTTCCCCCACTCTAAAATGTACAGAACAGAAATAATACACTAACCTTGCTTAAAATGTTGAAAAGAATGTTTCATCTTTAACTTCATGACTTTTGGAGATCAGTTCATCTTCTACTCACTTAACTATTCACAGTAACAAAGATTTTGACCAGGGGTGCCCAAACTTTTGCATGCCACTGTATATTTAAAGCGAAGTTGATGCATTATTGATTAATCAGGGCATCAAAGATTACTGGGAGAAGGCAGCAGAATGGTGTTGAGAGGGGGATAACAATCAGCCATGATGGTGACAGTCCAGGGTAGGGGAGTCTGAAGCTAGAGGACACAAGTTTGTGAGATGAGGAAAGAAACTTTAAAAGTACCTGAAGCATAAACCCCTCCCCCCCCCCAAGAGAGTTGTGGTGGTTAACTAACTGGCTTCTAACTGGTTGCATCACTGTCTGGTATGAAGGGGGTCACTAGACAAGATCAAGAAATGCTGCAGAAAATTATAATCTCTGCCAGCTCCACCATGGGCACTAGCCTCCCCAGCATCCAGGACATCTTCAAAAGGGCGCTCCAATCATTAAGGATCCCCTCACACAAGCCATGCCCTCTTCTCAATGCTACCATCAAGGTGGTGATATAGGCACCTGAAAACAATAGACTCTGATTGGCCATTGAACCCATGAACACA
Source organism: Hemitrygon akajei (assembly GCF_048418815.1). Taxonomy (NCBI): domain Eukaryota; kingdom Metazoa; phylum Chordata; class Chondrichthyes; order Myliobatiformes; family Dasyatidae; genus Hemitrygon; species Hemitrygon akajei. The sequence goes on along the minus strand of NC_133130.1, from coordinate 116,285,723 downwards.
AATTCTCGTTTAATTTTTATACTTATCATAATTATAATTTATTATAATGTACTGCCATGTACTGCTGCCACAAAATAACATATGCCAGTGATATGAAACCCAATTCTGATATGTGGAACACGCTGCCAAAGGAAGCTGTAGACAGACATAATTGCAACATTTAAAAGACATTTGGGCAGGTTAATAAACAGGAACTTTTAGAGAGATATCAGTCAAATTAGACTAGCACAGATGGACAGCAGGGTCAGCTTGGAGAAATTGGGCTGGGGAGCAAGCTTCTATGACTATGATTTGAGTGACTGGATGTCATCAAGCTGCCAAAAGGAAATTGCTCTGTGACTTGAAAAAGCTGTTTAGTTTATAATGGACTGAAATCTACATGTTATTCAGGCTGAGTTATAGGACAGTTATAAGTGAAAATTATAAATGAATGATGGCAGCTAAAGATAAAATATATTGCTGCATTTTATATTAAAATATATTGCATCAGCACAGATATAAATTCCCTATATAAGGTAGGAACCATTTTTAACAAGGTTCCATATGGAAGGATCAAGGGAACAGGAAACAATCTTCAGGGGTTTTTGTTTTGCAAAAAAACAAAGTTAAAGCATCACAAATTTCCGTTTAATTTCTCCCTTCCCTCAAATGTAATTTTCAAACATAATAACAACATACCTCTAATGCACACATTCCAAATGAATAAATATCAACAGCCGTAGTCACATTTGTTACAGCTATAAAAGACATAACCAGCATTAGAATACAAATTCCATACATTTCAAAGATTAGTATTCAAGATTACTTAGTTATTCCCTGTACACAGGTGTAAAGGAGGATAAAATAATTGTTACTCCAGATCCAACGTAGCACTAAAAGACGCAAAAGGCAAAGAACACAGTAATAATTTAAAAACAATAAATATAAATAAGATCCTATATACATAGATTGATTGCGTGTCCATAAAGTGATGCTAGGCAGAATATAATGTGATTGACAGGAAATAAGTAAGTAGTGGTGGAGTTAATGAGTGGAGGTGTTGATCACTTGGGGAAAAGTAACCGTTTTTGAGTCTGATGGTCCTGGCATGGATATTACATCCACTCAAGTTGGGATTGTGCCGGGCAACATGCAAGTGTGGCCAAGCTTTCAATGACAGCATAGCTTGCCCACAACTTACGGTACTAACCCTAAACTACACACCTTTGGAACGTGGGAGAAAACTAGAGCACCCAAAGGAAACCTACACGATAAATTCGAGAACATACAACTTCTTACGGACAGCAGCACAAATTAAACTATCATAATTGCTGCCACTGTAAAGCTTTACATTAGCTACTACGCCACCTACATTTTTAGTATGCAACATTAAAATCCAAACTGAAATTAAAGATCCTTTAAGATTAATTTCCTTTTTACAAGAACTAATGTGCAAGATGCTTTAAGGACTTGTTAGGGATGAGAATCAATCCAACTTAGTCAATATTAGATAGGCTTGTGGGCAGCATAGCAGCAATGTACACTGTAGCACTAATCACTGGTAGAGGTGCTACCTCAAAGCTCCAAAAAACCAAGTTCAACCCTGATGGCTGGTGCTGCCTTCAATGCATTTGCATATTCTTCCTATGGCCATGTGGGTCTCCTCTCAAATCCCAAAAATGCCATTGATTAAGCAATTAACCAACCAGCTTAAGTTGCTCTTTTGTATTGACGTGTAGTAGAATACTGGAGGGGCAGGGATTCAGGAGAATGTGGGGAAAATAAAATGGAGACGATCAGGGACATTGTATAGCTAGACTATACAAGTTAAAATTGTAATTGCAAGATATTCTAATGTAGCTATCCACATTGTTTAGTAATACACCGAAAGACAATATTGAACATGTCCTTTATAGACAATAGGTGCAGAAGTAGACCATTTGGCCCTTTGAGCCTGCACCGCCATTTTGAGATCATGGCTGATCATCTACTATCAATACCCGGTTCCTGCCTTGTCCCCATATCCCTTGATTCCCCTATCCATAAGATACATATTTAGCTCCTTCTTGAAAGCATCCAGAGAACTGGCCTCCACTACCTTCCGAGGCAGTGTATTCCATACCCCCACAACTCTCTGGGAGAAGAAGTTTTTCCTTAACTCTGTCCTAAATGACCTACCCCTTATTCTCAAACCATGCCCTCTGGTACTGGACTATCCCAGCATCTGGAACATATTTCCTGCCTCTATCTTGTCCAATCCCTTAATAATCTTGTATGTTGCAATCAGATCCCCTCTCAATTTCCTTAATTCCAGCATGTACAAGCCCAGTCTCTCTAACCTCTCTGCGTAAGACAGTCCAGACATCCCAGGAATTAACCTCGTGAATCTACGCTGCACTTCCTCTACAGCTAGGATGTCCTTCCTTAACCCTGGAGACCAAAACTGTATACAACACTCCAGGTGTGGTCTCACCAGGGCTCTGTACGAATGCAAGAGGATTTCCTTGCTCTTGTACTCAATTCCCTTTGTAATAAAGGCCAACATTCCATTAGCCTTCTTCACTGCCTGCTGCACTTGCTCATTCACCTTCAGTGACTGATGAACAAGGACTCCTAGATCTCTTTGTATTTCTCCCTTACCTAACTCTACACCATTCAGATAATAATCTGCCTTCCTGTTCTTACTCCCAAAGTGGATAACCTCACACTTATTCACATTAAACGTCATCTGCCAAGTATCTGCCCACTCACCCAGCCTATCCAAATCACCCTGAATTCTCCTAACATCCTCATCACATGTCACACTGCCACCCAGCTTAGTATCATCAGCAAATTTGCTGATGTTATTTTCAATGCCTTCATCCAAATCGTTGACGTAAATTGTAAACAGCTGTGGTCCCAATACCGAGCCCTGTGGCACCCCACTAGTCACCACCTGCCATTCCAAGAAACACCCATTCACCGCTACCCTTTGCTTTCTATCTGCCAACCAGTTTTCTATCCATGTCAATGTCTTCCCCCCGATGCCCTGAGCTTTGATTTTACCCACCAATCTCCTATGTGGGACCTTATCAAATGCCTTCTGAAAATCGAGGTACACTACATCCACTGGATCTCCCCCATCTAACTTCCTGGTTACATCCTCGAAAAACTCCAACAGATTAGTCAAGCATGATTTACCCTTGGTAAATCCATGCTGGCTCGGCCCAATCCTATCACTGCTATCTAGATATGCCACTATTTCATCCTTAATAATGGACTCTAGCATCTTCCCCACCACCGATGTCAGGCTGACAGGTCGATAGTTCTCTGTTTTCTCCCTCCCTCCTTTCTTAATAAGTGGGATAACATTAGCCATTCTCCAATCCTCAGGAACTGATCCTGAATCTAAGGAACATTGGAAAATGATTACCAATGCATCCGCAATTTCCAGGGCCACCTCCTTTAGTACCCTAGGATGCAGACCATCTGGACCTGGGGATTTGTCAGCCTTCAGTCCCATCAGTCTACTCATCACCGTTTCCTTCCTAATGTCAATCTGTTTCATTTCCTCTGTTACCCTAAGTCCTTGGCCCTATGGTGTGTCTGAATTTTTATTTCATCCAATATAAGGCTTCTCAGTTGAAAAAGCAGCCAAAATAATGCTCCTTGCCCATAAAGTTTGAAGTAAAACTGTGCTGGAATCATTCACTGGTCTACTTCAGCAAATAGATAAAACTTCGTTCAGCAAAACTGGCTAGCGGGAAAAAGTAGAAGTCTGGATTCTCTGGCTTTGCCAGAGTAAACCCAAACACTATTCAACAAATACAGTATTTCCTCCTTTGTAAAACATGATCAATTTGGAAGTGTCCCTTTAAAAAGGGCATATCAAAATCTACAACAGATTTCAGCAAAATAGATGTGTAATAAGAAAGTTGTATTTATGGGATGAACTTATACTGTAATAAGTTTGATAAGGAAAGAAAAGCTTTTTTTAAAAAAATGTAAAGGATGAAATCAATTTGTATTTTCTCTTTGAATGCCCCCCTCGCAATTTTTAACTAATGAGCTGTGTATAAGAATGGGGATAGGAAGAATACTATACTCTTGACTCTGGTACTAGTGAAAAACAGCAATAAATGTAGCTGACAAGATTTAAAATTGAGTACATCCAACATGCAGCCAAAATAAAGACCTACTTATTCGGATGCTACTTTCTACAAAAAAAAAATCAAGAATCAAGAAAAACTGGAAGATGACATGCAAAAATGAAATAAACTATCCTTTCTCAAGCACTAGATCCTTTTAAAAACTCTATCCTGTTTGTAAGCAATAGTGAAGTTGCCCTATTTAAAATCAATAACCAATCTGACTTGTGGATTAAATCACTTTGTAATCTGTTCCTTACCTCCATATTCTGGGGCAAAAAAGTGCAGATTCTTCTGTTCCTCTCTACAGGTTTTCACATGGTTATTAATTGTATCTGGTGCAACTGCAAAGTAATACTTAGAGGTTAGACAAAGATGAAGAAAATATTTATACAATGTTGCAGTCATTATTCAATCTAAGAGACAGATTAAAACATTATACAAACTACTTTGCTCCCCCTCTCCTGACTAAAGGTGTTGGCAATTCCATGAAGAATATCAATCATTCTTTACTCAGTCAGGTCAATAAGTTGCAGAATGATTGCAGGCAAACCACAATCAAGGTCCAGATGCACATTGAAACCCAACCAACATCACTTCAATTGACATAAATTGATATACAAGCAGGCTTTTTCCACTGAGGTTAGGGGAGCGAAAAAAAGGACATGGGTTAAGGGGGAAAGGGGAAAAGTTTAAAGGGAATATGGAGGGGGGTGGCTTCTTCACAGAGTGGTGGGAGTGTGGAATGAGCTGCCAGATGAAGTGGGAAATGTGGGCTCACTTTTAACATTTAAGAAGAACTTAGACAGGTACATGGATGAGAGGTGTATGGAGGGATATGGTCCAGGTGCAGGTCAGTGGGACGAGGCAGAAAAATGGTTAGGCACAGCCAAGATGGGCCAAAAGGCCTGTTTCTGTGCTGTAATGTTCTATGGTACTGACCAAAGTGCCATTCTTGAGTGCGCCCTATTTACCTGCATTTTGCCCATATATCTAAAACTTACTATTTATTTACCTGTCGTAATGTCCTTTAAACACTGTAATCGCTTCTGCATCTGCTTCCTGTGGTAGATTGCTCCACATTGTAACAGCCATACAATTGCCCTTCAAACAATTTTCCCTCTCTTATTAAACAATTCCCACTAGTTATAAACTCTCCTACCCTAAGAAAAAGACCATGACCATCCAACTTATCTAGGCCCTTCAATATTATAAACGTCCATGGTTACCTCTCAGTTTCATTTGCTCAAGCATGAAAATATCTTGGCCTACCCAACCTCTCCCTGATATAAATCAAGCCCTCCAGTTCCAGCAAAATCCTTGTGAATCCTTTCTGCACTTTAACTTAATCACATCCTTCCTATAGTGCAATGACCAGAACTACAGACAATATTCTAGGTCTGGTCTGGTCTCATCAGTATCTTTTGAAGCTGTGACAGGATGTCCCATTTCTTGTGCTCTATGTCCTGCTCAATGAAGGCAACATACCAGACACATCCCTCACTGCCTATCTACCTGTGTTGCTACTTACATGGAATGGTGTACATCTTGGTCTCTGTTCCACCACACTCTCCCAGGACCATTACTCACTGTATCCCCATGTCCTGGTTTAACTTCACAAAATTCACCTATATATGCCCAAGTTAAACTCCAAACTAATAATAGTATAGTGCATAGTATCCACTCAGTAATTAATATCATAAAACAATTATAATCCTGAATAATTCCTCAAAAATGCATAGTACGATTTATGTAAAGTTGCAGGGCAGAACATCTGAACCCATGAAGCCCCTGTACAACTTCAACAGAAATTGAAGACATTTACTGTATTGAAAATATTGTGTTCATGCTATTTTTCAACTGAATTAGCACTGAGGATATTTTCACCACAAATTAAATTCAATAAATCTGTATAAAATAACTTCCTACCCAAACCGTTGTCTACATGAAACCATGTTACACAGCTCTGATGACTACGATGTCCAACAAAATTTTTCACCAAATTTTCAGTTAACTGATTTACAAGTAGCCCTGCTTTTTCCTTCAGTGTGAATAAATTCAAGTCATTCCCATATATGGTGCCAATAAAAAAAATCCCCCCCCCCCCCCCCGGAAGCTTTGATGTTTGTTTTACAGTAGATTTAATTTGGCATTTTTTTGACTCTGATCAATAAAAAAAAAGACTAAAGTGTCAAAGTGAAAACACAGATCTCTACAGAGTGATCTAAATATAAAACACAAATTAATTGATTGCTTAAGTATTCACCTCTTTTTCCGTATGACACACCAGAACATCACTGGTTTTAAAAGCCAATTGGTTTTAAGTCATATCATTAGTTAAATGTGTGCAGTCAAGGTGTTTCAGTTGATCATAATAAAAATACACAGTATCCTGGCAAAAATTACACCACAACGACAACAGAGCACTCCAAGAAACTCTGAGAAAAGGTTATGATAAGCACAAGTTAGGAAATGGATACAAGAAAATTTCAAGTCACTGAAAATCCCTTGGAGTACAGTTAAGTTAATCAAAAAATGGAAAGAATATAGCACAGCTTTAAATCTCCCTAGAGCAGACTGTCCTCAAAAACTGAGTGACCATGCAAGGGGACTACTGAGGGAGCCCACCAAGAGACCTATGACAACTCTAGAGGAGTTACAAGCTTCAGTGGCCGAGATGGGAGAGACAGTGCATACAACAACTGTTGCCCGGGTGCTTCACCAGTCATAGCTTTATGGGAGAGTCGCAAAGAAAGCCACTGTTGAAAAATAAACTCTCATGAAATCGTGGGTAGTTTGCTGGAAGAAGGTTTTATGAAACCAAAATTGAGCATTTAGTTTGATGGCCAAAAAGCTATGTTCAGTGTAAGGCAAACACTGCACATAATCAAAAACACACCATCCCTACTGTGAAGCATGGTGGTGGCTGCATCACGCTGTGGGGATGCTTCTTTTTTTTAAAAAACTTTTTTTATTGTTTTCAAATAGTTACATAATAAGTGTGTATGAAAAAAAAATGTTACCCAGCCCCCCTCCCCTTAACCCCTCCCCCCTAACATCCCTATTAAAAAAAAAGAAAGAAAAAAAAAGGAATGCCTGGATATTGGAGGGTCCCCACATGCTCCATGGAGTTCGTAATAACTTTAGTATATATATTTATTTCTTTCCCCAAGTAACCAATTACCGTAGATTCCGGACTACAGAGCGCACCTGATTAAAAGCCGCAGGCTCTAATTTTAGAAATAAAATCAATTTTTTAATTGTAAAGGCCGCACCGGATTTTAGGCCGCACCGCTACTTTTAAATATACATACGTATCGGTAACACAAATTACGTTGCATATACTTTTTTACTGAACAGCACGAACAACATTCCAATATCTCCTAGCGACTGGTAAAAATATATATACTGCAGCCTACCAGGAAAAGTTATTGATCGACTTTAACTTAAAAGCAGTGTTTTCGCTCGGGTCTAATCGGGTCTGACGCGCTTGCGCAACGCGATCGGGTCTAATCGGGTCTGACGCGCTTGCGCAACGCGATCGGGTCTAATCGGGTCTGATGCGCTTGCGTAACGCGATCGGGTCTAATCGGGTCTGACGCGCTTGCGTAACGCGATCGGGTCCAACGCGCTTGCGTAACGCGATCGGGTCTAATCGGGTCTGACGCGCTCGGGTCTTGCTTTTCTTCGAGTATTTTCCATGTTGATGAGGGTGAGTACAAATGACTGATTTAGAATAATTTAATTGTGAAAGTGCGCTTGATTTATCGTACAATTTCATTGGACCTCTGTGAACTACTCATCAATTTTATTGGTCTACTGATACGAGGCAAAATGTTTACGAGGCGGCATGAAAAAAAACCATGTATTAGCCGCTCTGGATTATAGGCCGCAGAGTTCAAAGCTGTTCAAAATGTGGGAAAAAAGTAGCGGCTTATAATCCGGAATCTACGGTATTTCATCTTCGGAGCACCTATATATTTAATCCTGTCTTTTGTAAATAAGGGTGCCAAATTTTCAAAAATGTTTCATATTTATCTCTTAAATAAGTGGAATACAGCCATAAATTTCGTTCTTCCAACAATCTATACTTAGATATGTATCCAATTTCCAAGTCACTGCAATAGCTTTTTTGGCTACTGCCAATGCAATTTTTATAAATTCTTTCTGATATTTATTCAATTTGGATAACGGTTTTATCCCTTCAATATTACCTAGTAAAAGTAATATTGGGTTGTGTGGAAGTTGTATTCCAATAATTTGTTCCAGTAAAACTCTTAAATTTGTCCAAAAAGGTTGAATTTTAGAGCAAGACCAAGTAGAATGTAAAAAAGTACCAATTTCTTGGTTACATCGGAAACACTGATCAGATAAATTTGGGTTTAATTTATTTATTTTTTGTGGTGTAATATATAGTTGATGTAAAAAATTGTATTGCACTAATCTTAATCGAACGTTTATTGTATTTGTCATACTCTCAAGACATAGTCTTGACCAGTTTTTTTCTTCAATTTTGATATTCAAATCACTTTCCCATTTTTGTCTTGACTTATGGACTCCTTGTTTAATTGCCTGTTTTTGAATCAAATTATACATATAAGAGATAAATTTTTAAATCTTTCCTTTTTGAATTAAAGTTTCTATTTCATTGGGTTTCGGTAGTAACATTGTTTGACCTAACTTTTCTCTTAAATAAGCCCTTAGTTGAAAGTAACAAAAAAAGAGTGTTGTTTGATACTTTATATTTATTCTTTAATTGATCAAATGACATTAATATACCTCCTTCAAAACAATCTCCTATATATCTAATCCCTTTTTGAAACCAATTATATAAAAGTTGATTATCCATTGTAAAAGGAATAAGTCTATTTTGAATTAAAGATCTCTTTGCTAATAAGGATTTCTTTGTCTCATCGTCAACATTTATCTTATTCCATAAATCAATCAAATGTTTTAATATAGGAGATTCTTTCTTTTCCCGTATCCATTTAGATTCCCATTTATATATAAAGTCTTCCGGTATGTTTTCTCCTATTTTATCTAGTTCTATTCTGATCCATGCCGGTTTGTCTTTCTCAAAAAAAGATGCAATAAATCTAAGTTGATTTGCTTTATAATAATTCTTAAAATTTGGAAGTTGTAACCCTCCTAGCTCAAATTTCCATGTCAATTTTTCCAACGATATTCTTGACATCTTACCTTTCCAAAGAAACTTCCTCACATATTTATTCAGCTCTTGAAAAAACTTCTGGGGTAATTGTATTGGTAGTGATTGAAATAAGTATTGTAATCTAGGGAATATATTCATTTTTATGGTATTTACTCTACCTACTAATGTTATTGGTAATACCATCCATTTATCAAGATCTTCTTGAATTTTTTTCAATAGTGGTAAATAATTTAATTTGTATATGTTCTTTATATCATTATCGACTCTTATACCTAAATATTTTATACCATTTGCCGGCCATCTAAATTGGGTTATTGATCGACATTGATTATAGTCTCCTTTAGTAAGAAATAAAATTTCACTTTGATCCCAATTTATTTTGTAACCTGATACTTTCCCATATTCTTCTAATCTATAGGATAATTTACGCAACCATTGCAATGGGTTTGTTAGATGAAGCAGAACATCATCAGCAAATAAGTTAATCTTGTATTCTTCCTGGTTAACTCCAAAACCCTTAATATCTGGGTCCATTCTAATCAATTCAGCTAATGGCTCTATCGCCAACACAAATAAAGCAGGTGACAATGGACAACCTTGCCTAGTTGACCTTGTTAACTGAAATGGTGTTGAAATTTGAACATTTGTCACTACTTTAGCTTTGGGATTAGTATTTAAGGTTTTAATCCATTTTATAAAAGATACTCCTAATCCGTATTTTTCCAATACCTTAAATAAAAAATCCCACTCCAATCTATCAAATGCTTTTTCTGCATCTAAAGCAACTGCCACGCTCATTTCCTCCCTCTTCTGTGCTAAATGAATTATACTAAATAAGCGAGTTACATTATCTGCTGATTGTCTATTTTTAATAAATCCTGTTTGATCCATATGTACTAATTTTGGTAAGCATTTAGATAATCTATTAGATAAGATTTTTGCTATTATTTTATAATCAGTATTTAATAAAGAAATCGGTCTATATGATGATGGCTTTAAAGGATCTCTATCTTTTTTTGGCAATACTATTAAAATGGCTGTCGAAAAAGATTCTGGAAGTTTATGCGTTCTTTCCGCTTGGTGTATTAACTCCATAAGAGAAGGAATTAATAAATCTTTAAACTTTTTATAGAATTCAGGCGGAAAACCATCTTCTCCTGGAGATTTATTACTTTGAAGTGATCCTAGGGCTTCTTCGACCTCTTTCAATGTAAAAGGGATATCTAATCCCTTCTGTTCTTCCGTATTTAATTTTGGAAGAGTTATTTGTGATAGACACCTTTCTACCATGACATTGTCATTTTGTGATTCTGATTTGTACAACTCAGAGTAAAAATTCTTAAAAGCTTCATTAACTTCTAAAGGTTTATAAGTAATTTTATTTACTCTTGTTCGAATTGCATTTATTGTTTTAGAAGTCTGATCTGTTTTTAGCTGCAATGCAAGAACTTTATGTGATCTTTCACCTAGTTCATAATATCTTTGTTTAGTTCTCATAATTGCTTTTTCTGTTCGATATGTTTGGAGCGTATTATATTGTAACTTCTTGTTAATAAGTTGTCTTCGTTTTTCTTCTGTCATATTTCTTTGGGATGCTTTTTCTAATTTTGTAATCTCTTTTTCCAATTGATCTATCTCTATCATATATTCCTTCTTAATTTTAGAAGTATAACTTATTATCTGACCTCTCAAGTATGCCTTCATTGCTTCCCACACTATAAATTTATCATCAACTGAATGTGAATTTATATCTAAAAAGAACTGAATCTGTTTTTTCATAAAATCACAAAAGTCTTGATGTTTTAATAATATTGAATTAAATCTCCACCTATAAATTGATTCCTCTTTATCTATCATTATCATTGTCATTATTAAAGGAGAATGATCTGACAATATTCTTGCTTTATATTCCACATTTTTCACTCTATCTTGAATATTCGTTGATAATAGGAAAAAATCTATCCTTGAATATGTTTTATGTCTATTTGAATAAAATGAATAATCTCTTTCTTTTGGATTAATTCTTCTCCATATATCAATCAGATTTAAGTCTTTCGTCAATGATAGAGTTAATTTTACTGCTTTTGATTTTGTAACAACCTTTGTTGATCTATCTAAAACTGGATCTAGACAAAAATTAAAATCTCCACCTATTAATATTTTATCATGTGCGTTAGCCAAATTCAAAAAGACCTCCTGTATGAATTTTACATCATTTTCATTTGGTGCATAAATGTTCATAAGGGTCCATAGTTCTGAAAAAATTTGACAGTGTATAATTAGATATCTCCCCGCCGAATCAATTAATACGTTTTGTATTTTAATTGGTAGATTTTTGTTAACCAAAATTGCAACTCCTCTCGCCTTTGAATTAAATGAAGCTGCAATAACATTTCCAATCCAGTCTCTTTTTAATTTCTGATGTTCTATGTCCGTTAAATGAGTTTCTTGTAAAAAAAAGCTATATCTGTTTTCATTTTTTTAATATATGTTAAAATTCTTTTTCTTTTTACTGGCCCATTAAGCCCATTAACATTAAAACTTAAAAAATTTAGTAGATTAGTCATTATTTTTTTATTATTATATTACTCCAATCTATAATAATACCTAATCTTTCAACTTTCGTGGTATCCTGGGAAATCTTTATAAAAATCTCCATGTTGCTATGTGTGTCCCCACCAATCATCCAGGCAAAAAGATAGAAGAAAATTAAAATATAAAGAAAAAAACAAAATACCCCCCTACTAATGTTGTGGGAAAAAAACACAACATTACCCCCCTCTGCTGTACGGGTCATGGCAACCGCCATGATTACACACGTGAATCCCGCAGTAACCGATCCTAAGCTCCCCAGCCCCCCCGCAACACAAAAAAGTATATGTATAAGAAGAGAAAAAAAAATACTATTCTCATTTAGTATTTCTAAAATTTTGCTTTTCTCTTCTATAATATCCATAAATGTCCATCACTTCTGTTCGTTGGGTCTATCTTCATCTTTAATCCATTACGTTTGGAAGCCTCTATGTGTAATTAGCGAATAGATGGAAGTTCTTGTACAAACTCCTCCGCTTTTTGATAATCGGGAAAAAAATTTTTTCCCTCCTCCAAAAAAATTATCAGTGTTGCTGGATGACGCATTGTAAATTTATAACCCTTTTCCCATAAAGCTTTTTTCGCTGGGTTAAATTCCTTCTTTCTCTTCAACAGGTTGTAACTTATATCAGGATAAAAAAGAACTGGTTTCCCTGCTATCATCAATGGCCCGTTTCTATTTTTGGCACTTTGGGCAGCGGCCTTCAGGATCTTTTCTTTGTCTTGGTATCGTAAGCATTTTATCAAAATTGATCGTGGGTTTTGATCAGCTCGAGGTCTTGACCTTAAGGATCTATGAGCCCTTTCGATCTCAATTGGAATTTCTCCTTCCATTTCCAATTTTTCAGGGATCCATTTTTGAAAAAAATTTATTGGATCTTCTCCTTCTATATCTTCTTTAAGTCCAACAATTTTAATATTATTTCGTCTACTGAAATTTTCAAGCTTATCAATTTTTTCCATAAATTGTTTTCTTTCTGATGCCCAAGCAGCATTTTCATTTTCTATTTTGTCCATTCTTTCAACCATGTCCTCCGTTGTAGTTTCCAAGTCCGTAATTCTTTTTTCCATTTTTTCCTGTCTCTTTGTCATTTTATCAAGCATAATCTCCATTTTGGTCTTTTTTTTTTAGTATTTTTTTGATTATTTTTAATTACTTTTAATGTGTCTAATTTACACATTATTTGCCTCAAAGTCTTTTCTATATTTCTAGAAGGACTTTTAACTTCTTCTTCACCTGATCCTTCCGAGACATTTGACTCTCCCTCCGATTCGCTATCACTTTCAGTTGCAGTGGTTAGCTGGGCTTTGTAGTTTTTGTTGCTGCTGTGGGGATGCTTCACTGCAGCAGGTCCTGGAAGGCTTGTGAAGGTAGAGGGTAAAATGAATGCAGCAAAATACAGGCAAATCCTGGAAGAAAACCTGATGCAGTCTGCAAGAGAACTGCAATTTGGGAGCAAGACAATGACCCCAAGCACAAAGCCAAAGCTACATAGGAATAGCTTAAAAACAGAAAGTTAATGCCCTGGAGTGGCCAAGTCAGAGTCCAGACCTCAACCTAATTGAGAACGTGTGGCTAGACTTGAGAAGGGCTGTTTCCTTGCGATCCCCATGCAACCTGACAGAGCTTGAACAGTTTTATGAAGAATGAGGGAAAATTACAACGTCCAGATGTACGAAGCTGGTTGAGCCTATCTACAAAGTCTATGACTAAATGCTGACCCGAAGGGGGCAAATACTTCATCAATTATTCTGTGTTTTATATTTGTAATTAATTTAGATCACTTTGCAGAGATCTGTTTTCACTTTGACACAAGAAGTCTTGTTCTGTTGATCAGTGTCAAAAAATCCAAATTAAATCCGAGATTCAATGTTGCAAAACAATAGAACATGAAAATTTCTGGGGGGGGGGGGAATAATTTTTTTTTAATGGACACTGTACAATTTATTTTAGCCCCATCAGTTCAGTTTATTCCAGAACATTAATACATATCTAAACTGAAGTAAAATGAACTGTGACATTTACTAACCATTTACTTGAAAGCAGACTGTGCACCTGTAACTCAAATTAAACTTCACTGTAAACACTTTAAATCCACTTTTTATAATTCAGTTTACATGATAAATACATGCTGGTATTGTAGTTATGCACATTTTATTCCATATCTGTAATTCTAACTATTTTTATGTAATTCTTTATTTTGTATAATTGTTAAATGTTCTTTTTCCCTTCGTGTGGTGCAAATACCATAGCAATTTCCGAAATGTGTTTAAATGTATATGGTGAATAAAGTTGATTCTTGATTAAAAATCTGTAGTCAGATTTTAAAAAAACAATTTTATTAAATTTTGGATTTAATGCATTTCTCAGCAGGAAATATGTTTCTGTGCAGTTACTAGCCAAACTAAATACATAAGCATCACTAGATAGCTCACTCTGGTATTCTGTCCAGGTATACACATTACCTGGAAAGTAAATGAGAAATGCAAAACAATGTATTTTCAAATACTGAAAGCTTGATTTTGTACCAATAAATGAATACAAAGCTCTGTAAATTACCTGAAATAGTAAAGATACCCAGACAGTTAACTAGGCAGAAATAGGATTCCCCTTAGACCTTGGCCAGAAATTCAACCATGACTCACCATCCACTCTTTAAAACCCCTCTCCTACCTAAAGAGCATGACAGAAGAATGTCCTTATTTGTCTGGATGGACAAAGATCTAAAACCATAGAGGAGAATGCTTGACAAACACTCCATCCACAGGCTTAGGGAATGCAGCTGGTAGTATCTGCAGGATGCATGGCAGCAACCCATTCAAATTTCTGTTACAGCTCACCTCAAACCATACACAGATAAGGGCTGATAATGATAAGAGGACTTCTTTTTTAGCCAGAAGGTGGTGAATCTGTGGAACACATTGCCAGAGATGGCGGAGGACAAGTCACAGGGTGCACTTAAAGTGGACATTTTTTGATTAGTAATGGCATCACGGGGAAAACGCAGGACAATAGGAGTATAGATAGGGTAAATGCAAGCACACTTTTTCTGCTAAGGTTGGATGAAACTAGAGCTGGAGCTCAGAGGTTAAGGGTGAGCAGCATTCAGAGCCCAGTGAGAGTGTGGAATGAGCTGCCAGTGGAAGTGGTGGATACAAATTCATTTGCAACATTTAAGAGAAATCAGGACAAGTACATGGATGAAGAGGTATGGCGGGCCATGGTCCAGGTACGGGTCGAAAGTACTGGGCGGAATAAGTTATAAATGGACTAGATAGGCCAAACTACCAATTTCTGTGCTGTAGTACTCTGTTTGGGGTTGAGGGGAATAATAAATCAGCAACACTCAAATGGCATTAGATCAACGGGCTGAATGGCCTAATTCTGCTCCTATATCTTATGATCTTATGATAAGTTGGCTACAATTCCCATAGCCTACCTTGGGCATATTTGGGCTCCCTTCATAATCAATGGGCTAAAATCCTGAACCATTGACCAAACTAATTCAAAGCAGCAGCCCAGCCCCTTTCAAGAATAAATGAAGATCAATGACAGCCTATGTGCACACTGAGAACAACTTGAAATGCAACCCAGTTAACAAAGAGAAAGACACAACCAGATATCGGAGTAAGTGAGTATGACATCACTGATACATTTTTGGCCACCACCTGTTATTAGCCTTCCTTTTATCATTATTCCAGTTATTTTGTGATGTTACAGAGATCCACAGAGGGAATTCATATTAGTCTTGTTTTAGTGGAAGCATGATTGTATCTAATACCACTTCAGATTCAATGAGAGGCCAAGAACTATGAAGTGCTGTAAAATAAGCACAAGTGACCATGAAACATTTTGCAATTGCTCATTGATTTTAATAAAATCTTTTGAGTTATGGCATTGAACTCGTCTGATAAAATATGTTCAATTAACTTCTAAATTATTGGATTTCCCAAAGACACTCAGATCTTTAAAGTTAAATCCAGGGGGACCCCTGGATTTCATTTCTCACTAGTCAGTGCTGAAGTGCCAGATTAGTCATTCCTAAATGGTTAAGAAGGGAAGGTTTGTATACAGGGTTAGAAATGGAACAGAAACAAAACAAACAAACAGCAAGATGGAAGGTCAACATAAGTGAGAGAGAAAAAAAAGATCCCTTATCTAGAGAAATCTTCTGACAAATTATGGTTCACAGTTTTTTTACCAAAACATGATCAAAACAATTTTTCCAGTAGCAATCAACTTTTCAACATTCAGATGCAAGGGAACAGCACTGAACATAAAAGCCATAATCAGATAGATCCCATGAGAGATTTCTGGCTCCAACATTGCATATTTACTCAAAGCACTCCAATCTTCTAAAATAAGCACAGCCAAGTGCAAGGTATAATTTTTTTAGATTTGCAGTGCATTACTGTAGAGTTAATATAGCTATTATGCATCAAGGTAACAAAATCTACGTAATTGTTCTCAATAAGTACAAACCAATTCAATTGGACACCAGTTGCCCAAGATGTTTCCTCTTGCATTGTCAGAGCATGGGGTTCCCAACTTGGGGTGCACAACATAAACAAGATTGGGAAGTATTTTGTAACAGGAACACAACAGGAAATGCATGTACAAATTTAAAGTAATCTACTACATCATATCAAACTGATAAATACGGAAATCAACCTACAAAAGCCAATCTAGAAATTTCAGAAATTTTGGTACATACTTGGACAAAGGAGTTGATAATACAATGGTTACACACAAAATTCAACACATTAATCTCATCTTCAAAAGCAATGAAGCTCAAGGTAAGAAACAATCATTATTCCATTACACAGTAAAGTCAGAATGAGGAAAAAGGTCATTTTCTAGTCAGAATATACAAGTATTCATCCTCTAGTCAGCCTTAATCACATTCACCTGACTTGCTCCTTTGGTCACATTTATTTTTAAACAACGTAACCACTGTAAAAATTTAGATAAACCAACCATTCAGAATTCTTGATTGCAAGACATTTAGTTCATTGTTAATCCAGAATGTGAACCAGGGCTCCAGAGTGCAAGCAGAACATGAAGCGCAGCTGGGCTCCAACCAAAACTGGAATAGGAGTCTTGAACTCCAGAGGCCAGGAACTTGGGTAGGTTTGTGGCAGGATCAGAGATGCATCATTCTTGCAAAATTCTCATTTCTTTAAACTGACTGGGTTTACTGGAATATTTATTGTACTGCTGCATAGTGTGTTGGTGGGGGAGTTAAAAGACTAAATCTCTTAGTGGTACCAAAATCCCAAGGATATCTCCACTGAACACTGACGGCTCCTCTGTTGAGATCATTAACAGCACCAAATTTCTTGGTGTTCACCTGGCAGAGGATCTCACCTGGTCCCTCAACACCAGCTCCATAGCCAAGAAAGCCCAGCAGCATCTCTACTTTCTGTGAAGACTGAGAAAACTCTATCTCCCACCTCCCCCATCCTTATCACATTCTACAGAGGATGTATCGACAGCATCCTGAGCAGCTGCATCACTGCCTGGTTCAGGAATTGCACTATCTTAGATCGCAAGACTCTGCAGTGGATAGTGAGGTCAGCTGAGAAGATCACTGGGGTCTCTCTTCCCGCCATTACAGACATTTACACCACACGCTGCACCCGCAAAGCTAACAGCATTGTGAAGGACCCATGCACCCCTCACACAAACTCTTCTCCTTCCTGCCATCTTGCAAAAGGTACCGAAGCATTCAGGCTCTCATGACCAGACTGTGAAACAGTTTCTTCCCCCAAGCCATCAGACTCCTCAATACCCAGAGTCTAGACTGACATCTACATAATTTATTATATTAAAATTTGTCCTCAACTGTGCCTATTGTCTTGTTTATTAATTAAATAATTAATTATTGTGCTGCCCTGCACTGTTTTGAGCATTTTATGTAGTCCTGTGCAGGTCTGTAGTCTGGTGTAGTTTTTGTGTTGTTTTTACATAGTCTAGTGTAGTTTTGTGTTGTTTCATGTAGCACCATGGTCCTGGAGGAACGTTGTTTTGTTTTTACTGTCTACTGTACGGGCATTTTATGGTTGAAATGACAATAAAATGCGACTTGACTTTACTTGAATACGTAGTTTCATTATATCTACTTTCAAATACTGAATTATTGCCTGAAACATGAAACCTGGAAGTGAACAAAACCCTAACATAACATAAGGCGGCTCATTTATTCTCCATTCTTAGTCCCCTCGATCTCAATCTGGATAGCTATCTGCTTTCCCCTCAGATCAAACACTGGAGGGAGTTTGCTTTTATCTTTGCTGTCACCATCTCCGTTAATTTAAACTACTGGCTAGGTTTCAGGCAGTTTTATTCCAATTAAAAAGCAGCACTTATTTTTTCGTGCTCTTTCAAAAAAAATAGGGCAGATAAGTTTTTATCTTCTTTAGAATATTCAGCATAATAGAAAGCAATGAGATAATATAAATAAGGAATAAGGAATAAATATCAAATAAGGAATACCCAAACAACTGAACACCAGGTTGAATGGACAAGGAAAAATAAGCAAGATTATATATACACTAAAGGCTGATGAATGAGGCAGAGCCTCAGAATTGGACACCCCTTTAGACCAGAGGCAGGGAGAAATTTCTTTCGCCAGTGGTGAGACGGTGGAATTCTCTTGCACAGGTGGGTATGGAGACCAAGTTATTGAATACATTTAAAGCAAAGGTTGAACAAGGGAGAACAGGAAGATTTGAGGCCTACTTCATTACTTTTGAGAACCAAGAACTTTCCAATTGGAATCTAAAATTAGACAGCACTAAAGTCAGCCAGATAACATTTTGTTGGAGTATCTATTATAAATGTTCTTGCATCCCCTAGAGTAAAGTATTCATTAGGGATGAGTCAACAGGATCCTGTTCCTAAACCTTCAGCTCAAAGAAATTTTCCGCTGTTACATAGCAACATATCTGGTGTGACAATCCACAGTGAGAACGCAGCACATTTAAATTAGAAACATAAGAAATTCTACAAAAGCTGGAAATCCAAAACAACAGAGACACAATATGTTGGAGAAACTCAAGTTCTGAAGAAGGGTCTTGGCCCAAAACATTGACTGTTTGTTCATTTCCATGGATACTGCCTGATCCACAGAGTTCTTCCAGCACTGTGTGTTAAGATTTAAATTCTGTTGTCTTACAGGCTGCAATGGCAAATTCTAAGTAGAATAATCATATCATGGACAGACCTATCTCAAATACATCCTCATCCATTAAGTCTTGATGATTACTTAAAACAAATCCAGAATCCGATGGCTGGTAACTCTCAACAGGTCGGAGTCCTATAGCATGAAAACAGGCCCTTGAACTCACATCGTCTCTAGTTACCAAGGTGCCATCCTGAACAAGTCCCATTTGCCTGTAATCCTCTAAAGTGTTTCTAATCACACAGCTATCCCAATGCTGTAATTTTATCCACCTCAACCTCTTACTCTGGCAGCTCATTCCAGATACCCACCACCTTGCACTGGGAATATTTGTGCTGCTCTGCAGGAAGAATGCAATTCAGGTAGAGAAGGTGTAGAAATGATTTGCAAGGACATTGCCAGGACTGGAGGATGAGTTCTAACGAGAGACTGGATAAGTGGGGCTGCTTTCCCTGGGACAAAGAAAACTGAGGGGTAACCCTTTGGAGGTTTATAAAATTGAGTGAAGATAAATAGTCATAGGCTTTTTCCCCAGGGTAGTGGAATCTATCACCACAATAGATCAACGCAGATTCAATCTCACTGGCTCTTCACATGGCCTTAAACCATCTGGACAATACAAACACTATGTCAGGATGCTGTTTATCGACTATAGCTCAGCATTTAATACCATCATTCCCACAATCCTAATTGAGAAGTTAGAGAACCTGGGCCTCTGTACCTCTCTCTGCAATTAGATCCTTGACTTCCTACCAGAACACCACATTTGTGTGGATAGGTAATAATATCTCCTCCTCACTGACAGTCAACATTGGTGCACCTCAGGGGTATGTGCTTAGCCCACTGCTCTACTCTTTCTATACCCATGACTTTGTGGCTAGGCATAGCTCAAATACCATCTATAAATTTGCTGATGATACAACCATTGTTGGCAGAATCTCAGATGGAGACGAGCGGGTGTACAGGAGTGAGATATGCCAACTAGTGAAGTGGTGTCGCAGCAGCAACCTGGCACTCAATGTCAGTAAGACTCGAGAGCTGATTGTGGACTTCAGAAGTCGAAGGAACACATACTGATCCTCATAGAAGAATCAGAAGTGGAGAGAGTGAGCAGTTTCAAGTTCCTGGGTGTCAAGATCTCTGAGGATCTAACCTGGTTCCAACATACTGATGCAGTTATAAAGAAGGCAAGACAGTGACTATACTTCATTAGGAGTTTGAAGAGATTTGGTATGTCAACAAATAAACTCAAAAACATTTATAGATGTGCCATGGAGAGCATTCAGACAGGCTGCATCACTGTCTGCTATGCGGGGTGGGGTGGGGGGCTACTGCACAGGACCGAAAGAAGCTGCAGAGGGTTGTAAATCTAGTCAGCTCCGTCTTGGGTACTAGCCTACAAAGTAACCAGGACATCTTCAAGGAATGGTGTCTCAGAAAGGCAGCATCCATTATTAAGGCCACCCAGCACCCAGGGCATGCCCTTTTCTCACTGTTACCATCAGGTAGGGGATACAGAAGCCTGAAGGCACATACTCAGCGATTCAGGAACAGATTCTTCCCCTCTGCCCTCCAATCCTTAAATGGACATTGAACACTAGCTCACTTTTTAAATACATATTATTTGTTTTGTTGCATGATTTTTAATCTATTCAATACGTGTATACTGATTTACTTATTATTTTTTTCTTCTTCTATATTATATACTGCATTGAACTGCTCCTGCTAGTTTAACAAATTACACGCAATACCCGGTGATAATAAACCTGATTCTGATTTAAAACTAGACAGCACTTAATAAAGTGGGAGAGGAAAGATGTCTTGTACAGCTGTACCAAGACATCCCAACTGTTGTACTCAATGCCTTGTTAAAGAAACAAAACATCTGGTTTATCTCGTGTACCTGACTCACCACTTTCAGGGAACTTTGTACTTGTACCCCTAGAGCAGGGGTTCCTAACCTGGGGTCCACAGACCGTGTGATTAATGGTAAGAGTCTAAGGCATAAAAAAGGTTGGGAACCCCTGCCCCAGAGCAAGTGAAATCTGTGGGAAGATGAGCACAGTTAACCTTTTCAAGTCAAACTTTCAACCGAAAATGCTAACTTTTCCACTTTTCACAGCTTATCATCCAACTTCTGATTGTTTGCAGCATTTTGCTTCAGATTTCCAGCATCTGCAGATTTTATTCACAATTAGTATCTATTTTGATGACAGTTAACACAGAAACAAAAATCACAACTAAAACCATGAAACAGATCCTGTTACAAGTCCTAATGATAAAATCCATGCTGATTACAGCTGGCAGAAAATAAACTATGTTTGACAACCATCAAGAAACAAATCAATTAGATAAGCTACTACAGGATAATTTCAAATGAAGTAATTCCCATTTAATATTACAGACTTCTAGGAACTAACAATATTAATAGTTCTGAATTTCTTAAAATATGTTATCAAAAGGTTTCTAGCACCTTCATGTTACTTTAAGAGAACAAGAAATTGAAAAATGGAAATTATCAATTGTATCACTTCAACAGTTTCAAATGAAAATATGATTTCTGGAAGATTTATCATAACCAAATAATTTAAAACTTCATAACATTTGTTTCAATACTTCTGCAACACTGATCATTTAATAATTTCTCATAACTACACTTATGACCTTACAAAATTTTACATTTCATTACAGCAGTAACATTGAGAAATGCTGAGGCTGATGAAAGTGCTCACAAATTTATTGATTTATGGAAGTAATGTATTCCTGGAAAACAGCTGCCTGAAGTACATTATGGGCAGTTGGGACATTGCAATCCTGTGTACCGAGAGTGGCAAGTATGTTTTTAAAATATGAAAAATATCAAATATATCAAAAGGCCAAAAGACACTTCAATAAAAACCAGATTGAACACGAATAAACTAAGGACTGTGTACTTTGTTCCATTATTTTTACAGGTCCTCCATCAGAAGTACAAAAAGAATCCAGTTCCAACTTTGGCATAACATGATTTTTTTTAAAGTCGCAGAACAGACTGGGATGAGGAATTTCAGCTGCAAGGTTACACAGCAGAAAATGTGGTATTCTCCTTTAAGCAAAAGAAATCAAGGGCATCTTGAATCAAATTTGTACAAGAAAATCACGGATAGAGAAAAGTTGTTCCATTAGTGGATGGTCAAAGATCAATGCCATAGACGAAGATTTTGAATAAAATTTACTTTAAGCGTACAAGAGAATGGAAGGAGAAAGTTGGTTTGATAATTACCTGCAACTTGGTGTTTGGAAGGGTGGTGCAAATTCATTCAAATCAATGCTTATTGAAGAGAACTGTATGGGTATGTCATAGAATATAATCTGCAGGGTTTTTGGGAAGCAGCGGGGAAAGAGAGAAACTGTTCAGAGTTTCAGATGTGGTAGATTGAATGTGTTCCTACTGCTCCCCAAAGACTTAGCCATTCCGTGAAATCAGTACCTCAAACCAATTCAATGATTTTCAAACAAGATTACTTTGTTTGCTGCTCACTCAGTAGAAAAAATAACAAAATTTCAGTTCTTGGTTTCTGCTTTATTTTGCATCAAAGTACGATTTATCCTTCAGTCTTTAATCTATATTCATTGGATAATTTTAAATTCTCAAAAATCATGTTTACATCTTAATTAAACTAAAATAGAAACAAAATAGTTCTAAAATCTTATATTTGATTTACATTAATATCAAAATAGGACCTACATAGAACATGCAGCACACAGCACAGTACAGCCGGCAACATTTTGCCGACCGATATACACTTAATTCACAATCTAAACCTTCTCTCCCTCCTACACAATCCATAACCATCTGTTTTCTCTTACATACTTATGCCAATCTAAGAGTTAATTTTTATCCCTATTAGATCACCACCTACTACCACCAACAGTTCCAGGCACATACCAATCTGTATAAATCACCTACCTCTGACATCTCCGCTAAACTTTGCTCTGCTTATTTTAAACAGGCCTCTTCTTGTATCAGCCATTGCCTCGCTGGGATAAAGTCACCCTGTGAGCCAGATGTCCAACTATTAGGCTTGACTTAAAGGCAAAGTCCAGAATGCAGCATGACCAATTCCTCCTGTACTACACTGCTTATGCTGGAAACCAACTCCAGCCCACCCTTGCCCCCAATCATTCTCTGATTCTGTATGCAATTACAGGGAAAAACATGCAATCACAGTTTCATGGTTTCAAGCTGCATTCAAGGTACACTAGACACAAAATTCAGGAATGATAATTCAGTACACTATAGATGACATGCTCCACCATCTACTGTGTTACCTTTCCTTTATGAGAGAAACAAGTTTGAATCTGTTCTTGAACAAAAATGGATTCCAGGGAACTAATTCAAAGAAGAACAGGGCACTGGTCTCATTTCTTTGGGTTTAGAGCATAACACCATAAGATATAGAAGCAGAATTAGGCCAATTGGCCTATTGAGTCTGCTCTGCCATTTCATCACGGCTGATCCATTTCCCTTCTCAGCCCTAATCTCCTGCCTTTTTCCCATACTCTTTCATGCCCTGACCAATCATGAATTTATCAACTTCTGCCACTGTTTACTAACCTGTCAACTAAAATAGATCATATTGCAACTTACAGATGCATGCAACATAGGTCCTATAAATCTCATATCTACAATTTTGGTTCCACTTCACTGGTTGCAATATGCTTTGAAACATCAATGCTCAAAAACACACTCAATTAATGCAAATTTCTCTTGAGGAAGAAAATTCTGAAAAAGAGTCAAAACATCTGAGCAGTTAACACCCTGTGCCTTCCATATAACTAGTGGTAGCCTTAGTGTGCAAACAAAATGAAAACAGTGAACATCATAAACTGTAGGGAAGACCTTGTGGGCCATCAGGTTTCTGACAAGTATCCTGGTTTTTCCTTCACCTGTACTAACACACAAGACAAATTAATGACTGGATGCAAGGATTTAATGAACATTCTATTTATCATAAATATCGTAACATTTATCATAAATAAATGTTCACATTTGGTCTGGGTTCTCAGCATGCTTGCAATAATTTATCGTAGTTTCAAAGATGTTTAACAACCCATCTCTGATGCGGACAGACAAAAAACAGTCTCTGGCATTTTGTTGTGGGAATTGATAAGACACACCCGATTGATATAATTGACTTTATGCATGCATGTATAAAAAAAGACTGATGTGTTCTTTGGAAGACATGACAATCACATCATTAGTGAGTCATTCTTCTCTTATTCATGAATAAAGATATTCTCTATTGTTTTGAATTCAGAGTCCAATTTATTTGTGATCAACTTTAAAGGAATTTCCTTAGCAAATTAATTTCCTTAACAATGTGTCCCTTTTATATGGGGTCTAAAGAACTGTTATATTGTGAGCTACTGAGAGTTTGAGAAACGAGATGATAAGGAGATCACTGGGAACGTTTGACCATGTGCCACTGAGTCTCTGGGGGAGACAAGACCAGTGCAGAAGAGGAGCTCGACTGGCTGGTGACCATCCATGAGCTCCTGGAGAGGGGCAAGATGGTAGATGGTAGACAGGGTCCAAGATCCACCAAATAGTCAAATTAAAGGACAACAGGGACTTCAAAGACTGAGATAAATTCTGGCCAGAAAAGGGCAAAGGAATTGTAATTGAAAACTAAATTTGATTACAGATTGACCTAAAACTAACAGGTAAGAAATGAGTAGTAATGAAAGCAAATGCTCAGAGGCCACTGGCGCTATAACCAAAGAGCAGAGATACAATCTCAAAGTCCGACCATCCACCGACAAAGGCTCTGATGAATAAACATACTGTGAAAAGGGTAAAGTAGTACAAGATGATTAAGCAACTTCTGGGTAAGCCCCCAATGCCTCTGGGCTCCCCAGCGGTCAAGGTATGACTGGAACATGGAAACAGCAGGTCTGTGATTACTTTTTCTAGTGGTTTATATGGAGGGAGCTAGGGAGACTGCACCAATGCAGGCTCTTTTGATTTAAAGAAAATTTGTTGCCGGAAAGGTGAAACCAAAGGAGGTGATAGGGGACCAAATTGGGATTTAGAATACATGATGTGGTGTTTTAATAAATGGGAGGAAGTGGCCAAAAAGCACCTGCCACCAAAACCTAAACAGACAGACGTACTTTATTGATCCCGAGGGAAATTTGGTTTCGTTACAGCCGCACCAACCAAGAATAGTGAAGAAATATAGCAATATAAAACCATAAATAAATAAATAATAAGTTGATCATGCCAAGTGGAAATAAGTCCAGGACAAGCCTATTGGCTCAGGGTGTCTGACACTCCAAGGGAGGAGTTGTAAAGTTTGATGGCCACAGGCAGGAATGACTTCCTATGACACTCAGTGTTACATCTCGGTGAAGTGAGTCTCTGGCTGAATGTACTCTTGTGCCTAACCATCCATTATGGAGTGGATGGGAGTCATTGTCCAAGATGGCATGCAACTTGGACAGCATCCTCTTTTCAGACACCACCATCAGAGTCCAGTCCCACCCCCACAACATCACTGGCCTTACAAATGAGTTTGTTGATTCTGTTGGTGTCTGCTACCCTCAGCCTGCTGCTCCAGCACACAACAGCAAACATGATAGCACTGGCCACCACAGCCTCATAGAACATCCTCAGCATCGTCCGGCAGATGTTAAAGGACCTCAGTTTCCTCAGGAAACAGAGACGGCTCTGACCCTTCTTGTACAGCCTCAGTGTTCTTTGACCAGTCCAGTTTATTGTCCATTCGTATCCCCAGGTATTTGTAATCCTCCACTATGTCCACACTGACCCCTTGGATGGAAACAGGGGTCACCGGTGCCTTAGCCCTCTTCAGGTCCACCACCAGTTACTTAGTCTTTTTCACATTAAGCTGCAGATGATCCTGCTTGCACCACGTGACAAAGTTTCCCACCGTCGCCCTGTACTCAGCCTCATCTCCCTTGCTGATGCATCCAACTATGGCAGGGTCATCAGAAAACTTCTGAAGATGGCAAGACTCTGTGTTGTAGTTGAAGTCCGAGGTGTAGATGGTGAAGAGAAAGGGAGACAGGACAGTCCCCTTTGGAGCCCCAGTGCTACTGACCACTCTGTCTGGCACACAGTGTTGCAAGCGCATGTACCATGGTCTGCCAGTCAGGTAGTCAATAATCCATGACACCAGGGAAGCATCCACCTGCATTACTGTCAGCTTCTCACCCAGCAGAGCAGGGCGGATGGTGTTGAACGCACTGGAGAAGTCAAAAAACATGACCCTCACAGTGCTCGCCGGCTTGTCCAGGTGGGCGTAGACACGGTTCAGCAGGTAGATGATGGCATCCTCAACTCCTAGTTGGGGCTGATAGGCGAACTGGAGGGGGTCTAAGTGTGGCCCAACCCAAGAAGGAGGAGGCAAAAATACAAATAATCAAAGTAGATCCTCCTCTCCCTCTTTTCTTCCCCTTCAGGACTTAAAATTCTAGATGACGAGCTACCAGAAAACCCTATTATGAAAACAGTAGTTTTCCATGGGCACTGCAAAATGGAGCCCAGCAGCTGCAACAAGTACAATTGTCAGTCCTATTCTGGGAACCAACTTCCCTCATATGAACAGATTTCCCCATCTGGTGCCTTGAGCACAGGGGTTCTTCTGCTCCCGTGGAATGGGAACTGACACCACCTGTAAATTTTCCTCAGGGTGTAGGGATGCAAATATGGTTACAAGCCAAGAGAGTACAGTCTGTCACAGGAGCTAGCGAAAGCCATAGGGAAAGTATGCTATCTGATGGTACTCTAGGAGATATACCCATCCTCAAGCCCTGCAGAAATTAGGAGTTCCATCAGTGATGCCCCTAACTCTATTAGAAAACCTATCATGTTCCACAATTGGTTAGCACAAACTTGTGAAAAATTTTACCCCTTTACCAGAGATATGTAGCGACTTCTGCGGGTCGCTTGTGGCAGTGCCTAGTCCACCCTCAAAACAACGATTCACTATACCCCGGAAACAGACTGTAATTAAATTGAATTGACTTTATTGGGTCCTGGGTGAAGATAACCCCAGTAATCAGAAGTGGTTAGAACAGGTCAAAGAGGACATCCTAGCAGGGGCCAGACAACAGTGATTTTGGGGAGGTCATGAGATACCAACAGAAAATGGGTGAGCCTGTTAAGATTTCATTTCTTGGTTTAAAGAATCAGAATCAGAATCAGACTTTAATCGCCAAGTACCTATGCACATACAAGGAATTTACTTCAGGCAGATGTTGTCTCTCTGCTCATAACAATAATACTGATAAATATAAATGAAAATATAGATTATACATACAGGTAGTGCAATCCAAGTAATAGTTAGCCGACAGTTAACCGGCAGTTAACTGTTCAGCAAAGTGACCGCAGTAGGGAAAAAACTTCTCCAGTGCCTATTAGTCTTAGTCTGGAGGGATCTGAAGCGCCTACCAGACGGAAGCAGATCAAACAGTCTGTGCGCAGGATGGGAGGAGTCCTTTATGATGTTCCCCGCCCTCTTCTTCAACCTGGAAGAGTACATGTCCACAATAGAGGGCAGGGAGAAAATAGTGCAGGAATACAATTGGAACAAAATGGACCTTTAGCCATGCAAACTTTTTAAAATTGTGATCCGAAAAGCGAACTCATTCAAATTGGCTCACGTGGAGCGGCAGAATAAGACATAGGAAGAAGTGACAACTTTCCTTATTAATATGGAATGTAATGGACTGTTCAAAAGTACAGGAGAGCGAAAGGACAGCATGTGCAGCAGGAAAGAGGGCGTTATGAAGGAAGGAGTGGAATGAGAGGGGAAGAGAAAGAAAAAGCAAATTCAGAGTATTTTTTCAATCGTTATAACCTATTTTGGTCCCGATACAAGAATGATAGCGACAAATCATCTGAAGACTCATCCTTTCAGGATCTCTTGTACCTTTAGATGAGACAGCCCCCTCCTTTTTCCTCAGAATGACCCTCCACTTCGACTGAAAGAAGTGGACCTGCGTTTATGGGCATTGCATGAGAATCATGTGGGTCTAGTTGTCTCCGTGGCGCCCCACCAAGTCACACTTCAGAAAAATATGAGATTCTCCTCCATTCGCCTATACCGTTTATCTTCTGAGGCTGTTAACAGTATTAAACCTGTTATTGAGACATTTTTTTACAGCAAGGAGTGCTACACATAATACAAAGCCCTTGCATTACCCCCATATTGCCAATCCCAAAACCGGGCAGGGCAAGTGAATAGAGGTTTGTACAAGATTTGCAGGCTGTCAACCAGATAGTATAACCCTTTTTTCCCTGTTGTACCAGACACAAATGTTATTTGGGCTCTATACCATCTGAATCACAATGGTACATGGTGACTGACCTCTGCTCAGCCTTCTTCGCAGTCCCTCTGCACGAGGACAGTCAATACCTGCTCACCTTTATGTTTAATGGATAATATACCTAGACGAGGTTGCCTCGGGGCTAAACGAAGAGTCCAGTGGTATATGCAGCTGCTGTACGAGGTGATTTGAATACATTACTGTTGCCAGGCACTGGTGTCATTTTACAATATGCTGATGGATTGCGGGAAAGACTCTGTAGCATTGTTAAATCACCTGACAGCCCATGAACAAACAAGCCTCATTATCCAAGTTACAGTTCTGCTGAACAGCTGTTACCAATTTGGGCCATGTTCTGCAGAAAGGCACTAGGAGACTTGGTTCTGAATACGTATCTGAAAGCGCACAATCCCCGAGACTAGAAAGTAAACAGATGCTTGAATTCTTCGTAATGTCAAATTACTGTTGATACCGGGTTCCTGAATACAGAACCTATGATGTTATGCTATGGACAGCTATACTACAGGACACACCGTCTCAAACCCAATGGAGCCCCGAAATGGAACAGGCCTTAAGGCTCTAAAGAAGGAACTGCTCCAAGCATCAGCCTTGGATATTCCAGAAGCCTTCCAGTTATATACTAAAGGAGGAATTTGCCAGCACCATGTTGACTCAGGGACACAGTGGATTGAAAAGACTGGTGGCATAGTACTTCACTCAATTACCACCCATGGTGTGTGGCCTGCCTATGAGCTGTAGCAGTGATATCAGTGATGGTCAAAAAGGCAACACATATTAGAGCACTCCTATACAGTACTGACTCCTCAATTCAGCAGTTACACAACACTTTACAGCAACAAAGTGAACAGGCCATTTGATTTTTAAAGAGCACTCGCCTTAATCCAACCACCCTTGCTCCCACTCACAGTGACACCGAGCGACATGATTCTGTGTTAACTGTAGAAGCCACTACCTCTCCTCAACCTTATTTGATTTCTTCTCCTTTAAATAACCAAGATCTGATACTTCTACTGATGGTTCACTGTGTAAACCTAATAATTTTGAGGCACTGGCTAAAGTGACTCCTCATGAGGTACTGGAAGTAGGTTCCCTCCCTTCAGGAACATCTGCACAAGTCACTGCGCTACTTGCACTCACTAGAACTTGCATCTTAGCTGAGGGTAAAACTGTCAATATCTATAATCGATTCACGATAAGCTTTGGGGTAGTACGAACATGATTTCAGTACCCTCTGGTAGCATAGATTTACCACCTCCTTTGGTAAAGCTATACAGCATGCTCAACTTACAAAGAATTTGCTACAGGCTATTTTATTGCCCCAGCAGATTGCTGTAATGAAGCCCATACATACAACTCCAACCCTGTGGCACAAGGTAACGCTGCAGGAGATGCAGCTGCTAAATGTGCCATCCCTTCTGTGGACGCCATAACTATTTCAATGAACTTACAACAGTCTACACCTGGACACACTACCACAGATTCTTTACTGGCTGCACAGCAGGCAGCCAGTGCAGAGAAACAGCAACTTTGGAAAAATAAATACTATACCCTTGATGCTGATGGATTATGGTCACACCCTGATGCTGCCCCATTTGTCCCCATGGTCTCCTCCTTGCCTTTGTTAGACTGGCACATGGCCAAGGACATGTAGGAAAAGGATGAGGAGGAGTGATATACCAAATATGACAGCAGTGGTTTGTGCCAGGACTAACAGCAGCAGCATAACAACCAGTTAAAACTTGAGATTTGCCAAAGTAGTAATTGGGGGAAATCTCTTGTTCAATTTGATCATTTGACAACCCCAGAGATACCATTTATGAATCTGCAGATAGACTTGTACGTATGCCAGCAACTGGGGACATACAAGTATCTGTTAGTAATAATGGACGTCTTTTCTAAATGAATAGCGGCCTTTCCCACACAACAAGATGACACAAAGACAGTAGTTAAATTACTGATGGAGATTATTCCCCAATTTGGGATTCCCTGTAAGTTTAATAGTGACAGAGGAATGCACTTTATGGGGAAATTAACTAATGGATAAACTCTGGGATTCTCCTGGGAGTGACATGTGCCCTACCAACCACAATCATTGGGAATAGAGGAAAGGATGAATGGAGTACAGAAATACACTCTGACCACAATATGTCAAAAGGCGGGATTAAAATGGCCTGAGGCACTGCCATTTGCTCTGTATACCTTGAGAAATCATGTCAAAAGACCATCAAATTGCCCTCTTTTTAAGCATTGATGGGCAGACCTATGCCCATGGGTTGTAAATCCCCTTTGATAAGTTCCCAAACAGTGCAGATATGGACAGATGAGAAAACCCAAGAAATAGTAAAAGCTCTAGGTGAAGCTATTAGAATGAATCAAGAAAAAAGTGACTGCGGCCGTGCCCAAACCTGGGGAGAGATATATACATCCATTTAAACCATGTGATTATGTATCTATTAAATCACTGGAGAAAGATTCTCTCTCTCTCTCCTCTGTGGCACCGTGTCAAGTGCTGGTAACCACCACTACGGTGGTCAAGGCACAAGACAAGGACAACAAAGCCGACTGGGTACATGGAACCAAGTGTGAGCTGTATCATGCCCCTCTTCCGAAGTCCGATAGTGTACTGGAATAGACGGAAAACTAAAGGAAAATGCAGTGGCTAACGATATATGGACTTATTTGCCTTATTACTTTAAAGTCTAGATTTGACTGCGCTTTACTTATTTAGGCTTAGCTCCGAGTATGCTACTTGGACCAAGTTGCTGAGTGTGTACAGGGATTCCTGCATAAGCAGGCGGGGTGTATGCCTCTGTGGCCTATACCCTTCAATCAAAAGGAACAGGAATGCTTCTAGGATATGCCCAAAGCCTTAGCTGCATACTACTGGCCAGGTGAAGGGAAATAATGAACAAAACAAGCAAACGAAGTACAAATCAACAAATCTAAATGGCTACCAATTTCTAAGAGTAATTGCTTCAAGGTGGTACATGTAATATGCAAACCCTTACGTGCCGAGATTGCACTTAGCTACCCAGAGAGCTGAAAAGTGCTGGTGTCAGACAGACAAGGTGGGTTGATTCATGGAAAAGAATCGGTGTAAAGAGAAATCTAGTATCTGGTGGGGTGTCTATAGCACTCCTGAAAGATCTCCTCTGTTACTAAATGGTACATACTGGATAGGTGGGGATTGACTTAACCCCAGCTACCTTTTAACTGGACCGAATGCTGTTACCCTGGATTTGTGGTGCCTATGGAACATTAGTCTCATGGCCTAACTCCCCCTTACCTTAAGGGCGATTACAAACACAAAGGTTCTGGGTGAGAGCTTTCCCTTATTATGGGACAGGAAATGCAACATGGGAACTGATTAATATAGCCTCAACCCTTCAATAATTACCGTAGATTCCGGATTTTAAGCCGCTACTTTTTTCCCACATTTTGAACAGCTTTGAACTTTGCGGCCTTTAATACGGAGCGGCTAATACATGATTTTTTTCATGCCGCCTCGTAAACATTTTGCCTCATAACAGTAGACCAATAAAATTGATGAGTAGTTCACAGAGGTCCAATGAAATTGTACGATAAATCAAGCGCACTTTCACAATTAAATTATTGTAAATCAGTCATTTGTACTCACCCTCATCAACATGGAAAACACTCGAAGCATTGTGCTGCCTTATGGCAGTTACTTAGTTTATAATATTTTCGCTTAGTAATTCATTTTCTAGTTAAAGTTAGAAGAGTTTTAACTATATTTGTTTTCTGTACTACATCGCGGGATGCTATGACGTCACACCCGGTTTCGCGGTGTCTTGTGGGAAAATGCCGGTTTGCGATGAAACGGGACGGAGGGAGGGAGCGCATTACGCGAGCGGCTTTGGATCTGAGCGAACGCTGCTTTTAAGTTAAAGGTGATCAATAACTTTTCCTGGTAGGCTGCAGTATATATATTTTTTACCAGTCGTTAGGAGATATTGGAATGTTGTTCAGTAAAGAAGTATACGCAACGTATATTTAAAAGTAGCCGCGTTACGGGCACGGTTCGAAAAAAAGCATTTGCAATATGTATTTGTTTATGTTACCATATGGATTTAATTAAAAGTTAAAAAATCCTCACGTGTAATATCTTTCTGTGTAAATATCTCATATTACAACGTGGGACACCTGCGGCCGAAAATCCGGTGCGGCCTTTACAATTAAAAAATTGATTTTATTTCTAAAATTAGAGCCAGCGGCTTTTAATCAGGTGCGCTCTGTAGTCCGGAATCTACGGTAGCTAATGACACTGTCTCATCCTTAAAAGGGTACACAAAGGCAGATTAAAGGCTTAACTGCTGAGGTAATAGCCATACGAACTATGGCCCTGCAAACCAGGATGGCCTTAGATTTTGCTTTAGCTGAGAAAGGAGAAATGTGTGTCTTTTTTGGGCAAGAATATTGTACCTATGTTCTTGATGAATCTGAAAACATAACCTACTTAGCCAACCATATCCAGAAAAGTGTAAAATAGACACAAGATCAGACGATTTCCATAACTACAACCCTCCTGGGGGCTGGGGTCCTTTGGTAACACCTTTGGTGGTTGGTGGGAACACTGGTACATTATGGAATTATCACTATGTGTTCTGGCTACCCAATTCATAAGTGCAATCCTACCCTGTTCAATGAATCACCCTTTTCTATGTACCCAAGTTAACACCAACACGTATGACCCAGAATACAATGAAGAATTCTTAGATGCGACCACTACCCTCAGGGTATGAGGCGCCTTCTGAAGATACCAATCTATGGAGTTGATGTTATGATCAAAAAGGAGGGAAATGTGGAAGAAAATTCTGAATAAATTGTCAAAATATCTGAGTTGTTAACCTGGCACCTTCCTTTAAATAGCAAAATGCCTTATGCTGGCCTTAGTGCATTAACACAGCTGCACAAACAAGATGAAGACAGAGAAGGTCAAAAACTGTAGGGAGGGAGGACCTCGTGGGCTGTCAGGTTTCTGACAATTAAAAAAGTATCTTGGTTTTTTCTTCACCTGTCAGGTATAACATACAAGACAAATTATACTTTTGTACGTTAATGACTTACTGGATTCTAAGGATTTAATGATCCTTCTATATATCATAAATAAAGTTTCACCATTCAGCCTGGGTTCTCAGCATGCTTGTAATTTCGTAGTTTCAAGGATGTTTAATAACCTCTCTCTGTTATGGGCAAACTGTCTCTTGCATTTTTTGTGGGAATAATGAGAAACAGGGGATTGATATTTTTCAAACTTTGATGTAATTGACTTTCTGCGTCCATGTATAAAAAAGGTTGTGACTATTTTTCATTGGAAGACTTGATGATCGCACTGTTAGTGAGTCATTCTTCCCTTATTTGTGAGTAAAGATATTCTCTAGGCACTCCAAAGTCTGTGTCCAATTTATCTGCAACCAACTTTAATTGAATTTCATGAGCAAATTAATTTCCCTAACACTTGACCAGTTTTGAGGAGACTTTCCAATAAACAAGACTGCAAAATAATACAGTTGTAGCAAAGGCGAATTGTAAATACTGTACTTTGAAACTAAAATGAAACCCATACACTGATAATTCCAGCAGCATTTTTGTCAAAGGGGAGATTTTTCTGTCTGCTCATTGGAATTAGAAATGAACAACAAAAACCAGGGTGTGAATTGAAAGACAACAATGATATAGCAGGGAACCATAAGCCTCCACAATTGAAATCGCATTTGTCGCAACAAATCTTAGTTCATGACAGCAATATATTCAATTACGAATTGAAAACCATTTTAGCATTTAGTTTAAATTAAAGACAACATTTGAAATTATTTCATACCAATGAAAAGGTGAACTTGCATTTATAAACACTTTCATATTCCTGGCAAATCACAAAATACTTCACAGCCAACAAGCCGCTTTTGAAATGAGAAGCTATGATTTTCAAAAAACAGTAGGTAATATGTATCACAAAAATAACCATAATGAAATAATCATTGCTTTCAGCAGATGACTGAGCAAATGAACATTAGAACCTTACACGTCTTCCTTTAAAGGTAGACAGATATTTCGTCATGGAATTCAATTTCATGCCTATTGTTCAGTTTAACCTGCCCTCTTTGGCATGTTGAGTATATATCAGTGTTTAGGTCAATTTATTAGTCGTTTTAGTTTGGGGAATGTGCATCTTTGCAAAAGACCTCATTAATAAGAACTCTTCCACTCTGTCTGCTAACAATGTGTTGTAAAGAAAATGAATAACAAATTAATTAGGAATTTAATTGCTACAATGCATTCCTGATACTTATACATTAGGTATAATGGATGACCACATCTCACAAATTAAGCACATGGTTTGAAGTCGGAATACTTCCTTCCTCCAAATTTCTGGCTCAATTCTTTATCACACATCAGCAATAATCTACTTCAAGAGATTAGACAGCTGAATATAGTGAAAGAAAAGATATTAAGCACCAAATGGTTAGCAACTTTTCCAGAAGAAAAATCACTGACAGTTGGAGGAACTGCTCTTTCAAAATTTGGTGTGCATCAATTGCAAAGGCTTAGAAAAGAACACCTTGAAATTCTGTCACACAGTATTCAATGCTGATAGAAAGAGAAGTTTTTGATTTGACTTTTCATCAGAACTGGTCTATTTCTCTCTCCAGATGTTCTGATATTCTTTCAAAATTATTTTGATTTCAGACTTCCAGTATTATCAGTACTTTGGCTTCAAAGTACAACAAACTAATTGTTGTGTGCCTGATTAAAGGCAAAAGAAAACAACTTGAGAACATACTTTGTTGGACATTGTTAACTGTGTGTAATAGAACCTTGCTGCCAGATGCCACAGAAGCATCCGTATTTATTGAAACGAGCTTAAGATGTCACTTTACAGAACTCAATTTATTTTAAGACTCTCTACAAAAAGCTCCATATAAAGCTAACAAAGCTTTGTAGTGTAAATACATGCACTCATGCAAGAGCTAAGACCGCTAAGCATTCCCAACATAAATTGTTTACATTGGCACATTTAAAAGCTAAAGACAAACAAAACAATACACAGTCACATCACAGGAGCTGAGAAGTTTCTCACCATTAGCAAATATCCTATGAAAGACTGTTCGCAACAGAGCGGCCGTAAGCGGGAAATAAAACAAGAAATTGATGAGTGATGGAACAGCGAGCATTCACAAATACAAACCAAAAGCTTCAAACAAGACTCTTCTGTAGCTAGATGAAGGTGGGGAGGAGTGGGAGGAAGAAAAGGCAAAAAGGGAGAGCGGGACAGGGAAGGCAAAGGGAAAGATAGGAAAAGGACAAGGAGTCTCTAGAGTTCATGAAATATTAGTGCAACACTCTTAATCTAGCTCACTTCCCCTTAAAGGTACCACTATGATTTTCAGCCCTAGTTTACAAGAGGAAATCACTTACCACAATATTCTGGATCAAAAGGAGATTGATTCCATTGTCAAACCTTTTTATTGCATTCAAAATTTACTATTGTTAATTACAAGACAAAGGGCAAAAATTGGGCCTGGAGGGAGAAGCAATGTTCTCGTCTAGAGAATGCAATGAGTTGAGAAATTTCATTACTGGTGTTTCATAGTTTCAAAAGTGTTGGGAAATCTGCAGATTTTCCATGTAAAATATGGATTGAGATTTTAGCCATTAACAAACAGAACTCAAGTAATGTCGGACAGAATCAATTGGTACCAGTGATTTAAAAACAGTAATGAATACTAACGTTTTCAAAAATGGCTTTTCCCATGCCCAAATCAAGAACACTCTAGTTGGATAACTGGAAAGAAACTAATGGTCCAGAAATTGTCACAAGTCATGTCGTAAGCAAATGGAAGCTTGAAATGGTCCTAATTTTGATCGGACAAGGAGAGCAACAAAACAAAATTTGATTTTTTGCAATCTGAAATGATGAATGATCAAGAATCACAGCAAATCTGCATTTTGAAATAGGCAAAGTAAGAAACTTCAGTGCTCTACATCAATTTTTTTTGGGTGATTGAATAGGTCAATTACTTAAGAGCATATTTTAAACAATGCTAAATGCAACAGGCTAGGATGAAAGGAAATGCAGAATTGGAATTGTTTAAGTGAAAATGAATGGAAGTATCATAGTGGTGCAGTAATGATGTATTGTTCCAACAATCGGGGTTCCATCCCAACCTCAGGAATTTCCGCATGCTCCATGCCAAAGAAATCCTGAGTGTTTTATGTTCACCTCACACATTTCGAAGATGTGCAGTTGGTAGGTTAATTAGCTCCTGTAAACTATCCCATAGAGCAGCTGCTTGTTGTATCGTCAGGATGGAGTTGATGGGGTGTATGAGAGGCAATAGGATGCAAGGAAATAAGTGGAAAAATGGAGATGACGAGACTGCTTTGAGCCAGCATAAACAATAAGCTGAACAGCCTCCTTCAGAGAATGCAAAGTTGCTGTTGAGAATTGTTGGGCTTGGAAAACGTACAAGATGGAGATAAGAAACAGATTTCAGTGGGTCTTGGGCAAACAGGTAAAGAGTTGGCATTACTGACTCACGACAGTATGTTAAAGAGTATCAATTTAAAAACATCTGCAAGTTTACTGCTGAACTAATAGGAAGACTTTGCCTTTCAGGTTTCTCATTTCAGCTTGGATACCAATACAAAATCGGTAATGTTTGAAAGGACTGAAAGGTATTCCCAGATGCAAGATGACTAAACTAGTTTCTAAACAGAGTTAAAAGAAAGTTAACTCAATACCAATCAAGCAAACAATACATTACAACAGACTAAGGGAAAACATGAATAACTGATTCCAGCTTCCAAACACTTACATATCATGCAAAAAATTTGAATTAGCTCAATCTAATCCTCAGAACAATGGAATTGTGAACATGGAATAACAAACAGGAAATTAAGACATTTAAATATGCACATGGAAAGCCAACAAACACTTAGATGATCAAAATGCCAATTATACAAACAGGCTTATAACAAAGCTCTTCAATTAATAGAACCATTCAAAAATGACTTCTCTGCAAAAAAAAAATCAAAAATAGTAAAGTAATTGTACTCATGAAACAGTCAGGAAAGAAACCTGTCATCCTCATCCAGACCTAACCCTGGTAAAACAGTTCTTGATTCTCAAAGTTGCTTCTCCACAACCAATCAAGCACATCTAAAGTAATGATATAATGTAGGAAACAACTAAGTTGCACAGAACAAGCTCCCCACAAAGTGATAACATTCAGGTTTCTGCTGACGGGGACAAGAAGCAGATAAAATCCCTTCACAACTCCTTAAGATTTTACGCTCACCTGGGACAGCGAGAAAGAAGACATTAAAGTACAGAGGCATGATTTAGGATCCAATATATAGCTGCCATTTCAAATGTTCTAATAAGACATTCAGGTTGTCGAAGGTAACTAGTCAAAACAAAAGTGGATGGCCACATGGCTCAGACCAAGACGAAGCATTTCAAAAGTTCAAAGTAAATTTATCGAAGTGCATACATGTCACCATATACAACCCTGAGATTCATTTTCTTGCAGGCATGCTCAGTATATCCAAAATAGAATGATAGCCATAATGGAATCAATGAACGACTGCACTAATTTGGGTGTTCAACCAGTATACAAAAAACACAAATTGTGCAAATACTTAAATAATAATAATAAATAAGCAACAAATATCTTGAACATGAAATGAAAGAAAGTCTGTAGGATGTGGGAACAGTTCAGTGATGGAACAAGCAAAGTTGAGTAAAGTTATCCTGTCTGGTTCAGGAGCCTGATTGTTGAGGAGCAATAACTGTTCCTGAATCTGGTGGTGTGGGTCCTGAGGTTCCTGTACTTTCTTCCTGATGGCAGCAGCGAGAAGATAGCATGCCCCGGGTCGTGGGAGTCCATGATGATGGATGCTGCATTCCTTGTAGATGTGCTCATGGTGGGGAGAGCTCTACCTGTGATGGACTGTGCCATATCCACTACTTTTTTTTTTAAAGATTTTCCATTCAAAGCATTGGTGTTTCTAAACCAACCAATATACTCTCCACCACACATCTACAGATGTTTTAGATTCCATGCTGAATCTTTGTAAATTCCTAAGGAAGAAGAGGTGCTGCCATGCTTTCTGCATAATTGCACTTAAGTGCTGGGCCCTGGACAGGTCCTTCAAAATAATAATAATACTGAGGAATTTTAAACTGCTGACCCTCTCCACTCTGATCCTCCGATGAGGACTGCCTTATGAACCTCTGGCTTCCTTCTCCTTAAGTCAATAATCAGCTCCTTGGTCTTGCTAACATTGTTTTGTATTTATGGCACCACTTAGCCAGATTCTCAATCTCTCTCCTATATGCAGATTAATCACCACCTTTGATTTGGCCAACAACAATGGTTTCATCAGCAAACTTGAATATGGCACTGCAGCTGTGCTTAGCCTCAGTTATGAGTGTAAAGTAAGTAGAGCAGGAGGCTGAGCATAGCCTTGTGGTACACCTGTGCTGGTGGCGACCGTGGAAGAGATGTGGTTGACAATCTGAACTGACTGGGGACTACAAGTGAGGAAATCAAGGATCCAATCGCACAAGGAGGAACTGAGGCCAAGGTCTTGAAGGTTATTGATTAGTTTTGAGGACATGTCAAAGGATTAAGTAGCCTAGTTAACGCTACAAAGCCCTCATGACAAACTCAAGGGATTTGGTACTGAATTGGAAGAGCTCAGACAAGCAACAACTTGACAGTCATACAACTCTCACTCACAATGTTTTAGTTTGAGCACAGGATCCTTTCAAAATGATCCCTCTATTTATGTTCTGAGCCACTGGAGTGATAAATGCATTGAAAAATACAATCATTAAGGAATGCCCTGGGAAGTTCCAACCTATACTCCCCGAAGTTTCTCTACATGTTAAACACAAAAAAGCGTCAATTGGCTCCCATTCCCCTCACTCAGCTAATGAATGGGTATTCAATGTTCAATGACATTTAAAATCTGTGCTAAAGGTACCAAAGAGAGCATATACTTCAGCACAGGTACTTCAGGATACAGAAGTGGAACTACATGAACCACAGTCGATGTTTCTTGTCTTTTGCACACTGGTTGAATGTCCAAGTTGGTGCAGTCTTTCATTGATTCTGCTATGGTTATTGTTCTATTATGGATTTATTGCACATGCCCACACGAAAATGAATCTCAGGGTTGCATATGGTAATATCTATGTGCTTTGATTATAAATTTACTTTGAAATTTTAAATCTAAATGATCAGCA
Source organism: Hemitrygon akajei (assembly GCF_048418815.1). Taxonomy (NCBI): domain Eukaryota; kingdom Metazoa; phylum Chordata; class Chondrichthyes; order Myliobatiformes; family Dasyatidae; genus Hemitrygon; species Hemitrygon akajei. The sequence continues at coordinate 116,246,039 of NC_133130.1, read as the reverse complement.
CTGCCACAAAAGTTGTGCAGCATATGACGACCTGACACAAGGGACATACCAACTTACCCTCTATCCTTTCAGGATGACCACTGCATATACCTTGTAGAGATGAATTGTCTTCATCTCAAGGACATCAGCACTATTGCACAGCATTGATAATGTACTAGGTGATGGAGAAATCTGCCAGCCTTGACGCAGAGGCAGTGACAAGATACTGAACTACCAACAGCATCACAAAATGCTGTTGGTTGGTATGCTAACCACAATCAGAAATATTCAATGGCACCAAACATTTAATGGCACCACCATGACTGCAGTGTTCATTCACCATTTGCAAGATGGGATTGCAGTGAATGATAAGGCTTCAACAGTTCCTCCCAATCTAAAGAAACAAACAAAGAATCAAATTTCCCAGTTGTATACCTGGAAGATGCTATGACACACATCAACAAATTACCCTAGGTAATTTCTCAGGTAAGGACATGTTCGGCACAGCTTTGTGGGCCGAAGGGCCTGTATTGTGCTGTAGGTTTTCTATGTTTCTAACTTAACTTGAAATATAATCAGCATTAATTTTTGTCACTGGGCCAAATCTCAGGAGCTTTCCACACAAATCCACTTTGGGAGTACATTCACATGATCTACAGAAATCTTAGGAATCAGTACAGCAATGCACAAATATAACTAAAGCATGAAGTTATATTATTTCCCCATCTTTTTTTTTAATCGTCCCTGGGTTGAGAGAAGCTCGTAACTAATACGCATAAAAAGCCAGTGGGGGGGGGGGGGGGGAGGAGGAGAGAAAACCGAGCCATGATGGGTAGCTGCCATCCAGTAAAAATCATGAGCAAGCCTTGCTTCTGGCATCCCATGACAATGCCAGGTCAAGCCATCAATGAAATTTGTGAAAGCTTCATTTTTAAACCATACAAGCATGATACAGAATGTGCTCTAAATAATAAATTATCAGCAAATTAGGGATAACCTGTTTTTTTTTTAAATGCAATGCTGAATGACCTGACAAGATCCTCTGGGAAATGGAGCCCATTCCTAAGTGGGGTTTTTATTTAGAACAAGCACAATGAAACAAGATCAAAATAAAACAGAACAAACAGTAAAACCTGCATAATTAGCAGAATGAATATACTACACTGCAATATAAATGGACTGTGTCACAGTTTAAGAATATTTTCACCATGTTTGTTTGCATCTTTTGGACTGAGGGGCTGGAAATTGTACTTATTTTATCAGGATTAGAGCAGCATGCCTCCATAAAGGCCAAGCTAGCTATTCAGAAAAAAGATTTAGAAGGACCTCTCTGTATTGCGGTATTTAATGGTAACGAATGCTTGTAACTTCCCAATGATATTCCAAGCTGATTATAATCAGAACCCTGAGTGTCATACATGAAAACTAGTCTGTGTTCCTGGAATCTTAACTCCCAACCAGGAATGGCACCACTCTGATTTAAATTTTCTTGCTAAAGATATCAATAAGTAGCATATCCTCCAGCAAACACAACAAATTCAACATATGAAATCTGCAGAGATTTCGCAACAAATTCAGAAGCAATTCAGAAACCAGCGGTGCAAAGCAACTTGGGCCTTGTGCAGGATTCCTTACAGATTGAATTGCAAGTTGAGTCAGTGGTTAGGAAAGCAAATAGATGCAAGTAAGGTAAAATGGCTACATATTTTTGGAGAGCTGGAGAGTAAGGGAGTTTGGAGGCAGGCTGATTTGACAGAAGTGGGGAAAAAACACCTGGAGATGAGTTAACAATTTGAAAATTTGAATGGTCTGCAGTTTTAGGGGAAGAATTAAACAGGAGGTGGAATAAACAGACTCGGTAAATTTAGAGAAGGAGTAACAGAAAAAAATCTTTTAAAAATGAAATTACTTGGTTTGATAGCATTGCTTCATCCAATAAGCCAAAATGGCTCTATTATCTTTGCATAAAAGTTCACATTCTATAACTATGAAGACTCATCAAGAAAAACTGTAGCAATTCAAGGAAACAGTTTTGTACCCTCCAAACCATAGAACTCGATTGAAGTATTCGTGGAGAGGAAAGATGAAAGAGAATTGGGGCAATGTTAAAACTATAAATGGTGTCCCTTTACCTTCTCCTTCACCATCCAATGAGCTAAACCAGCCCTAAGTGATGCAGAGATTCACCTGCACCGCTTCCAATATTACTTAGTGCAGTCCGTGTGGCTGACCTTGGAGAATCCAAGTGTAGACTAAGCGACTATTTTGACCAACCCTTGCTCTCCATCCAGTGACCACCTTGTGTTAAAAGCTGCACGCAATTTTAACTTTCTTTCCCACTCCCACAACTATTTGTCTGCCCTCAATCTTCTTCATTGCTACAGAAGTTAAATGGAAGTTGGAAGAATATTTCATATTCTGCTGAGGTACATTCCGACCCAATGTTATAAATACTGAATTTCACAATTTCAGGTAACCCACATTTTTGTGTTTTCACACACATACCTCTCCGTCTAGTTTACTTTTTTAAAAAATCTCCTCTCCCACCTGGCTCAATTTGCCCATTGCCCCCTCCTCATCTTCCTAGCCTCTGTCCCACCTCCCTCTTCTACTGCCCTTTTCCTGCTCAGGCATGGTGCAGAGTCTCAACGTGATAAACCATACACATTTTGCCTCTACAGATGCTGCCCGACTGCAAAGTTCTTCTCAGGTTCAGTATCCAGAATGTGTTTTATCCTCTCAGTGATGATCTGATCATTAAAGGGCCTTTATCGAAAGTGTGCTCAATACAGTAGAATTGAGTTCTTCCAGCATTTTGTGTGTGTTGCATAAAAATGAAAGTAATTTAGACCAATCTATAGCTAGAATCTTCAAGTCTTATAGAGATGGAGTAAAGATTTTAGGTACAAGTTACGAATTGCAGATTGGTGAATTTTATATTCAACCCTCTTTCTCTCAAGTATCTTCAAAACAGTGAATTACTTTCAGCTTCTATCATTGAAAGATAGTAAACAAGCATGGTTAACATTTAAATAATACACTTTACAATATACATCTTTAAAATAAAAGAGGACAAATGCTCCAGACAGTTAAAGTTACTTTTGTTTCAAGATAGACTGGCAGACAACATTAGGAAAATTAAGGCAAAGACAGTTATTGCAAGAAAGTGCTGCTAAGGTAAAAGATCATCCATAATCTTTTCTAAAAGTGAAGTTACCAACTAGTCCACTCTTACTTCCTAATTTTATATTCAACCCTCTTTCTTCCCCATTCTCTCAAGTATCTTCAAAACAGTGACTTACTTTCAGCTTCTATCATCTAAGACAACCCAAGGGCGTGTAACATCATCCGCTGTTGCTGTGTTATCATGCTGTGCTATATTTCAATCTTAGTAACACCAATACTACAGACTAAGGCTTTATTTGTGCACAATGTGCTTTAGAGTTATAAGATCAGTAAAATCAAATATTAGGACAAACATATTTGGACTGAAAAATCCAGTAAGTGTATGTACATGCACAAGTGTTGCTAAAATGCTCCAATGCTCTATAAAAACCAAGCCAGCTGTGTTTTTGTTGTGAAGTAATACAAGTTTTGACTACACTAAAACAATGAAGGTGATGTGCAAGGCAAAGACTATATATTACTTCAGTAGTTGAACTTCATAACCTATAACATTTCTGTACCACTGTCTTTTTTTTTCCTTCTTTGATAAGCATTTTGGGACACAAGTTCCACACAAAACTATTCCTTTTTCACCTAACAAATGTAAAACTTTGACAATATTCCAGAGATGTCAAACCCAAACGTTGGACGAGTATTCTTCCCTTGGACTTATTACTAAAAGTCACAGCTTCACCTATTCACCAACTGTGCTATCAGAGACGCTGAAATGGATGATCCATTGACAAGGGCAAAGTCCATTTAGAAAAAAAATCATTCAACAGTTAAACAACAATAAATTATTTAAATGGCTAATTAAGCTAGTGTTAGACTGAATAGGATAGTTTTCCTTGGGTGGTGAGGAGAAATAGGAAATAATGAGGTAAATATAAAGGGACAAGTCCTCTGTTACCTACACTGGTGGGAACATGACCTCCCATGTCATTTTCTGGAAAATTCTGCATGGGAGTTTGATCAAAGTGACAGGGCTATAATATAAGCTAAATGTCAGATGTACTTCAAGCAAGACACTCAGATACTGTTTGTAGTTAAGGATAAAACACCAAGCAGCTGCCAAAGATTGAGTTTAGGAAAAAAATCAGCCATTGACAGAATTATTCACAGCACTGCTCACTTTAAAGTTGAAATGGCCAATATTATGTATTTCCCTCAAAGCCCAAAGCAATCTGAACCATGCACAAATGCATAATTTAGCCATGCATAAAATGCAATGCACTATTTTCACTCACTCCCATTATAATCGTGTCCTGATTGAACTGTACATACAAAATACAGCAAATTAAAAATAGTCAATAGTTGTCCACAAACAGATCATTGTGACATTAACCCAATTAATTAAACCACAAGTTTTGTTGCATTGCCCACTGTCACAAACATTTTTCTTTAACTGTTCCATCAAAAGGGCTTATCACTAGCAACATGCATATTAAAATTTAATGAACAATTTAATAAGGATAATATTAAATTCCAGTTGGTGTTCAATTAGCATTGCATTAGTTATATCTCAACTGCAACCACGAAAGCTATTCATGTTCAGATTTGGAAAGGGACAGCAAAAAGTACAAATACCAAGTTTATAAAGTCGAGTTTAATGAAAGCAACTTGGCTCATGGGTTTTGAAATACAGATTTAGGCAAAAAATATGTGCTCTGAACAGGTGGAGGTTGGGGAAAGAGAAAATAGGAGACAACAAGGTGTAGGGGGTAAAACAAGAAAAAAGAGTTAAGTCTAGAAGGCTGTTTAAAAACAATGAGAAAAATAGAGCTGACTACATACAGTACACAGAAATCAAGTTGTAGTTTGTTTGACCTAAACCCAGCGCTTCCACTTAAACGGCATAGAAGAGTCTACTGACATTGATTTGACCCACACAAGCTGGCCAATGTTCATAGAATGGCTCTCAAGTACACTACTTCGGTGACGAGGAGCTTTTCTCAAAAATATCAGCAATCAAGCATTGCCACTGATCTGATCTTTAGTTGGCGTAAAATAGTGCACTGTTAAATCATGCTAACTAGAAAGAAAACAAGTAATACTTTCTTGTTTGCATTGCTAAGCTAGTAAAACAGAAATATTAATCCATAAATTGTAAAAGACTGGTTGGATGGTCAAAGCAAAGTTTCACTTTCTTTAATAATTTTTCATATTGCTAAATGAATTCAAGATATTACATGTTATAATTTCTGATACTTACCAGACCCAATTTTTATAAGTCCATTATGCTGAATGAATATCGTATCACAGGTCAGATTGCCATGGATGATGGGAGGATCACAAGAGTGCAAGTAGCTGGTTAAAAGAAAAACAACCACAACAGTTTTGGTTACTTGAATATGCACAGAATTTCAATACATTACTTTTTATATCAGCACAATGGCACCATACAAAATGATTTGTGGCTTACAGTGAAATAATTTAGGGAAATTAAATAACAGTACTGTTTTGTTTCTTTAAAAAAAATACATTTAACATTTTATTTAGTTATGTCTATTGAGCAGTCTGTTGAGAAGGCTCTTGTACAATAAAATGGATTCTTGTCCTCACCATTTACCTTATGGCTTTGCAATGTATTGTCTGTCTGCATTTTCTCTGTAACTATAACACTTCATTCTGCATGTCAATGCTTTTCTATTCTACTACCTCAACATACTGATGTGATGAAATCTGTATGGATGGCATGCAAAATGAAGTTTTTTCACTGTACCTTCGTACATGCAACAGTAATAAACCATTAAGTCGAAAACTAATTTGACAACCATTCCCAGTAGTCTGGGGCCAGAGGATCATTACAGCTTAAAAAAAAAGAAAAGTTTATTATTTCAATAGTGCTCATCAATAGGTCACTATTTAGTCAGATGTTGAAGATCTCTGGGTGACATTGCTACCTTTCATTCAGGCATATTGTGAGACAATACAAGCAATTGGTTAGTTGTTACTGGACTAACATGCATGAGGAACAATGGATTTCAAAGGGAAAGTTGAAGACTAAGATGTACTAACTTTTGAATCTGAATTCAGGTTATCTTCAAATTATAAAACACACATTAAAATATTGTGCAGTTCTACACAACAGATTAAAACCTGGAGAGGAAAAGAAAGGCCATTGAAGAAATATGACAATAAAAAGAAGTGCTGAAAGCACACAAGGGGCAACAGTAATCATATGATCTCATGAATCCACAACCACACAGCTTACTCAGTTACTGACTTGGATGAGAAACTGAGTGGGGGGGGGGGTGTTAATAAGTTAGCAGATATCAAAGGTTGATGGAGTTCTGGATCATGTGAAGGGTTATTGCAGGTTAAATCAGGACATTGACTGGATGTGGAGCTGGGCTGAGAAGTGGCAAATGATGTTCAACCCAGAAAAGTATGGAGTGATTCATTTTGGAAGGTCAAATTTGAAGACCATATGGGTTAATGGGAGGATTCTTAGCAGTGTGGAGAACACAGGCTTTGGAGTCCGCATCCATAGATCTCTTGAAGTTGCTGTGCGAATTGATAGGGTTGTTAAGAAAGTGCATAATATGTTGGATGTCATTAGTCAGGGGATTGAGCTCAAGAGCCATGAGGTAACGTTGCAGGGGCTGCATGGACTAGAAAGCATATCAGGTTGAGCGAACTAGGGCTTTTCTCTTTGGAGGAAGATGTTGAATGGTGACCTGACAGAGGGATATGTGATGATAAGAGGCATGGATAGATTGGATAGCTAGAGAATTTTTCCTAGAGTGGAAATGATGAAGACAAGGGGCATAGTTTTTAGTTTCAGGGACATGCCAGTGCCAGAAAAAAAACTTATTTATTTATTTATTTTTATTACAGTTCTCTGCTTTGTAGTTAGTCAAGGGAAATTTTACCCACAACAATATTCTTCAATTTGAACAAGGCAGTTGCATTAAGTAGCCATCTGTTGGATTTTGGTGTGGTAAATTGGGAGAAAAGACAAGCTTAAAATGACTCGTGATCAAAGACTGAAATTAATTATTCAGTAATAAAGCAGTTTTGAGATTACAAACAACAGCCTTTAATAAAGAACAGTAAACACAAAGTGCACTGCAGATGCTGTGGTCAAATCAAGACGTACAAAAAAACTGGATGAACTCAGCAGGTTGGGCAGCATCCGTTGAAAGAAGCAGTCAACGTTTCTGTCGAAGTCCTGACGAAGGATTGCAACCCGAAACGTTGACTGCTTCTTTCAACGGATGCTGCCCGACCTGCTGAGTTCATTCAGCTTTTTTGTACGCCTTTAATAAAGCACCCATGAACTACATATTGGCTTTGATCTGTTTTAAAATGCACAGCTAAATTCACCACTAGCTTACCAGCCAAGTATGAATTTGTTTTTTTGTGAGGGAGGGGTTGGGAGAATTAATTTTTGCAAAAATAAAAATTACTAGGTACTCTACTCCCAGCCACAGAAAGACACTGGTGCTTTCCAACACTGCTCATGCTCATAACCCAGGCTGATTTACCTTGAGGACTACTGGCATTTGAGAAACATACTTAATCAACAGTCAAGTTATAATAAAGATAAGCAAGGAAAAATATGTCCATCACAAGAACTGAAATAAATTCCAGATCTAACTTCTTACCTCAATGCAGACAAAATCTGGGTGCACCATCTCTTCCAGGCCTATACAGAAATCAGCAAAGTTACAGTGGAATAGGACTACAAAAAAATCCATTTAAATAAAGTTTGCTTATATGAAACACAACAGTGTTCCCAGGAGAGAAATATCTAATACAAGGGGGCATAATTTTAAGATGTTTGGATGGAAGTATTGGGGGGGGGGGGGGGGGGGGGCGGGATGTCAAAGGCAAGTTACTTACGCAGTAGTGCATGAATATCCTGCTGGGGTGGTGATAGACATAGATACATTAGGAGCATTTAAGAAAAACTTAGGCACATGGACGACAGAAAAATGGAGTGTTATGGAGGAGAGAATGATTAGACTGATCTCAGCATTCAGCAGCATTATCTCGCAGCTCTTGAATTCAATTCCCTGTCTAATGAAGGCCTACATATCATATGCCTTTAAACTATAAACTTGAGTGGCAGCTTTGAGGGATCTATGGATGTCAACCCCAAGATCCCTCCATTTCTCCATACTGCCAAGAATCATGCCATTAACCCTATATTTTGCACAAGTAAAGCGTTTTATAGTTAAAGCACAAAGCAATCCTCCAACCACAACTAACTTTACCACATTTAAATCACAGTCTGATGTCATTTGCAGAAAAAGCACTTGGATTTATTATCCTACTCTGGCTGTCTTCAGGATGTCAGGTACTGGCAGAGAAGTAACTTCCTGAATTGCCTTGTTTTCTGCAGCTAAAGCATCTCAGACATTTCAAGATTTGACGAATGGTGAAGCAAAATATTCAGCACCAGATGGTACACAAGATGGACTCCTATGTACATTTGGCCCTTCCTTATAAATAGCTGAGGCTGCAGAAATTTTTTGACTTCCTGTATTATATTTAAATGATTATATTGCATGTAATGCAGTCATGGTGTCCCACTCTTATTCAGGGGAAAGATGTGCATCACACAAGCAAACTTTAGTTAAACTTGCACTAACTTTGTAGTTCCAAACCAGACAGTGGTAGAAATCAGGAATGCACAGCAAGAGGCAGATATCCTCACAATGTTCAAGTAATTAGTTGACCACTTGAAGAACAATGGTATAGAAACTAGAGGTGAGGTGTTGAAAATGTGATGTTGGTGACCAATGTAGACAGTGGGCCAAACAGCCCATTTCCAACTTGTGGGACAATGAAAATTAACAAGAAATGCACAGTTAATAACATTTGTGTCATTGATAAAGCTGCTAGGATGAAGTCAAGTAACTCATTCTTCGGTTTGTCACAAGCAAAGTCTAGCAGCAGGATTCTTCAAAACTTGACTTGTTCAAAGTTCAAAATAAATTCATTACCAAAGTACATATGTCAATGTATACTACCCTGAAATGCACTTTCTTGCAGGCATTCAAAGTAAATACCAGGAAACATAATAGATTCAATGAAAGACCACACGCAACAGGACGGACAAACAACCAATGTGTAAAAGGCAGCAAACGGTAAATACAAAAAAAAAGTAATAACCATCGAGAACATGACATGAAGAGTCACTGAAAGCAAGTCCATAGATGGTGAGAACAGTTGGAAGGGTGCAAGTAAAATTGAATGAAGCTATCCCCTCTGGATCAACAGCCTGATGGTTAACACGAGGAAATCTGCAGATGCTAGAAATTCAAACAACACACACAAAGGGTCCTGACGAAGGGTCTTGGCCTGAAACGTCAACAGTGCTTCTCCCTATAGATGCTGCCTGGCCTGCTGTGTTCCACCAACATTTTGTGTGTGTAGCCTGATGGTTGATGTCATGAACCATCCTTAGCACCGATACTCATGTTCCTAACCAGCACAAATACATCATTCAGAGCTTCTTCAGGACAGCATTTAAAGGTGAAAACCATCAATCTGTCAGTAAAGGTTGGGCTGTAGACAGAGGTTTACATTTTGGATCCCTGCATGGTTATCATCAATACATACAATTTATTGTCCACCCCTAACAGCAAGCCATTTTAAACTGCTGAAGGCACTTTTAGGCTTGTGGATAAAAAGTTCATGAATTTAAGTCTGATAATGGGAATATACTTCTGAGCTGAATGAAAAAGGAATTTGTGAGTGGTGGTGTTTCTATTTGTACGGTGTCTTTCCTTCCAAATAGCTTAAGTGGGCCTGCGAGTAATCATACATATTGCAAGTAACACACAATTGAAAACAGTCAGTTGGCTAATCAGGTGCAAAGCCTTTAGTGTGTTATCAAATCTATATCCACCTGGGCAGAGTACATTTTACCACATTCTTGATTTTTCTGGTGAGAAGGGCTCTAGATTCAAGGATGTGAGTACTTGCCACAGGATACCCAGGTTGTGCCTTCCTCGTTTATGGCTTGACCAGTTACTTCTGGTCAATGATGACTTCCAAAATGTTGTTAGAGGATGGGACAAGGGTAAATGTCAATGACAGGTGGTTTTGCTGGATGGAGATGGTCATTCTTTAGCATGTATAAAAATGTTATCACCCTGTGCCTCAGCCTCATCAAGGTTTTGGAAATAACAATCTATAACATACCTTTTCATTCATTGTTTTGTGGTTTTTCTTTGTTTTTTTCAAAAACTGTTTTAAGCTTCCTGATGACATGTACTCTGTTATGAATATTACCTGGAGGAACAAACAACATTTTCCCAAGTGTCAAATGTATTGAACGTGGATACAAAATTAATGCATAAGATACAGGAGCAGAATTAGGCCATTCAGCACATTGAGTCTGCTCTGCCATTCTATCCCTCTCAACTCCATTCTCTCCATGACTAATTACGAACCAATCAACCTCAGATTTAAATATACTCAATAACTAGGCCTGCACAGCTATTTGTGACAATGAATTCCAGATCCACCATCCTTTGGCTCATTCCTCTTGATCTCTGTTCTGAATGCATGTCCCTCTATTCTGAGGCTGTGACCTCCAGTCCTTGGCTCACCCACTAAAGAAAACATTCTCTCTACATCCATGCAATCTGGGCCTTTCAATATTCAATAGGTTTCAGTAAGATCCCACCCCCCCCCCACATTCTTCTAAACTCCAATGAGTACAGACCCAGAGCCATCAATCAGTCCTCATATGTTAATCCTGTTAACCCAGAATCATTTTCGTGAACCTCCACTGGACTCTTTCCAGACCAGCACACTTTGAAATAAGGGACCCAGAACCGCTCACATTACCCAGGTATGTTCTGAACAATGCTTTAAGACTCAGCATTACATCCTTGTTCTTATATTCTCATCCTCTTGAAATAAATGCTGACACTGTGCCAGGTGTGTCGAGCTTCAGCACCGAAGGGACTGCATTAGCGAACTGGATCTGCAGTTCGATGACCTTCGTCTGGTCAGGGAACGTAAGGAGGTGATAGAGAGGAGCTATAGGCAGGTAGTCACACTGGGGCCTCGAGAGACAGATAAGTGGGTAACAGTCAAGAGAGGGAAGGGCAAGGGTCAGATACTAGAGAGTATTCCTGTGTCTGCCCCCTTAACAATAAGTATTTCCTGTTTGAGTACTATTTGGGGTAGGGGGGAGCTACCCGAGGGAAGCAACAGTGGCCGCGCCTCTGGCACAGAGTCTGGCCCTGTGGTTCAGAAGGGTAGGGAAAGGAGGAAGGCAACAGTAATAGGGAACTCTATAGTTAGGGGGTCAGACAGGCGATTCTGTGGACGCAGGAAATAAACACGGATGGTAGTTTGTCTCCAAGGTGCCAGGGTCCGGGATGTTTCTGATTGCGTCCATGATATCCTGAAGTGCAAAGATGAACAGCCAGAGGTCGTGGTACATTTTGGTACCAACAACATATGTAGGAAAAGGGAGGAGCCCTGAAAACAGACTACAGAGTTAGGAAGGAAGTTGAGAAGAAGGACCTCAAAGGTAGAAGTCTTATGATTACTGCCTGTGCCACATGACAGTGAGTATAGGAACAGAGTGAAGTGGAGGATAAATGCATGGCTGAGGAATTGGAGCAGTGGGCAGGGATTCAGATTTCTGGATCATTAGGACCTCTTTTGGGGCAGGCATTACCTGTACAAAAAGGACAGTTTGCACTTGAATTCGAGGGGGACCAATATCCCGGCAGGGAGGTTTACTAAGGCTATTGGGGAGAGTTTAAACTAGAATTGCTGGGAGATGGGAACCAAACTGAATAGACGGAGGAAGGGGCTGCTGGCTCACAAATAGAGAAAGCTTTGAGACAGTTCAAGAGCGACCATAGGCAGGTGATAGAGAAGGAATGCGCTTAGACATATGGTTTGAGATGTGCCTATTTTAATGCAAGAAGCATTATGAACAAAGAGGATGATCTTAGATTGTGGATCAGCTATGATGTTGTGGTCATTACAGAGATTTGGATGGTTCGGGGACAAGAATGGTTACTTCAAGTGCCAGGATTTAGATGTTTCAGAAAGGACAGGGAGGGAGGCAAAAGAGGTGGGGGCATGGCACTGCTGATCAGAGATAGTGACACTGCTACAGAAAAGGAGGAAGTCATGGAGGGACTGTCTACTAAATCTCTGTGGATGAAAGTTAGAGACAGCAAGGAGTCAATAACTCTACTTTTTTTTAAAACTAGACCACCTAATAGTAACAGGGACATTGAGGAGCAGATAGGGAGACAGATTCTGGAAAGGTGTAATAATAACAGGGTTGTCATGGTGGGAGATTTTAATTTCCCAAATATTGATTGGCCTCTCCCAACAGTAAGGGGTTCAGATGGGGTGGAGTTTGTTAGGTGTGTTCAGGAAGGTTTCCTGACACAGTAGGTAGATAAACCTATAAGAGGAGAGACTGTATTTGATCTGGTATTGGGAAATGGATCTGGTATTGGGAAATGAACCTGGTCAGGTGTCAGATCTCTCAATGGGAGAGCATTTTGAAGATAGTGATCACAATTCTATCTCCTTTACCATTGCATTGGAGAGGGATAGGAACAGACAAGTTAGGAAAGCGTTTAATTGGAATAAGGGGAAATATGAAGCTATCAGGCAGAAATTTAGAAGCATAAATTGGGAAGAGATGTTCTCAGGGAAATGTACGGCAGATATGTGGCAAATGTTCAGGGGATATTTGTGCGTCATTCTGCAATGAAACGGAAAGGATGGTAGGGTACAGGAACTGCAGTGTACAAAGGCTGTTGAAAATCTAGTCAAGAATTTTAAAAAAGCTTACGAAAGGTTCAAAAAAACTAGGTAACGATAGAGATCTAGAAAATTATAATACTAGCAGGAAGGAGCTTAAGAATGAAATTAGGAAAGCCAGAAAGGGCTGTGAGAAGGCCTTGGCGAGCAGAATTAAGGAAAACCCCAAAGCATTCTACAAGTATATGAAGAGCAAGAGGATAAGATGTGTGAAAATAGGACCAATCAAGTGTAACAGTGGAAAAGTGTGTATGGAACCAGAGGAGATAGCAGAGATAATGAATACACTGCTTCAGTATTCACTACAGAAAAGGACCTTGGCGATTGTAGGGATGACTTACAGTGGACTGAAAAGCTTGAGCATATAGATACTAAGGAAGAGGATGTGCTGGAGCTTTTGGAAAGCATCAAGTTGGATACGTCGTACCCCAGGCTACTGTGGGAGGTGAGGGAGGAAATTGCTGAGCCTCTGGCAATAATCTTTGCATCATCAATGGGGACAGGAGAGGTTCTGGAGGATTGGAGGGTTGCAGATGTTGTTCCCTTATTCGAGAAAGGGAGAGGAAATAGTCCAGGAAATTTTAGACCAGTGAGTACAGTGGTTGGTAAATTGATGGAGAAGGTCCTGAGAGGCAGGATTTATGAACATTTGGAGACATAATATAATTAGGAAGTGTCAGCATCACTTTGTCAAAGGCAGGTTAGGTTGTGCTTTACGAGCCTGATTGAATTTTTTGAGGATGTGACTAAACACATTGATGAAGGTAGAGTAGTAGATGTAGTGTATATAGATTTCAGCAAGGCATTTGATAAGGTACCTCATGCAAGGCTTATTGAGAAAGTAAAGAAGCATGGGTCCAATGGGATCTTGCTTTGTGGATCCAGAATTGGCTTGCCCACACAAGGCAAAGAGTAGTTATAGATGAGCAAACACGAGGAAATCTGCAAATGCTGGAAATTCAAACAACACACACAAAATGCTGGTGGAACACAGCAGGCCAGTCAGCATCTATAAGGAGAAGCACTGTCGACGTTTTGGGCCGAGACCTTTCGTCAGCTGCCTGGCCTGCTGTGTTCCACCAGCATTTTGTGTGAGCAGTTATAGATGGGTCATATTCTGCCTGGAGGTCGGTGACCAGTGGTGTGCCTCAAGGATCTGTTCTGGGACCCCTCCTCTTCGTGATTTTTATAAATGATCTGGATGAGGAAGTGGAGGGATGGGTTAGCAAATTTGTTGATGACACAAAGGCTGGGGGTGTTGTGGATAGTGTGGGGGTCTGACAGAGGTCGCAGCAGGACACTGATTGGATGCAAAACTGGGCTGAGAAGTGGCAGATGGTGCTCAACCCAGATAAGTGTGAGGTGGTTAATTTTGGTAGGTCAAATATGATGGCAGAATATAGTATTAATGGTAAGACTCTTGGCAGTGTGGAGGATCAGAGGGATCTTGAGGTCCAGGTCCATAGGCCGCTCACAGCTACTGCGCAGGTTGACTGGGTGGTTAAGAAGGCATATGGTGCATTGGCCTTCATCAATCGTGGGATTGAGTTTAAGAGCCGAGGTAATGTTACAGCTATCTCGGACCCTGGTCAGACCCCACTTGGAGTACTGAGCTCAGTTCTGGTCACCTCACTACAGGAAGGATGAGGAAACCACAGAAAGAGTGCAGAGGAGATCAACAAGGATGTTGCCTGGATTGGGTAACATACCTTATGAGAATAGGTTGAGTGAACTTGGCCTTTTCTCCTTGGAGTGGCAGACCATGAGGGGTGACCTGATAGAAGTGTACAAGATGATGAGAGGAATTGATCATGTGGATAGTCAGAGGCTTTTTCCCAGGGCTGAAATGGCTAACATGAGAGGCACACCTTGGAAGTAGGTACAGAGGAGATGTCAAGGGTAAGTTGTTGTTGTTGTTTTTTAAAAACGCAGAGCGGTGAGTGCATGGAATAGGCTGCCGGCAACAGCGGTGGAGGCAGATGCAATACGGTCTTTTAAGAGACGCCTGGATAGGTACATGGAGCTTGGAAAAATAGAGAGTTATGGGTAACCCAAGGGAATTTTGAAAGTACATGTTCCGCACAGCTTTGTGGGCCGAAGGACCTGTACCGTGCTGTAGGTTTTCTATGTTTGTTGCATTTGTCTTCTTCACCACCCACTCAACCCGCAAGTTAACCTTTAGGGAAACATGCACGAGGACTCCAAAGTCCCTTTGCACTTCTGATTTTCAAAAAAATATCAATCCCCATTTAGAAAATGGACTAGCCCTTCATTTATTCTATCGAAGTACATGACCATAACTTCCCTACACAATATTCCATCTGCAAGTACTTTGCCCATTCTGCTGATCAGTCAAGTCCTTCTGCAGATACTTTGCTTCCTCAACATTACAGACCCATGCATCTATCTTTGTATTGTCCACAAACTTGGCCAGAAAGCCAAGATGAGCAGTTGACATGTAACATGAAAAGAAGCACCCAACACTAACCCATGCAGAACACTACTAGTCACCAGTAGCCAACCAAAAAAGGTCCTCTTTATTCCCATTTTGCTCCCTACTAGTCAGCCAATCTACTGTCTATGCTAGTATCTTCCCTGTAATACCATGCGCTGTTATCTTAAGCAGCCTCATATGCGGTACTCTGTCAAAGGCCCTCTGAAAATCCAGTTAAATGACATCTACTGACTCTTTGTCTATCCTGCTTGTTATTTCCTCAAAGAATTCCATCAGATTTGTCAGGCAAGATTTCCCCTCAAGTAAACCATGCTGACTCTGGCCTATTTTATCATGTGCCTCCAAGTACTTGGAAATCTCATCCTTAATGGACTTCAAACGTCTTTCCAACCACTCAAGTCAGGCTAACTGACCCATACTTTCCCCTCCCTTCTTAAAGGGTGGGGTGATATTTACAGTTTTCCAGTCCTCCACAACTTTTCTAGAATTTCGAGATTCTCAAATGATCATTGCTAATGCCTCCAAAATCTCTTCTGTTACCTCTTTCAGAACCCCAGCGAGTCATCCATTTGGTGACTTATCTCCCTTTAGACCTGTCAACTTCCCAAGCACCTTCGCCCGCCTTTGTTATAACAACCACACTCACTTCTGCCCCAACACTTGAAATTCTGGCAAACTGCTCATCTCACAGTGAAGGCTGATGTAAAATATTCAAAGCTTGACCGCCATTTCTTTGCTCCACATTATACCTCTCTACCATTATATTCCAGCCGTCTGATGTCCACTCTTGCCTCTTTTTTTTTGTTACACTTTATATATCAGGAAAAAAACCTACTGTATCCACTTTTATATTATTGGCTAGCTTACCTTCATATTTCATCTTTTATCTCCTTATGGGTTTTAGTTGCCTTCTGTTGGTTTTGAAAGCTTCCAATCCTCTGACATTCCACTAACTTTTGCTATATTGTATATCCTCTCTTTAGCTTTTATGCTGTCTTTGACTTCCCTTGTCAGTCATGGTTCTGTCATCCTCCCTCTAGAATACTTCAGTTTTGGAATTCTGTGCCTTCCAAATTGCTCCCAGAAACTCCAGCTACTGTTACTCTGCCATTCCTCTCTCATGCCTCCAGAAGCTTCCTGGAATTCCCTTTACTCCTCTGTAATACCAATACATCTGACTTTAGCTTCTCCCTCTCAAATTGCAGGGTGAAGTCTAACATATTATGATCACTGTCTCCTAAGGGTTCCTTTACCTTAAGCTCCCAAATCAAATCCAGTTCATTACACAACACCCAATCCAGAATAACCTTTCTTTCTGTGGGCTCAACCACAAGCTGCTCTAAAAAGCCATTCATAGGCATTCTACAAATTCTCTCTTGGGATCCAGCACCAATCTGATTTTCCCAATCTACTTGCATATTGAAATTCCCCATGACTGTCATAACATTGCTTTCTCACATTCCTTTTCTATCTCATGATGCAATTTGTATCGCACAACCTGGCTACTTTTCAGAGGTCTGTATATAACTCCAATCAGGGTATTTTTACCCTTGCAACTTCTTAACTCCACTCACAAGAATGCAACATCTTCTGATCCTGTCACCTCTTCCTAACGTATTTTGTCACATTTCTTTTAAAAAAGCAACAGAGTCACCCCACTTCCTCTGCCTATCAGCCTGACATCTCCATACAATGTTTATTTGTGGATATTATGATTTTCTTTCAGCCACAAATTGAAAATGCCCAAACCTGCCAAACACTAATTGTGCTGCAAGATCATTGATCTTACTCTGTATAATACATACATTCAATACAGCACCTTCAGTCCCGTATTCATTACCCTATTTGATTTTGCCCTCATGTTACCTTTTAACTCATCCCACTGACTGCAATCCTGCTCTATCATCTGTATGTCCTTCCTCTCGGACTCACTACACAGTGCATCTACTTGAATACCAACTGCCCATCTTCAGGTCTATCACTGGTTCCCATCGCTCTGTCAAATTAGTTTAAACCCTCCTGAACAGCTCAAATAAACCTGCCTGCAAGGATACTGTTTCCCCTTGGGTTCAAGTGTAACCCATCATCTTTGTACAGGTCATACTTTCCTCAGAAGAGATCCCAATGATCCAGAAATCTAAAATCTTCCCCCAATTCCTCAGCTAAGCATTCATCTGCCAAATCATCTTATTCTCACCTTCAGTTAACAATCCAGAGATTACTACCCTGGAAGTCCTGCTTTTCAGTTTTCTGCCTATATTGTCCCTTCAGGACCTCCACCCTTTTTCTATCCGTGTTATCGGTGCCAGTGTGTACCAAGACTTATGGCTGCTCACCCTTTTCCTTTAGAATGCTGTGGACCCTATCCACGATGTCCCTGACACTGGCACCTGGGAGGCAACATACCATCAAGGTGTCTTCATCATGTCCACAGAATCTTGGCTCCTCAAACTATGGAACTCCCTATCATTACTACAATCCTCTTTTCCCTCCTTCCCTTCAGAGCCACAGCGCCAGAGACCAGTAACTTAACATCTCTCTAGCTCCTATCACCGACCAGAACTGAGCACAGTGCTCCAAGTGGGGTCTGACCAGGGTCCTATATAGCTGCAACATTACCTCTCTGCTCTTAAACTCAATCCCACGATTGATGAAGGCCAATGCACCGTCTGCCTTGCCTTCTTAACCACAGAGTCAACCTGCATAGCAGCTTTGAGTGTCCTATGGACTCTGACCCCAAGATCCCTCTGATCCTGTAGTTATCAGGGAGACTAAGTCTCCTAGAGTTCCCACATCTCACACAAAGAACATGCCACTAACCCTGGACCCGTTCTCATGACACCAGCTATGTACTAATATACAGAGAAAAATAAACTTACTAGAAATTTAATTAGAGCCTCTGCCTGTTCCCACCAAAGCCTGCCTGACCACTAACACTAGCCTGGTCCCACAACAGCCACTCTGCTTACACCTCGCTTCTTTTTATTGGTTCAAATAAAACTCACTACCAATGACATTTGTCCTTTTCAAATGGCTCACCCCCTGCCAAGATGCTGCTCTCACTTGCTAATTCAAAGAATGTACACTCCATGATGCCATCATCCCCTCAATTAACAATACAGAACCCTGAAGAATGAACACAAACTGATATTTCTTCAAATACTTCAAATAGTTAACAGATAACTTGCTTTCTTTAATATTAATGAAAACAATGTTTTAAATGCAAACCACTGAAGGATTTAAAACAAAGGTTTGATGAAAATCTTTAGCGATTAATTTAGTTGATATTTTACTTTTAACTGCAATATTATAAACAAGTGTCTAATAAAGCAAGTATCACTAATAGGCAACTTACTCTTGCTTTATTTTCTTTCACATCTGCCCAGTATTTGTGGAATTTCACTATGTTCAGGTGCTCCAACTGAATGAGATTGTCAAAGACAGCTTTAACCTTATCCTGAAAAGAAAGGATACTCTTAGCAGAAATGATCAACATAAATTTGATGTCTTGAATTTACACTGATATAAAAATAACTTGACCAAATTCTTAAAGGGTGCTGTCAAGAAACCACTAAAACATAAAACTTGTTACAAAGAAATACTTATAATCACAACATCAACTATCATGATTTTATAATAACCAAAGCAAAGTTAAACAAATGTTGTTTTTAACTGATTGCATCAAAATAATTTAAAACTTTATTTTCACCTCTTGTAATTTGAAGTTTTTTCGTTCTGAGAACTGGACTTCATTCCACACAACTTCCACTCCCTCTTCAGTGTCCATTGCCAAATATGCACTGTCAATTCCAGGAACATTCCGCTGATTCACCTACAATAGTTTCAGAATGATTTCAGTAAATCATCATTTAATACAAGGAACTTAAAAGTACTAGCTTGGCTTAGTTATCAAAATGTTGCCCTTAAAGCCCATTCTGGACTGCAGAACTCCTGTATATCATCTAGGCTAGTCACTGATGTGGGTCCATGTTTGAAAGAACTGGTTTTGAAGATGAGACTTCGAACCAAATAAATGCTTGTGGGAGTTGATTAATTTGACTACAAAAGTTTGGTGTAACTTTCCACAAACTGAAAATTGAGACATTCAGTATATGGCAAACCTTTCAAATATATTTCAGCAATCTGATGCTTGCTATCTTCTTTCCCCATTTCTGCCAAGTAAAACAACAAAACAGAAAGCAATGATGTAATGAATTGATCTGTGTGAACAGTATGCAAGACAAGTTTTTCACTGTACCTCAGTACATCTGTGAAAAATAAATTAACTTGCCATTTGGATGCATCATAAATGGTGAAAACTCACTGACATACCTATCAATTCACAAGGTGTCTGTATATTTGACCATTATGGTACCAGTTAACCATTTGATGATTATGGACTATTTATCTTGCTTATGTAGGAAAGGCAAGTGTATGACAAATCTGAATCCAAAGAATAGATACTGCAAATATACACCACTGTATATTAGATTAACACATGGTTCACTATGTTCCTTTAATATAATCGGACCAACTGAGAAAGGATAGTTCCAAGGCTAACATACTGAGAGTAGCATGAGATACCAACAGATTTATTATATGTAATGAATGAAATTTTTTACAAGAAAAAAAAACAATTTTCAATGTTTTGCTTTCATGATTCTTGCATGTTGCATTATCCGTGCCTGTACACTTTGATATTATGCCTGATTTGGTTGTACTTTGCCCTCTCTTTTCAATAATTGTCTTTGCCTTTGACCGAAAGTACACCCAGGAACAAATGAAAACATTTTCAACTCTGAGATCACGTAATTTAAATCACTAACTGGACAAATTTATACCAGGGTTAATTGGGAACACAGATCATATTGTTTTGCTGGGAACACCCTTCCATAAAGTGATGTTATTTTCCCCAATTAACATGCTACTTCATGAAAATCTAGTTGTCAACATGTAGAATGCCTTTGTATGCATATAAAATGGATTTTCCAGACCATCTTCCCTTTTTACTCTACCTTTTGTCCATTTACTAACCGGCATTTACATTTTGGCATATCTTCTAAAGGCACTCCACTGTCAATCTAATGACTTTTAATTATCCAGAATAATTATTTCCATTATTTCAGTATTTCCAAAAATCAGTTCTCTTTTTTCTAATTTTGGACTATGTTTCAAATTTTAGGTAGAAAACTACCGTAGATGTCGGATTATAAGCCGCTACTTTTTTCCCACATTTTGAACAGCTTTGAACTCTGCGGCCTTTACTACGGTGCGGCTAATACATGATTTTTTTTCATGCCGCCAAAAACATTTTGCCTCGTAACAGTAGACCAATAAAATTGATGAGTAGTTCACAGAGGTCCAATGAAATTGTACGATAAATCAAGCGCACTTTCACGATTAAATTATTGTAAATCAGTCATTTGTACTCACCCTCATCAACATGGAAAACACTCGAAGAAAAGCATTGTGCTGCCTTTATGGCAGTTATTTAGTTTATAATATTTTCGCTTAGTAATTCATTTGTTAGTATTTTCTAAGTTAGAAGTGTTTTAACTATATTTGTTTTCTGTACTACATCGCGGGATGCTATGACGTCACACCCGGTTTCGCCGCGTCTTGTGGGAAAAATGCCGTTTGCGATAAACGGGAAGGAGGGGGGGAGCGCATTACGCGAGCGGCATTAGATCTGAGCGAACGCTGCTTTTAAGTTAAAGGCGATCAATAACTTTTCCTGGTAGGCTGCAGTATATATATTTTTTACCAGTCGTTAGGAGATATTGGAATGTTGTTCAGTAAAAAAGTATACGCAATGTATATTTAAAAGTAGCCGCGTTACAGGCACGGTTCGAAAAAAAGCATTTGCAATATGTATTTGTTTATGTTACCATATGGATTTAATTAAAAGTTAAAAAATCCTCACGTGTAATATCTTTCTGTGTAAATATCTCATATTACAACGTGGGACACCTGCGGCCGAAAATCCGGTGCGGCCTGTACAAGTACAAAATTGATTTTATTTCTAAAATTAGAGCCAGCGGCTTTTAATCAGGTGCGCTCTGTAGTGCGAAATCTACGGTAGTTGCTTTAAACTTCTATTGATTGATCACCTTCTCATTACTGCCATCAAGGAGAACCATAAAATATCAGAGCAGAATTAAGCCACAAGTGTGCTCCACCATTCGATCATGTCTGATTTATTATCCCTCGCAGCCCATTGTCCTGCCTTCTCTCCATAACCTTTGATCCCCAAGAACCTATCGACCTCCATTTTAAATATACCAAATGATTTGGCCTCCACAGCTGCCTGTGGCAATGGATTCCACAGATTCACTACCCTCTAGCTGAAGAAATTCCTCCTCATCTCTGTTCGAAAGAAACATCCTTCTATTCTGAGGCCAAGCTCTCACACCATTGAAGCATTCTCTCCATGCCCACTCTATCTAGGTCTTTCAATATTTGATTGGTTTCAATGAGATACCCCTCATTCTTCTAAATTCTGGTGAGTATACTTTAGAGATACAGCATGGAACAGGCCTGTAGGAGCCATGTATCCATTTTCTGTCTGTCTATATTTTGTGTTGCACGTTTATTATAGGGAGTTTGCCAAGTAGGTTGGGGCGCAGAAGTGAAGAGGATAGCTACGAATTCATGATTTGTTTTTCTGTTGGTCTTTAGTCTGGTTAGAGCAGAGCAAGTAGGGGGAATAATTTTTTTTGTTGACATTTAAGAACACTTAGTTACATTTAACGCTAATGTTAAAATATGCTAAGATCACTAATGTTCAAATATGTTTGAATACACTTAGACTGTTTATTTCATTATATCGTTAGCTTTAGTTTCATTAAATTTTTTGTTGCTACAACAGTTCATTTTTGCGGGTTTCTTAACAAAGGATTGAATGCACTTTCTTCGACTTAGAACTTCATTATTTGTGGAGCATGTCATACCCTGATACCATGTCAACACCCGGGGGGGGGGGGGGGGGGTGCCACTGTGGTTAATCTGAGTAGTTTTGGTTTGTTTTAGTGTCCACTACAAGACTGTACTACCCAGCAACCCATCTATTTAAAATGAGCCTAATCACAGGACAATTTACAATGACCAATGAACCTATCTTTGATTTGTTGCAGGAAATCGGAGCACCTGGAGAAAACCCACACAATCATGGGAAGAATGTACAAACTACTCACAGACGACACTGGAATTGAACTCCGAACGCTCTGAGCTGTAATAGCATTGGGCCTTTCATTCCCAGGATAATTCTCATTAATCTCCTCTGGACCATCTTCGTTACTAGCACATCCTTTCAGACCAACACTGCTCACAATACTCCAAATGTGGTCTGACCAACTTTAAGCATCAACATTAAATTATTGCTATTGCACTCTAATCTTCTGGAAATGAATGTCAACATTGAAGTTGTCTTCCTTACCTCCAACTCAACCCACAAGTTAATCTTCAGGAAATTCTGCATGAGGACCAAGTCCCTTTGCACTTTTGATTTCTGAATTTACTCCGTTCAGAAAATAGGCTATGTCTTTATTCATTCGACAAAACACTATATCCCACCTGCCACATCTCAGCCCATTCCCCCAATCTGGCCAAGTCCTTCGACAGACTCCCTGCTTCTGCAACACTACTTGCCCTTCCATCTAACTTTGTATCCTCTGCAAATTTGGCCATAAAGCAATCAATTCCATCAAATCAACTGACAAATAACATGAAAAGCAGCCCAACACCGACCCCTGCGGAACGCCACTAGTCACTGGCAGCCAACCAGAAAAGGCCCCCCTTTATTCCCACTCCTTGCCCCTGCCAGTCAGCCAATTATCTGTCCATGCTTGATATCTTTACCATAATGCCATGGGCTCTCATCTTGTTAAACAGCCTCATATGCAGCATCTTGTCAAAGGCCTTCTGAAATGCAGGTAAACAACATCCATTGGCATTGGTACAAGAGCCTGAAGATACACACTCAACATTTCAGGAAAAGCTTATTTTCCTCCTACATCAGAGTTCTGAATGAATCATGAACACTACACTCACTATTTTTCTCTATGTGCACAATTTTTATACATTCTTTATTGAAACTTACAGCAATTTATATATTGTACTGTACTGCTGCGGCAAAACAAGAAATTTCACAACATAGATCAGTGATAATAAGCCTGATTCTGATACTGCTGCTGGTATTCAAATTTTGGTTTATGAATATCTGCCATGTGGAGGAGTTGAGCATTTACACTTCATTACTAGTCACTTGCAAAAGGAAATGCCAAACACTTGACAGACTGACCTCCCAGCAACGGCTCCATCCTACACTTACTAAACACACAGTTGTGTAATTGCTTGTAACATTGAGGATACCTCATTGTAACCATTTATTACAATCATGCTCAACTAATCAAATAAAACTCTTACAAGCAACCAAAGTTTAAGAAATACTCATCAAATCCTCAGCTAAATAAACAAATAATTTTACAATTTTGTAAAACTTTTTTTTAAATTGCAAGCCTGTCCCGATCGTTCACCCCTGACAGCTGTGTTCTCCTCTTGTTTAATAACTTTAAGCTTTTTGCAACCAAGAATATTTATATCTTGGCCTTCAATATAGTTAATAATTTGGCTTTCACAGCTCTCTAGAGCAGGGAATTCAGAAGAGCAGCAACTTACAAAATTGAGCAACTGATTTACATCTTAAAACCCATCTTAGTTCTTGATTTCATCCCATCCAAATCCATCAAGAATCAAAAGGGGAATGTCTCTTTCTACCATCAGCCAACATTGTGTATTTTTGTCTCCCCAAAACTATGCAAAACAAGTTTGCCTCAATGCATAGATATGATATAATGAGTTACTTTAACCCTCTAGTGCTAAAGTTAAGACATACTCTCAGTGAAACATGTTCTATTATTACAAAGGGAACAATGTAGCAGCTCACTATAACACCTAGTGCTGTTAGGACAGCACCTTATTCATGAGTCCATGAACCACAGCCCCAGAGTAAAGGTATACACTCAGTAACCACTTTATTTGGTACCTCCTGGTGATGTTTGTGGTCTTCTGCTGTAGCCCATTCACTTCAAGGTTCAACTTGTTGTACATTCAGAGATGCTCTTCTGCACACCACTGTTTTAACACGTTACTTGAGTTATTGTTGCTGTCCTGTCAGCTTGAACCAGTCTGGCCATTCTCCTCTGACCGCTTTCATCAACAAAAAGTTTTTGCCCACAGAACTCTCACTCACTGGATGTTTTCCATTTCTTACACATCCTCTGTAAACTGGACAATGTTGTGCATGAAATTCCAAGGAGATCAGCAGTTTCTGAGATATTCGAACAGCTTTTTTTGGCACCAATCATTCTACAGTCAAAGTCACTTAGATCACATTTCTTCCCCATTCTGATGTTTGGTCTGAACAACAACTGAACCTCTTCACCATGCCTGCATGCCTTTATGCATTGAGTTGCTGCCACATGATTGGCTGATTAGATACTTGCATTAATGAGCAGGTATATCTAATAAAATGGCCACAGTATATTGGAATTAAAATGGTTGGCCACCAGGGAATCCTGCTTGTTGCAAATGGAGCAAAGGTGCTCAACAAAGCAGTCCCCCGTGGGGTCTCACTGACGTAGACAAGGCCGCACCAGGAGCATTCGATATAGTAGATGACCCCAACAGACTCGCAGTTGAAGTGTTATCTCATGTGGGGGCTGAACAAATGTGAGGGAGGAGGTGAATGGGCAGGTTAACTGCCAGGAGGGATGAACAGACAAGGAAATCACAGGGAGCAAACCTTGCGGAAAGCAGATAGTGGGGAAGTGGTAAAGATGTGTTTGGTGGTAAGATCCTGTTGAAGATGGTGAACTTGCAGAGAATATTTATTCTCTCATTTGATCTACTGTGGGATACCATGAATATCAGGATTTTAATACCTATATCCAATTGCTACCAAGTAATATTAATTTGCCTTAATAAATCATCATAATCTGGACGGTTAAACTAAAACAAATGTATGTAAAACGGTGTAAATATAAAACAGATATGGTTCTTTGGTTCTACAGCCTTTTCTCCCAGCATTCTCAGCTAAGACAAAGACTAAATTTAAAAGTGCTCTGACAAGTATGTGTTGCCTAGCAACAGATAAGGAAGTTTTCTAAAGACATTGGGCAGCTGCAGGAAAGAGTTTTACAGAGCATGTGGGAACAAGAACATGAAGACAGACTGGTAAAGTCATTTAAGCCCAGAGGAAGAAAACAGCCAGAATAATTGAAAGGTTAATCACACAGCAATATGGGAAGAAAACAATTCTGTCCAAGGCCTCATTTCTCTAAAGTGGTGACCAGGCAAGATATATTCACAGAATTCATGATACACTGGCAGTTTGTATGCTCTCTTCCAGCAAGGAACATAGGTAATAGGCCTGAAATCTGCTCCAATGTTGCTACAGAAAATGCTGGAAATAGAATGTCAAGCTGTGTGTCAGGGAACAGAAACAAAAATGTTGACTGACAGGCTGAATATTTCCATGATTTTCAGTCTTTGCTTTTGGGTCTGAAGTTTAGCTTTATTTTCACTGACTTAAACACCCGTTTGTATATTTATGCACCAAACATTCTTTATCATTAATCACCAGCCACCACAACAATTTACCTTTACTCATATTATATCTAACTTGACAAAAAGATAAAGATACACAACTATTACAACTTCCGTTAGAATATGCCAGAGCACAAAAGCATGCCCAAGGATCACCAAGATGTCATTAACACTTATCAGCAAGGAAAGCAGTTGGCAAAGGCACCTGTAATTGAGTCGAACCAAACTTACACCTGTTTAAACACAAATATGCTCACCATGCTTGCTGACCCACTGGTTTATGTTTATATCACTGCCAGTAAGGCTGGATTCCACTAAATCTTCCCATTCTTACCAAAAGACAGAAAATTAAGCCCATGTCCTACCTCAATGTAATGGCTATGTCATGCACAAGCAACATCCTCTCATCAAAATAACATTCATAACCCGAGATGTCTGGACTTCAATGGAGAGCCCCCCCCCCCCCCCGCCAACCAATAAAAAGACCCGAATAGTGCTGAACAACTGTAGCCCAGGAAATCAGATGCTTTTTTGTAACTACCATTTGTAATAAGACTAACATGTGATAGCTTGAAGAATAGGGAAAAGCAGAATGATATTTCTTACTGTCAAGAATGGACATGACCTGCTCTGCAGTGAATATCTCATGAACTACATCTGAGGACACCAATGCAAAATACCTAGATTCTGGTGAAACCAAGGACACCATCTATAATCTTACAAATAAACCAAGTTCACAATGATGGAAATTAATCCTCCAGGACTCCAGCCATAGAATAGAAATAAAAATAGCCATGAATGGGGAAAAATTATTTTGATAAAATAGACATTATAGCCACAATGTTTCATCAGAGATACACAAAGCTGTATGATATGCAGCTAGAATAGGGTACTGCCCAAGCAAGGAGATCACAACATGACCATATCATCCATGGCATGGAACAGAAATATATCTACTCAGCCTGGCTCTTAAACAATAACAAAAACAAACATTGCAAGGTATATAAACCTGTCTAAATCATGTAAATTACTCCAGAGGTTATCCCTATCCAGCACTATTTTACAGCCTTGATAGTTATGGAAGTATTTATGTTGAATCCGATTTGCCAACTGAAAGGTGGAATATTTAGTGAAACTGGAAACCATAAGAGTACAGAAGTTCAGCATCACACATGGGACACCCTTCCTCAAAAATGGGCAAGTGATCAAACAAAGCCTGTTTCAAGACAAAGTGGAGAAAGTTAGGTATTTTCATGGAACAGCAGAGGAACAGGCCCTTTAACGCACAATGTTCATTTCAACCAAGCCAATTTTAACTATCCCATCCACCTGCATATTGCCTATATCCTCCATTCCCTGCCCATTCATGAGCCTGTCTGAGCTTCCACATCCTCCTGTAAGATGACAAACAGAATTGCTAGAAATATTCCAAATGCATTTAACAGTTTTATAGAGCTGCAATATAGCTTCCCAACATTTATACTCATCATCCCAAATGATGAAAAGCAAGCATTCACATACCTTCATTATCCCATGGAAGCAGTGGACTTGCACCCCAAGACTCCTATGTATCAATGCTCCCAAACTTCAACACCTCACACTTTTGGGGATTAAACTGAGGAATTGAGGTTATATAATAAAAAAAAATAATTTTGAACCTATGTAACCTCTGGCTAAAAGAATAATATGGACTGAACAGGAATTTTTGAGCTAAAGTAAGCTCTGTCTTTGGCAGTTAGCAAAAAAAATGGCTTATACCAGTTCTCTATTTGCAGAGACATTGAGAATTTGATAAATTGTACATGGTGTACCCTCGTTTGAGTGGTGGGGGGGGGGGGAGAAGGAGGACTCACCGATAAGGACAGGAATGAATATCCATCTGTAATTAAGTCAGGGCCTAGCAAAGGGAATAACTGATAAGGACTGGACAGCACATCCATCTGTAATTAAACCTTGATTTTGCGGACTCTCTTACCTGTAACTAAGTTTTGCACCAACAGACTTGGTGGGCGTATCAGTTCTAATGACATCTTGCAACAGTAATGTATAGGACTTACTATATATAAATATATAGCTGTAACCAGAGAGGAGTCCACTTGTCAGATGATGGCAGTACTTAGGTGCCTTCCCTTTGACAACTGGGTCTCAAACTCCTGCAGGAGGGTGTGCAATAAACTGTTGTAACTATAAGAAGCTGGTCTCCCAAGTTTTATTCAGATTCAACTTTAACAAAACTCCATCTGCATTTCCCTGCCCATACTGGTTTCTATCATGCTGAATCCTTTGACAGCTTTCCTCACTCCTTTGACAGCTTTCCTCACTATCCACAACTCTGCTAATTTTCATGTTGTTTGTAAACTTAATATGCCTAAACTTCATTTCTATCATAGGATGCACAAAATTGGCAAAATAATATTACTTTATATAAAAAACTGAAGAATTGATACAGCTACTCAAATAGTAGCTAGAGGACAAAAGACAGCCAACTCATCTTATGAATTGTTAGAATAAAATGCAATCCCCTTCCTGAGTGATAAATAAAAACAGCAAATATCAATTCTATTATGTACTAATAAAACATCACCAAACAGAAAACAAGTTCTTTTATTCACTGAGATACCATGCCCTTCCAGCCCTTCGAACTAACCCATTTATCCCTAGCTTAATCATGGGGCAATTTACCATGACCAATTAACCTACCATCCGGTACATCCTTGGACTATGGGAGGAAACTGAGGCATCCAAAGGAAACCTGCACAGACACTAGAACATACAAACTCCTTACAGACAGCAGCAGGAATTGAACCCAGGTCACTGGTACTGTAAAGGTTGTGCTAACCACTAGGCTAAGTTTGCTTATTTCATCTCATTTTGTAAAGCGAATCAAGATAGATCTTTGACTGGATAAAGCCAAATCAAGGGTACATTTAGGCATCTGAATCACAAGTGTTATACAACCAGACCAGACAATCAAATTCCAAAAAAGGAATGTAAACCCTTAGACCAGAATGCATAGGATTTAATTTTGAAATTATTTATAGCATTGCCAGGAAAGAACACAAAGTCAAAATTACATACTGAACATGGTCCTATTCATAAAAATCAGAAACAAGAACAAGTCACTCAGCTACTCCAGCTTACATATTCGATCTCTGTAGTCAAGAACTCAAGGCATTTTGATGTTAGATCATTTTACTGCAGATTATAGCGTCTATATCAAGTCTGCTCATTGAACCAAGGCCATCAAATCTAAAAGATAAATATTTCTAAACAGTGACCATACAAAAAAATTACAATGTTAAATTATAATTTAACATTAAATATAACATGTAAATTCCACTGACTGCATCAACACAAAGAATGCATAAACTTGTGTTTAATCAATACACTATTCAGAACAAATTTAATTTATCTGACGAAACATCCTGAAACTAAAATGTGCATTACAGCAAATCAAATTTTTGCAATACTCCAAACATGCAACCCATTAAGATAGCTGTTATCCTGAGACGACATCATTCAATCTTTTTAAGCTGTTCACCATAATTACCCTGCTCATTAGCTCTGAATGTCAATAACTACAAGTTTGAGGCAAAGCAACACAAATCCAACAAATATGATGATCAACCAATATCACTAAACTTCCCCTCTAAATTAAAAAAGGATCAAGAGATTCATAAAAATTTAAGTTCAGTCAAAATATTTGGTGTGCTGCAATAAAAATCAATTAATACACACCAGTGCAGATTAGATGAGAAAAATTGAAACATTATCTTTATACTTCCTGCTTATAACTTTAACATTAAACACTAAAAGCACAAATGACAAACAGATTTAGTGTCATTCCTAGTTGCAAGAGAAACTATAAATGAAATTCACTGAGCAATAATTACTAGTCTATAAATGTCCTTGCACATGA
The DNA here is from genome assembly GCF_048418815.1 of Hemitrygon akajei. Taxonomy (NCBI): domain Eukaryota; kingdom Metazoa; phylum Chordata; class Chondrichthyes; order Myliobatiformes; family Dasyatidae; genus Hemitrygon; species Hemitrygon akajei. Next base: position 116,216,151 of record NC_133130.1, on the reverse strand, counting down.
TGGAAAAAGTCCCCAAACCGAACTGCTATCAAATGACACTTGCTGGAATTAGAAGAGATGCCAATTTTGGCCAAGTGAAGGGTCAACATGACTGCAAAGGCTGTGCATGAACTCGTCCAACTACATTCAATATCAAGCCTGATGAATGACTACACAGCCCACATTGGAATATCAGCATGTATTAGTGAAACAGACAAATTTGACTGGAAAACCTCAGAATAAAAAAAATTACAGAATGACAGTATTCAATGATCAATAGCAGGGAACTGAGCTCAAGACCTATTTTAAAATCAAATCCAATCTGTTACAATTTATTTAGTTCATGTTTATTTTTAATAATAAGCTACCATTTATAGAAAATAAAATGGAAGACCCACATTTGACCACCATTTCCACAAAAATCAATCTAGTTAGTCCATATACCAGGCTATTTCCAAAGACGTAAATACTCCCTTTCCAAGTACTCATTTCATCCTGCTTTGTTCAAAGTTCTAAGCAGCATGGTAGTGTAGTGGTTAGCTCAAAGCTTTACAGTACAAATGACCCAGATTCAATTCCTGCCACTGCCCGTAAGGAGTATGTACATTCTCCCTGTAACCACGTGTTTCCTCTGGTTTCCTCCCACACTTCAAAGACAATGTTTGGTAGGTTAATTGGTCATTGTAAATTGTCCTGTGACTAGGCTCAGACGAAATCAGGTGATTGCTGGGCTGCATGATTCGAAGGGCCAGAAGGGCCTATTCCATGCTGTATTTCAATAAATTTATTATCGAAGTATGTGTATGTTATCATATACTACCTTGATATTCATTTTCTTGCAAGCATGACAGGAAAATAAAGAAATGTAACAGAATTTAATTAGACGAAAACTGTTAATAGGGAGCAGGAAACAGAGTAATTTTAAATGTTTGTCACACAGCCTGTGTGTTGGAAGAAACAAAAGACTTAAGTGAAGTGAACTCTGTTCATTCCAAGACCACTTTTTGAGATCCACAATGGCAGCAGGGTACAGAATCAAAGACTGAAGCATGTCAGGCACCTTGTAACACTAATGCTTATTAAGAGAAGGTGATGTGCAACTTAATTATACCTTAAGACATGGAGTAGAAATAGGCCATTTGGCCCATCGAGTCAGCTCTGCCATTCAACCATGGCTGATCCTTTTATCCCCTCATTCCCACTCCCCGTAACCTTTAATGCCATGTCCAATCAAGAATCTATCAAGCACTGCCTTAAATACCCCCAATCTGGCCTCCACAGCTGCCTGTGGTAATAAGTAGCACAAATTCACCACCCTCTAGCTAAAGAAATTTCTCCGCATCTGTTTTAAATGGACACCCATCTATCCTGAGGTTGTACCCTCTTGTCCTAGACTCCCTCACCACAGGAAACATTCTTTCCACATCTACTCTGTCTAGGCCTTTCAACATTCAAAAGGTTTCAATGAGATTCGCACCCCCTCCCCACCATCCTTCTAAATTCCAGCAAGTACAGACCCACAGCTAATCAAACGTTCCTGGTATGACAACCCTTTCATTCCCGGAATCATCCTTGCAAACCTCCTCTGAAACCTCCCCAATGCCAGCACATTTTTTTCCCCTAAGATGAGGGGCCCAGAACTGTTCATAATACTGAAGGTGAGGCCTCACCAGTGCCTTATAAAATCACAGCATCACATCCTTGCTTGTGCATTCTAGACCTCTTAAAATGAATGCTAACATTGCAGTAATAACTTGTAGTAATAACTGCACTCACTTCTCTTCCCTCACTCCCTTCAAACTCCGACATACTGCTGGTGCCGTCCACATTGAAGACTGATGCAAAATGCTCATTTAGCTCATCTGCCATCTCCTTGTCCCCAGTATTATTTCTCCGGCCTCATTTTCTAGCGATCCTATATCCACTTCCATTCCTTTTTTTTACATATTTGAAAAAGTTTTCACTATCCATTTTGATATTGTTTGTTAGCATGCTTTCATATTTCATCTTTTTCCTCCTAATGATTCTTTTAGTTGATCTCTGTATGGTTTTAAAAGCTTTCCAATCTTGTCTTCCCATTAATGTTTGCTTTGTTGAATGCCCTCTTTTTTGCTTTCACATTAGATTTGACATCTCGTCAGCCACAGTTGTACTATTTTGCTGTTTGAGTATTTAATTATTTTTAGAATACATCTATCCTGCACCTTCCTCATTTTTCCCAGAAACTCACACCATTGCTGCTCTGCTGTCATCCTGCCAGCATCTCCTTCCAATTTACCTTAGCTAACTCCTCTCTCATACCACTGTAATTTCCTTTACTCCATTGAAATACTACTACATAAGACTTTATTGTCTCCCTATCAAAGTTAAAGTTGAACTCAATCATATTGTAATCACAGTCTCTTAAGGGTTCTTTTACCTTAAGCTCCCTAATCACCTCTGGTTCATTACCTAACACCCAATCCAGCACAACTAATCCCCTACGAGGCTCAATGACAAACTGCTTTAAAAAGCCAGCTCGTAAGCATTCAACAAACTCGCTCTCTTGGTTACATTGATTGTTTAGGGGCATGGCAGGGGCAAAGAATACAAGAGTCAGGAAGTCATGATGCAGTTATACAAGTTTGGTTAAATTGCATGTAGGAGTTATGCATCTGTTTTCTGCCTGCATTATATTCTGTGTTGCACATTTATCATGGTCACCAGACACGTGGTTGGGGGCGTGGTAAAAGCGAAGGGTTTAGTTATGTATTTGTGCTTTGTTCTCCGCTGTTTAAAACTGGGGATCAATGGGTATCATATCTTTTGTTGACTGCTTAACTTCACTTAAGTCTGCTTAAGTCCATTTAATATCACTAGTTTTAGTTTCATAAATTTCATCACTTCAAGATCATGTTTTACATGGTGCTAATAAATCATATACTTTCTTCAACTGTTTGAAAATTGGATTGGACCCACCTGGTTGGCAGCAGCACACTGGATTGTTTGAGTTGCTGCAACACCGCACTTTGCAGTATTGCATGAAGTTGTCACCCCATTGTAGGAAAATTTGGAGGCTTTGGAGAAGGTGCAGAAGATGCTGTCTAGATTTGGAGGTATCAGATATGAGAGGTTGTACAAACTTCAATGGTTTTCTCAAGTGTAAAAGGTGGAGGAAAGAACTGATAGGAATTGAAAGGCCTAGATAGCATCTACACCCAGAATATTTCCCGAAGTAGAAATGCCAAATACGAGATGGCATAGATTTGCAGTGAGAAGGAGAAAGTTTAAAGGGAACGTGCAGGCAAATGTTTTTTGAATATGTAGGGATGTATTGATATAAATTATGTGTAGGTAGAAAGAATTCTTTTAATTTGGCAGCACAAATATCATTGGCCAAAAGGTCTGTTCAATGTCATGTTTAGAAAATTTGTAAATCTTGTAAACTGACAAGAGATTCCCTGCCAATCACGCCTCCAGATGCAAAGTTTTGATTCAGACTTTTGATATAATCAGTCCAAAACCACATTCAGCTTGGGTGATTTAAGCAACAATCATATCTGGTAAGCCACTATATAAAAAAGCCTTAAAATGCAAACAAGCCAGTACAATATTCTCTCCCTTAAAATGAAAATATACCCTGGATATGAAAAAACATTAATTCACCTTCTACTTTAACAAAGATCTGCATGGGAGGCTGGTCAAGAAGTTTCGATCAAGCTGAAGTAGTAAATTGGCTTTGTGGGAGAAAGTAGAGAGAGGATGTAGATGGTTATCTCTCTTATTGAAGGCCTGTAACTAGTGATGTGCCACAGGGATCGATTGTTTGACAACTATATCAATGATCTGGGTTATAATGTGGTAAACCAGATAAGAAAATTTGCTGATTACACCAAGTTTTGGGATGTAGTGGACACGAGGAAGACTATCAAAGTTTGCAGCAGGATCTGGACCAGCTGAAAAAATTGGTTAAAAATGGAATTTAATATAGACATGTGTGGCCTTGAACTTTGGGAGGACAAATCAGTATAGAACTTACACAGTGAATGGTGGGCACTGCAGTAGAACAGAGATCCATAATTTCTTGAAAGAGAAATCTAAGGTAAATAGGGTCGTAAAGAGAGCTTTTGGCACATTGGCCTTCATAAATCAAAGAACTGAGTACTCAGGATGTCATGGTACAGTACAAAATATTGGTGCGGCTTAATTTGGAGCTCTCTGTGCAGTTTTGATCATCTACCTTCAGGAAAGATGTAAATAAGGTTGAAAGAGTGCAGAGAAAATTTGCAAGGAAGTTGTCAGCACTTGAAGACCTGAATTATAGGGCAAGGTTGAATTGGTTAGGACTTTATTCCCTGGAGCATAGGAGAATGAGAAGAGATTTGATGAAGGTATACAAAATTAGTGAACAGAAACGGTTAAGGTAAGCAGGCTTATTCCACTGAGGTTAGGTAAAACTAAGGTGAAATGTTTACAGGAAACACGAAGGGAGAGAGAGAGAGGAATGAGTTGTCAGCAGAAGTGGCGGATGCAGATTGATTACCCAATATTACTTGTACTGGAGTACTACTGCCAGTTATGTTGCTCACAAACTTTAAGCTCTCAAACCTTTCCTATCGCAAAGGAAAAAGGAAAAGCAACATCTTGCTTGGAGATTTAGGCCCAAGATGTTTCTCGTGTCTTTTCTAAGTTCCCTGGTTCCCATGCAGGAATCAATGAATGTGGGCACATTTTGCAACCACAGCCAGATCCTAGTTTTAATTTGCCCTCATCCTCTGATGGATCAGTTCTTGTCAGACTTCTACAACTTGGTAGAAATAGCTGGAAAACATTGATGTGCACAACAAACAAATCTTTGCTCAGAGAAAAGATTGGAAAGGAAAACAGATTGCAACCACTCTCTTGCTAATTCTAATCCTGCTGTTTGTGTATTCGTTTTACAGCAAGCATTAAATGTAAAACAAAGGACTTGAAGGAAGTGGGAAAATATTGTTGTATCCCAATTCAGATACCGAGTTTGACAAACTTACTCATCAATTTCTCACCACATTGTTAACTTCTGGTCCTATTGCTAGAATTCCATTGCAAATCATCTTTCCTCTGTCACTCATGCTCTCAGCAATATCATTTTCACTCATTCAAAAAAAAATTAAACCTTAAACTCTTCTCGGGCTTCAAGTCAGGTACAAATATCAATTATTACCAACCTTTCGATGAACAACTCTGCCAATTTCTTCAGGGATGATGCCTGGGCATGTCTAGTCCAATGACATTTATACCTCTGTACTTCCTGATTGACTAGTCATCATCCAGTCGGGTATCCACTCTCCCACCTAGTTTACAATTGAATTTCAGTTCTTATTTAGAGTGAGACCTATGGAAGAACTGGAATTCAATTGTAAACAAGGTGGGCAAGCGGAAACCTGATTGGATGAGGACTAAGCAATCAGGAGGAATGGAATACATGGGTATAGATACCAGCAGACTAGGCATGCCCTGAAATCATCTGTACCCGGCTTGATTCCCTAGAAGTGTTTAATTATCATATACACCTGGAAAGCACAAGATCCTTTTTCAATTTGAACCTTGTCAATTTTACAACCTTCCAATGTTATTAAATTGTGGCCACCTTTCCCACAACTCCATGAAATTCCTGTACTGATTCCATCCACCAGCTTACAGGGGTGCTTCACAATTGAGGCAAGGCAAATGTTGCAGGTCAAGTCCCACCCCAGAAAATTGAGCTGAAATGGAGACTGCCACTAAGTACTGCATAAATACTGCCTTTTACATAAGTTGTGAAATCAAGCCACCATCCACATAAACATGGCAAACAGCACCATTTAAAAAAAGCTGGGAGTTAACCTAGCCTATTTATTCATCAAAAACCACTATTAACAAATTGGATCTCATCAAGTATCATTTTATTTATGCGAAATCACAAATGGCATCTTTTGTTCTTAACCCATCTCAGGATTGCAAAGTCAATGGTATTAACTTTCTCCCTCCCCTCACTTTTAAATCTGCTCATCTTTTTTTCTCCTGTCCTGCTGAAGGGTCTCGGCCCAAAATGTCAGCTACTGTTTTCATAGATGTTGCCTGGCCTGCTGAGTGACTTCAGAACGCGTGTCACTCAACGACAAACCAGATTATCTCCATCTGCCGCACACCATAAAAGCATACATCACTTTCCTTATTCTTCGCATTTGATGAAACATGCAATAGTCAAGAAAGAGACGTTCAAATTTTACCTCATACTCCTGGACTATGCCTTTGCTTGCACATCAGCTTATTTACCACAATATGAGCATGAAAAATATTCTGGGTAACTTCCCAGCTACTGTATCAGCTTGTTAACATTATATATATTCCATCAAATACTGCCTACTTTAAGAAAAAAAATTCCTCTGTGCTTTTTCCAGAGGAGCCTCTGCCAAACCTCCATGCCCTTATCAGCTCTTTGGTCATCTGTCATCTGTCACTGTAACCTTTGATTCCTGTATACTGAGCTGCCCAAAGGAGTTTTCTGATTGCAAGAATTGATGTCAGCAACTTATAAAATTCTTCTTCCAATATACAAATTCATTCAGAGCCTGCTCCATGCTCCCTTCAAACATCCCCCTTCTCACTCTTAACCTGTCAAAGCTTGTAAATCCTTCACTTTCTATGACACACATCTTTCAAATGCTTCTAATTAAAGACTTTTACCATTTGATAATCAGTAATAAGTGGTTATTTCTCTTATGTTTAATATCGCCCAGAACATTACCCAAATTGTCATGGACTGAAGGGCCTGTTTCTGTACTGAAGTACTCTATGTCTTCCTTTATGGTTGAATGGGCCTTAGCTTCAAGATTTCGTCTAAACCTTTCTCGTTTTGCAATACAGTTATTGAAGCTGTGTTTCGAAGTTTTTAGACCACCTATTTTCAAAACCATGGCTTGGTTGGTAATAAGTGGTCCTGAATGCGAATTCGCTGAGCACTAAACCTATGATTTAGTGAGGAATACAACATTCATTTCTGTGCTCAGCAGACAAAAGTGAGGAATAGAACAGCGAAGACAGCCAATTCTCCAGATAACACAAGACTTTCGACAACAGGCAAGTGATAAAGAGACCATGATTGTAATAAAGAAATTATGGTTCAGAAACTAAGTTTGGGTATAATTACAAATGCATAATTCAGCATGAGAAAGCACGAAGCCTCAGATACAGAAATCTGAAACAGCACTAAGACCAATTTTCTCATTCCTCTACAGATGCAGCTGAATAGTTGCGTCTTCCCAGCATCTTCTCCTTTTAATTTTTAACTCAGCAACAAGTTGGTTGTGACAGTGTTGTCATTTGGTCATGTACAAAACGATCGTGAATCTTAGCCAATAAAATAAGCAGGATTTGGAGAGTTCCTTCTGCAGAAATTCCCGAAACCTTAAAACTATTGAGGGATCTAACGATTCCTTTTGTAAAAAGCAAAGCCTGCTTTTTTCTTCGGACTAATTAACACTGTTACTGTTAACAAAATTCACACTGTTCCATGTTTGCCAACTTGAACTTGTAAGCAGTCAGTGTAACAACTCAAGTGTTCTGCACCTGTCCCCTATATCCAGAGGTGTTTCCTGTCAACAAAACCAAGTCACAAAATGGATCACAATCTCAAACAAATTTAGCTATAATATGCCAAACTTTCTGATTGGTATTTTTCCCTAATGAGAACACATGGTTTAAAAAAAACAGTAGTATTGAGATAGGGATGATACCAGAACATAATCTCAATCAGTACAAAAATAAAACTTGGGGTTCCTTAATTTTGAAACGGGGGGGAGGGGAGAAGGGCAGAGGAAAGAAGAAAGCAGAAGCAACAACAGCTCCATTCTGACAGCAGGCAACAGGATCCGATGAAGTAGTTCCAGGGACATTTAATAGAACATATTTACATGAAATGCTGTTGCAGGAGAGCAGCATCCAACATCAGATCATGCTCTGGGTTCAACAGTTACTACCTCCCAACCACCAGGCTCTTGAACAAAAGGGTTCAACGCTCTGATTGATCTTTCATTGATCCTGCTATAATTATTATTCTTACCGAGTCGTGCAGCCTCTGTTGAGGAGGAGTTACACACTCGTTAACTTGTCAAACTTGAATGGAATATAGAAGGCTCCCTGAGGAAAAGGGAAGTAGTTTAAAGGGGAGCCTGCATTGCGCGATAGTTTCTACTTCCTTTACGAGCCTCACCTCCTCTCGTCGTTTCTGCCAGCGGCCGCACGGGCTCTCCTCCAGAATCTCACTCTCGTCTTCACTCTCCTCCTCCTCCTCGTCGTCCACTTCGGCCGCGGTGTTCATGGCCTCGGCTGCCTTGTCCGCGGCCGCAGCCGCCGCCGCCACCGCCTTTTCCCCTTCCGACATCACCTCAGCGTCTGCCGAGCTCGCCGCCCCGACACCCGTCCGAATGGAGCCCGGCGGCGGCGGCCTTGCTTGTCTCGGACACCGGCACCGGGGGTGTGGTGATCGACTTGAAACAAAAAAATCTCGCTGACTGCTATTTACCAGCTACCTCGACGCATTAGCAAACTCCACCGACGGGGTAGTTGACGGCGCTCCCAGTCTTCTTCAGACGCGGGGAGCCGTTCTCCTCAACGAGCTAATGGCGACCGCAACATCGACTCCATTCGTTCAGACGTTCAAACGGCTCGACCCACTTCCCTCGGGCGTCTGACGTCACCCTGACTGACATCTGACCAGGCCAATCGGTATCCGTCAAAGTGAGAATCGCAGTGAACGGTAGAGGGGGTGGGGTTAAACGGATGGGCCGGTGGACCATGACGTCATAGACAGCGCGCTCTTCCTTCCCCAACGGTTATGTCACGCGCAAGGGCAGTGCGGCCAATGACGCAACTAGGTGGAGGGGGGGGGGGAATAAAGCGTCCATTTCTCTCCCCGCAGTGGTCAAATTGACACGATGCTATTCCGCATGACGTCATTTAAAAGTTACTGGCCAACTCCAGAATGATTGATAGGCACATTACCCAATCACCATCGCTTCGTTTTTTTTCCTCTCAGCTCTGGACCAGTAGTTCTCAACTTGGGCTATCTGCCCCACCCCGGAATTTATGCCAGATTTGGAAAGGGCCCCAAATTAAAAACAAGTAATTGAGGCCACAGGAGTTTCTCACTAGGTCATAAGTTTACTGTTTTAATGAAATATTTCTAACATATATAAATTAAAAAGAAACGAATATATGTAAACACGAAAAATTCTGCAGATGCTGGAAATTCAAAGCAATACACACAAGATGTTGGAGGAAGTCAGCCAGTCAGGCAGCATCTGTGGAAAGGAATAAGCAGTCTATGTTTAGGACCAAGACCCTTCATCGGGACTGGAAAGAAAGTGAGTAAACGCCAGAATAAAGAAGGTGGCGGGAGGGGAAGGGGGCTAGCTAGAAGGTGATAGGTGAAGCTGGGTGAGTGGAAAATTTTCTAGATGATGCAAATTAGGTGGCAAAACAGCTGTGTGTGTGAGGGGTATGGCATATCAATCGTTATATATTAGTGCTTGACCACTCACTAATCACCGTTCACACCCCGGAGGTGCCCTGTTGAGTCCCCCTCCACATCCACCCCCAACTCAGACAGACAGACATACTTTATTGATCCCGAGGGAATTTGGGTTTTGTTACAGTCGCACCAACCAAGAATAGTGTTGAAATATAGCAATATAAAACAATAAATAATTAAATAATAATAAGTAAATTATTCCAAGTGGAAATAAGTCCAGGCCCAGCCTATTGGCTCAGGGTGTCTGACACTCCGAGGGAGTTGTAAAGTTTGATGGCCACAGGCAGGAATGACTTCCTATGATGCTCAGTGTTGCATCTCGGTGGAATGAGTCTCTGGCTGAATGTACTCCTGTGCCTAACCTGTACATTATGGAGTACTGCAAACACAAGGTGCACTGCAGATGCTGTGGTCAAATCAAGACGTACAAAAAGCTGGATGAACTCAGCAGGTCGGGCAGCATCCGTTGAAAGAAGCAGTCAACGTTTCGGGTCGAAACCCTTTGTCAGGACTAAAGAAGGAGGGGGCAGGGGTCCTATAAAGAAGGTGGGGGGAGGGTGGAAAACCAATCAGAGGAAAGATTAAGTGGTGGGGGAGAGGAAGCAGGGAGGGGATGGGCAGGAGAGGTGAAGAAGGAATCTAAGGGGAAAACACTATGGGTAATAGAAGAAGGCAGAGTCATGAGAGGTGATAGGCAGCTGGAAGAGGATATGGAGTAGAGGTGAGATGGGGAAGGGAGAGGGAGGGAATTACCAGAAGTTGGAGAATTCGATGTTCATACCAAAGGGCTGAAGACTACCCCGACGGTATATGAGATGTTGTCCTCCAACCAAAGTTTGGCCTCATCATGGCAGAAGAAGAGGCCATGTATGGACATATCCGAATGGGAATGAGAGGGAGAGTTGAAGTGAGTGGCAACCGGGAGATCCTGTCTGTTGTGTGCTCGATGAAGCAATCCCCCAATCTGCGTCGGGTCTCGCTGATGTAGAGGAGGCCGCACCGGGAGCACCGGATGCAATAGATTACCCCAACAGACTCACAAGTGAAGTGTTGCCTCACCTGGAAGGACTGTTTGGGGCCCTGAACGGTGGTAAGAGAGGAGGTGTAGGGACAGGTGTAGCACTTACGCTTGCAGGGATAAGTGCCAGGTGGGAGATCTGTGGGGAGGGATGTGTGGACCAGGCAGTCACGGAGGGAATGATCCCTGCGAAAAGCAGAGGGGGTAGAGAGGGAAAGATGTCCTTACTGGTGGGGTCCTGTTGAAGGTGGCGGAAGTTGCGGAGGATAATATGCTGGATCCGGAGGCTGGTGGGGTGATAGGTGATGACAAGGGGGACACGGTCCCTGTTGTGGTGACGGGAGGATGGGGTGAGGGTCGAAGTGCGGGAATTGGAGGAGATGCGGGTGAGGGCATCATTGATGACGGCAGAAGGGAAACCACGATTCTTAAAAAAAGAGGACATTTGGGATGTCCTGGAACGGAAAGCCTCATCCTTGGAGCAGATGCAGCGGAGACGGAGGAACTGGGAATAGGGAATAGAATTTTTGCATTTGGCAGGATGGGAAGAGGTATAATCAAGGTAGTTATGGGAGTCAGTGGGTTTATAGAAGATGTCAGTGGACAGTCTATCTCCAGAGATGGAGACCGAGAGATCGAGAAAGGGGAGAGAAGTGTCCGAGATGGACCGAGTGAATTTGAGGGCTGGGTGAAAGTTAGAGGGAAAGTCGATGAAATTGATGAGCTCAGCATGGGTGCAGGAAGCAGCACCAATGTAGTCGTCAATGTAGTGAAGGAAAAGTTGAGGAGCAGTACCAGTATAGATTTGGAGCATAGACTGTTCCACATAACCCACGAAGAGGCAGGCATAGCTGGGGCCCATGCGAGTGCCCATAGCTACACCCTTGATCTGGAGAAAGTGGGAAGAGCCGAAAGAGAAGTTATTAAGTGTGAGTACCAGTTCCGCCAACCGGAGGAGTGTGGTGGTGTTGGGGAAGTGGCGAGGTCTATTGTCCAGAAAGTAGCGGAGGGCTTTGAGGCCTTTTTGATGGGGAATTGAAGTGTTTAAGCATTGGACATCCATTGTGAAAATGAAGCAGTCGGGACCAGGGAACTGGAAGTTATTGAAGAGGTGGAGGGCATGGGATATACCCCGGATGTAGGTAGGGAGGGACTGAACTATGGGTGACAAAATGGAGTCCAGGTGGGCAGATACAAGTTCAGTGGGGCAGGAGCAGGCTGAAACTATAGGCCTACCAGGACAGTCAGGCTTATGGATCTTGGGGAGGAGGTAAAAGCAAGCAGTGCGGGGTGCGGGAATTATGAGTTTGTTGGCTGAGGATGGAAGGTCTCCAGAGTTGATAAGGGCTGTGATGGTACTGGAGACAATGGTTTGATGTTTTTTGGTTGGGTCCTGTTCCGGGGGTAAGTAAGAGGAGGTGTCAGAGAGCTGCCGTTTGGCCTCACTGAGGTAGAGGTCTGTCCGCCAGACTACCACGGCACCACCTTTGTCTGTGGGTTTGATGGCGAGGTTAGGATTAGTGCAGAGAGAGTGGAGGGCAGTGCGTTCAGAGGGAGTGAGGTTGGAACAGGAGAGAGGAGTGGTGATGTTGAGATGGTTGATGTCTCGGCGACAGTTGGAGCTGAAAAGATCGAGTGCAGGTAGAAGGCCCGGTGGCAGATTGGGCAGGGCTGCCTGAAGCGAGTACACTGGTTGGAAGAATATTATATATTATTAATAAAGCATCCTACAGTATTCAGAGCTTTGAAATGGTTTTATTTTTCAAATACACCTGTAACGTTATAGTTAACCAAAATCATACCTATAACCAGTTAAAACATAAATGCTGTCCTCATATTAGAGTAATTAGTACAATTAGCTAACTATTGGAGTCTACGGATTTGCGATAGCCACAGAGGCCACAAACAGAAAATAGTTGAGAACCGCTGACACAGTTCCCATCAACGTTTTTAAGCTGCACAGACCTACCGTTGCTCTGTGCAGGAAATTTTTACACGGCCTGAAAACTGTATGGCACTTTATAAAAGACAGAGCTGGCCATGTGGCAACACAGGCCATGTGCATGGGGGCATTTCAGTTACAGCATGGCTGTGCAGCTCACAGAGCTCAGTGACCACTGATCTGGACAACACAATATCCACCAATTATCAACTTGTATCCAAAGAATACTTTCCGGCTTTGAGATTATTAACATTGAAAAGGTTTACGGTATCAGAGTTCAATCTTGGTGTCTTCCGCAAGAAGTTTGTACGTCCTTCCCTTGGAATGCATGGGTTTCCTCCAGGTGCTCCAGTTCTCCCCCCCACCACAGTCCAAAGATGTACTGGTTAGTAGGTTAATTGATCGTGGTAAATTGTCCCATGATTAAGCTGGAATTGAATCAGTGGGTTCCTGGCAGTGCAGCTTAAAGGGCTGGAAGGGCCCATTCCATGCTGTATCTCTAAAGATAAAGAAGGACATTCACCATTCCAACCATTACCTTCCGACATTAGCTAGAAGCAGAAAATGCTTGAAGTACCCTGCTGGTCAGACAGCATCTATGGGGAAGAGAGCGGGGAGAATGTTAATGTTTCATCTGCATGATTTTTCACCTGAACATGGGAAAATTAAATATAAAACATAGGGAAAGAAAAAAAATACCCTGCAGTTTGTGGCAATTGCTTCTGAATATTTACAGCATTTCCTGTTAAATATCAAACATGTTCCAACTTGCAAACAGCAATGATAATAATGGAGAGATTATTACTTTAATTATACACCATTTATTTATTCTGTAATTTATGCTCTTGGACTGTACTACAGCTTGGATTTAATGTTATATTAGATGGTGATAATCTTTATTCTGGAGCAACACACAACATGCTGGAGGAACTCGCATGTCAGGCAGCATCTCTGGAGAGACAAAAACAGCTGAGATTTCTAAAATAGGGGCTTATTTCCCATTCCAGTTACCAAATTACCCCTTCTCTTCTCCACCCCAACACTCATCATCTCCTTCCCTTTAACTCTATGGTCTGATGTCCTCTCCTATTGGACTCTATCTTCTCTAGCCCTCTACCTCTCCCATCTATCACCCCCCAGATTCTCACATCATCTCACCTCCCCCGCCCACCTATTTACCCCCTCACCTGCTCCATCCAGTTATTTCCAGGACCTTCTGTCATAGCATTCCTTCCAGACCCTTGAGTATTAGTCCGGCAACTTTTGTCGCCTTACCTCTGGAAACTGCTGGAGTCTGGTGGGGCTCCCTGTCCTGATCCTGTATCATCCACCGAACCTCGTGGGGAGGTCGCACTGCCGCCACAGTCATTCACATATATTTCAGAACGATTTCCTTACCGATATAGGGACCCAAATTCTGATGCATGAAATGGTCATTTCCTGCTGTCATAATAAGCTATACTGTGAAAATAACAGTGCCATTTACTGAGTTGTAGATCTAGACAGAATCCCCACGGGCTTTCAAGGCACTCTCGTAAAAAACGATCCCAGCTCCATGACAAGTGGGTAGTGAGTAACTGCCACCTGGCTTTTTCCTTCACGTTACTTTTCTCTATCCTCGAGATTTTGTAATACCCAGGTCAATTCTACCAGGGCTTTTTGTTCATAGCAGGCCATTTTGATGGTTGATTTCAATTCTGGTCGAAGACCATTTACAATAATACTAAATGCAGGTCCCATAGCCTTCTCTTCTGGCAGCCCTCGATATTGTTCCATTTTCTGTACCATCATCTGTATATATTCCACTATAGACACACCTCTACCTTGTGTCTCCATAATCTTAGACCAATTAGAGGCTTAGGGGGAATGTGGTTTAAGACTTTTTAGGAAAGGCAATATGTAATGTAAGATCTTTGTTGGGCACGGTTTCCGGCCCTAGCCTGGCACCATTACGATGTTCGTGTTGTTCCTTTCCACACTTGTGGTGCATTGGGTGGCAACCTTGCTGTTTCTGCAGCAATTGTCTGTTTTTTTTACAAGGCCAAGTTGCTAGCTTGACGCTCAACCCAGCACGGGTGGAACGCCTGCAAGGAGCCGGCCGGATTCGAACTTGCCGTTCGCCTTGAAGTCTGGAGCTGATGCTACTGCACCACCGTCCAGCTACATTACGGTGTTCTTGAAAGCCCTCAAATTTAACCTCATAAAACTAATCATGCCCCCATTAAGGTTTCCAAATCCACAATACCAGGTTTGTGACACAAAACTATAGTTTTGAGTTTCTAAATAGCTTTTTCCAAACCTGTCTCTGGGTCGGAGAGTTCCTCTACCTTGGCCTGTAATTCTCCTGCCGTCCGAGGCCGATATACACCCCTTGTGCCCCAGGAGGTGATCCTGGTTGATCTGGTTATCCCTCCTGATCCTGACTGACCAGTGGCTGATGCATGGTTTCTTAATTCCATACCACGCTGAGGCTTAGGGGCATGTGGTTTAGGACTTCAAGGGCACTAAGGGGCAGGTTTATTCAGGTGAACTGGTCGGACCTCACCTGGGATTAGGCCCGATGGGCCTGGGTCAAAAGCTTCAGTGGCACCATCACCCTGCCTTTGAGGTGGCATATATGGAGGAGGGGCAAAATCCCAATCATCCTCCTCCTCAGGTGGGGCTAATACCACGGTGGCCAACCTCTCCTTCTCCTGTTTTCTGAGCTGAGTGGTGATTGTACTACAGTGCTTACTGTTCTCCCAAACCTCTAACACTGACTATCTCACTGCTTAATTCCTCTTCAAGGGGTCCCTTTTCTCCAATCCACTTTCAATTGCTGAATCCTCTCCCGATGAAAGACCCGCGGGGGGGGGGGGGCAAGGTTTGTCAGTATCCCTTGTCCACCTAGGCAATTCTTCCACCGATCCCTTCCCACAATTATTAAACATATACCCTTATTTGAGGCAGACAAGGACTCCTCTTGTCCCATTATTACCAATTTCCCGTCTCTCTTCCTCGCCCTACTTTTTTCTTTCTTTTGTTCACTGCAGCGTCTAGTAGAGATTAAATTGATGAAGTCAGTTTCCACAAATGTCACTCTTTCTACTGCTGCATTCTAGGTGCCATTCAAAACTAAACATTGACGCCCCTGATGCTTCTGGCCGCCGGATCTAAAGCGTCGGAGAAACTGATTTACTCAGTAGTCAGTAACACAGATGGCGGCAGTGTGTAGAGCGGGAGCGAGGCAGACAGAGCACAGCATTCGACACTCGCCTGGAAAGGCCAAACAGAGCAAAAAGCAAATTTACCTTTTGGTGATCACTCCTCCTCTGTCGGAGTTCCCCCGGGAGCAGGCGCGCTCGCCGGAATCCCCCTCGGTCAGCTCCCGGACGCCGTGCTCACATTTGCGGGCAGGCGGGGATTGTGGAAATCAGACACGGTATGCCCCTGGATTATCGCCAGCTGTAGATCCAGTTTGTGAACAATGCATTTTACAAAACCCAGGGAAATAAGTGACGGAGGACACCGTTCGGGTTTTTACAGAATTTCCTTTGTGTTAAGGATATAGATGTGCATGATGTCTTTCCCGATGGTTTGAAACACTTCCTTGCAGAAACAATGATGCAGCTAGATGTTTATCGAAGGAAATCATCCTGAGGTTCGGGGTCTTTGAAAGCTCTCCAGAGTCAACAGAATCCACTCTACTGGGAAGCTAATAAAAGGAGTATGAAGTCCTTACAGACTGGCCAACATCTTCATTGTAGCTGCCACCCTCGGTCGGCAGGCTGGAACGATTAAAAACAAACTTGGTAAAATGTGTGAGGAAACTGGATTGAGATGGAAGCAATTACCTTTGGTCCTTATGACCATCAGAGCAGAGCCGGTACGACTAATGAATTCCCACCCCCCACGAAATCATACTGCCATTGCGCCCGCTGTTCTGTGCAGCACCAGGAGTTAAGCAAATTGGCAAAATTAATTTGGATGAAAGCATGTAGCCTATTGTGTATCCTTGACAAACAAGTATCACCAAGTGTCACTAAGAGGTGAGGGAAGCACAACTGACGTCACGACATAGACCCTGGAGATTACGTAGACTCAAGAGGACAGTTTGCAACCTCAGTTTGAAGGACCGCTAATAACTAATACAGTCTTCGTGGGTACACACCGCGCATGGGGCTCCTCAGCACTCCGCCGATCGCTCTGCTCGTAAGGGTGATTGAGGTAGTCCGATCTGAGACGGGCGGTCCCGTGACACATCTGAGCACGCAAGCACGACTAGTGGGTCCAGTGGCTGGAGCAGTATCGGAACTCCTAGCCATGCTGCGGCGGGAATGCTGTTAATACCGACCCCTCTCAATAGAAAAGAAAGGGGTTGTTGGAGAAATATCTCCTGGGCTTTGGCATTTCACTTTGGGGAAAGCAGGGAAGGGGTAGCACGTTTCAGTGCCCCTCACCCCACAACAATACAACCTTTAGGAACACGAGCTTAACCCTTAAAGATCCTCAAAGTTTTAAGGGCTGTTACTACAACTGGCTTAATTCTAAGGTCCTGACTCTGAGAACAACTCCTCAACCAGAAGGGAAGGGGAAAAAGTATTGGTGTACACAATATAATTAGCACAAGTCCAAACAGTCGGTGGGATGTAGTTAAGTGTGAGACATGGAATGAATGTGACATCATCAAATGGTATTGCACAAGTGGACTCTTAATGGTAGCTGCTGAATATGCGGCTCCCGGCTTACCCTCGGCTCGGTACGGTTGCTGCTATCCGGGATATGTGGTGCCATACATACACCATCTCAGTGCTTCGGATGGGCACTGGCCGGAGTAACAAACAGACCATCATGGAAGCTGAAAGATCTTGGATGATAGCCTTTCCCATGTATGGGACTGTGAGATTGATTAATATAGCATTGACTTTGGAGAAGATGGTGAATGAGACCGGCTATGCCCTTGGTCAAACCCATCAAGCTGTCAGTAGAATTGATTGCTGTTTGTACAGTAGAACTGCAGAACAGAGTGGTTTTGAATTTTATTCTATTAGAAAAAGGGGACACTTGTGGCTTGACAGGGAAAGAACGTTGTACTTACATTCCTGACAAATCAGAAAACATGACTAACTTGGCAACCCACATCCCAGAAGCTACCAAAGGGATTAAGAAAGTAGGGGATCACAATTATTACACCCCAGGAGGTGGCTGGTTGCCATTTGGGAGGCTGGGAGTATGGTGGGCAACTACTCTGTATTATGGAATAACTATTGGTATTATAATAATGTATGTTATTCTTTTATGATTTCTGTGTGAAATAACAGGATGAAGGAGAGGGTATTAAGGAAAGGAATTGGTACTCATTGAAATGGATGAATGAAAAGTGAATTTTGGGTAGGGCTTTGAAACTATCATAGCTTCTATCACTGTATTTAGTGAAATGTAGTGTTATCATGAAATAACAAAAAGGAGGGAATATAGAAAAGTACTTTAATAACAAAATATCTTTTAGTCTGTAGCAAAATGGAACCTGTATTGTGCCAGAGTGTTTTGCTCATAGTGTTCGCTTAACATTATGCCAAGCTGCACTCACAGATGTGTTACTGGAACAACGCCAAATACACTGATTAAGCAGAAGGACAGAATGCACCCTTTCCTTGAACTGCGATGTGGGTGGTTGCACTTGTGTATAAAGGAGTGAGTATGGAAACTATCCTCGACACTTATGCAGTGATGGTCTCCCCTTGCTGCAAGTAAAATAAATGCGATCCACTCTGAGTTATTTGTTGTTTGTCATGGGACTTAGCTCAACAGGTTCCCTCTTCAAAGATTAGCTTTATGTCTATCATGAAAGGCTGGGTGAACCTGGTCTGATTTCTTTGGAGTGGTGGAAGTGAGGGGAGATCTGATAGAGGTTTATAAAATTATGAGGGGCATTGAGTAGACAGGGGGTATCTTTTTCTGAGTGTAGAAATGTTGAATACCAGAGGGCATGCATTGAAAGTGAGAGAAGGTAGATTCAAAGATGATGAGAGGGGTAAGTTTTTTACTCAGAGAGTCGTTGATGCCTGGAATTGGCTGCTTGGTATGGTGGTAGAGGCAAATACATTAGAGGATATTAAGAGAAGTTTAGATAGACACGTGGATGTGAGGAGGATGGACATTGTGTAGTTAAGAGGGTTTAGTTTTTGATTTAGCTTTTAGCTGGTCAGCACAACATTGCGGGCTGAATGGCCTGTTCCTGTGCTTTACTGTTCTATGTTCTATTTGTTATCTGCACATCAAAACATACAGGGCAATGTGTCATTTTGTGTCAATAACAAACACAATCCAAGAATGTGCTGGGACAGCCCGCAAGAGATGCTATGCTTCAGGTGCCAACATAGCATGCCCACAACTTCCTAACCCTAACCCGTATTTCTTTTGACTTTTGAAGGAAACCAGGGCACCCTGAGGAAAGCCATGCAGTCACGGGGAGAAAATACAAACTCCTTGTGGACGGCGGTGGGAACTGAAGCTGGATTTTACAGCTAGCACTGTAAGGTGATGTGCTAACCACTAGGCTATCTCTATTAAATAGTTAAGTAGTACAAGAAAAACAGAAATAAAAAATAAAAAATAAAACAAAAATAGCTTTTTGTGAGGTAGTGGTCATGAGTTGAATGTCTATTTAGAAATCGGATGGCAGAGGGGAAGAAACTGAGTGTGTGCCTTCAGGCTCTGTATCTCCTTCTCAAGTTACAATGAGGAGAGGGCATGCCCAGGGTGGTGGGGGTCCTTAATGATGTAAGCTGCCTTTCTGCGACACTGCTCCTTGAAGATGTCATGGATAATACAGAGAAGAGGCTAGTACCCATGATGGAGCTGGCTAATTTTATAAGTTACAATCTGCATGTGTTGGAAATCAAAGTAATACACACAAAATGCTGGAGGAACTCAACAGGCCAGGCAGCTTCTATGGAAAAGAGTAAACAGTCAATGCTTTGGGCCAAGACCCTTCATCAGTTTCTGCAACTAACTTCAATCTTACGCAGTGGCCCCCCCCCCACCCCATATCAGATGGTGATGCAGCCAGTCAGAATGCTCTCCACAGTACATTTGTAGAGGTTTTCAAATGTTTTTGTTGACAAACCAAATGTCCTCAAACTCCTAATGAAATACAGCCATTGTCTTGCCTTCCTTATCGTTGCATCCAAGTTAAGTCCTCAGAGATATTGACACTCAGGAACTTAAAATTGCTCACTCTCTCCACTTCTGATCCCCGTAGGAAGATTGGTTCATGTTCCCTCGTCTTACCCTTCCTGAAGTCCTCAATCAGCTTTTTGGTCTTGCTGACGTGCAAGGCTGTTACTTGCTGTGCCACCACTCAACTAACCAGTATATCTCAACTTTGTACACCCTTTCGTCACCATCTGAAGTTCTGCCAACTTATAGATCGCATTTGAGCCATGCCAAGCCACACAGTCGTGGGTGTAGAGAGAGTAGCACAGTGGGCTAAGCATACACCCCCATGGTGCACCAGTGATAATTGTCAGTGAGGTGGAGATGTTATTTCCAATCCCCACTGATTGTGATCTTCCAGTTAGGAAGTTGAGGATGCATTTGCAGAGGCCTAGGTTATGTAGCTTTTCCATCAGTACTATCAGAATCATGGTGTTAAATGCTGAGCTGTGGTCAATAAACAGAGCCTGACATAGGTATTTGCCTTGTCCAGGTGATCCAAGCCCCTGACATAGGTATTTGCCTTGTCCAGGTGATCCAAGCCTGCATGGAGAGCCATTGAGATCTCATCTGCTGTAGACCTATTGTGGCGATAGGCAAATTGCAGTGGGTCCAGTTCTTTCCTGAGACAGGTGTTGAATCTAGACATGATCAACCTCTTAAAGCATTACATCACCGTAGATGTGAGTGCTAATGGATGATAGTCATTAAGGCAGCTCACAATGCCCTTCTTCGACACTGGTATAATTGTTTCCCTTTTGAAGCAGGTGGAAACTTCTGACCAGGTACTCCATTGGACCCAGCCTCCACACAAATATCCCTCACTCTTTTCAATGTCCCACAGGGATCTCTCAAAGTTTAAATGTTCACAGTAAATTCATTAGCAAAGCACGTATACATCACCATATACTATACTCATTTTCTTGCGGGCATTCACAGTAGAACAAATGGAACAGAATCAATAAAAAACTGCACATAAAGACAGACAAGCAATCAATGTCTAACAGAAAACAGTCTGTGCAAATACAAAAATAATAAATAAAAAGGTAAATAAGTTATACTAAGAACATGAGTCATTGAAAGTGAGTCTGTAGGTTGTGGAATCAGTTCAGTGTTGGTGTGAGTGAAGTTATCCCTTCTGGTTCAAGAGCTTGATGGTTGAGGGATAATAGCTGTTCCTGAATCTGGTGGTGTGTGCCTTGAGGCTCCTGTACCTCCTTCCCAATGGCAGCAGTGAGAAGAGAGCATGTCCTGGTTGGTGGGGGTCCCTAATGACGGATGCTGCTTTCCTGCGACAGCACTCCCTGTGGATCTGCTCGATGGTAGGGAGGGCTTTGGCTATGATGGACTGGGCTGAGTCCACTAATCTGTGTGGGCTTTTCCATTCTTGGGCATTGGTGTTTCCAAACCAGGCTGCGATTGAACACAGCTCACTATTATACCTCTACAAGCACTCACACCACCTTTGTGTGACAGGTACTCATGCAACCAACAGATGTTACTAGTTCTCAGCATCCAGGATCCCACTTCATCTCAGATTTCTGGTGTTTGTAGAGATTTCTAGCAGTTGCAGAACTGCAGCTCCCATTCTGCTCCCTCTTTCTCCTTTTGGTTACATCTACCAGGGCACAACAGCTTGTCTCATAAGGCTTTGCTTATGTCAGCCATCACTACAACCACCATTTGTGTTATTAAGCCTTTATTGAACTTTTATATGTAACAATGAAAATATGTTATGATCAGTCAGCTCCTTTTTCTTTTTGCCACCCGGCCTTGTTCTCTGAAATGTGTTTGACTCTTAACTTTTTCAACTTCTGAAGCCATTGAGCAGCCACCTTAAACAGAACTGGCCCTTCGGCCCACAATATTGCCCATCACCCTTTAACCTACTCTGTCAATCTAACCATCCCTCCCATATAGCCCTCCATTTTCCTTTCATTGATGTGCCTATCTAAGTTTCTTAAATGTCCCAAATGTATCTGTCTCTACCACCACCCCTGGCAGTGCATTACACACATCCACTATTCCCTGTGTTAAAAAAATATCTCTGACATCCCCCATACGTTCCTCTAATTACCTTATATCAAGAAGAGAATATCTGCAGATGCTGACACGAAAAGTAATACGCACAAAATGCTGGAGGAACTCAGTAGGCCAGGCAAGAGAGTCCTGATGAGGGGTCTCGGCCCGAAACATCGACTGTTTACTCTTTTCCACAGATGCTGCCTGACCTGCTCTTGTGTTTATCACCTTAAAATTATTATTAGCCATTTCCACCTTTGACAACGGGCAGTGGCTGTCCACTGTCTCCATACCTGTTAACATCTCTTACACAATTCTAATATGTCACCTCTCATCCTCCTTCTATCCAGAGTTCCCGAGCTCACTCAACCCACGCTCATAAAACATGTTCTCTAATCCAGGCAGCAACTTGGTGAACCTCCTCTGCAGCCTCTCTGAAGCTTCCACAACTTTCCTATAATGACACGACACAATATTCCAGGAAGCGCACACAAAATACTGGAGGAACTCAGCAGGTCAGGCAGCATTGACTGCTTACTCTTTTCCACAGATGCTGCCTAATCAGCTGAGTTTCTTCAGTATTTTGTGCTTGGATTTCCAGCATCTATAGATTTCCTTGACAATACTCCCAAGTGTGGTCTAATCAATTTTATAGAGCTGCAACATTACCTCGTGGCTCTTGAACTCAAACCCCTGACTAATGAAGACCAACACACTGTACACTTTCTGAACCACCCTATCAACTTGCACTGCAACTCTGAGGGATCTATGACATGAACAGCAAGATGCCTCTGTTCCTCCACTGACACTTGACCACTGCTACATTCCCTTCCACAACGCTTACAAAGCTCTCCTTCGCCCATCTTCTGGAAAATCAGACCACTCTTCGATCCTGCTTTTGCCGATGTACAGGCAGAAGCTGAAACAAGACACGGCCATAGTTAAAACCGTCCACTGTTGGTCCGACTGCTTCAATGATGTCGACTGGAATGTCTTCATTGATGAGGATGTCTCCGAGTTCATGGATGGAGCCACGAGCTTCATCCAGAAGTGCATCGACAATGTTGTCCCCCAGAAGTCAGCCAGGGTCTTCCTGAACCAGAAACCCTGTATCAATAGTTCTGTGCGAGCAACACTTACCGTGCGACATAGAGCTTACATCGCCGGCAATCAGCAGGAGCTCAAGAAAAGCAGCTATGATCTGTGCAAAGCTATGAAGACTGTGAAACAATGCAGGGACAAGATTGAATCAAGGTTCACAACGAATAGCACACATGACTTTGGTGAGGGTTGCATACCATCGCAGACTTCAAAGCCAAACATGGTGGTGCTGCCAACATCACAGCCTCTCTCCCAGATGAGCTCAATCTCTTTTACACTCGGTTCGATGTTGCTAACTCTGAGCCTCCAAGGAAAGCCACTGCTACAACTTGCAACCTGGCTATCTCTGAGGCTGAGGTACACAGATGTTTCCAACAAGTGGACAGTTGTAAGGCTGCAGGACCAGACGGCATCCCAGGGCGAGTACTCAAGATGTGCACAGCACAATTGGCAGATGCATTATAGATATTTTAAATCTCTCCCTCTCCCAGTGTAGAATGTTCTCCTGCTTCAAATCATCCACCATTGTCTCTGTACTAAAAAAGGCCAAGGTAACATGTCTGAACGACTGGCCTCCTGTCGCACTCACCTCAATAATAAGCAAATGCTTTGACAGGCTGGTCAAGGATTACATTTGCAGCTTGCTACCACCCAAACTGGACACCCTACAATCCATCTATCGACACAACCAGTCGACAGACGATACAACAGCCACTGCTCTGCATACTGTCTTTACACATCTGGAGAAGAAGGATGGTTATGTGAGAATGCATAACTTGGACTACAGTTCAGCATTCAACACCATAATTCCCTCCAGGCTTGACAAGAAGCTCAGAGACCTCGGCCTTCACCCTGCCTTGTGCAGCTGGGTCCTGGATTTCCTGTCAGATTACCAGCAGGTGGTAAAAGTGGGTTCCCTCACCTCCACCCCTCTGAATCTCAACACAGGAATCCCTCAGGGCTGTATACTAAGTCCTCTCCTTTACTCCCTGTATACCCATGACTGTGTCGCCACCCACAGCTCTAATCTGCCAATTTAAATTTGCTGACAACACTACATTGACTGGCCCTATCTCATACAATAACGAGGTGGCCTACAGGGAAGAAGTCATCTCTCTGACACAGTGGTGTCAAGAAAACAACCTCTCCCTCAATGTCGCAAAAACAAAGGAGCTGGTTGTGGATTACAGGAGGAATGGAGACTGGTTAACCCCTATTGACATAAATGGATCTGGGGTTGAGAGGTAAACAGCTTTAAGTTCCTCGGCATCCACATCACTGAGGACCTCAAGTGGTCTGTACACACCAGCTATGTGGTGAAAAAGGCACAAATCTTTCACCTCAGACTGTTGAGGAAGTTTGGTATGGGTCCCCAATCCTAAGAACTTTCTACAGGGGCACAATTGAGAGCATCCTGAATGGCTGCATCACTGCCTCGTTTGGGAACTGTACCTCCCTTAATTGTAGGATTCTGCAGAGAGTGGTGCGGACAGTCCAGCACATCTGTAGTTGTGAACTTCCCATGATTCAGGACATTTATAAAGACAGGTGTGTAAAAAGGGCCCAAAGGATCATTGGGGACCCAAGTCACCCCAACCACAATCTATTCCAGCTACCACCATCTGGGAAACGGTACCGCAGCATAAAAGCCAGGACCAACAGGCTCCGGGACAGCTTCTTCCACCAGGCCATCAGAATGATTAACTCACGTTATTTACTTACTTACTTAACTTAATACTTTATTGTCACCAAACAATTGATAATAGAGCATACAATCATCATATGTGATATTTGTTTCTGCACTTTGCGCTCCCTGAAGTACAAATTGAAGTAAATATAATAAAAATTTAAATTATAAATCATAATTAGAAAATTTTGAGAGTATTTCTATGTTACATTGACTGTTCTATTTTTATAAATGACTTTGATTGCACATTGAGACAGAGACATAAGTAGATTTTTACTCCTCATTTATGTGAAGGATGTAAGAAATAAAGTCAATTCAATTCAATTTGATAAGAATCCTGCTATTAACCCTGTATTCTGCCTTCATGCTTGAACTTCCAAAGTGAAACTTTCGTTTTCCAAGTTGAACTTCACCTTCTCAGCCCAGCTCTGCATCCCGTCAATGACCCACTATCCACAACTCCACCGATATTCATGTCATCTCGAAACATACTAACCTACTCTTCCATTTCTTCATCCAACTCATTTATAAAAATCACAAAGAGCAGGCAACCTGGAACAGATCTCTGCAGAACAACTCTAGTCACCGACTTCCAGGCAGAACACGCTCCAACTACAACCACCCTCTTGCCTTCTGTGGGCATGACAATTCTGAAAGTACGTAACCGAGTTTCCATGGATCCCATGTCTTCTGCCTTTCTGAATGAGTGTACCATGGGAATCTTGTCAAATGCCTCATTAAAATCCATATTACCACCATCAATATGACTGCAACATTAATTGTATTTCACTCGACGAATGCCACTTGACCTGCTAAGCGTTTCCAACATTTCATCCTCAATTTTGGATGTGCAACTAAAATTGTAACAACCCTGTAATGGAACTAAGCAGCTGTAACCATGCATCATCGTCATCATTATGTGCTATGTCGCATGGCGTGGGTGATCAATCTTTTCAATGACCATGATTGTTCTTGGCAAATCTTTTCTACAGAAGTGGTTTGCCATTGCCATCTTCTGGGCAGCCACCACTGTGTTAGTCAAATTCCATTTTTCTTTAGTTTAACCGCCACACTAAAACAGCATCTCTTTCATCTTCATACTGAATATCTTCTCCAGGTCTTTGGATCTGTATGCAAAACAAAACCTTTCACTGTGAAATAAACAGTGCCTATAAAGAGTATTCACCCTACTTGGAAGTTTTCATGTTTTATTGTTTTACAACGTTGAATCACAGTGGATTTAATTTGGCTTTTTTGACACTGTGTAACACAAAAAATCTCTTCTGTCTCAAAGTGAAAACTACAGATCTCTACAAAATTATCTAAATTAATTAAAAATATAAAACACAAAATAATCAATTGTGTAAGTATTCACCATTAAAGTGACACACCAAATCATCGCTGGTGCAGCCAATTGATTTTAGACATCATATAATTAGTTAAATGGAAATCACCTGTGTGCAGTCAGGGTGTTTCAGTTGATTGTAGTAAAAATACACCTGTGTCTGGATGGTCCAACTGCTGGGGAGTCAGTATCCTGGCAAAAACTACACCATGAAGACAAAAGAACACTCCAAGCAACTCCATGAAAAGGTTATTGAAAAGCACAAGAAAATTTCCAAGTCACTGTATATCCCTTGGAGTACAGTAAAGTCAATCATCAAGGAAGGGGAAGAAGGTGACACAGCTGTAAATCTGCCTAGAGCATAATGTCCTCAAAAACTGAGTGACCATCCAAGAAGGGGAGTAGTGAGTGAGGCTACCAAGAGACCTATGACAACTCTGGAGGAGTTACACAAGCTTCTGTGGCTGAGATTGGAGAGACTCTGCATACAACTGTTGCCTGGGCGCTTCACCAGTCACAGCTTTATGGGAGAGTGGCAAAGAGAAAGCCACTGTTGAAAGAAATCATATGATATCTTGGCTAGAGTTTGCCAGAAAGCATGTGAGAGACTCTGTAGTCAGCTGGAAGAAGGTTCTATGGTCTGATGAAACCAAAATCGAGCTATTTGGCCATCAGACTAAATGCTACGTTTGGTGTAAGTCAAACACCACACATCATCCCTACTAGTGGCATCATCACGCTGTGGGGATGCTTCACTGCAGCAGGCCCTGGAAAGCTTGTGAAGGTAGGGGGTGAAATGTATATAGCAAATGCAGGGAAGTCCTGGAGGAAAACCTGATGTAGCCTGCAAGAGAACTGTGATTTGGGAGATTTGCTTTCCAGCAAGACAATGACCACAAGCATAAAGCCAAAGCAAACACAAAGTATACTGCGGTCAAATCAACACATACAAACAAGCTGGATGAACTCAGCAGGTCAGGCAGCATCCGTTGAAATGAGCAGTCAACGTTTCGGGCCGAGACCCTTCGTCAGGACTCAGGAAAGGCTTAAAAACAACAAAATTAATGTTCTGAAGTGGCCAAGTCAGAGTCCAGACCTCAATCCAACTGAGAATTTGTGGTTGGGCTTGAAAAAGGCTGTTCCCTCACGATCAGAATCAGGTTTATTATCACTGGCATGTGATGTGAAATTTGTTAACTGAGCTGCAGTTCAATGCAATACATAATCTAGAAAAAAATAACAATAAATAGATAAGTAAATCTGATTCTGCATACTTTATACAGTACATGTATATTGAATAGATTAAAAATCATGCAAAAAACAGAAAAACTGTATATTAAAAAAAGTGAAGTAGTGTCCAAGGGTTCAATGTCCATTTAGGAATCGGATGGCAGAGGGGAAGCAGCTGTTCCTGAATCTCTGAGTGTGTGCCTTCAGGCTTCTGTACCTCCTACCTGATGGTAACAGTGAGAAAAGGGCATGCCCTGGGTGCTGGGGGTCCTTAATAATGGACACTGCCTTTCTGAGACACCGCTCCTTGAAGATGTCTTGGGTACTTTGTAGGCTAGTACCCAAGATGGAGCTGACTACATTTACAACCCTCTGCAGCTTCTTTTGGTCCTATGCAGTAGCTCCCCCCCTCCCCCCCATACCAGATAGTGATGCAGCCTGTCAGAATACTCTTCACAGTACATCTATATAAGTTCTTGGGTGTATTTGTTAACATACCAAATCTCTTCAAACTCCTAATAAAGTATAGCTGCTGTCTTGCCTTCTTTATAACTGCATCGATATCCCCATGCAATTTGAGAGTTTAAGCACTTTTGTAAAGAATGGGGGGGGGGAAATTGGGAGTGCCCAGATGTGCAAAGTTGAGAGAGACCTATCCACACAGACTCAGGGCTGTAATTGCTGCCAAAGGTGAATCTGCTAAATACTGACTTGAAGGGGGTGAATAGTTATGCAATCAATTATTTTTGATTTATATTTGTAATTAATTTAGATCACTTTGTAGAGATCTACTTTCACTTTTATACTAGTCTTTTTCTGTTGATTGGTGTCAAGAAAGCAAAATTAAATCCACTGTGATTCAATGTTGTAAAACAATAAAATATGAAAACTGACAAGAGGGATGAATAGTTTTCATAGGCACTGTACATACACACAGAATGTATATATTATACATGGAATACTATTACATCCTGGGGAGTCAGAGTTTAACTTCTGTACCGTCTCTATGTCCTTTCCGTGACCGTGTGGATTTCCCCCCACAATGTAAAGATGAACTGGTTAGTAGGTTATTTCGTCCTGTGCTTAGTCTAGGGTTAAGCAGGTGGGTTCTTGGGCAGTGTGGCTCGTTGGGCCTGTTCCGGGCTGTATCTTTAGATAAATAAATTACTTTCCATCCATCTATCAGACATCAAACTGCTTCAAATGTTCTTTATTACTTTAGTTTCTCGAGTGAATCTACGAACAATTTCTCCAAACTTTTCTTCCTGAGTGAAGCAACTCTTCCGGATAAATCAATTGAAGTGTATTTTTAATCTTCGCAAATTTTCACTGTTCCTATTTACTACCATTTGTAATCGATGCAAGAATACATACATATTTTTAAACTGCTTGATGCAGATTTACTTTGTAAGGGTAACAGGCTACGGGATGGAGGGATTCTCGCAATCCCGCGCTTTGTGAAAACTCACTTCCGGAAGCGGGGGTGGGGAACGGCAGCGGTCCCCGGACGTGACGCACGAATCTCGTTGCCGTGCCGAAACCGCCCACGTGACCGCTTTTTTTAAAATATAAAAACGGCTCTGACACACTGCGGTTTATTTATTTTCTGAAAACGTCTGTAAAAAATTATTCCCTTTTTAAAAAAAAAATTCTGGAAGCACGACGAGGGCAGTTGGAGGAGTGAAGGGGGTGGGGTGTAAGTGCCTTCAGGGTGGCCCGGCCCGGCCCGAGATCCCGGTGAGACGACGCGACGCGACGCTTCCCCCCTTCCCCGAGCGGCCGAACGAGGCGGGGGCGCGGGCGCGGGTGGTAGCGCTCGGGCGGCGGGCCTGCCGCCGGTTGCCCTGGTAACCGGCTCTACCCCTCCCCCCGCGTGCGTGCTGGTCCCGGCGCGCCTGTCAATCAAGCGGCTGGGCCGAGCGCTTCCTCCTCTGTCTCTGTGTGTGTGTGTGCGCCGGGGGGTGGAGGGGGGAAGCGGTCTCAGCGAGCTCGTCTGCGGCGGCAGGAGGTGTACGAGGACGCCGGCGGGCACAGGAAGCATGGGCGCTTATCTCTCTCAACCCAACACGGTGAAGAGCTCATGCGAGCGATCCACCGACAAATTCGGCTTCGGCGTCTCGGCCATGCAAGGCTGGAGGGTTTCCATGGAGGTGAGTGGCGGCTGTGTGAATACATGCACAAATGCACACGTTATCTACAAGGGGCCTTGCATCTGGGCTTTGCCTGGCCCTGACCATCTTGCACCCAATCGCTCCCTGTTTAATGGTGCCGGTTGACAGATGGGAACAATCAAAAATCACTTGTTCGTTCCACTCCCGTAACAATGAACGATAGCGTGAACAAAGCGGTAAAATACTGTTCCTGAGATCGGTCTAATTTGAAAATGGGAAACTAAAAGAGAAAACTTTCAGTGTTAGTTCACCGAATTAGAGTAATCTCGGGAAGATCGCATTTCCCACCTCGTGGTTTGAAAAGAAAACAGCGCGCCAATATTGGAGGTCTATTCGGTTATCCAGGTGTACTAAGTGCAAACTCTTTGTAATTTCTACTCTTGTAAATGTTGTTAAGCCTGGTGTGTTTCTTCATGCTTGTAGTTTTTAAGCAAATGTCGGCTTTTGCAAACGCACACCTCACCCAGATTCGCTACCTATTATTTTACTTCAGGGCTATGACTTTACATATTATTGGTACATTTAATTGTTTGAGAACTCATTTTGTGTTTGGTATTACCAGCAGATCACCAGTGACAGTTTAATTAAACTTCTGACAGCCTTTTAGCTTCAGAATCCCCGCAGAAGAGGTTGGGTGATACGAAATTTAGCTGACTTAAAACACGGACGAAGTGAACATTTTAAATGAATGCATGCAGGTTATGGAATGCACTTGGATGGGTGGTGGTGGAGCCAGATGCATTTGGGACATTTAAAAGACTTGGATAGGCCCAAGTAATTGAGATCCTGCTTCTGAAGATAGTGAGACCATGGAGATTGTCAGTCAAGACCCCCATGCCTGTTCTGTTGGTCGTTGAGCTTAATGCTGATGTGTACGTTAATTCTATTTATACGCCTTAACTTCATTTTTCTTTAAGGCCCTGATAGCTTCTGTCTCCTTTCGCATTGCCCCCAAAGTGATGAGTAAAAAGACTGAAGCTCTGGGAAGTTTCTCATCTCTAGATAAATATAAATGTCCTCTTCCAAAATTATTCCCCCTTTTCAGCATTAAACACTTCTTCAGGAAAACAGGCACCTCCTTATCTGCTTCACTTTGGTTCCTTGGGGAAATTTTCTGCCGTCGAGGCACCTGCACTTGCTGCTTCCCTGAATCAGAGGTTAGATGTATCGCCTAGTTACGTGCAACTGCAGCAGCAACCTTGCATTCAGTGTCACTCAGAGAAAGGAGCTCACTGTGGACTTGCAGAAGGCAAAGTAAGGAGAATGCACACCAGTCCTCATTGAGGGGGGAGTCAGTGGTGGAAAGGACGCGCAATGGTGTGTTCCTGGGTGTTAACAGCACCGAAAGGATCTACCCTGAGCAGAACACATTTGTTGCAGTAACAAAGAAGACATGCCTGCAGATCTACTTAAGAGTCTGAGGAGATTTGGAATATCACCAGATTCTCTTACAGATTTCCATAGCTGCATGGTGGAGACCATTCTGACTGGTTGCACCACAGCATTGCAAGAATGTGAAGAGATTTATGGAGAATGGTACCTGGAGTTACAGGGAAAGGTTTAACATGCTCTTTCATGCAGGGAGAGGTTTGAACAGTGGACAGTCAAAGCCTTTTCAAGTATGTAAATGTAAATAAGCGAGATGAGAGTGGATATAGGACCACTAGAAAATAAGGCCGGAGAAATAATTACAGCGGGCAAGGAGATGGCGGATGAACGACATGAATATTTTGCATCAGTCTTCGCTGAGGAAGACACAAGCAGTGTGCCAGGTGTTGCGGGCTGTGAAGGAAGAGAAGTGGGTGCAGTTACTCTTATAAGGGGGAAGCTGCTCAAAAAGCTGAGAGACCTAAAGGTACGTAACTCATCCGGAACAGACGAACTGCACCCTAAGGATCTGAAAGAGGTAGCGTTAGAGATTGTGGTGGCATTAGAAATGATCTTTTGAAAATCAGTGGACTCAGGCATGACTGACTTGTGCAGAAGAACACCCTAAAGGTTAACTTGTAGGTAGAGTCGGTGGTGAGGAAGGTAAATACAATGTTTGGATTGATTTCAAGAGGTCTAGAATAGAAGAGCAAGGTTGTGATGCTGAGGCTTTAAGTACTGGTGAGGCTTCACCTTGAGTATTGTGTACAGTTTTGGTCTCCTCATCTAAGATGTTGGCATTGGAGAGGGCTCAGAGATGGTTCGCAAGGATGATTCCAGGAATGAAAGGGTTATCCTGTGAGGAACATTTGATGGCTCTGGGTCTGTACTCGCTGGAATTTAGAAGGATTTGGGGGGGGGGGGGAATCTCATAGAAACCTTTTGGATGTTGAAAGGCCTAGACAGAGTAGATGTAGAAAGGGTGTTTCCCGTGGTGGGGGAGTCTAGGACAAGAGGGCACAGCCTCGGGAAAGAGGGGTGTCCATTTAAAACAGAGGTGCAGAGAAATTTGTTTAGCCAGAAGGTGGTGAATTTGTGGAATTTATTACGACAAGTGGTGGAAGCCAGGTCCTTGGGTATATTTAAGGCAGAGCTTGATAGGTTTTTGATTGGATTCAGCATTAAAGGTTACAGGAAGAAGGCCGGGGAGTGGAGATGAGAGGGAAGAAATTATTGAATAGCGGCACAGACTCGATGGCCAAGTGACTTAATTCCGCTCCTCTGTGTTGTCTTGTGTTGGATCTTCCTTAGACCAGAGGAGAAGGAAGGTGGAGTCATCAAAGTTTTTCTGATGAGGGATAGGAATAAGCTGAAGAGTCAGTCTTTTCTGCAGCATTGGGGAATCCAGAGCTAAAGGGCACAGATATAAGATACGGAGGGTGGGGGGGGGGGGAAGGGGAGAGAGAATTAAGAGACCTGAGGGGTGACTGCTTTATATGGAGAATAGTGGAATGAGCTTCCGAGAGAGTGGTTGAGACAGGTTCAATTGCAACACTTAAGGATCATTTGGATTGGTACATGGAGGGATGGGGCTTGGATGGTTCTGGGCTAAAATGCAGGTAACTTGGGCTAGCAAGTAGGACAATTTGGGATTAATGGTCTGTTTCTGTGCTCTATTACTCTGACTCAGATGGCAGACAAAGCCATCTCTGTCATAGGCACAGTACAGGACATCCTCAGGGCGAGCTGACTCACAAAGGCCATCTGGGACTTGCCCTGCTCTCATTACTCCCAATAGGGAGAATGTACAAAAGCTTGAAGACCCCTACTCAACAATTTAGGAACAGCTTCTTCCCCTCTGAAATCAGATTTCTACATGGTTTATATATATGCACTACCTAATTTTAAAAAAATCTCCTAAGAATTTGTTTTTCGCTGTTCTGCTGCCGCAAACAACAGTTGCAACCACAGTTGTGATTATAGCAGGTGATGTTACCTGAGCACTGAAAATTCTTTGTGTTATCTGGCCTGTTGTGCTCTTCATATCAGTTGTGAAAGTCTGGATATTCTTAGTAGGTGATTCATTCCCTAGCACAAAGTTTCACTCTCTGGCCCATTGTTTTGAACTGAGCAATACAAACTATTTGTTCTATTTTCACTCTGTCCCTTTTTTATGACCAATAGACCTGATGTGATGGAGAAGTTCATTAAATTGTTGGAATTGCTCAGCCCACTGAGGCCATGCTTTGTGCTTGTAGAACAATCTTGCTCTTTTTATAGCAATACTGTTTTTTATTGTAAGCCCAACACCTCTACTGGGGCATAGGCAGCTTGCTGAAGTCCTCTGTCCTGGGCCAGTCTTTCAACATCTAGCCCATGGTAGACCCTTCCTCAGCCAGGCGTGGGTTCTTTGGAGCTTTTATTTGATGTTTCTATAGTGCTGGGATGGGTATGCTAAGCTCCTTGCCCAATCTTCTTAGATAGATAGATAGATACTTTATTCATCCCCATGGGGAAATTCAACTTTTTTTCCAATGTCCCATACACTTGTTGTAGCAAAACTAATTACATACAATACTTAACTCAGTAAAAAAAATATGATATGCATCTAAATCTCTCGTAACTGAACTTGGGACTGTCCATGGCATAGTTAGCATGTTTTTTTTAACCTTAAAAAAAAATTTGGATAAATATTTGAAGGTCACAATGTATTCTGCATCCATTGTGTATTCTGGATTATTACTGCCTGTTAGTTTTTTTTTCCCTCGATACCCTTTCTTCTGCCAATGCCTGTTTGTGTCCTCTACCCTTTGATCTTGTTGACGTGTTTCTCTCTTTGCCCATTTCAACTTAACATATCAAACTTGGGTATCTCCAGAAAATCTATCGTATCTCCTATCATCCTTCTTTCCGAAAGGGAATAACCTTAGATTCTTGATCATTGTGAGTCATTCCAGGACCTCTTTTCTGCATCCTGTCCAGAGCTTCCACACTCTTCTTAAAGCATTAGTGGCTTGAATCCGATATATTAACCTGGGGACTAACCAGCTTTTGTACTGCTCCCATGTTTACGAAATGTGGAATCCCATTGCTTCATTAGCTACGTTTTCAAAGTTCTGTCTTATTCTAGACATGTATAGATGCATGTATGTTGAAACTCTTTTGCCTTTAATCATTATTCATTGAATATAAACTGTTCTCGCTCTGTATTTCATTCGTGACATGGCTATCTGTGTTCTGAAAGTCCTCATCTACCATCAATGTTCATCATACTTCCAAGCTTTGTGTATTTTATAAATTGTACTAGTTTTGTCCTTTAATATGCATGTTAAATGTTTCAAGTTTGTGATTACATTTTTACAGTGTATCCTTTTTTATTAATTGATAGTGTAATTATTTCTGGATGGATACGCTGTTCACAAACAGCAATGTATGTTCCTGTACAGAGTCAAAGTCCAGAGCAAATTGCTGTGCTATTTTTTAAACAGCTGGCAATGTTGTTTAAATAACAACAATGATTGATGCTGGGAACTTTGTTTGTGATGTATATTAACGATGTGCCTATGAAAGTGGGAGGTGCGATGAGTAAACCTGCAAATGGAACAAAATTCGGTGGTGTTGTGGATAGTGGGAAAAGTTGTCAAAGGCTACAGCAGAATGTGGATCAGGTGAAAAGTTGGATGGGCTGTTGGCTGATGGAATTAATACTGATAACACGTGCAGTAATTGGGAGGGTGCAAGAGCATAATGACCTTTGAGTTGAAGTCCATAGTTCTCTGAAAGTGCCAACATAGACGTTGGCAAAGAAAGCATATGGTATACTTGTTAAGTCGGGCATAGGATTTAAAAGCTGGAAGTTGTTCCAAAACACTGACGAGAGCACATCTCAAATCTTGTGTGCATTTCTAGTCACTGCACTATAGAAACGAGGTGGTTGTGTTGGACAGTGTGTATAGCAGATTCACCAGGGTGTTTCCTGTGATGAATAGTCTGGCCTTGTTTCACCGATAGCGAAGGAGGCTAAGGGGTGCCTTGATTATTAGAGGTACAAGGTGGATAGGCAGAATCTTTTTTCCATGGTAGCTGTATCTAGCACATGAGGTAATAGGTTTAACCCCCCCCACCCAGCCCCGAGTTTGGAACTGATTGTCAGGGGAAGAGAGGAGTCAGATAAAAGTTGCTGTTTAGATAGGCATCTAATCAAGGCAGAGAAGGATATGGAGCTTGTTTATTTAGATGCAAAGAGTATTTCTGAAGACCCACACATCAAATATTTGAAGCTGGGGCAACAGTTAATCTGCAGGTCAAGCAGCGTCAGATGGGACAGTGGGGATGAGGAATTGTTGACATTTTGGGCCAGCTTCCTGCATCAGAAAGTTGGGAGTCAGTTGATTTCTTGTCTGCCACAGACATGGCATTTCTGGTATCTATAATTCTTTGTAAATTGACTTTAAATGTTTATTTTCTCCTTGGCATTTATGCTGTCATTATCGTGATGGCTCTAGTATTGCTTTATGTTGGTGCTGTTGGAGGGATGGATGTAAAATTAACAAAAGGAAAACATGAATTATTACTCATAGTAACCTAGCCCATAGCGTTTTCCTCGAGTGAACTAAGGTGAGTTGTATATTCTAAAAGTCCACGGATAAAGATTTAGTTTCAGAAGCAAATAATGTGATTCCATTATTGCTGTTTTTAATATGGGATTGACATTCTTTTGATAATGAGGCATCAACACTGAAGTGTGAGCCTTTATAATTGTTTTGTTAGACTTTCTATTAAATTTCAATTGTCTGATGTCCAACTTAGTGTAGATCTGTAAAGTCACAATCACTTTCATGGAGTGTGAAGGTCAATAAATAATGATAAGTTAACAGATCAGCATGAGGCTACTCAGTCATCCTGGTTTTGTTTTCAGCCTCATTCTCTCCTTGACCAACCAATAAATATCCCCTGGATTTTGTCCATCCTGGGATGCTGATTAAAACTGGGTGGTATGATTTGGTTTTCCATGTCAAAATATAGCAGGTGCTGTTGAAGCAACATTGATGGAGAGAGATAAATAGTTGATATTTTCAGATGACTTTTCATCTGTACCAGGTACAGTTAGAGAAGCTGTGGCATGCAGATGACAGAGAACAAATGATTTAGAGGCCTGGAAAGAAATGGTACTGAAAGCCAGTGTATAACAAAAGTTGTGTGTTTGGCAGGTTACAGTTGAAGGAGCCAAAGATTACATGCTAAAGTGAGGAAGAAAGAACTCAATCCTGGAAAGGGGAGAGGAGGTTACAATGGCTGATTGCTTAAAAATGTTGCGTTTGGAAGATAGTACAGAGTCTTGTTGAAAGATGAGAGAATTATTCCTTTTGCCTGTATTGAGGTTTATTGGAGCAGTGTGGGTGAGAGGTGGGCTGGGATGGAAAATTGGAATAATTGAAAGACCTAGCAAATAATTTTTAAAGACAATGTGTTGCTCCTTAAGGATAATTGGCACACTCCAAAGGCTGTCAAATTTGCATTTCAAGTTTGTTTTGTGATAAATGCTGATAAATCGTACATCAATGGGTCTGTCATTGGTTATAATGTTTTTTTCATTGTTTTAATCAAAATGTGGTAATGTGTTACTCAATTTTATATTATTTGATTGAAATGTGATGTAATTTTTTCTTTTAGGATGCCCATAACTGTATACCGGAGTTGGATAATGAAACTGCTATGTTTGCAGTCTATGATGGACATGGAGGTAAGAGGCCCTGAGCGAAGAATGTTTTTGCTACACTGTTGTTGTGCCTTTTGTTATGTAAGTACATGTGCACCTGATGTAGGGCTTAATGACAGACACAGATAGGTGTTTTAAAGTGGGCTTTACACAACATTCTCTTGTCCTTCTCGCCTTAAACACTGCTCCCTGAGTTGAGTTCCCGTGTGAAGTTTGCAGCCTTGGATATTAGTAAATAA
Organism: Hemitrygon akajei; assembly: GCF_048418815.1. Taxonomy (NCBI): domain Eukaryota; kingdom Metazoa; phylum Chordata; class Chondrichthyes; order Myliobatiformes; family Dasyatidae; genus Hemitrygon; species Hemitrygon akajei. The sequence goes on along the minus strand of NC_133130.1, from coordinate 116,179,601 downwards.
AATGAGCTGATGTTTGTTGCACTTTGGCTCAACATTTCCTTCCATGTTCCACCAGGCCTGTAAGAAATAAAAAGGAAATCTCTATTTCCTCTTCGGCTCCCTCAGGCAGTTGAAATATACACTCGGCTATTTTGTTGTGTACGCCTCATTAATCCAAATGTCTAATCAGCCAGTCACATGGCAACAACCCAGTGCCTTAAGAGCCTGCAGACATGGTCAAGAGGTTCAGTTGCTGTTCAGATCAAACATTATAATAGGGAAGCAATGAGATCTAAGTGACTTTAACTGTAGAATGATTGTTGGTGCCAGACGGGGTGGTTTGAATATCTCAGAAACTGCTGATCTGTGATTTTCAAACACAGCAGTTTTTAGAGTTCATAGATAATTCTGTTTTTTTTTAATAAAAAAAAAAGCATCCAGCAAGTGGCAATTGTTTGGGCGAAAATGCCTTGATAATGAGAGAGGCCAGACTGATTAAAGACGACAGGAAGGCAACAATAACACGAACAAGTTGAAGTTTAATTATTATTCAACCATACATGAATACCCATGACGACAGCCAAACGCAACAGAGTTCCTCCGCGGCCAAGGTGCAAACTACGGTACCAACAGAAATACACAGCACAAGGCTCATAGAGATGGCAGTAAAACATAGTGACATTCAAAAAAAAAATATAGCTCACGACCCTGAATCACATGTCCTTTAAATTGATGGTGCATGAGTGTTATCAGCAAGAACAAGCAGTTGTCAGCAGTCTGGAGACCAATGCAAACATGCAATCCTGTGTGCCATTCCACTGACTGAACTCTAGAGGGCAGCACTGACGGAAGGCCAGCCCCCAACCCAGCATGGATGCCACTGCCTCTGGCATCTCCTCTTCTGGACTCCAGCAACATGCAATCCCACGGCTTGAGACAGGGTCCTCGCTGCAACTGAGGCCACGCAGCTCACTTGCTGTCCGTCTTGCCTATAAACAAAGGACTTTACCTTATCAATGTCCAACAGTGTCTTGTGGTCCCAAGTGAAACAACGTAGTCACTCGCTGTTAGATTGCACACAGCCGTTGTGCATCAACTCCAGTGCTGCCACGTAGCAGACAGGAACGCGGTCTGCACCAAGTCCAACTCCAATGCTGCCACGTAGCAGACAGGAACGCGGTCTGCACCAAGTCCAACTCCAATGCTGCCACGTAGCAGACAGGAACGCGGTCTGCACCAAGTCCAACTCCAATGCTGCCACGTAGCAGACAGGAGCGCGGTCTGCACCAAGTCCAACTCCAATGCTGCCACGTAGCAGACAGGAACGCGGTCTGCACCAAGTCCAACTCCATTGCTGCCACGTAGCAGACAGGAACGCGGTCTGCACCAAGTCCAACTCCAATGCTGCCACGTAGCAGACAGGAACGCGGTCTGCACCAAGTCCAACTCCAACTCCAATGCTGCCACGTAGCAGACAGGAACGCGGTCTGCACCAAGTCCAACTCCAACTCCAATGCTGCCACGTAGCAGACAGGAACGCGGTCTGCACCAAGTCCAACTCCAACTCCAATGCTGCCACGTAGCAGACAGGAACGCGGTCTGCACCAAGTCCAACTCCAATGCTGCCACGTAGCAGACAGGAACGCGGTCTGCACCAAGTCCAACTCCAATGCTGCCACGTAGCAGACAGGAACGCGGTCTGCACCAAGTCCAACTCCAATGCTGCCACGTAGCAGACAGGAACGAGGTCTGCACCGTCCAACTCCAATGCTGCCACGTAGCAGACAGGAACGCGGTCTGCACCAAGTCCAACTCCAATGCTGCCACGTAGCAGACAGGAACGCGGTCTGCACCAAGTCCAACTCCAATGCTGCCACGTAGCAGACAGGAACGCGTTCTGCACCAAGTCCAACTCCAGTGCTGCCACGTAGCAGACAGGAACGCGGTCTGCACCAAGTCCAACTCCAATGCTGTGCACAACAGTGGTGTGTGGAAGACTTCAAGTTGATGGTCTACAGCCGCAGAAGACCACACTGAGTTCCACTCCTGCACCTAATACACTGGCGCCTGAGTGTCTAGTTCCTTCCATTTGCAGTTTTTTGCAGTCCTTCGGTGAGAAATGTTGCAGACATTTTCCACTAATACAACACACAAGTATACAATGTCTAAGGTAGTTTGGAGCAATGACCAAGATATTGTATAGACTCTGATAATTTCTGTCAACTTAAATTTTATGATTGCAATTTTAACTTTGCAATTCAGTTTTAAAAAGAGAGCCTTACTTCCACAATAATATCTAGTTGTTTAAATAGATATTGTTGATCTGCATGTTTTCTCACTCCAGAATCTGGAATCTATGCCGAAAACCCTAAAAATTCAGTATATTTAATGGGACTCTTATTAAAATGTTGCAACGTTGAGGCTTCTGGGGCGCCTCGAGTGGCAGCAGAACTCTCAATATTCTCGTTCTAGCCTGATACAGCTTAAAAATCACAACTGCTTCTGAGGTCAGTATAGTTAACAAAGACGTCTTAATGCGAGTAAATGAAATATCGCTGCTTAAAACTGACAGAAACAAAGCCAATTGTGGATGTACTCCTCGCCAGATTCCACACAGGAAACGTTGCTGCAGGTCAGGGATACAAGTGCATTTAAAGAAACTCCCAATACTGACTATCTTGCTGGCATACATGCAATCTCTGTTGAATAAAATTGATGATCTCAGAGCTAGGGTGCATTAGGACCGTGTGCATCCTCTGCCCCATGGAATCCTGGTTAACCCCCTTCTGTACCAGATGCAGTGATTCAGATCTATAGAGCCTCTCAAAAGCAGAGGTGGAGGAATATGCCTCATGATCAACTCCTTGATGCACAAGTGTATCAGTGCTGTCCCAAATCTGCTCACCAGACCTGGAGTATCTCGCAATTAAGTGCCGTCCATTTTACCTACTACAGGAAATTTCTGTGATCATTTTGGTAGCAGTTTGCATTCCACCTCAGGCCAATGTCAATAAGGCTTTAGATCTGAGCAATGGGATCAACAAGCTCGAAACAGCACATCCTAATGCCTTCACCATCGTTTTGGGAGATTTTAACCAGGCTAGTCTGAAAAAAATCACTAAGTAATTGCCATCAAGAGACCACTTGCAATTCTAGAGGAAATAACACACTGGACCACCATCAAGAATGCCTACAGTGGTAGTATGTCTGATCACCTGGCTGTACTTCTACTCCCTGAGAATAGGCAGAGACTGAAGACTGCAGCACAAGCAGTGAGGACCAAGAGGGTATGGACAAGGGAAGCACAGGAGTGCCTACAGGACTGCTTTGAATTGGTGATCTGGACCATTTTCAAGGAATCATCTTTGAATCTGGATGGGTATGTTGCAGTTGTTACTGACTTCATTAAAATGTGTGTGTGCGTGCGTGCGTCTCTCTCTGTCTACAAACACTGTACATTCCCAAACCAAAAGCTCTGGATGAACCAGGAGGTATGTAGTCTGCTGAAGGCTACATCTGTGGCATTCCACTCTGCTGACAAGGATCTGTTCTGGAAAACCAGATATGATGTGGAGGGCTATTTCAAAGGCGAAGAGACAATTTTGAACAGTGTTGCAGGTGACATTGGCTGTACGAAAACTCTGGCAGGTCTGCAAGACATTACTCCCTACAAAGCAAAACCCAATAGCATGAATGGCAGTGATGCTTTGCTACGAGATGAACTCAATGCCTTCTATGCCTGCTTTGAAAGGGAGAATGTAATTCAGCTCTGAAGATCCCGGCACCTGATGACCCTGTGATCTCTGTCTCGGAGGCTGATGTTAGGCTGTCTTTAAAGAGAGTGAAGACAAGGCGGAAGGTCCCGATGGAGTACCTGGTAAGGCTCTGAAAACGTGCGCCAACCAACTGGCGGGAGTATTCAAGGACATTTTCAACCTCACTGCTACGGATGGAAGTTCCCACTTGCTTCAAAAAGGTAACAATTATACCAGTGCCTAAGAAGAGTAGTGTGAGCTGCCTTAATGACTGTTGCTCAGTAGCACTCGCATCTACAGTGATGAAATGCTTTGAGAGGTTGGTCAAGACTAGACTCTCAGCAAGGACCTGGACCCACTGCAATTTACCTATCACCACAATAGGACAACGGTAGATGCAATCTCAATGGCTCTTCACGTGCCCTTAGACCCCATGGACCAATGTCAGGATGCTGTTCATTGACTATAGCTCAGCATTTAACACCATCGTTCTCACAATCCTGATTAGTATGTTACAGAACCTGGGTCCCTGTACCTCCCTCTGCAATTGGATCCTCGACTTCCTAACTGGAAGACCACAATTTGCATATTGGTGGCAATATCTCCTCCTCATTGACGATCAACACTGGTACACCTCAGGGGTGTGTGCTTAGCCCACTGCTCTACTTTCTCTATACCCACGACTTTGTGGCTAGGCATAGCTCAAATACCATCTGTAAATTTTGCTGATGATACACCCAGATGGAGATGAGAGAGTGTGCAGGAGTGACATACGCCAACTAGGGAGTGCTGTAGCAGCAACAACCTTGCTCTCAACGTCAGTAAGACAAAAGAGCTGGTTGCGGACTTCAGGAAGGGTAAGACAAAGGAACACATACCAATCCTCGTAGAGGAACCAAAAGTGAAGAGAGTGAGCAGCTTCAAGTTCCTGGGTATCAAGATCTCTGAGGACCTAACCTGGTCCCAACATATATAGCAGCTATAAAAAAGGCAAGACAGTGACTACACCTCGTTAGGAGTTTGAAGAGATTTGGTCTGTCAACAAAAACACTCAAATTTCTATAGATGTACCTTAGAGTGCACTCTGACAAGCTGCATCACTGTCTGGTATGGTGGGGGGGGGGGGGGGGGGAAGCTACTTCACAGGACCAAAAGAAACTGCAAAGGGTCATGAATTTTATCGGCTCCATCTTGGGTACTAGCCTACAAAGTACCCAGAAAATCTTCAAGGAGTGATGTCTCAGAAAGGCAGCATCCATTATTAAGGACCCCCAGCACCCAGGGCTCCCTTTTCTCACTGTTACCATCAGGAAGGAGGTACGGAAGCCTGAAGACACACAGCGATTCAGGTACAGCTTCTTCCCCTTTGACATCCAATTCTTAAATGGACATTGAACCCATGAACACTACCTCACCTTTTTAATATTTATTTCTATTTTTGTATGATTGTTAATCTATTCAAAATACATGTACTGTTATTTATTTTTTACTTTTTTTCTCTATATTATGTATTGCATTGAACTGTTGCTGCTAAGTTAGCAAATTTCAGGACACATGCCGGTGATAATATTCTGATTCTGAAATTTTGGTGTCAAGAGAATGCCAGTTTTTGACTCCTCATTTCCTTTGATGTTCTCCCTTTGCATTTGTTGTGCTTCCTCATTCCTCATCCTCTACATAGCACCATCCAGAGACAGAGAAGCAGTTTCAGCGACAGGTTACTATCGATGCAATGCTCCTCAGACAGGATGAAGAGGTCAATACTCCCCAATGCCATTAGGCTTTACAATTCTACCGCCAGGACTTAAGAACTTTTTAAAGCTATTATTAATGCTTTTTGAGATGGTGATTTAGATGCATATCTTATTTTTTTTTCTGAGTTAAGTATTGTATGTAATTAGTTTTGCTACAACAAATGTATGGGACATTGGAAAAAAGTTGAATTTCCCCATGGGGATGAATAAAGTATCTATCTATCTATCTATCATTTGTATTTCTGGTATTCAACCTCCACAACAACCCTTGCCTCCTGTAAGTTCTGATTCCTGAAGAAATTCTATATTATCATTGACATATGTTGTGGAATTTGTTGTTTTACAGCACCAGTACAGTGCAGTACATAAAAATGCTTTGAGAATACTGGAGTGATGGAGTTGGCATCCATCATTTAGGGCCCCCACCACTCACAGCATGCCTTTTTCTCATTACATTCAGAGAAAAGGTACAGGAGCTTGTAGACATTAAGCGTTTTAGGAACAGCTTCTTCCTCAGTCAACAGAATTCTAAATGGATACTACCTCATCTTTTTGCTTTTTTTCTGCACAATTCATATTTCTTAATTTACAATAAATTTCATGATCTATGTCAAAGATAATATAGAATTAATTTGGGAAAATTGTGCCTCAGATCTTACAAGAGGCCAGGGTTGTTAAGGTTGATTTCTCCACCTAAAGACTTCTGAATGGGCAATGAACCCATTATTACTTTTCTTCTTTTTGCTCTACTTAATTTTTATGTATATATTTCTTGATATTTATGGACAACAGCTTGGCATTCAAAACTATTGTTCCCGCAACTAATCAGTAAGCTTCAAAACTTTGGCTTCAATACCTCCTTGTGCAGTTGAGTCCTGTATTACCTCACTTGCAGATCCCAGTTAGTTTGGAGTAGCAATAGTATTTCCTCCACAATCTCCATCTGCATAGATGCTCCACAATGCTGTGTGCTTAGCCCTCTGCTTTACTTGTTTTATATTTATGACTGTGTGGCTAAGCACAGCTCCAATGCCATATTCAAGTTTGCTGACAACACCACTGTCGTAGGCTGAATCAAAGGTGGTGACGCATCAGCATATGTTAGGGAGACTGAAAATCTGGCTGAATGGTGCCACAACAACACCTCTTGCTCAACGTCAGCAAGACTAAGGAGCTGATTATTGGCTTGAGAAGGACGGATAGGGGGATAAAAGATGGAAAAGGGCAGCGACTTTAAATTCTTTGGTGTTATTTCAGTGGACCTGCCCTGAACCCAGCACATAAGTGCAATTATGAAGAAAGCACAGCAGCGACACTAATCCCTTGGAAGTTTGTGAAGATTTGGCATGATATCTAAAACTTGGACAAACTTCTGTAGATGTGTAGTGGGGAGTGTGTTGACTGGTTGCATCATGACCTGGTACGGAAACACTAATGCCCTTGAATGGAAAATCTTGCCAAAAGTAGTGGATACGGCCCAGTCCAACATGGAGTGCAATTGCAGGAAAGCAGCATCCATCATCAGGTACCCCCCAGCACTCAGGCTGTGCTCTCTTCTCGCTACTGCCATCAGAAAGAGGTTACAGGATCCTCAGGACCCACCATAGGGTTCAGGAACAGTTATAACCCCTCAACCATCAGGCGCTTGAAGCAGTAGGGAATAATTCACTCACCCCAGCACTGAGCTGTTCCCACAGTCTTCATCTCACGTTGTCAGTATTTATTGCTTTTCTCCCCTTTGTTATTTGAACAGTTTGTTGCTTTTGCACATTGGTTGTTCACCCGTCTTGTTGGGTGTCGTCTTTCACTGATTCTGTTACGTTTCTTGAGTTACTGAGTTTGTCCACAGGGAAATGAATCTCAGGGTTGTATATGCTGACATATACATACTTTGGTAATTTACTTTAAACTTATTTTATGCATTGCACTGTCCTGCTACCGTAAAACAACAGATTTCATCACATGTCAGTAGTAATAAATCTGATTCTGAAGCACTAATTTAGAATGACTGAAACTGCCACCTATGATTTATATTCTTGCTCTTTTCTTGCCTGTTCTTCACACAATTTGTTCAGCTGGCCTTGACCTCGTGTGATCTAGTTTCCTGCCTGAGAAACCTCAATTGATCTATATTCCCAATCTGGGGTTTTGCTTCGTGTGTAGTCACGATGTGGTAGTTATTTTCCACACTGTTTCCTCTTCTTTCAACTCTGACTTAATTTCTTCTCCACTAACCCATTCCGTCTGCATATGAAATCTTTTCTTACTTTAAAATACTTTAACTGTTTTCTTTCAGGTGAAGAGGTGGCGCTATACTGTGCAAAGTATCTGCCAGATGTTATTAAGGAGCAGCAGGCTTACAGGAATGGAAAATTGCAGAAGGTATAATCTTCACATGCTGTCTTTGAAATTAAAGCGACAAAACATTTGTCTGGTTCAAATGTAAGCCGAGTCATTTTGAGGAATTGATTTTTGCAAAGGATTAATTAGAAATACAGTCCGATTTAGTTTAGAAAGTAGTCTTTTCACACCATGTCAGAGGGCAAGTTTGGAGAAAGTATTGTGTTATTGGGAATGTCTCTCTTTGGCAATTCCTCGGGGTTGAGAATAATTTGCTTCCACCTGTTCTGAAGTGACTAGTGAGGCCAATGTGGGACTTGCAGAGTATGTCACAAGTGGGCAGGAGTAGCGTAGCAGAGCAATGGTTTGTTATTTTGGGAGGTGGTATGTCACTTCCAGTATTAATGCTGGGTTTCTGTGTGCTGCTGAAAAATGAGCTCTGTTGTATATTTAACAAATGTGATCTATCATTTTGTGCAGACGTGGCTGGGTGATTCCCAGAAGACAGTAGGGATATTGTATCTTTTCAAGAAGAGCAAACTTAAATATTTGCCTCTTTCCACCTAGTAATCTATTGATTTATTAGCTTGGAGAAGAGATTTTGCTGAGGAATATGTTGCTAGGACTGTCCTTCGGAGCCAAGTATAGTGAGGAGGTCAATACTGAGGATTTAATTTTTAACCTGTTGTGAAATACAGCATGTAATAGGCCTTTTCACCCAAAGGAGTCTGCCACCCATTTACACCCATGTGTGACTAATTAATCTACTAATTTGTGCATCTTTGGGATATGGGGAGAAACCGGATTGCCTGGGGAAACCCAATGCAGTCAAGGGAAGAATGTACAAATTCCATAAACACTGTGGTGGGAATTGACCTCTGGGTCATTTTATGTTTTTATATAATGAGTTCTAACACAAACTGCTGTGTGCAGTTTTGTTCTCTGTACCAAGGGAAGTGGGTACTTAAGTGCCTTGAGAATGATGCTGTGTTTACTAGCATAAGCAACGTCTCCTGTAGGGTGGTTGAAAGTCACTGGTGTTTAGTACATTGGAAGGTAATCTCATTCGATGTATAGGAGTGATGTGTGGACTGGAGACTGAGGAGCAGGGTAGCAGGGACACGTGTTCTTTCCATTTGATTGATGGGGTTTGGGCAGGGCATTCAGCAGTGTCTGTGCAATCTCATTATAGAGCAATCTAGTCAGTCCCATTCTGCTCCAATTTCTCTTTTTTTTTCTTGGCGTTTTTACAAGTTGAAATTTATTGTCATTCAACTGTACACATGACCAGTCTACTGCCAATCTGAGACAGTGTTCTTCAGACCACGGTGCACAGCACAATATGTACAGTAACTCACACATAACACATCAAGTAAAATTACCACAACTGAATTAATAAGTCCCGCTTGGTGGCGCAATAACATCAGCGCCGGACTCCGGAGCGAAGGTTCCCGAGTTCGAATTCAAGTCAGGTTGAGCGTCGAGCTAGCAACTCGGCCTCGTAAAAATAGCTTGCTATGGAAACACCATCATGACGGTGCCCCGATAACCCCACTGCCGAGTTAAGGGCTATTCTTCTTCTTCTTGAATTAACAAATAATAGGTGCATATGCAATACAGGCTTAAAAAGTAAACAGTATAACGCTACTTGTGCTTCGTGCATGATGAGATCTGTGTGGTGGCAGGGAGTACAGTTTGCAGCTTGGGGGAAGAAGCTGTTTTTCACCCTAACAGTTCTTGTCTCAGTGTTTTGGTACTCCTGCCTGATGGTAGGGGGCCAGAGAGATTATTGGATAAATGTGGGCGGGGTATTCAATTTCTGTTCAAATCTGATGATTTTGCTGGATGTAAGAGTTTTAGAAGCAATTTCCAGATTATAACTGCTTAAATGCTCGTAAAAATGTTCCTCTCATCCCCTGGTATCTTTGCTACCACTGTAATAATCAGAATTCTTTGCTCATTGAATTCTTTTAATTTTTTGTTAGCCCTGTGTAAATCTGTAATGATCTTGTACACCTCTGTTAAATCCTTGATGATTGCTTCAAGGTAATAGCCCCAGCTTCTCCACTACTTTTGAGTTGAAGACTCTTATCCCTGGAGCCATGCTGATAAATAGTTTGTGTTGAAATGAACCTCAGTACGATGCAACTGTTCTATAGGATCCAGTTTTCAATGTCATGGGATGAAAGGAGAGGGTCGCTAGGGATTATTCCAAAATTGGAAGTTGGCCTTTAATGTATTTGGCCAAAATTCAGAATTTGAAAATATCAGTGTGTTATTTCTACTGATCCTCATGAGTAAATTTAAAACCTTTCTTCCCCCACCCTTTGCAAAAAAAATAGCTTCCATCCTGTCAGCATTAAAAGCTACAGCATCTCCAGGCAGGTATTAGCATGATGCAAGTTCTGGTGCTCAATATTATAGCAGGTGAATGAAAAGGCATTGTGTGACTAGGCAATGGAAGTGATTGAACTGATAAGTTCTATACTGGCTCCTTTGGTAGGGTATTAACTACAGACTTGGACAGGAGTGTTCCAGAGAATGTATATGAATGGAATTCAGAAAAGCGTGCATGATTTTTGTTTATATTGTCTTTAAAAAAAACTTGAGTCATAATGGAAAATGTTTCATGAAAGCAACACACAAAATGCTGGAGGAACTCAGCTGGTCAGGCAGCATCATTGGAAGAGTATAGTCAATGTTTTGGACCAAGATCCTTCAGCAAGACCAGAGGGGAAAAAAGATGAGGTGTCAGAGTTAGAAGGTGGGGGAGGGAAGGGAGAAACACAAGGTGATAGGTGAAGCTGGGAAAGGGGAGGGGTGAAGTAAAGAGTGGAGAAGTTGATTGGTGAAAAAGATACAGGACTGGAGAAGGAACAGAAGGTCATGGGAGAAAGAAAAAGGGGGAGGTGCACCAGAGGAATGCAATGGGTGGGTAATGAGATAAGGGGGTGGGGAGCATTACTGGAAGTTGGAGAAATTGGTGTTCAGGCCATCAGGTTGGAGGCTATCCAGACGAATACAAGGTGTTGCTCCTTTACTCCGTGAGGCCTCATTGTGACATTAGAGGACACCATGGATGAGCATGTCGGAATTCCCATTTTAACTGCACTTCCTATTCCCATTCTGACATGTCAATCCGTGGTCACTTTAATCGGCAGAATGGAGTCAAACAATGGCTCTCCCCTCAACCCACAGATTGCCCGCCATGAGGTTCACACACGTTGCAGCTACCTCCTGGAATATTCTCGGAGACCACTGAGCACGCAAACCATCTCCACACTTTCTGCCTTCACCTCGATGTTTCAGTCTCCCTGATGGCTTTAATCAGTGAACAGTTGAAGCATTAATCGGTGAAATGGAGTCCAACATTGGCTCACACACACTACCTCTGCCTCCTGGAATCCTCTCAGAGACTGCTGAGCGCTGAAACACCCAAACTATTTCCAAACAGCAAATGACTGGCTCTAACAGTTCTAGCATCACATCCAAGACAAAAAACAAATGTAAAAGACATAGAAGTGAAGTATATGGTTTGTGATCTATCCAGAAGATGTTGACTGAAGGAGTGTTGTACGCAGACGCCATCTTGACTGGAAGTTTCCTAACAATCACCTGTACAGCTTTGAGAGGGCCAAGAAGTATTTTTAATAATCTGCAGCCATAGGTGAGAATGTGAATGAAATAATCTGAAACACAGAGCCTATTCTGCAAGTATAGGGGAAAATATTTTAGAACTTTGAGGCTGGATGTGCAGATCACTTTGTTCTGTACTCTTCTATTCTTGCCAGCAGGTGAAGCTAAAGAGCTAAATAAACTCACGATTAGTTCCAGTGCTACCATTCCAGCTGAGAGTATTTTTACCCATTGATTTATTTATTAATATGCAATGCTAAATAGGTCCTTCAAGCCATGCCACCCAGCAACCCCCGATTTAACACCAGCCTAATCACAGGACAATTTGCAATGACCAATTAACTTACTAACTGGTAAATCTTCGGACTGTGAGAGGGAAGCTGGAGTGCCCGGAGAAAGCCCACACTTTCCATGGGAGGATGTACAGATTCCTTACAGATGACATCAGAATTGAACTCTTGAGCTCTGACGCAGAGCTGTAATAGCGTTGCACTAACCATTGCACTATTGTGGTGGTGCTCATAGATCAAGACAGCATAGAATTCAGCTCTTCACCCCATTTAGCCAGTGCTGAACCTTGAATCTGCCTAGTCCCATCAACCTTCACCTAGACCATAGCCCTCTAAAACCCTCTGATCTATGTATCTGTCCAAATTTCCCTCAAATTTTGCAATTGTCCCTGCATCCCACTATTTCTGGTGACTTGTTCCACACTCTCAACACCCTCTGAGTGAAGTTCTCCCTCACGTTCACATTGTATCCCCTTAAATATTTCACCTTTCACTCTTAACTCATGACTCTCCCAATCTCAGTGGAAAAAAAAGCCTGCTTGAATTTTCCCAATCTATACCCCTCATAATTTTGTATGTCGCCATCAATTCTCCCCTCGATTTTCTACATTCTAGGGAATAAAGTCCTGATCTATTCAACATTGCCCTTTAACTCTGGTCCTTGGCCCGACAACATCCTTGTATATTTTCTCTTAACTTTTTCTATCTTATTTACATTTTACCTGTACGTAATTGACCAAAGCATTACACAATACTCCAAATTTGGCTTCACCAATGTCTTAAACCATTTCAACATAACATCACTGCTTCTGTACTCAATATGTTGGTTTATGAAGGCCAGTGTGCCAAAACTTTTCTTTATGGCCCTATCTACCTTTGACACCACTCAAGAAATTATAGATCCCTCTCCTCAGTGCCCTACCGCTCACCATGTAAGGTCTACCCTGGTTGGTTGTCCCGAGTGCAACATCTCGCAATTGTCTGCATTAAGTTCTATCTGCCATTTTTCAGACCATTTCACCAGCAGGTCCAGATCCCACTGTAAGCTTTGATAGTCTTTCTCACTGTCCACTACATCTCCAATCTTGGTGATCTGATTCATCATATTATTCAGATCGTTGATGAAGATGATAAACGACAGCAGACCCAGCATGAGTCCCTGTGGCACTCCATTCGTCACAGGCTTCCAGTCAGAAAGGCAACCATTTACTACCTCATCTTGAATGCCAAGCAACTGAAATTTCTTGACCAAACTCCCATGTGGCGTCTTGTGAAAGGCTGCTCAGAACTTTAGTCCCATCGTGCTCAACTTTTCAATTCCTGACTTTGCATGTAGGCTTAACAGCATCTTTGCCCACTAACTGTTCTGCCACTCTGGTACCCCTTCCACTCTAGTTTAAACCCCCTGTAGGTGCAGCACTGGAACACTGACCTGTTAGGATATTAGTCCCCCCTTCCAGTTCAGGTGCAAACCACCTCTTCTGTACAGATCCCACCTTCCCTGGAAGGGAGTTCAATGATCCAAAAATCCTCCATCCTGCCCAAACTCCTTAGCCACATGTTAAGCTGTGTTATCTTCCTTTTTCTGTTCTCACTAGCACATGGGTAGCAATCCTAAAATCACATCCCTGGATGTCCTGTCCTTTAATTTAGCACCTAACTTCCTGAACTCTTTGCTGGACCTCATTTCACCTCTTACCCGTCTTATTGGTGCCGACGTGGACCACGGCACTGGCTGTTCATTCTCCCACTTTAGATTGCACTCAATCCGAGGTGGCCCTGGCACGTGAGGGAACAATCCATCCGGATGCACTTCCTGAAGGTGTGGTCATCAGGGACACTGGCGGTCTCCTTACCTTGCCATATCCCACAAGAGATACATTCCAGTGTCCTTTCTGGCATCTGTATAGCACGTGTGCAGAAAGAAAGAATAAATCATGGCCTGAACTCCCCACTCCAACTCTGGACAACTCACACAATGGCTATTCTGTTTAAACTTGCTTTATTAGCCCTTGTCAAGTGCCCGATTATGGGTAATCCTATATCTTCTTGGGACTGTGGTGTGCAAAATATACTGACTGCCTCCGCTTGCTTCTGTTAAACTCTCTCTCCCCCAATGCAATCTGGTGTCTACTCGGACAGGCATGTGTGGTGTTGTTGACTTTTTTATTCCCTGTGTTCTTTCTGATTGAAGCAAGTTTCTTTCGTGGATTATCAAAAAGCAAAACAATGCAGCAGCTGGAAATCTAAAATAAAAATTGCTTTGGAAGTTTTATCAACCGTATTAATTCACTCAGTGGAAGGGTCATATTTTCTTCAGGAGATTCTGAGCATGCCTTTAAATCTGTTCCCATAATCCATGTCAGAACTTGATATAGCATGTCCGTTATATCATGGCATATAGAAACGTGGCAGTTAGAAGCAGAAGTAGGTTGTTTTTTTTAAATTTAGAGTTGCAACACAGTAATAGGCCCTTCTGGCCCAATGAGCTCTCACTACCCAAATGCATCCATCTGATCAGTTAACCTACTACTCTGTTGGATAAGCTGGGATTTTATTCCTTGGAATGTAAACAATTGGGGGGCAGTGAAATTACAGAGGTGTATCGAATCATAAGAGGCATAGATAGGGTAAATGCATTCAGACTTTCCCCCCAGGAAATCGAGAACTGAGAGCCTATGCTCAAGGTAGGAAGGGATCAATTTAAATTGGCTTTTTTTTTTGCAGAAAGTTTGTATGTCTGAGGAGTGAACTGCCAGAGAAGCGTGCAAATAACAATTTATAAAAGACAATTCACCAGAGTCTGTTATGGGCTAAACATTGGCAAATTGAACTGACTTGGATGGGCCTCGTTGGTTGTATTGAATCATTTGGGCCAAAGAGCCTGCTTCTTTGCAGAATAGCTATGAATGAGCTACACAGCCCTTGTTAATGGCTTTATCATTGCGCTCAAATGAATGCAGTAGCCTATTCCTGTTTTCTCACCACGGCCATTTATCCCTTTAGGCCTAATAGAGTATTATATTCAGCAAACAACTGTTCTAGTCTGGTTTTGGTGACTTCTTCCGAAAAGCTACCAGAAATCTATGCTTATATAGTTTTAGGTGTACCGTCTAAATGTTTTTCCATGTCTCATCAATATTATGCAACTTTAACATTATAATCTCTTCATTTCTTGCCTTTTCATCCAAGGCATTGGAGGATGCCTTTCTGTGCATAGACAGCAAGCTGACAGAAGAAGTGGTTATCAAAGAGCTTGCCCAACTTGCAGGCCGGTCTCGGGAGGATGATGGCGAGAAAGTTGCTGATGAAGATGATGGTAGGTTGGAACTAAACTGATTTCTGAATGGAGTAGGACCCATTCATGGAGTTGATGTTCACCTAAAGAAAATATAATTTATAAGCATGTGGTATGTCAGAAATATGGTGCTAGTCATTTGTATTTTGTCTGCCAAGAACTTGAGTGTGTGGGCAGTGTTTCTTTTTTTATATATATATATATTTCCAGGTTTGTTTGTGTGTCAAGTGACTTGATATGATACACCAGCACAAGTGCTTTTTTTCCTCTCATCACAGAGCTATTTATAACAAGTCTTTTACCAATGCTTTAATCAAGAATTCATGTTAGTTTTCCCACTCTCTATCTTGTCCTTCCTCCCTAAGCTAAAAGAGAAATTCTTCATTTTAAAGAACAGTTATAAATAGGTTTAGGAGACAGTAATGTATCTCTTCTGGAGAGAGACAGAAAAAGCTGATTGAATATTTTTGTAATGAGAAAGGCCATCTTCCAATATTTAATCATTTCAGTTGATTTTTCCCTTCCTGTCCCAAATGAACTTGGTGCAAATAGTAAGCGTGTTCTCAAATGGGAAGACTGTACAGGAACAACACTCACAGCTTGATTCTCATTTGGCAACAGTGTTTGAATTGATTACTACCCAGAACAACGTGTGATTTACGATGTCTTGCGTATTTGAGTTTGGTTTATTATTGTCTCGTATCAAGATACAGTGAAAGCCTTTTGTTTTGAGTGCCATCCAGGCAGATCATGCCATACAGAATATCGTAGTAATATAAAGAAAATCAAATTTGTTTTGTTTTATTTAGCGATACAGTGTGGAGTAGGCCTTTCCAGCCCTTCGAGCCGCACCATCTCATAGCCCCGATTAACCCTAACCTAATCACGGGACAATTTACAATGACCAATTAAACTACCTGTGTGTTTTGGACTGTAAGAGGAAACTAGCACTTGCAGTAAACCCACACATTCCACTGGGAGGGCATGCAGAGACAACGGAATAGCACCAGAATTGAACTCTGGCCCCAAGCTATAACTAACTACTGTGCTATCATGCCACCCAAATACAGAATATGGTGTTACAGTTATAGTGCATTGCAGGTAGACGAAGTACAAGGGCCACAATGAGGAGATGGAGTGCACCCACTGATAACTTGTTTCAGTAATACTTGTTCCTAATGCCAGTGTTATATCCCCCCCACACATGAATCGATTTTGATTTGTTTCTTTATGGCATTCTACTTTTCTAATATTCAGACATTTGCCAGTGATATTAAACCTCATTCTGATTCTTAAGATCTGTGTTGATACAAAAAGCCAATAACTAGCTTGAAGATAAAAATGAGAATAGGCAATCCGTGCAAGAGGAAGAAATAAGCTTGACAATAGGAATGTAACAGTTAGTAATGAGACAAAGATATTAGTGGATGAGCGCTCATAGAGAACAGTGTCAGTGGGGACCAGCTGGCAAAATATGAAAATTCTGCTGTAAAGGAGTATAAGGTGAGTTTTTCATTGAACATAGGACCTGTACTGTTCTGCAGTGTTCTTCAGCCTGTCGTGTGCTGACCTTTTAACCTACTCCAAGATCAATCTAGCCCTTCTTTCCTAGTTTGTCCTCCATTTTTCTATCAGCCTGGAGCCAATCTAAGAGTTTCTTAAATGATCCTAATATGCCTCTACCACTACCCTTGACAGTATGTTGCATGCACCACACTTTTTTTGTGTAAAATAAAACTACTTCTGATGTCCTCCCTGTACTTTCCTCCAAATACCTTTAAAATTATGCCTCCTTTCCATGAAATGGTAGTGTTGTTTGCTGAGCCGATAGGTGTATTTATGTGCTCCAGTATAAGTGCATTCACCCTACCTTCAATAATCAGCTAACACATTGTCTATTTGTTTGTAACTAAGAAGTACTTTTATCCTTTAGTTGATCATGAGGAGACTGCACTTTTGCATGAAGAGGCAACAATGACAATTGAAGAATTGCTCACCCGATATGGACAAAACCAGAACAGTACCAAACCTGTGAAAAGCAAAACTTCACCTGCTATCAAGAAACTGCCGTCCAAGGTTGGGGATAAAAACAAAACTGAGAAGGAAATGAATGGCGAGCTTGAGAGCGGTGAAACCAATATGGATGAAACAGAGAGCAACAATGGGAAATCAGAAGCAGCAGCGGGAATCTCCTCCAGTTCTGATTGTGGGGGCGAGGAAGCTGAGTTGGGGAATGGGAGCAGCACTGGGTCCGGTTCAGATAAACAACTTGCCAAGGCTGACAAGGGTTCTGAAGAGGCTGTTGTGTCGTCATCCACAGCTGATGCAGGGCCATCCTGCTCCTCCTCTGATAAATCTCAGCGAGTGGCCAAGTCAATGTTCTTTGAAGACAGTGAGGATGAATCTGAAGAAGCAGAAGAGGAAGAAGATAGTGAAGAGGTATCCTTTACATCTTTATTTTATTTGTGCTAATTTGAGTGAGGGAATTGGAGCTTGGAGGTAGAGATAGAAGTTGTACATTTAGTGGTGTACTTAGAAGTATTAAAACTTGTGCTCTCAAACAAAAGTTAGCCTCACCCAGTATCTGGCTTTGGGTATTAAGATTAGTTGTATCTCATCTTTGGATTTGAAATTGGGTACAGGAGCATCTAATAAGGAGATGGGTTCATCTATAGAGCTGATCAGTAAAGAGTGTAAGAAAAGAGGAAAAAGTGAGTTGTTTGTGCACCTTGAGAATGCAGTAAAACAGCTAGATCCGATGTAGGCCTCAGGCTAAAACACAACCTATCTCAAACTTTCTACGTACTCATCCAAGTCATTTTTATATTCCAACCAGCAGCTTCTGCACTGTCTAGCACAACCATACCTTTCCTATAGAACTACAGAGAGTGCTGTATACTCAAGAGTTTAATGAAGTTGTGACATAATGTCCTGCCTTTCATATTCTATATCCCAACCTGTGATAGGAACCATACCATATACCTTGACCATCCTGTTGACCTACGTTGCCACTTTGAGAGAACTGTAGTCTTGAACACCCTTGGTCCCCTGTTCATATACAGTGAATGGCATTGTCATTTACTGTATGTGTCCTCTCATCACCTATTCACCCCCCCCCATTTAAAGTTACATGTACTGAGATAGTGAAAAACAGTATTTTGCATGCCATTTATAAATATCATACATTGAGATAGTGGAAAGAGAAGGGAAATAATGGAATCCAGATTTAGTGTTATATTATCACTAAGAAATTACAGTGCAACTAAGGTGCAGGGGCCATAATGGTGAGAGATCAGGACTTCATTGTACAAAAGGTGGTATTCTTTCAATAACGTAGGGATTTGGAGCTTTGAGCATCGCTTTGTCAGTGTCCTCTGTCCACTTGATCAACACCATCTAGTGTCTGTTTGTATTGGTTATGTGAATAGTTGCGCCTTCTCTATAAAACCGACTGTGTAATTAAGGCCTCTATTGATAAGGAGACTGAGGAGTTGGTTCACTTATCCTTCCAGTGAATTTGGGAGATGTTATTGAGGCAGCATTGATGGTTTCTTGAGATACCTGCTGTTTGAATTTGTCCCAGGTGTGAAGTCTTGACCTGTTTTCTCAAATGACCAAAGTCTGGGCTGGGGCATTAAATGCAATGATGCAATTTCATGTCATCGCTTTCTCTTCTAATTTGAAACAATCCTTGACTTCCTTTGTTAGCCAAGCTTGATCATACTTCTTGAGTCTTTATTCTTTAATGGAGAATGTGAAATATTTTCTTCATTTGTCTGCATACTGCAGATTGTCAGTTGCGGTTTGGGTATCTTTGTTCTGGAGTTACTGTAGGTTGGAAAAACTTCCCATCAGTTCTGAAGATTTGCTCCAGTCCAGCTTGGAGTGTTGCAACCAGAAAGATTGCCTCAACATTTTTCTCAATGACACAGTTTTGTTTCACTGATGAAGGCTTTATTATAAGTCTTTTGATCAATACCATGGCTTGTTTACACAACACTTACAAGGAAAACCTAAATTAAACATGAATTATACAAGAAAGAACTTAATTAGAACAAAATAAAGTGCAAAGTGGTTATAATATGGTAATATTGAGTTAGCGATCAGGGTTGGTTCAAGAACTGAATGGTTGAAGGAAAGCAGCTGTTCCTGAACCTGGTGGCGTGGGACTTCAGGTGTTTCAGCCTACTCCTGAAATTGTTTTTGGGTTCAGATAGGGCCTTGTTCAGTGGCGGCAATGGGACGGCCTGAAGCAGCTGTTGTGTGATGGGATATGCTCAGTAGCCAACTTCTGTCCTCTAGCACTTCACTGAAACGTGCCAGAGGATGTATGTGAGCACCTGCAAATCAAAGGCTTCTGTCATTCCTGCCTGCAGTATACCGTACTGCCCTCCGACAAAGGTTCCCAGGGACCACTTGCCACATCTAT
This sequence comes from Hemitrygon akajei, assembly GCF_048418815.1. Lineage (NCBI taxonomy): Eukaryota > Metazoa > Chordata > Chondrichthyes > Myliobatiformes > Dasyatidae > Hemitrygon > Hemitrygon akajei. Next base: position 116,160,120 of record NC_133130.1, on the reverse strand, counting down.
AAGAAATTGGAAGATGGCTACCAATTTGTGAATGTGCCAGCTCAGCATTTTGTCTGATAGAAGGAAAGCAGGTTTGAAGATCAAGACTTCAGATTTGATCTAAACTTGTCGTTCAGCAGCAGTTGTGATTTTTGCCTTCCTGTGTGCCTCTGAGGCTTAAGGCATCTCAAGCCATTGGAGAAATGTAGCCAATGCAAAATCCTCCAAATTCCTATGGAGGATAAAAGAACCATGTCCTTTCCCAGACTAACATCCCCAACTGTGAGGCCTAAATATGTTCAGTTGGTAACATTTGCACATCAGGCGCCCAAAATGGAAATGGACCATTTGACCTAACTCATCAGCACTAACCAAGTCATTCACCTGGGCTCATCCTCCTCCTCTAAACCTTTCCTATCCATTAACTCTTAAACATCATAATTGTACCTTCTGACATTGTAATGGATTACTGAGCAACAAGAAAAGTTTCAAGATTATGCTTCAGGCCCTCTGGAAGAAATGCAACATCTCTGCTGAATCCTGGGAACCATTAGCCCATGACTGCTCAGTGGAGAAGAATCCTGTCTTAGTGGCTTTGGGCTTGCACAAAGTGCCTGCATGAACAATGGACGAAGTGGACTCACTTGGAAGTTCCCACATACACATTTGGTCACCTGGCTTATCTGTGGAAGAGTCTGCAGTTCCCATGTTGATCTAATCAGCCACTTCAGAAGCCAAAGTGGAAAACTCGACCTCAGTCGCAAGGGACTAAAGAGAAAGAAAATTTCCTTAAATAATTCTCCCTACTTGTTTGCCACCTTACTACATTTATTTTCCCTGTTTTCTGGTCAGCTGTTACAATTCCTTTACAGTTGCATTCTTTCGAGCTCATCGCTTCCCACAAGAAACGCAAGATTATTAATCCTGTTTTGTTGTATGCTAGCAAACTTAAAAATAGTTTGATTTTTGGTTGACTCCACGATGTATTGGAAAAGCCTCCAAATACATCCTTGACATTGCCTTTGCCAATTAATCTTTCAGATGATTAAAGTTATTCAAGTATTGCAGTACTTGGCAGGTCACCATCATTTCTTAATTTACAATTTTCACTGGGGTTTGATTCCCGTTGCTGTCTGTAAGGAATGTGTACGTTCTCCCCATGAATTTATTGGTTTCCTCTTGGTGCTCTTGTTTCCTCACACCTCCCAAAAATGTATGGTTAGGGTTAGTAAGTTGTAGGCATTCTGCCAGAAGGATGGTGACACTTAGGCCTACCCTTAAATCAAACCTTGCTGATTTGATTTGACACAAATGCCATATGTTTCAATATACATGTGACAAATAAAGCTTCCTTAATTTATTCACAATCCCATAGTATAACTACTGTTAGAGGTTATAAGGATTATTGCAGCTAGTTTCTTCCCTTGCTGTTAGCTGTGCTTCAAACATTGTGCATCTTAGTATTGTTTAGCCAAGGTTATTTCTCACTATTTCACTGACCTTAGCCTTTAATAGGGCCATCACGCCAATTTTTCTCAATGATTTGCCTTAAGGGAAAGTGTGCGATTTATAATGCAAAAGATGACTTGGAGCTTTGTTGAGATTGTTATACCTTGTTAAATACACTCAACGATGTTACTACTATTGTAAATAACTGCAAAACTATCAACTGGTAGATCCCTGTCTTACCAAGCCTCTACATTGGAGAAACCACACAAATTTAGTTTTAGTAACACACAAAATGCTGGAGGACCTCTGAGCTCCTCCAGTATTTTGTGTGTTTTGCTCAGGTTTCCAGTATCGTTTGAAATATTATTTTCTTTTGTGTATACAGTGCGGAGTAGACCCTTCTGGCCTTTTGTGTATACAGTGCGGAGTAGACCCTTCTGGCCTTTTGTGTATACAGTGCGGAGTAGACCCTTCTGGCCTTTCGAGCTGTGCTGCTTGAGCAGCCCTGGTTTAACCCTAACAATCACGGAACAATTAACAATGACCAGTTAACCTACCCAGTACATCTTTGGACTGTGAGAGGAAAGTGGAGGACCCAGAGAAAACCCACGCAGTTCACGGGGAGAATGTACAGAAATTCCTTACGGAACAGCGCTGGTGTTGAATTCTGAACTTCAAAACACCTCGAGCTGTATTAGTGTCGCACAAACCGCTACACTACAGTGGCACCCTTGGGTGATTCCTTTGCCGTGTGCCTGTGTTCAGTCTGCAGGCGTGACCCCGAGCTTCCAGTTGCCTGCCGCTCCACTCTTGCCGTGTCTTGCTTGTCGTCTCTGTTACAATGATGCCCAATGCCATTTGAGGGACAACCCATTTTCAATCTAGGCATGTTACAGCCTTCTGAACTTAATATGGTATTCTCTAAATTTAGCTAATCTGCTCTTTCTGTGTTGTTCTGCTAAGATTGAGCGCATGCTATATCGGCACTGAAATTTTGTGGAGACACTTGTGGGCTGCCACCAGCTCACCATCAGGTGTTTTGGTTGTTAACGCAAATATCGCATTTCACTCTTTTTATGTACATGTAATAAATAAATTAGAATCTGAATTTTTTATCCAGTTCTGTGGAAGTCTCTCTAACTGTTAACTGTTCCTCCTTTCGCAGATGCTCCCTGACCTGGTGTTTGCTACATTTTCTGTTATTTAGGACTATATCTGCAGTGCACTGGTTCAGCTGTATTTAACTGGGGCTTGTTTAATGCTGGCCTGAATGGCAGTGTTATGTTTAATAAATGCGCATTAACTTTTATTCTAAGCACAACATGGCAAAATTGAAATTGCCCTCCACAAACTGTTTTGGAAACTTGCAGAATTCTCTGGCTGTGGCATCACTAATCCTGTTGGACATATCGAATTGAATTTTCCCTGATTAAGAATCCATTACAGTAACTGGGTTGTTTATGTTCTACTATTAAGGCATCAGAACATCGAGTTGCTGTGTGACTTGTGCTATGTCGAAATCTTTCACTGACAGGACTGCAGTGAGGAGGAGGAGGAAGAGGAGGAGGAGGAATACAGCAGTGAAGGAGGCGAAGAGGAAGAGGAGGATGAAGAGGATCAAGAAGATAGTGATGCGGAAGAGGAAGATGTTGTGTTGCCTGGAATGGATGGTAAAGAGGAGGTAGGCATGGTCTTCTGTAAGATGTTATGCTAGGGATGTCACCTTTACTGAAATGAGTTTCCAAAGTATAATAATGAATACAAATGTATGAATTAGAAGCAGGGTGTTCTATTCAGCCTAGAGTATACTATACATCAAAATTCAAAATAGATATTATCAAATTACATGTGTCACCATTTTCTACCCTGAGATTCATTTTCTTGCAGGCATGCACAGTAAATACAAAGAGAAACAGTAGAATCACTGAAAAACTACACACAACAAAGACTGACAGCCATTGTGCACAAGACACTGCAAATACAAACAGAAATAGAGAAAATAATAAGCAATAAATATCAGGAATATGAGATGAAGAGTCTTTGAATGTGAGTCCATAGGTTGTGGTAACAATTCAGTGTTAGGGTGAGTAAAGTTGCCCCCTCTGGTTTTAATGGTCTGATTGATGGTTGAGGGGTAATAGGTGTCATTCAGTAAACTGACGGCTGGTTTGATTGTAATCTCTCATGTGCCCTTTCAACCGCTTAGCAAAAATCTAACTCTGCTGGTTGAAGAAGCATTGGAAAAACAAATAAATAAATAAACTAGCAATGAATATTGAGAACATGAGATGGAGAGTAGTTTAAAGTCAGTCCATACAAGTGATTGCTGGTATAATTATAAAACTAATATGGCTTTTTAGGGACTTTTGGCACCTCAGGAAGATTATTACTACCTTGAAAAGTGGAAAATGTAACCGGACAAATCCCTGATTTCTTTATCTTTTGTCTTTCTTCCAAAGTTTCAGTGGAACTAAAATTGATCATTTTCTGTTGCAAGCTATTAGAAGTCAATTATGTGATGAATGTTGCTTTATGTCACATTTAACAGTACTGAAGTATCTCTCGAGTACATTCTTCAGAAAATGGATGTTTAACTAAAGGAGTATTGCATAAGATCATGGCAGAACATGGCAGTCATCTTTATTTTAAAAACATCTGTCCAGCACCACAGCTGAAACCTAGAGTCCATTAATAGTGTTTGTTGTCTTCCAGCCCGGCTCAGACAGTGGGACAACGGCTGTTGTGGCCCTGATCCGTGGGAAGCAGTTGATCGTAGCCAATGCTGGTGATTCCCGCTGTGTTGTTTCAGAGTGTGGCAAGGCTATTGACATGTCCTATGACCACAAACCAGAAGATGAAGTGGAGTTGGCCAGGATTAAAAATGCTGGTGGAAAAGTTACTTTGGATGGAAGAGTAAATGGAGGGTTAAATCTCTCTCGGGCCATAGGTAATCATGTTTGTTTCACTTTTATTCACTGCTACTCTCCCCCATTATACATCAAACCATGAAAATTGTTGAACTTGAATGTCTTCATGATCTTTTTTTTAGATTGTAAGCTAGTTTGCAACTTCCTTCTGTATGTTTCATGTCCCATGATTTGCTTTTGTATCTGTAAAATAATCTTGCCACAGCTTGTAGCGTACTGAGAAATTTCTGATAGGTTTGGCTTAAAAAACCTCACTTGAACTTGGAGGAACTGCAGGTCAGGTTGGGGGAGGTAAACGCATGTTGTACATGGAAGAGCCACGAGTGCTGAGTGCAGAATTGTTGACAAGAAGGTTTAGCAAGTTGTGTTGAAAACAGGCTATAAAGGGATTGACACAGAGCATCTCTATCTTCTGGTGTCTTCCCCCTTCCTTTTGAGTCCTGAAGAAGGGTCTTAGCTCAAAACATCAACTGTTTATTAATTTCCATAGATGGTGCCTGGCCTGCTGAGTTCCTCCAGCATTTTGTGTGTTGCTAGAGATAGGGCGAGTTAGAGCATGGATTATAGTCTAGAAGAAATGAGGTAACTATTGTGGAAGGAAAAGTAAGGCAGGTTATTATTTAAATGAAATGAGATGTAGCACAAAATAGAGAGGGTCATAGTGTGTGATATACAATAGGTTAGGATGCCAGTAAGGCACAAATTTTAAGTTCAAAGTAAATTTTATTATCAAAGTGCACATGTGTCACTATATACAACCCTGAGATTCAATTTTTTTGTGGGCATACTCAACAAATCTATAGAATAATTGCTATGTCAGAATCAATGAAAGACCATCTAACTAGGGTGTCCAGAATGCAGAAGGCCACAAACTGCAAATGCTAAAGGAAGAAACAGTATATTGAAAGTGAGTCCATTAGTTGTGGGAGCATTTCATTGATGAGGGGAACCTGATGGTTGAGGTTCTCCTGAGATTCATCTTCTTACAGTGAGCCACAAAACAAAGGGATGCACCAAATCCCCACACAACAAAGACCATCAAACAACCAGTGTGCAGGGAGGAAAACAGACAAATGCAAACAATAAATAACAACGAATATGAGCCACAGAATCTCCGGAAGTCCCCATAGCCACAGAGCTAGTTCAGCATTGAGACAAGCGCAGCCTTGTGCAGTATGTGTGGGGTTTGCACATTCTCCCCGTGATTGTGATTTCTTTTCCCCCACATCTTCCAGCTGCTTTCCACATGTGCTAGTAGACTAACCAGCCACTAGTACAGCTAGAATTGGGATGCAGTTGATGTGAACGTGAGGTAAATAAAAACAGGATTATCGTAACTGTTGTTTGATGATCGACTTGGTATGCCAGTGGCTCAGGCAGCATCCATGGAGAGGAATCAGCTGTCGATGTTTCAGGCCGTGCATCAGGGGTCTGAAACATCCACTGTGCATGAAAATCCCAGGAGATCTGCACCCCATCCGGCACCAACAATCATTCCACAGTCAAAGTCATTTAGGTCACACTTCTTCCCTATTCTGATGTTTGGTCTGAAGAACTAAACCTCTGGGCCATGCTGCCATATGATTGGCTGATATTTATCAGCATTAATGAGCATGTGTGCCCGATAAAGTGGCCGCTGAGTGTAATTGAAGGATGTGCAGAGCATTAGTTGAATGTTACAAGTAAGGGATATTGTCAAAGAATTATTTACAGATTGAAAGGTGCTTTGAATGTTAATAGTAAAACATAGTTCAATTTAAAATGAACTGTCTAACTTGAAAACTGTGCAAGCAAAAGAAAATCTGCAGACGCTGGAGATCCAAGCAATGCCCACAAAGTGTTGGAGGAGCTCAGCAGGCCAGGCAGCATCTGTGGGAAAGAGTAAACGGCCAATGTTTCGGGCTGATGACCTCCTTCAGGACTGGAGGAAGAAAAAGTTGAAGCTCGAGTTAGAAGGTGGGGGAGGGGAGGAAGAAACACAAAGTGATAGGTGAAGCTGGGGGAGGGCTGAAGTAAAGCTGGGATGCTGGCTGATGAAAGATATACAGGGCTGGAGAAGGGAAAATGATGGAAGAGGGCAGAAGGCGATGGAAGACAGAAAAGGAGGAGCACCAGAGGGGGTTGATGGACAGACCAGGAAATAAGGAGAGAGAGGGAAAAAGGAAAGTGGTATGGTGAGGGTAGGCATTAACAGAAGTTCGAGAAATTGACGTTTATGCTATCAGGTTTGAGGCTATCCAGATGGAATATAAGGTGGTGTTCCTCCAACCTGAGTGTGGCCTCATCGCGACAGTAGAGGAGGCCGTGGATTGACATGTCAGAATAGGAAGTAGAATTAAAATGGGTGGCCACTGGGAGTTCCTGGTTTTTCTGGTGGATGGAGCATAGATGCTCAGCGAAGCGGTATCCCAGTCTCTTTGATGACAGTTAAGTGTCGCCTCGCCTGAAAGGACTGTTTAGGGCCCTGATTGGTAGTGAGGGAGGGTGTGTAGAGGGCAGGTGTAGCAATTGTTCTGTTTGCAAGGGTAAGTGCCAGGAAGGAGATCAGTCGGGAGGGACGAACGGACAAGGGAATTGCATAGGGATAAATTCCTGCGGAAAGCAGTAAGTGGGCAGAGGGGTGAGGGAGGGAAAAATGTGCCTGGTGTTGGGATCCTGTTGGAGATGGCGGAAGTTGTGGAGAAACAGCATGTAGATTTGTACCAAATTTCTTTTTAATTCTAAAACTTCGAGTTGAAACTTGCTCTTGCTTGAATGCTTGCCCTTTTGTGAGGCTTGATTTTTAAGAAAGCATAGAGGATGCTTGTCTGAACTTGTTTACCAAAAAATAGTAGCATCTGTGTTCAGGCACGACAGCTTCTGGGATGTGGGCTCAACTCAGTCCAGACCCAAGGGCAAACTACATACTTCTCATGAAAAACTAGTTTGGGCAGGTGTAACCCTGATGGATCCCAGCAAAACTTGGTCCCAATTTATCACAATTTAATCCATGAGATGGCTACAGATTTTGTTAAACTTATAAGCATTGGTCAGCAATGTAATCAATTCAAGAAAAACTCAGTTTGAATTCTCTTCTGTGGGGATTGATGTAATGTATGAAGCGTATACCTCCTGCTTATAAAGATTTGTTTTATTTGTCATGTGTACCTGGAAACATGCTGAAATGCATTGTTATGCGTGAAAGGCCAGCACAATCTGAGTTACGCTGGGGGGCAGCACGCAAGTGTCAAATCTTATTAGCTCCTAAGCAAACACTCCGTGAGGAGTATTCCTTCGTATCTTTTTTCTGACACTTTCTGCCAGCGTTTGGGAGGGAGGCGCGAGGTTAAGGATTAATTCCAAAGTTATATAACGAATCCATCTGATGCTGTCGTTTCAAGCTTGTGCATGTATTTTCTGCCTGAAATATAGCTTTCTGATTAGCATACAGATTACTTTCCAGAGCAGTACAGAGGTTACGATAAAGGTCAAGAATTTGTTAAAACTGATTATATTTGGATCAGAACTCCACAATCAAGGCAGTTTTTAAAAAAAATGCTAATATCCAATGTGCAATCATCACATCAAAATGGTGCATTTGGTTATTTACAACTCTTGTTACAGGTGATCACTTTTACAAGAGGAATAAGAATCTCCCTCCAGAGGAGCAGATGATTTCAGCACTGCCTGATCTCAAGGCATTGACGTTAAATGATGACCATGACTTCATGGTGATTGCATGTGATGGAATATGGCAAGTATTAATTTGTATCTTTTAATACTTCAATCACATCCTGTCTTTTCTTTGTACTTTTATATCCTCCCATTTCTAATGGGGGATTCCTGCAATTTAAGTAATATTGAGTTTCTACCCAAGTCTAGCAGTCCCAGTTTCTTAAAAGGAGCAGACTGTAATGTCATTGTCCTGATTTTGGGATCCACATCTTCCTGATTATGAACAAATTAGGATTTTATTTAAAGAGCTACTAACCATTGGAGACTGGGTCTTGCAATGTTTATCATTTCAGCTTTATTCAATTCCTTTTGGCCACCTCTGTCCATCAGAGTTTTCTTGTTGCATCTCCATCCACTGCCAAAAATATACCCATACCATTATCAACACTTTCAATATGAATAAAAATGTCATTTGTGTGGAATACATCCTTCAAGACTGTTCTTCAGTCTCTTTTGTGCCTTGGTTAGCCCACATTTACTGTATCCTATCTTGATCCACTTACTTAACATATTAAAAACTTTGTCTGAGTTTTATCTTGTTAGCCCCAACTTGACTACTCTTCTGGATTTTTATTCCATATGAATTCCCTCAGCCCCCTGTTGCAGCAGACAGACTTTCGGATGTAGATGATGATCAGAAACAATGAATTGAATAAATTGAAATTTCAGTTTTATTCAGCACCTCCCTTCGACCAAATTTCTTAGATTTATAATTTTATCCTAGAAAAGTAATAGTCCTTGGACAGCAAGTGATATTCACAATGTTGAAGAATCCATGAGTGACATGGTTATCGGCGTGTTTCTAGACTTGTGTTCTTTCCACCCACTCTGTTGCTTGGGGTCATGCATTTTCTGTAGGACCTTGGCCTTCAGCTTCCTGCTGAACTGCTTTCTTTCACCTTTGGTGTGGGTGGAGCTTTCAGTCCTTGTGTGTAGTGTTACGTACCCTGTAACTGGGTGTCTGACCAGCAGAGAAAGAAGAATCCGTTGGAGTCTGCTGGTACCAAACTAAAGGTGTTTATTAGTGAACTACAGATACAATATCAAAAATGCAAATATACATATAAAACAAGTTAGCAATAATAAACCTAAATGTGTAGGAATAATAATAATCAATAATAAACAAGCTCTATTGATGTCTAGGGGTAAATGAATTGTCTTAGGAAAGTATAGAGTTCAGTTCATAAATGCTGAAGTAGTTATGGTTGTTGTGTTGAAATCGTTGGAGAGAGAGCGAGCGAGATGTAACAGCAACTGTTGAGGCAGGCAAACCTTCTTGTGGCTTTCTTAATCCGTCGTATGGTTGTGGTCATTCAGTTATGACCCCTCTGGTCTTCAGCTAGACCGTTCTTCTGTGGTGGACTCGTCACTCTGGCATGAGTGGACACACACACAAGTCCCCACCGGCCTGCTGTAACACTGTGAGCTTTACTGACCGGTCTCCTGGTTCGGTCTCCGAAGCCCCCACCTTTCTGTGGGTTCCCAACACTCAGTCAGTGTCCACTGGTGTGTCTAAAGGGTGTCTCTCTAGACCTGTATTTTATCCCCACTCACGGGGTCTCAGCTATCCATCAACTCTGAATGACCGTGACCTTCAAATCAGGCCCACTCCTGCTATCTCCTGAGGAATGTAAACGAGCAAAGTACAGTCCTTGTAGTAGAAGGTAAATAATCCAGGAAGAGTCATAATACAGTAACTCAACAGTCTCTCTCCCCTCTTATCTGTAGCAGATGTTCTTGCCTGGGCTTTATCTCTTCTCTCTCTCTCTCTCACACTCACTCTCACACTCACTCTCACTCTCACACTCACTCTCACACTCACTCTCACACTCACACTCACACTCACACTCACAC